>NC_135649.1:64517949-65141494 GCF_053574225.1 Canis aureus | reverse complement strand
GAAAGGGAGGTGGGCGGGGGGTGGGGGGACTGGGTGACGGGCACTGAGGGGGGCACTTGATGGGATGAGCACTGGGTGTTTATGCTATATGTTGGCAAATTGAACTCCAATTAAAAAAATACGTAAAAAATTAAAATTTAAAAAATATAGCACATATATTATAATCATATTAATTATATCATCATTTACATATTAGAGCATTACATTATGTATTATATAGTATGTTCTGTTACTATATGCTATTATATTAATTGTATTATATAACTATATTATGCTTAAATATGTATTATATATTAATGTTACACGATTAATGCATATATAATGTATAGATTTTTGTGTATGTCTGCATACACACATGTGTATATGTGCACATACATATACTTTTGCGTATACACACATGTATACATACACACACACACACACACACACACACACACACACACATGGATTTTTCTCCCAGATGGGGCCTCCCTCAGATCTTACTTATGGGTTTTCTGATAGCAAATCAGATGCAGGGGAGGGTGGAAATACTCAAATAAACTTAAACTTGGGCCTATAAGCAAACCCCACACAAAGTGTTATCAGGCAAACAAAAACTGAAGGGAGGCGGTAAAGCCATTTGATTCACTGTCTACCCACTTTTCCAAGGAATCAGAAGTTGTGGCTGCAAAGTAGCCGGCAAAAGTGCCTCCCCATGCTCCCCCCACCACCAACCTATACTGAAACCAGGTACCTGGGTCCACAGGTAGGGGGGCAGCCTTCCCCACCAGTTCCCCAAGGGTTAGAAGACTGTATCTAGGATCACATTACTACTGTTCAGTCTACCTCTGCTTCCATGTAGTACACCAGGCAATGTCTTCCTTCATTCCACCACCAGATGGAGATACTCTGCCTCCCTTTTACCTGAATTCCATCTGCCAGGGAGGCTGGACATTCCACAACAGTTCTGAGTCTTCCCCCTTTGAGCTCCTGGCATGGGGCATGGGAGAATTACACAGATGCTTCTGCCTGTCGGCGCTGCTGTGAGCTACAGCAGTGGCCAGCCATCTCCGGGGCCCTTCTTCTTTTCCTGAACTTCATGGAGAAATTGACAAGTAGCAAGTGGTCCTCCTGAGTTTCCTGTAGTTTCCCTCTTCCTTGAGTTTTCCACACAGCACCACGTGGTGCTTCCTAGTCACCATCCCCATCAGCCCTCCCCAAAGCAGAGATTCATGTAGCCATTGAAACTCGGTGAGGATAATTTAATAGCTGATAATTAGTGGGATATATCCTGGTGGTGGTGGTGACTATCGTTTGGGATATGGGTTGCCCCCACATGTTCTACAGAGGCCTTAAAGGACTGGAACCTACAAAATTAAAATTTTAGAAATACTTTGGCGAGGAGGGCTGGGCATTTAAGGAGCAGCATCCCACACCCCTGTACTATCTGGCCCCAAATAAGGATATGCTGCAGACATACCACCTCCTTCAGGTGCATATGTTACTCGTCAACTTTTCCATGAAGTTCAGGAAAATCAAGAGGGTCATGGAGATGCCTGAGCCTCTTCTCCATTCAACAACATCCATTCAACATCCTTGGGCCCCCAGCCCAGTCACTCATCAGATACAATTTGTTTTCTCTTTATCCTCATTTCCCATAAATAGAAGGAACACACCCCAAACATCTGACACAGTGAACAGGTAACTTCCTGGCAAGCAGTCCTACATGCCAAAGAAACCAGCAATGTGTGCTCTTTAATAGCAGTTTAGTCGTCATCAAGCATGTGCGGTATTTTACAAATGTGCATCAGAATCACCTGAAAGGTGTTTTAAACCACAGATGGCTGGGCCCTGACCCCAGAGTTTCTGATTCAGTAGGTCTGGGGCAGGGCCTGAGGACTTGCATTTCTAACGAATGCCCAAGGTGATGCTGATGCTGATGCTGTTGTTTTGGGGACCACACTTTCAGAAAAACTGGGCTAGAGACAAAGCTGGATTGAAACCATGGCCAATGTGTTTAATCTCAGGTAGGCCACCTAAACTAAGCCTTAGTTTCCTGATATATAAAATGGAAATAGAGTGCCATAGTGTTTCCATGTTACTGTTAAGATTAAACGAGGGAATATGGAGAAGGCCCTTGGCATGTGGCCCAGCACACGGTAAACCCCCAAACAGATGTAGGCAATTATTATTGTTGTTGTTGTTGTTGTTGTTGATGATGATGATGATCAAAACATACCATGGCAGACATTTGGTCCTCTTCTAACCTCCCTTTCTCCCCTGCCTCTACAAGGAATTCTTTCCCCAAAATAAAGCATCTAAATTATACGCAGAATATGGTTAATCCTAAATCTCAGTACTCAGAACGTAGAGGACAAATCCTGCCATGGCCTGCATTTGGAGAAAAGGCAAGTGCTGATTGTGGAAAGAAACAAAGATCAGGGATCCCTGGGTGGCGCAGCGGTTTGGCGCCTGCCTTTGGCTCGGGGCACGATCCTGGAGGCCTGGGATTGAATCCCACGTCGGGCTCCCTGCATGGAGCCTGCTTCTCCCTCTGCCTGTGTATCTGCCTCTCTGTCTCTCTCTGTGTAACTATCACGAATAAATAAATAAAATCTTTAAAAAAAAAAAAAAAAAAGAAACAAAGATCATAGTCACCTGCCACCCACCATCCAACACAAGAGGGCAAAGACTTGCTGCTACCCCAGCCTAAACCAGCTGGTGCCCTTGATATTCCCACTCAACACAAGTGTGTAGTTGCCCTCTAACAAGGCCATCAGGTGCTCTTTTCAGTATCTACCGCACACTAAAGCAATCAGTCCCACCCCCACCTCCTCAGGCCATTTGCTTTGCTTTGTCTATTTACAAGTTCCTTTGCTTCAGATCCAATTTTTTCAGGGAGAGGCCCTCAGGATATTTGGACAAATTCTGGAACTCACTGTGGCCATTCTTTCTGAAGGCCTATTTTTATAATTTCTCTTCACTGTGCACCTCACATCTGCAAAGGGGAGAACCTCAGCCAGTCATCGATCTGCAGCTTTTCAACTCCCCTCTTTCCTCCAGACCCAGAATAACTGAGGGGATCCTATTGTTGTCCACCACAGAATATGCACTCATTAATTCATTCAAGTTGTGATGCTGTTATCAACATGGTTTCACCTTCCTGCTGAACTACAGGATCCCTTAAAATATCACAGCCATAGTCACGTGTGCTGAGTCTATGAACTATAAACTAAACAGTAGGTCCCAAACTAAGTAGGACCTACTGTACCATGGGCCCATTCCAAACTCTTGTCTGGAATTAAAATTCCACTGATAGGACTGCAGGACCCTGACTTACTCCTCCATTACAGCAAAGCAAAGCCCCATAAGTGACCTAATCTGGAAGGATGAGATCCTAGGAGGACCCATACAGAAAGGAGACCAGAAGGGAAGGCAAACCACAAAGAGAAAGGGAACCAGGCTTCTCCACCCTCTGTACTCTTTCGGGTTCAGTGGGAAGAGGTCTTTAACCTAAACACTCAAGGCCCTAGCCCAGCAGCTTCTGTTGTCCATGCTCTAGTGCCAGGACTTCCTGGTACCGATCTACTGAGCCCTTCTATCAGAATTTTCTGTTCTGATGATAGTTTTGAGAGTGTGGGAGCTACTGCAGGGAATGAAGCCGCAAACATTATCTGTATTTTGTGTTAATCTAAGCCTCTGTTATTAATAAGGTGTGAAACAATGTAAAACCAAGAAGCTTTTATCCTTATCAATGTCATCAAAGGCATGCAGGACCACTCCTAATGTCCTCAACTGTCATTTCCTTGAAGAACCCAAAGCTGACCATTCAGTAAAACTGGGTATGCATCCACCGCATTTTTTTCTGTCGTATCACCCCGCGTCGTATTTTCTATCACTCATGGCTATCTGAAATTAACTCGGTAATTTGTTTCTTTATTTTCTGTCTCCACCCACTAGAAGGAATGGTCCCTGAGAACAGGGCCCTCGTATTCTTAAGTGTCTTTGGGTGTCCCCAGGGTCTAAAACTGTGCCTGGTACTTAATGGGTGTTCAATGAATATTTGTTTTATGAATGACTGGATGAAAGGATGGATGGGTGGGGTGGCGGACAGACGGACAGACGGACAAACTGACGGACCGACGCCCTTAAAAGGGGTTCCAGGGCTCGTTGGCTTTCCCTTTCTCCCGCTCAAGCACCCAGGCCCCGACCCACAAAGTAAAGGAAAGGCAGAAACTTCCCGCCAAATAGCTTGAAGGCATAGACGAGACAGCGGGCTTGGCAATTCCGTACACCACTAATGCGCGAGTCCACACAGGATCAAGCTCGTCCAGATTCCCATTACTCCTCCAGAATGGGTCCGAGGACTACTAGCATCTTCCTCCTCCTCGCTCCCAATCTTCCCACTGATGCCCGCCACCACGGAAACCATAAGAAACTGTCCACAAAATAAATTCAGGCCATGGGTACGAACGAAAGAGCGCGCCGACTTCCGTGCAACCCTAAAGCAAATGGCCACAATTCCCGTCAACCACGGCACTCCTGCCCCTGGATGGCCGCACTGGAACAGCGGAAACTTCCGGAGCCTGTTGTTTTGAATGTCCTCCGGGCCTTCTTCGTCGCTCGGTGAAATTATGGCCACTTGATGGCAGCATGGTGCCACAATTGCGCGCACTCCGCTCTTCTCCCGCCCTGCGTGTTTAAAAAAAAAAAACGCTCCTTGGAGTCAAAAATTAAACTTCCTCAAGGGCGAGGCTGTTTAAGATGCTATTTTCCCTTTTTATTTCTGCAGCGAAAAATTCTTAAAACTGTAACACCCTTTCTTTTTCTTTAATGTTGATAGGATTTATCGTACCATGGATTAGTAATATTTGAATTTATTTTCTAAATCATTCCAGTTCAGGTACCACCTGATTCTTGTAAAATTTATTTTTAGGAAGTGTAATTGGTATATAATATTATGTTAAGTGTATGACATAGTTACTCAGTATTTGATGCATTGTCCCATCAATGAGTCTAGTTAATAGCCTTCACATTAGGGAGTTACAAAAAAAAGTGGTTTTCTGTGATGAGAACTTTTGAAATTTACTATCTCATTGACTTTCAAAAATGCAATATGCTATTAAGTCTGGTAACCATGGTAAACATTTTGTCCTCATGACTTATTTATGTTTTTAACTGGAAGTTTGTACATTTTCAATCCTTTCACTTTAGCTCACAAGAATGATTCTTGATACACATTCATAAAGAGTAACACTGCCCTAAATGGCCTGCTCACCAATGAAATTGCTGTTCCTGTATTATCCTGATAAAGGATTAAGACTTCTAGCATGCAAATTGTGATAGAGACAAAAAGACAAATCTTTGTGAAAAAAAAGTTGTTTTAGTTTAAAAAAACAAACAAAAAACAAAAACAGGACTATATAGGAAAATTCTAAATGCCAAACAACTGTAGAATAGCCAATGTAGCCTTCTGTGTCTATGTTCACATGCTATCATGATACTATGTGATATTGGGTCCTACTGGCACAGTCTCCCTACTTTATCAAATTTTAGTCAAGCTATTCTGAGCTTTTTCCACTAAACCTTTATTTTGGCATGCCTTTCGCATGAATTTTGCTAAATCAAATTCCTCAGAATTTGGGGTCTTGGCTATCGTTCTCACTGGTGTGAGGTGGTATCCTCAGAATTGCCCTAACCTTGATATCTGATTCAGTTGCTGTCCCACCTTTCATGTTTGGGGTCTTGGCTATCCTTAGTAAGAATCCAGTTTCACAATTTAGTAAGACTCTCCTAACCTGAATTTCTCCTGTAATTTTTCATCCAAGAACCCTCTCATTGTTGTAGCAATATTTAAGGACGAAAAAGGGACTTGCCAAGATTCTTTAAAACAGACTTGCAGAAAGAAAAGCAAAAATGAACTATTGGGACTTAATCAAGATAAAAAGCTTCTCCACAGCAAAAGAAACGGTCAACAAAACTAAAAGACAACCTACAGAATGGGAGAAGATATCTGCAAATGACATATCAGATAAGGGACTAGTATCCAAGATCTATAAAGAACTTATTAAATTCAACAGCAAAGAAACAAACAATCCAATCATGAAATGGGCAAAAGACATGAACAGCAATTTCTCCAAAGAAGACATGCACCATGACCAACAAGCACATGAGAAAATCCTCCACATCCCTTGCCATCAGGGAAATACAAATGGAAACCACAATGAGATACCACCTCAGACCAGTGAGAACGATAGCCAAGACCCCAAATTCTGAGGAATTTGATTTAGCAAAATTCATGCGAAAGGCATGCCAAAATAAAGGTTTAGTGGAAAAAGCTCAGAATAGCTTGACTAAAATTTGATAAAGTAGGGAGACTGTGCCAGTAGGACCCAATATCACATAGTATCATGATAGCATGTGAACATAGACACAGAAGGCTACATTGGCTATTCTACAGTTGTTTGGCATTTAGAATTTTCCTATATAGTCCTGTTTTTGTTTTTTGTTTGTTTTTTTAAACTAAAACAACTTTTTTTTCACAAAGATTTGTCTTTTTGTCTCTATCACAATTTGCATGCTAGAAGTCTTAATCCTTTATCAGGATAATACAGGAACAGCAATTTCATTGGTGAGCAGGCCATTTAGGGCAGTGTTACTCTTTATGAATGTGTATCAAGAATCATTCTTGTGAGCTAAAGTGAAAGGATTGAAAATGTACAAACTTCCAGTTAAAAACATAAATAAGTCATGAGGACAAAATGTTTACCATGGTTACCAGACTTAATAGCATATTGCATTTTTGAAAGTCAATGAGATAGTAAATTTCAAAAGTTCTCATCACAGAAAACCACTTTTTTTTGTAACTCCCTAATGTGAAGGCTATTAACTAGACTCATTGATGGGACAATGCATCAAATACTGAGTAACTATGTCATACACTTAACATAATATTATATACCAATTACACTTCCTAAAAATAAATTTTACAAGAATCAGGTGGTACCTGAACTGGAATGATTTAGAAAATAAATTCAAATATTACTAATCCATGGTACGATAAATCCTATCAACATTAAAGAAAAAGAAAGGGTGTTACAGTTTTAAGAATTTTTCGCTGCAGAAATAAAAAGGGAAAATAGCATCTTAAACAGCCTCGCCCTTGAGGAAGTTTAATTTTTGACTCCAAGGAGCGTTTTTTTTTTTTAAACACGCAGGGCGGGAGAAGAGCGGAGTGCGCGCAATTGTGGCACCATGCTGCCATCAAGTGGCCATAATTTCACCGAGCGACGAAGAAGGCCCGGAGGACATTCAAAACAACAGGCTCCGGAAGTTTCCGCTGTTCCAGTGCGGCCATCCAGGGGCAGGAGTGCCGTGGTTGACGGGAATTGTGGCCATTTGCTTTAGGGTTGCACGGAAGTCGGCGCGCTCTTTCGTTCGTACCCATGGCCTGAATTTATTTTGTGGACAGTTTCTTATGGTTTCCGTGGTGGCGGGCATCAGTGGGAAGATTGGGAGCGAGGAGGAGGAAGATGCTAGTAGTCCTCGGACCCATTCTGGAGGAGTAATGGGAATCTGGACGAGCTTGATCCTGTGTGGACTCGCGCATTAGTGGTGTACGGAATTGCCAAGCCCGCTGTCTCGTCTATGCCTTCAAGCTATTTGGCGGGAAGTTTCTGCCTTTCCTTTACTTTGTGGGTCGGGGCCTGGGTGCTTGAGCGGGAGAAAGGGAAAGCCAACGAGCCCTGGAACCCCTTTTAAGGGCGTCGGTCCGTCAGTTTGTCCGTCTGTCCGTCTGTCCGCCACCCCACCCATCCATCCTTTCATCCAGTCATTCATAAAACAAATATTCATTGAACACCCATTAAGTACCAGGCACAGTTTTAGACCCTGGGGACACCCAAAGACACTTAAGAATACGAGGGCCCTGTTCTCAGGGACCATTCCTTCTAGTGGGTGGAGACAGAAAATAAAGAAACAAATTACCGAGTTAATTTCAGATAGCCATGAGTGATAGAAAATACGACGCGGGGTGATACGACAGAAAAAAATGCGGTGGATGCATACCCAGTTTTACTGAATGGTCAGCTTTGGGTTCTTCAAGGAAATGACAGTTGAGGACATTAGGAGTGGTCCTGCATGCCTTTGATGACATTGATAAGGATAAAAGCTTCTTGGTTTTACATTGTTTCACACCTTATTAATAACAGAGGCTTAGATTAACACAAAATACAGATAATGTTTGCGGCTTCATTCCCTGCAGTAGCTCCCACACTCTCAAAACTATCATCAGAACAGAAAATTCTGATAGAAGGGCTCAGTAGATCGGTACCAGGAAGTCCTGGCACTAGAGCATGGACAACAGAAGCTGCTGGGCTAGGGCCTTGAGTGTTTAGGTTAAAGACCTCTTCCCACTGAACCCGAAAGAGTACAGAGGGTGGAGAAGCCTGGTTCCCTTTCTCTTTGTGGTTTGCCTTCCCTTCTGGTCTCCTTTCTGTATGGGTCCTCCTAGGATCTCATCCTTCCAGATTAGGTCACTTATGGGGCTTTGCTTTGCTGTAATGGAGGAGTAAGTCAGGGTCCTGCAGTCCTATCAGTGGAATTTTAATTCCAGACAAGAGTTTGGAATGGGCCCATGGTACAGTAGGTCCTACTTAGTTTGGGACCTACTGTTTAGTTTATAGTTCATAGACTCAGC
The DNA here is from genome assembly GCF_053574225.1 of Canis aureus. Classification (NCBI taxonomy): domain Eukaryota; kingdom Metazoa; phylum Chordata; class Mammalia; order Carnivora; family Canidae; genus Canis; species Canis aureus. The sequence continues at coordinate 65,132,817 of NC_135649.1, read as the reverse complement.
ACACGTGACTATGGCTGTGATATTTTAAGGGATCCTGTAGTTCAGCAGGAAGGTGAAACCATGTTGATAACAGCATCACAACTTGAATGAATTAATGAGTGCATATTCTGTGGTGGACAACAATAGGATCCCCTCAGTTATTCTGGGTCTGGAGGAAAGAGGGGAGTTGAAAAGCTGCAGATCGATGACTGGCTGAGGTTCTCCCCTTTGCAGATGTGAGGTGCACAGTGAAGAGAAATTATAAAAATAGGCCTTCAGAAAGAATGGCCACAGTGAGTTCCAGAATTTGTCCAAATATCCTGAGGGCCTCTCCCTGAAAAAATTGGATCTGAAGCAAAGGAACTTGTAAATAGACAAAGCAAAGCAAATGGCCTGAGGAGGTGGGGGTGGGACTGATTGCTTTAGTGTGCGGTAGATACTGAAAAGAGCACCTGATGGCCTTGTTAGAGGGCAACTACACACTTGTGTTGAGTGGGAATATCAAGGGCACCAGCTGGTTTAGGCTGGGGTAGCAGCAAGTCTTTGCCCTCTTGTGTTGGATGGTGGGTGGCAGGTGACTATGATCTTTGTTTCTTTTTTTTTTTTTTTTTTAAAGATTTTATTTATTTATTCGTGATAGTTACACAGAGAGAGACAGAGAGGCAGATACACAGGCAGAGGGAGAAGCAGGCTCCATGCAGGGAGCCCGACGTGGGATTCAATCCCAGGCCTCCAGGATCGTGCCCCGAGCCAAAGGCAGGCGCCAAACCGCTGCGCCACCCAGGGATCCCTGATCTTTGTTTCTTTCCACAATCAGCACTTGCCTTTTCTCCAAATGCAGGCCATGGCAGGATTTGTCCTCTACGTTCTGAGTACTGAGATTTAGGATTAACCATATTCTGCGTATAATTTAGATGCTTTATTTTGGGGAAAGAATTCCTTGTAGAGGCAGGGGAGAAAGGGAGGTTAGAAGAGGACCAAATGTCTGCCATGGTATGTTTTGATCATCATCATCATCAACAACAACAACAACAACAACAATAATAATTGCCTACATCTGTTTGGGGGTTTACCGTGTGCTGGGCCACATGCCAAGGGCCTTCTCCATATTCCCTCGTTTAATCTTAACAGTAACATGGAAACACTATGGCACTCTATTTCCATTTTATATATCAGGAAACTAAGGCTTAGTTTAGGTGGCCTACCTGAGATTAAACACATTGGCCATGGTTTCAATCCAGCTTTGTCTCTAGCCCAGTTTTTCTGAAAGTGTGGTCCCCAAAACAACAGCATCAGCATCAGCATCACCTTGGGCATTCGTTAGAAATGCAAGTCCTCAGGCCCTGCCCCAGACCTACTGAATCAGAAACTCTGGGGTCAGGGCCCAGCCATCTGTGGTTTAAAACACCTTTCAGGTGATTCTGATGCACATTTGTAAAATACCGCACATGCTTGATGACGACTAAACTGCTATTAAAGAGCACACATTGCTGGTTTCTTTGGCATGTAGGACTGCTTGCCAGGAAGTTACCTGTTCACTGTGTCAGATGTTTGGGGTGTGTTCCTTCTATTTATGGGAAATGAGGATAAAGAGAAAACAAATTGTATCTGATGAGTGACTGGGCTGGGGGCCCAAGGATGTTGAATGGATGTTGTTGAATGGAGAAGAGGCTCAGGCATCTCCATGACCCTCTTGATTTTCCTGAACTTCATGGAAAAGTTGACGAGTAACATATGCACCTGAAGGAGGTGGTATGTCTGCAGCATATCCTTATTTGGGGCCAGATAGTACAGGGGTGTGGGATGCTGCTCCTTAAATGCCCAGCCCTCCTCGCCAAAGTATTTCTAAAATTTTAATTTTGTAGGTTCCAGTCCTTTAAGGCCTCTGTAGAACATGTGGGGGCAACCCATATCCCAAACGATAGTCACCACCACCACCAGGATATATCCCACTAATTATCAGCTATTAAATTATCCTCACCGAGTTTCAATGGCTACATGAATCTCTGCTTTGGGGAGGGCTGATGGGGATGGTGACTAGGAAGCACCACGTGGTGCTGTGTGGAAAACTCAAGGAAGAGGGAAACTACAGGAAACTCAGGAGGACCACTTGCTACTTGTCAATTTCTCCATGAAGTTCAGGAAAAGAAGAAGGGCCCCGGAGATGGCTGGCCACTGCTGTAGCTCACAGCAGCGCCGACAGGCAGAAGCATCTGTGTAATTCTCCCATGCCCCATGCCAGGAGCTCAAAGGGGGAAGACTCAGAACTGTTGTGGAATGTCCAGCCTCCCTGGCAGATGGAATTCAGGTAAAAGGGAGGCAGAGTATCTCCATCTGGTGGTGGAATGAAGGAAGACATTGCCTGGTGTACTACATGGAAGCAGAGGTAGACTGAACAGTAGTAATGTGATCCTAGATACAGTCTTCTAACCCTTGGGGAACTGGTGGGGAAGGCTGCCCCCCTACCTGTGGACCCAGGTACCTGGTTTCAGTATAGGTTGGTGGTGGGGGGAGCATGGGGAGGCACTTTTGCCGGCTACTTTGCAGCCACAACTTCTGATTCCTTGGAAAAGTGGGTAGACAGTGAATCAAATGGCTTTACCGCCTCCCTTCAGTTTTTGTTTGCCTGATAACACTTTGTGTGGGGTTTGCTTATAGGCCCAAGTTTAAGTTTATTTGAGTATTTCCACCCTCCCCTGCATCTGATTTGCTATCAGAAAACCCATAAGTAAGATCTGAGGGAGGCCCCATCTGGGAGAAAAATCCATGTGTGTGTGTGTGTGTGTGTGTGTGTGTGTGTGTGTATGTATACATGTGTGTATACGCAAAAGTATATGTATGTGCACATATACACATGTGTGTATGCAGACATACACAAAAATCTATACATTATATATGCATTAATCGTGTAACATTAATATATAATACATATTTAAGCATAATATAGTTATATAATACAATTAATATAATAGCATATAGTAACAGAACATACTATATAATACATAATGTATGCTCTAATATGTAAATGATGATATAATTAATATGATTATAATATATGTGCTATATTTTTTATAATTTTAAATTTTTTACGTATTTTTTTAATTGGAGTTCAATTTGCCAACATATAGCATAACACCCAGTGCTCATCCCATCAAGTGCCCCCCTCAGTGCCCGTCACCCAGTCACCCCCACCCCCCGCCCACCTCCCTTTCCACCACCCCTTGTTCGTTTCCCAGAGTTAGGAGTCTCTCATGTTCTGTCTGCCTTTCTGATATTTCCCACTCATTTTTTTCTCCTTTTCCCCTTTATTCCCTTTCACTATTTTTTATATTCCCCAAATGAATGAGACCATATACTGTTTCTACTTCTCCAATTGACTTATTTCACTCAGCATAATACCCTCCAGTTCCATTCACGTCGAAGCAAAAGGTGGGTATTTGTCGTTTCTAATGGCTGAGTAATATTCCATTGTATACATAGACCACATCTTCTTTATCCACTCACCTTTCGATGGACACCGAGGCTCCTTCCACAGGTTAGCTATTGTGGACATTGCTGCTAGAAACATCGGGGTGCAGGTGTCCCGGCGTTTCACTGCATCTGTATCTTTGGGGTAAATCCCCAGCAGTGCAATTGCTGGGTCGCAGGGCACATCAATTTTTAACTCTTTGAGGAACCTCCACACAGTTTTCCAGAGTGGCTGCACCAGTTCACATTCCCACCAACAGTGCAAGAGGGTTCCCCTTTCTCCACATCCTCTCCAACATTTGTGGTTTCCTGCCATGTTAATTTTCCCCATTTTCACTGGTGTGAGGTGGTATCTCATTGTGGTTTGGATTTGTATTTCCCTGATGGCAAGTGATGCAGAGCATTTTCTCATGTGCATGTTGGCCATGTCTATGTCTTGCTCTGTGAGATTTCTCTTCATGTCTTTTGCCCATTTCATGATTGGATTGTTTGTTTCTTTGCTGTTGAGTTTAAGAAGTTCTTTATAGATCTTGGAAACTAGCCCTTTATGTGGTACGTCATTTGCAAATATCTTCTCCCATTCTGTAGGTTGTCTTTGAGTTTTGTGGACTGTTTCTTTTGCTGTGCAAAAGCTTCTTATCTTGATGAAGTCCCAATAGTTCATTTTTGCTTTTGTTTCTTTTGCCTTCATGGATGTATCTTGCAAGATGTTACTGTGGCCAAGTTCAAAAAGGGTGTTGCCTGTGTTCTCCTCCAGGATTTTGATGGAATCTTGTCTCACATTTAGATCTTTCATCCATTTTGAGTTTATCTTTGTGTATGGTGTAAGAGAGTGGTCTAGTTTCATTTTTCTGCATGTGGATGTCCAATTTTCCCAGCACTATTACTATTGAAGAGACTGTCTTTTTTTTCCAGTGGAGAGTCTTTCCTGCTTTGTCGAATATTCGTTGACCATAAAGTGCAGGGTCTACTTCTGGATTCTCTATTCTGTTCCATTGATCTATGTGTCGTTTTTTGTGCCAGTACCACACTGTCCTGATGACCACAGGTTTGTAGTACAACCTGAAATCTGGCATTGTGATGCCCCCAGCTATGTTTTTATTTTTATTTTTTTAATATTCCCCTGGCTATTCGGGGTCTTTTGTGATTCCACACAAATCTTAAGATAATTTGTTCCAACTCTCTGAAGAAAGTCCATGGTATTTTGATAGGGATTGCATTAAATGTGTAAATTGCCCTGGGTAGCATGGACATTTTCACAATATTAATTCTTCCAATCCATGAGCATGTGCTATATTTCATATGTGTGTGTTTATATATGTGTGTATATGTGTATATGTATATGTGTATATATACAGGTATAATACAGGAGAATTTCTGTGCTTGTCTGGTTTAGAAGAAGTTCCAGTTTAGGGAAAGGGCATACATCCCCACTCTCTGACATGCTTAAACTGGCAGTACTTAGAGAAGTCTTTCCTCTTCTACTTGTAGCATGCCTCTTAGTCCCTCAAAAATGGCATCATCAGGGCCTCAGATGAAGCACTTTGTAGAATCTGTATTTATTCATACAGCAGTTTGGAACAAGCAGGCCAGCAGGGCTTTGAAATTTGTTCATGAGCCAGTCTCTACTTATCTCCCATTGGTATAAGATGATGGGGCTTACTGGTTTCCTTTTTCATCTTCTGAATGCTCTTTCCAACCTGTCTGTCACTTTCAGATTTGGGACAAATTGCCTAATTGTGTGATCTCTTTCTCTATAAGCAAAGCTCAAAGTGCAGCTTTGCATGAGCTGGGGGTCCAGGTGACATGCGCTCTATCATGTCTTAGGCCCATCTGCGCTTCTTCAGCACAACTGAGAAAGTAAGTGTAAACATAGATAACTGATTCCTTTGCTCAGGCCTATCCATACCACCCTCTCCAGCAAGAGCCAATCTTGCCTTTCACAGCCTGGAAGGCCAGCAAAAGCTACAGTTTTCTGACTGCATCATAAAGAATGAACATTGTCTGATCTTGAACATGCAGTGTCACTATTTACACTAAAACACCTTTCCACAAGATATTTAGTTCAAATCCTCAAACTGCTCATTTTTCTCATGCCCCCATCCCTATCCACTCTTGTTTTTCACTTCAACTTATTTTCTCTCTCCAAACCTCCAACACTGCCTCTCCCATCCTCACTCTTAGCTGATGACCTCCCTTTCTAATTCAACTCGAATTGACAAGTCCAAAATTGAACTCCCCCATCTTTCCATATGAACCTTCTTCAGCTGCAGTACTTTCCATCGCAGGGCAATGGCAAGTCTATTCATTCAGTTGTTGTGCCAAAGACTTGAGAGTGATTCTTCACTATGCTGCTGTACTCACCCCTCATTTTCTTTTTTTCTTTTTAAGATTTTATTTATTTATTTATTTATTTATTTATTTATTTATTATTTATTATTAGAGAGAGAGAGAGAGAGAGAGAGAGGCAGAGACACAGGCAGAGGGACAAGCAGGCTCCATGCAGGAAGCCCGATGCGGGATTGGATCCCGGAATAATTCCGGGATCACGCCCTGAGGCAAAGGCTCAACCGCAGAGCCACCCAGGCGTCCCTCACCCCTTATTTTCAACCTGTCAGGAAATCCTGTGAGCTCTTTTTACAAAATATGTCCAGAAACTGACCACTTCTCTCCACCTCCACTGCTGGCATCCTGTTACAAGCCACCATCAGTTTTTTCCCCCTAGCTTGTTGAAATCGTTTCCTGACTTCTTTCTCTGCTTCACCCTCCCGCCCGCCACCCCTCTCCAAACTGCCCCACTGATAATCAATCCAGCAGCCAAAATACTGCTATTAAAACATATAATCAGATCGTATAATGCCTCTGCTTAAATCCAGCAGCTTTCGTTTCATCCAGGATAAATTAAGAGTCCTTATAATTGCCTACAAGGCCATATGTGATTTGTCCACTAGTTACCTCTCTTGTCTCGTAGTACTCTCCTCCTTTCTCATTCCCCTTTGGCCACAGTGACCACAAAGAAAGGGCTTTGGCACCATCTGTTCTTTCAGCCTGGAACATTCTTTCCCACAAATGTCTGCATGATTACCTCCCTCATGTCTTTTATGTCTTTGATTAAATGTCCCCTTTCAACGCGACTTACCTCTAAACATCTAATTTCAAATGCCCCTCCCCACCACACATACAATTCCCATTTACCTTGTCTTATTTTGTTCTTTTCTTGAATGCATTTTGTTCTTTCAACACATTATGTAATTTACTTCCTTATTCTGATTGTTTGCTTGTGTCTGCACACTAGAAGGCAAGCTCTTCAAAGCCAGGGTGGTGGTGGTGGTTGTTTAGTATGTATGTCTGATTGTTCACTCATTTGTCACAGTAGTGACTGGCATGTAGGAGGTGCTCAATAAATGTTCGTTGAATGAATAAATATGTATTACCAACATCCTCCATGTGCGTTCAACTTTTTTTAATCCAGTGAAGAGTGAGAGGGAGATGTTAATGTCCCCCACAAAATTGTTTCCCTCAATTTCCCCTTATGGTTGCACCATCATCGACAAAATCCCAAAGACAAAGAAAACTGTTTCTAACACGTATAATAGGCAGAGGATAAATAACCCTGAGGAACAAAAACAGACGATAAATAGCACACCAAACAGTGAAACAGACAAGCAAAGAAAACACATTAGGGCACCCACGAATCAATGAACACTGTTCACAAACAATTTGGTAGTGGTGGTGAGGGTAAGGAAACAAACTACTTTGTTCAACTGTGCTCACACAGGAGTGTTGTAAAAAAAAAAAAAAATGTCCATGAATGTTACTGTTGTATCTGAGAGGTGTTGGGACAGTGTTGGAGAGGAAGTTCACTCATTATACGGTAACCTCCCTTGGATGACTCCTGGGAGAAACCTACCTCAGGGAACAGCATAGTTATTCCTTCTGTGCAGGCATTCAGGTTTGACCTCAGGGATACTGTGACTCCTGTTGGTGATCACCTTTCCTCTTCTTTTTTTTTTTAAGATGTTATTTATTTATTCATGAGAGACAGAGAGGCAGAGACACAGGCAGAGGGAGAAGCAGGCTCCCTGCAGGGAGCCCGATGCGGGACTCAACCCAGGACCCCGGGATCACTGACCTGAGCAAAAGGCAGACGGTCAACCACTGAGCCACCCAGGTGCCCCAACTTTCTCTCTTTCTATTTAGGCAGCTTGAAACCGTAGATCCACATCTCTGGCCAACTGGCAGTAAATGCATAGAACCTTATGGCATGTGCTTTGTGTTCATCTGATTAGACTTCCACATTGTAATTTGGCCTTGATTTCCTCACCCAATATATTTATTGAAATCTTGATTTTCTTTTGCATTGATGTATTTTGTAAGCCGTGTGATTCCTCAGCTCAAAGCCTGCCGATGGCTTCTGATCTCACCCAGAGTAAAAAAAATAAAAAAAAAAAAAAAAAAAGAGAGAAGACTCAAATTAATAAAATCATGAATGAGAAAGGAGAGATCACTACCAACACCAAGGAAATACAAACGATTTTAAAAACATATTATGAACAGCTATATGCCAATAAATTAGGCAATCTAGAAGAAATGGACGCATTCCTGGAAAGCCACAAACTACCAAAACTGGAACAGGAAGAAATAGAAAACCTGAACAGGCCAATAACCAGGGAGGAAATTGAAGCAGTCATCCAAAACCTCCCAAGACACAAAAGTCCAGGGCTAGATGGCTTCCCAGGGGAATTCTATCAAACGTTTAAAGAAGAAACCATACCTATTCTACTAAAGCTGTTCAGAAAGATAGAAAGAGATGGAGTACTTCCAAATTCGTTCTATGAGGCCAGCATCACCTTAATTCCAAAACCAGACAAAGACCCCACCAAAAGGGAGAATTACAGACCAATATCCCTGATGAACATGGATGCCAAAATTCTCAACAAGATACTAGCCAATAGGATCCAACAGTACATTAAGAAAATTATTCACCATGACCAAGTAGGATTTATCCCCGGGACACAAGGCCGGTTCAATACTTGTAAAACAATCAATGTGATTCATCATATCAGCAAGAGAAAAACCAAGAACCATATGATCCTCTCATTAGATGCAGAGAAAGCATTTGACAAACTACAGCATCCATTCCTGATCAAAACTCTTCAGAGTGTAGGGATAGAGGGAACATTCCTCGACATCTTAAAAGCCATCTACAAAAAGCCCACAGCAAATATCATTCTCAATGGGGAGGCACTGGGAGCCTTTCCCCTAAGATCAGGAACAAGACAGGGATGTCCACTCTCACCACTGCTATTCAACATAGTACTGGAAGCCCTAGCCTTAGCAATCAGACAACAAAAAGACATTAAAGGCATTCAAATTGGCAAAGAAGAAGTCAAACTCTCCCTCTTCGCCGCTGACCCAAAAGCCTCCACCCCAAGATTGCTAGAACTCATACAGCAATTCGGTAGCGTGGCAGGATACAAAGTCAATGCCCAGAAATCAGTGGCATTTCTATACACTACCAATGAGACTGAAGAAAGAGAAATTAAGGAGTCAATCCCATTTACAATTGCACCCAAAAGAATAAGATACCTAAGAATAAACCTAACCAAAGAGGTAAAGGATCTATACCCTAAAAACTACAGAACACTTCTGAAAGAAATTGAGGAAGACACAAAGAGATGGAAAAATATTCCATGCTCATGGACTGGAAGAATTAATATTGTGAAAATGTCAATGTTACCCAGGGCAATATACACGCTTAATGCAATCCCTATCAAAATACCATGGACTTTCTTCAGAGAGTTAGAACAAATTATTTTAAGATTTGTGTGGAATCACAAAAGACCCCGAATAGCCAGGGGAATTTTAAAAAAGAAAACCATAGCTGGGGGCATCACAATGCCAGATTTCAGGTTGTACTACAAACCTGTGGTCATCAAGACAGTGTGGTACTGGCACAAAAACAGACACATAGATCAATGGAACAGAAGAGAGAACCCAGAAGTGGACCCTGAACTTTATGGCCAACTAATGTTCGATAAAGGAGGAAAGACTATCCATTGGAAGAAAGACAGTCTCTTCAATAAATGGTGCTGGGCAAATTGGACATCCACATGCAGAAGAATGAAACTAGACCACTCTCTTTCACCATACACAAAGATAAACTCAAAATGGATGAAAGATCTAAATGTGAGACAAGATTCCATCAAAATCCCAGAGGAGAACACAGGCAACACCCTTTTTGAACTCGGCCACAGTAACTTCTTGCAAGATACATCCACGAAGGCAAAAGAAACAAAAGCAAAAATGGACTATTGGGACTTCATCAAGATAAGAAGCTTTTGCACAGCAAAAGATACAGTCAACAAAACTAAAAGACAACCTACAGAATGGGAGAAGATATTTGCAAATGACGTACCACATAAAGGGCTAGTTTCCAAGATCTATAAAGAACTTCTTAAACTCAACAGCAAAGAAACGAACAATCCAATCATGAAATGGGCAAAAGACATGAAGAGAAATCTCACAGAGCAAGACATAGACATGGCCAACATGCACATGAGAAAATGCTCTGCATCACTGGCCATCAGGGAAATACAAATCCAAACCACAATGAGATACCACCTCACACCAGTGAGAATGGGGAAAATTAACAAGGCAGGAAACCACAAATGTTGGAGAGGATGCGGAGAAAAGGGAACCCTCCTGCACTGTTGGTGGGAATGTGAACTGGTGCAGCCACTCTGGAAAACTGTGTGGAGGTTCCTCAAAGAGTTAAAAATAGACCTTCCCTACGACCCAGCAATTGCACTATTGGGGATTTACCCCCAAGATACAGATGCAATGAAATGCAGGGACACCTGCACCCCGATGTTTATAGCAGCAGTGTCCACAATAGCCAAACTGTGGAAGGAGCCTCGGTGTCCATCGAAAGATGAATGGATAAAGAAGATGTGGTTTATGTATACAATGGAATATTACTCAGCCATTAGAAACGACAAATACCCACCATTTGCTTCAACATGGATGGAACTGGAGGGTATTATGCTGAGTGAAGTAAGTCAATCAGAGAAGGACAAACATTATATGTTCTCATTCATTTGGGGAATATAAATAATAGTGAAAGGGAATATAAGGGAAGGGAGAAGAAATGTGTGGGAAATATCAGAAAGGGAGACAGAACATAAAGACTCCTAACTCTGGGAAACCAACTAGGGGTGGTGGAAGGGGAGGAGGGCGGGGGGTGGGGGTGAATGGGTGACGGGCACTGAGGGGGGCACTTGACGGGATGAGCACTGGGTGTTATTCTGTATGTTGGTAAATTGAACACCAATAAAAAGAAATTTATTATAAAAAAAAAAAAAGGAAGCCCAGTTCTCGGCCTGTAAAGAATACCAGATTTAATTTCTGGCTAACTCTCCGGGGCTTCCTCTCCCCTTCACTCACTCTGCCCTACTCAAACTGGAATCAGCTTATACTTTTAATAAAATCTTCTGTTTCTGGGGTGATTGTGCCACATGATACATGCCGCAGCCACAGACTTTTTTTTTTAAACCCAGCTTTTGATGGCAAGTCTCCAAGTCTGCTTGCCCCTTGTGCATGCCAACATTTGAATAAAGCACATCTGTTGATCATATCCCCAAATGCTATGTATTTTGCTACTCTTTCCACCAATAGCATTGCTGGTGTACCTGTCTGGTCAGTACTAAATTCTTGTCCTACAGCTCACCCTCTGAGAAGAAATAGAGTCACCAGCCACCACTGAGACCATTAGATCCGTGATGACAGCTACCTTCTATCTTAGTGTATACATATTGCCTGCCAGAAAAAGAAGATCTGAGTCCATTTACTGGGGCCTTTCTACAAAACAACACTCATCACCCTTGTGGTCATTTATCTCTGGCTTTCTCCATCCATGTGAATCCACCAAACTTCCAAGGCTCCCTCCCCCAGCTTATCCAGTATGATCGTCCCCTCCCTACTTGGATAATTTCCCACAGCCTGCACTGCTAGCCCAAGATGGGGAAATGGAATACGCAATACAAGAGAGGCTAGACTTTCAGTGGCAATGTGGTATCGCCAAAGCCTTCTTTACCTAGAAGGATCCTGCCTAGAGGACTGATCCCCAGAGCCACGTGGGAAGTGCCCTGGTTAGGTCTAAACATTCTAACGACTGAATCCTTGGAAATCCAGGCCTCTGGAAATCTGTGGTATGGGATTTCATCAATTTGGAGGTGCACAGGAAAGCCAATGGGGCACAAATAGTTTGAGGGTCATGAGTTATTTATTACCGGAAGGTTCAGGGTCAAGGCCCAGAAGGTTTCTCTCTTTTGCTTCCTTCCACCTCAGGGAATGGCCTTAGGCAATGCCTCTGGAGCCAGTTCACTCAGTCTTCTCTGACCGGCACTGCCAGCCCTTCCTTCCAGATCTTGTTCTTGTGTTTAACCCACCATATGGACTTGACATCCTCACCAGGGAAAATTTGGAAATTGGGGAAAGTTACCAGGATGAATTAAAAAAAAAAAACACCATAATTCCACAACCAATGTATAGTCACTCTTAGTTCTTAATTTACTCCCCATGGGTCTCTTTCCTATGGGAGTAAGATAATATAGCACATAACCCACTACCATGAGATCCAGTGGTGTCCCTTGCTGCATCCCAGACATTGCTGTGTCTGGGAGCATGTGTGATGATCTGCAAAAATGATCTTCCTTCCCCCTACCCACTTACCCCCATCCTTCATGGAAAAAGATGGAAAAAGATGCTTAGCCCCAACATTAGTCAGGCAATAAAATATATATATATATATATATATTTTTTTTTATTTATTTAAATTCCGGTTAGTGAACATGCAGTGTAATATTAGTTTCGGGTGTCCAGTATTGTGGTTCAACACTTCCATACATCAACACCCAGTGCTCATCACAAGTGCGCTCCTTAATCCCCATCGCCTATTTAACCCATACCCCCACCCCACCCCCCACCTTCCTTCTGGTAACCATCAGTTTGTTCTCTAGAGTTAAGAGTCTGTTTCTTGGTTAGGCAATTAAAATAATTAGTCACAGTGAAATACCATTTCTTTTCTATCAGAGGACTATTTGATTTAGGGATGGAAAAGGACTAGGAAATGAAATCCTAAGGAAGAAAGAACCAGGAAGCCCAGCATGGCCCACTAACAGCACTGTGGCTGTGTGAGGGGAGTGGTGATATCCCTTACCCAGGTTGGTCCCCTGGCCCAGTTCCTATGGGACTGGATATGAATCCAATGAGGGGCTGAGAGTAAAAACCAGAAGAGTTGTTTCCATAATAAGAGTGATGAAGCAGTGCAAATCACTCAGCACAGGCCAAATGGCTTCCTTTCATGGTGGGTGACCACCATGTGCAACTGGTGGGCCTGTGGTCAGACCAAAGGATGCCCCTGTGCCACCAAGCACCACAGGAGCCACTCTCAGAGAGATCTGATACCTGGGTCCAGTGCCCTGGATTCTTTTGTAGATGCGGCTGAATAAAAACAGGGTTAACACCAGGTCAGCAGAAGAGGCTCATCGCCAATCTCATCCCTGCCTTTTTCTCTGGATGCTCCAGAACTCCTAGTGAGCTCTGAATCAACATATTCAGCAGTCCCAGCTGGGGTATGTGATGGCCACCAAGGTTATCACCAGGCTTAGGCATGGATGGACAGGCTCGATGGCATATCCGGACATATGATTCCGTATCTTCACCCGAGAATAGAATACAATGGAATGGAATGGAATGGAATGAAATGACAGAGGAGATCGGAAATATGGGCGTGGGGGAGGCTTAAGAGTGCTGTGATTAAAGAATTGATCCAAGTCCTAAATGACCAAATTGTTCTGATCATTTAGGAAAACACACACACACACACAACCGAAAGAAAATCTTCCACATTTCTAGCTGAGAAACTTTGTAGATGGGGCTTGGATTATCAAGTGTTAATAACATTAAAAACTGTTTTATGTTTCTATTAAAAATGTTCTGTGATTATGAGAAAGCAGAAAAGGAAAAAAGGAGCAGAGGAGGGACTCCTGGGTGGCTCAGTGGTTGAGTGTCTGCCTTTGGCTCAAGGCGTGATCCCAGAGTCCTGGGATCCGAGTCCTGCATCACGCTCCCCAGAGGGAGCCTGCTTCTCCTTCTGCCTATGTCTCTATCTCTCTCTGCGTGTCTCTCATGAATAAATAAATAAAATCTTAAAAAAAAGAGAAGGAGCAGAGGAAGAGGAGTAGAGAGAGGGAGGGAGAGAGAGAGAAACAGAGACACACACACAGAATAAAGACAAAGTAAGGAAAGAAGGGAAAGACAAATAAGAGACTATGTATAGAGACCGGCCACGGGCTTAGTTCATTTCTCTTCTTGAAACCCAGGGCTGCTGCCACTAAAGCCCAAAGTCCTGATGATAAGTTTCTGGTATTGCGCTTGCTTAGTGAAGCTCTCAGAGCTTCTGCTGAGGAAAATTTATGACCCACTGCAGCAAGACAGAAAACTTGCTGTTTTTTGGGGTCTATGCCCAACCAGTGTGACAGCCCTAGTTCACCCTAGCACCAGGAAGTTGCAGCTGGACCCCCAAGTACCATGGCTAACTTATGCCTATTTCTCCCCTTCATTGCCCCGAGCCTCCCTCTTCCGTAGCAGATGCGGAGCAAAGGAACGTTTGCAGAAAAAAAAAATTTTTTTTTCAGAGCCTTGGTCTGAGCTATGTCTGGAAAGTCCATGGCATCCTGAATGATATAGAATTTACTGAGCATTTATTAGGCTCCAGGCTTTGTTCTAAGAGCTCATATGTTCACTCATTATATAACTCCATCATTAAAACAACCAAGTGAGGCAAGCGCGACTATAACCTTCACTTTCGAAGTGAGGAAACCAAGGCTCCATGAGCCTTAGAAACCTACCTAAGGTCACACAGATCATAAAATTCAGGTGCCTCTGAATTAAAAGATGACATACTTTACTTTATTCATAAAGCATCATGGCCCTGAGGCTGAAGAGGAGAATAAGGTTGGTAATTTCCAAGGAGGAGGTGATTTTAAATCTGGCCTGATTTCAAATCACTTTGAACTACCCCTGCTGTACCTAGGGAGGCACCTTCTCTCTTAAACATCTACTCACAGACAGACAGACAGACACACAGACAGACACACACACACACACACACACACACACACCACACACACACACCACACTGACTGGCATGGAGCAGTCGGAGGCCCATGTGATCCAGACTCAGCAGTTCACAGAATGATTATTTCCTTACCCTTACTCATGAACAATATTAAATCAATACTCCCAGAATTTTCTTGGAAACTTAAGGCATCAGAAGCTTCCAACTTTAGCCCAGAATGTGTTCTCTTCAGTTGTACAGATTCCACCATCCCCTAAGGATAGCTTAGAGCCCCTCTCCATCTTCCCATAACGCCCTGGGTGTATTTTTATCAATCCATTCATGCAACAAAAAATCGTGGAACTTCTCTAATATATGTCAGCCACTGTATTTATTCCTTGTAATCTCTGTCATTCAATTACTACTATCTTATTTTTAATGATCAGTCTTAATGTAACAATACCTCTCACTAGGATGGGTGCCTTGTCACTATTATATACCTAGGGCTTAGCCACATATGGGCACACCTCTGAGTAGGCTCTCAACCAATACTGGAGATTGAATGGAAAATTTCATGAGGTATATACTTACTGCATGTAAAAAATTAGGAACACAAGGAGGAGATAAAATATAAACTAAATGGAATGTGAACCTCACTGTGGGTAAAGAGATAATGCCACATTGAAGGTGGAGTACCAAAAAGGGAGGCTCTTATAATACTTGCAAAGACACATGGGGATCCCTGGGTGGCTCAGTGGTTTAGCGCCTGCCTTCAGCCCAGAGCGTGATCCTGGAGTCTGGGGATCGAGTCCCGCATCAGGCTCCCTGCATGGAGTTTGCTTCTCCCTCTGCCTGTGTCTCTGCCTCTCTCTCTCTCTCTCTCTCTCTGTGTGTGTGTGTGTGTGTGTGTGTCTCATGAATAAATAAATAAAATCTTTAAAAAAAATCTGCAAACACACTTTGCAATATAAACCAGGGTCTGTACACTCAGATAAGAATATATCTTAGGCAGGATGGCAAAATAACATCCAGCCCTATAATGGGAGCCCCCTCTTCTTAGTCTCAGGTTTGCTTTATGGGTGGGGTGGGGGTGGGGGCCTGCCTATCATACTGTATGTAACACAATCCCCAGGCACACCAGGGACATTAGACACGAGGAGTGAAAGAGCATGAACATGAAAGTCCTTCCTTTTAGGAATGGACACCTTCTACTATGACTTGCTGGACTCTCCTATCTGTCTCTCAAGGTATTAGAAGTTCTGAATTCCCAAAACCTACCCAGGAGAAGTGTTGCTACTCCAGACCTACATACTTCCTAACTATGCATAGGTTTGAAGGGCCAACTTTGCCCACCAGTTGCCCTAGAGATAGCAGATTTTATTGGTGAATTCTGTTGACAGGACCCATCCCATATTCTGCAGGTCCCATTCATTTACAAGACATTGCCACTTTTGTTTTCAGACAAGGGCCATTTCAAGCAAGGAGACAAGAGAACATTTCTCAAATCCACCTCCCCGAAGGGTTGGCGTTGGGTGTATTTAAGGATAAGGGGTCAGGATGTCAAGGGGTATGTAGGGTTGAATGGAATATGCTGATTGCACATAGGGACAAAGGGGGGGGGTGTCCTCCTTTCTGAGCATGTGCATTTGGGAATCACGCCCCTTCATGAGACACATGTTCAGAAAATGGTGACATAAACATGATGAATGGGAGAGATCTTGGGTTTGTCGTCACAGAGGTTACTTTCGGTCCCTTTTGGCCTCTTCCACACGGCTGCAAGAATTCTTCCCGATTAAGTTCCAGTCTTAGTTAGTCTCATAGGTGGTTGGTCAACCACTGCGAAACAGACTCATAACTCAATCAAGTTAACCAGAGTTTCTTTAGGGTAGAACGATTAAACATTTGTTGATGTGTCGGTTTCACTTTCAATTTGTCAGGGGTTTGTTTTTGATTGTTTTTTTTTTTTTTTTTTTCTGGACAAGGGCCCTGAATTGTCTCATGGTCCCTGGTATAGTACTCAGGAATGATGCAGGCCTTCTGACTTTAAGTTGTGCTGCAGGTGGCAGCAGGGAGCAGCTCCTCCTTTCTTTCTACAGCTATTGTTGAATCACAAATAAAAGCAAAGTTTTCATACACTGAGCCGCTTTTCTAAATTAGGTTTCACACTACATCAATCTCAGAATAACTCTTCAAGTTGAGTATTTTTCTTTTCACTATTTGAAAAAGAGAAAGAGGGAGGGAAGGAGACAGGCAGGGGGTGAAGAGGGAGACAGACCCTGTACAAAAACAATAGATGGAAGAATTAAGACTCGATTCAAGGTCTAAGCTTATCACTAGTTGGCATTATGGATATTAAGTGGTGTTTCTTGAGTTTTCCTTCCTGAGAAGCAAATCTGTGACAAAAGAGCAGTAGCTGGAGTCCATGGCCAGCCTGGCAGCACTATCTTATCACAGCACCCCTGGGAACACTAGAGCTACTTTTGATGGTAATGGGGTGGGATGGAGGTGAGACTGTGGACATGACACAAAGCTGAGAGGGACTTATGGAGACTAGTGAATGCCCATACCTTTCCTTCAGTGAGGGTGGTGTCAATGTCATGATGTCAACCCTTCCTGGCCACTGTATCCCAAGACAGAGCAAGATTTTCAGGGACTTGTGAGTCTCTATGTCAAAAGGAATGCAGTGCATTGTGTTACCTCCTATAACAACTGTGTCAGATGGCCAGGATGGCATCTTAAGGGGCCATTGTATGTCCTCCTGACCACAAAACAGTCCTGGAATATGATCACCACATTCACACGCAACAGCTTCAGCAAGATGGCACCAGCCATCTCTTCTACCTGGCCCCTGTTACATTTTGTAAATCAGGTTTTCAGTTTTCACGGAACACACTCTCTCAGATGGTTTCTGACCACGACCCCAGCTTTTTATTCCCCTCTCAACTTTTAGTCACAAGTTTCAAGGCCAATCAAATTTGCTTTCCTGTCCTATAGTCCAATAGCCAAACAGTCCATGAGAACTACACCCTACAATACTATCTGCCTATTTAGCTGCTGGATTCATGTTTCATATCTCACTGACCTCATTGCCCCAGGACACTCTACCTCATACCATTTATGGCTTCCAGCCTGTGTGCATGAATTGGATTCTTTCTTACTTCTTTTTTTTGAAAAGCACTTTGTTATTTATTTATTTATTTATTTATTTATTTATTTATTTATGATTTTATTTATTTGAGAGAGAGAAAGAGAATGCACATGAGCAGGGGCGGGGGGCAGAGGGAGAGAGAGAGAGAAGCAGGCTCCCCGCTGAGGGCAGAGCCTGATGTAGGGCTCAATCCTAGGAACCTGAGATCATGACCTGAGCCAAAGTCAGACGCTTAACAGACTGAGCCACCCAGGTGCCACCAATAATACATTTATTATGCATGTTGCATAGATGCTTGCCAGTGACAGGTACTATGTAATTGTTGGGTTTAGGGTTCGGGATTTATCCACTAAGTCAAGTTTGTTCACATGTTCAAAACTTCTAAATTCTTATTAGGTAGTAGGCTGTTTGAGCAGTCAATTGCTGAGAGACGTGTTAAAATATCCCACCATTTTACTGGATTTGTCCGTTTATGCTTGTAATTCTTTCAATTTTTGGTTTATGTATTTTGAGGTGGTCTTACAGCAAGGTTTCTGGGACAAGTTCCAATCTGGAATAGCATCCTGGGGTCATGGTTGCACTCCCTCCTGGCCATAGAACACACCCCGTGGACACAATCACTCAAGATGCCATCTCTAACATCCTATCTTGGCATGAAGCACACTTACTATAAGATGACGCAAGTCAGCCCCGGTAGGTTTTATGAACCACATAATTTACAGGAATATTACAGGAAACACTTTTATTATCCAGATTTTATATTTTCATAGCAGACTAACTTAAATGGTTTCTGACCATAGTCCTATTTTTCCTCTCAACTTTTAATGACCAGTTTCAAGGTCCTTCAAGTTTGTCTCCCCATGTAGTCTGACAGCCACCATGACCATGTGATCCATATTTTTAAGGAGTATCTACATGGCTTTACCAACTGCAACTAGCGGCACTCACCCAACTGCCTTGCCAATGACAAACATATTTGATAATGGAAGTTGCTTCCATTGACGTGTAACGTCAGATGCCTTCTTCTACCCCATGGTACCCTAGCTCCAGCAATTACAGCTTTCATTTTCTCCACACCCCTGTTATCCCTGGCACTACAGATACCTCAGCACCTTAGTCAGGACTGGTGACACCTTTGGATCCATCCATGGCATGTCCATATTACCTGTCTTCGAAGGAAGCTGAAGGTCAACTCAGTGGTGCCCTTCCAGAAAAGAGAAAGAATCATCCCAGGTGAACTTCCATCTCCATGTTTCTTACCCCACACCCAAAGGTCTTTCTTCAATATAGTTCTTAAAGTCCACCAACTCTCTCCTTTTATGTTCCTGGCCCATCCTTCTTTCTCTTATTTTAGTAACCAGCTACCTTGAGTCCATCTGAAACAATCGGTGTGAGTGCAAAGGCCAATGCTTATTTTGATAGCTCTGCCTGGCCTGGCAATGGGAAAGGCCCTGGATGACAGTTTGATCTGCTGCTGTTTGCGGGTACAGAGCAATTGGCTTTTCCAATCTTGTGAGAACCTCAATTCCTGGTCCGGATGAACCTTGAGGACATTCTACTAAGTGGAATTAGCCAGTCACAAAAAGACAAATACTATATGACTGCCCTTGTATGAGGTATCTAAAGTAGTCAAATTCATAGAAACAGAAAGTAGTATGGTGGTTGCCAGGGACTGGGGGGAGGGAAAAATGGAAGTTGTTGTTTAATGGGTGCAGCCTTTCAGTTTTGCAAGAAGAACTAGTTCTGTTGCACGGCGGTGTGGATACACTTAACACTCTTGAACTGTATACTTAGAAATGGTTAAGGGGGTCAACTTCTCTGTCATGTGTATTTCACCACAATTTTAAAAAGTCCCTGGACCTCCTGTCTCTTTCTAGCTTCAACTCTTTAGAAGAACTTCCTATGGTCATTGCCATCTCTTCTTTAACCCCCACTCCCTTCTCAACCCACTGCCATCTGACTTCTGCCCTCACCATTCCACTAAGCCTGCTCTTGCTATGGTTGTCAGTGACCTCTCGATATTTGTGGGCTTAATGTACTCAACCCAGGGGATTGGACACTATTCACCTTTCTCTCTCCTCTCTCTCTCTCTCTCTCTCTCTCTCACACACACACACACACACTCACTTTTTCTGCCTTTTTGCCTCTTCATAAATAGTTCTTTGTGAACTGATCTTTGTGTCTTTGAATTCTTCAGAGTTTCCTTTGAACAGCTCAATTAAACCTAAAGAAACAGCTATAAGATGTATATCTCCGGTCAGATCTCCCTCTAACCAGTCAGTTCCATCTGAATGTCCCATTGGCTCTTCAAACTCAACTCCTCAAATTAAACACCATCATCCCTCCTCTCGCTGTTTTTTAAGCTCAATGCATGCATTTCCACATCTTATCCTGAAATTTGGGACTCATACTGGAATCCTGATTCTTCTATATCTCTCATATCCAATTAGTCAAAAAGCTCTATGGATTCTAATTCCCTTGTTATTTCTCAGAATTCATATCCAAATACATTTCAACTCTTATTTTGATGTAATTTTTGTGTTTGGTATAAGATATTGGTCCAGGGTACCTGGGTGTCTCAGTCGTTTAATTGTCTGCAGTTGGCTCATGTCATGATCTTAGAGTCTTCAGATGGAGCCCGTGTTGGGCTCCCTGCTCAGCAGGGTGTCTGCTTCTCTCTCCCTATGCTCCTCTCTGTCCCTCTCATGTTCTGTCTCTCTGAAATAAATAAAAAAAAATTATAAATAATTTTTAAGTAAACAAAATATTGGTCCAGTTTGATTCCTTTCTATGTAGCTAACCAGTTTTCCCAACACCATTTATTGAAGAGACTATTGTTTTCCCATTGTATATTCTTGCTTCCTTTATTTTAAGTTAATTGACCATATATGCGTGGGTATTTCTGAACTCTCTGTTTTTTTCATTGATCCGTATGTCTATTTTTATGCCAATATTATGTTGTTTAGATTATTATAACTTTGTAATATAGTTTGAAATCCATGAATGTAATGACTCTAGCCTTCTTAGTTTTTCTCAAGATTGCTTTTGTTGTTCAGGACCTTTTGTAGTTCCACACATATTTTAGGATTGGTTGTCCCATTTTTGTGAAAAATTTTATTGCAGTTTTTTTTAGATATTGCACTGGATCTGTAGATTGCTTTGGGTAATATGGATATCTGAGCAACGGTGATTTTTTTCTATCTTTGATAGTGGAAAATCTTTCCATTTATTTGCGTCTTTTTCAATTTCTTTAATTACTGTCCTATATTTTTCAGTGTGGAGGCTCTTACTCTCCTTGGTTAAATTTATTTCTCGGTATTTTATTGAATTTGGTACAATTGGTAAATCAGATTATTTTCTTACTACCTTTTCTGATAATTCATTGTTAATATATAAGTACACAACATATATTTGTATACTGACACACTGCAACTTTACTGAACTCATTGGTTCCGGGTTTTTTGTAGGAGTCTTTAGGGTTTTCTATATATAAAATTATGTAGTCAGGGCACCTGGGTGGCTCTTTGTTCTCCAGGTGCCTTTCCACATGCACTCCCCACTCTCTGGAGTGTCCTTCCCTGCCTGCTTTGCCTGCTTTGTTGGTTACCCTTCATGTTTCAGTTTATGTAACCTCTATTTCTGCTCCTATAGTACATGACGGTATTTAGTGATGAACACTTTATATGCTATCTCACTGTATGTGTTTCTTTCAAAACAGGGACTAAATTCTTCATCCCTCCACTCCACTGCCTTACAACACGCTTGTTTGTGATGGACTCCCTCCTTGGGAGTACTGGAGCGGGGCGGGGAGTGCCCGCTTGCAGATGGAGAGTGTGAATCCGAATCTCTGCTGGTTACTCAGCGCAGTGGGCACGCGAAAGCTTTAACTCAGGTTTTGCGCATGATCACCACCGATATTTTTTTTTAAATTTATTTATGAGATTCACACACGGAGAGAGAGAGACAGACGCAGAGACACAGGCAGAGGGAGAAGCAGGCTCCATGCACCGGGAGCCCGACGTGGGATTCGATCCCCGGTCTCCAGGATTGCGCCCTGGGCCAAAGGCAGGCACCAAACCGCTGCGCCACCCAGGGATCCCTCACCACCGATATTAATGAGCATTCAACCACCTGTGAAGCCCGGAGTATCCCAGTCTATGCCGCCAGTCTGCGCAGCAAGGAATACCTGAGTGCGTGCAAGGCGGATGAGGAGGGGCCAAGGACAAATGCCCCCAGGCGATGGAGGCTGCGCGCAAGCGCAGCCGGAAAGAGAGCCACTCTTGCCGGCCCTCCTTCCTTTTCCAACAGGCTGCATACACTGCGCGCAAATAGTCATTTCCGGGAAACTGGTGCTGGCTTTGTGGGGCTCAACATGGAGACGACTAGGGGAACTGCTGAGCCGGTGAGACGCTGCTTTGGGGTCGGGTGAGTGGGGAAGTCAAGTCGGGTCGAACTTTGAACTCCCTCTCTCCCCTTTCTTTCCCCCTTTCCAGGTTCCCGGGGAACTGGTGTCTGTGGCACATGCTCTTTCTCTCCCAGCCGAGTCTTATGGCAATGATGTGAGTATGACTCACCCCCAGCTCCCACACACCCAGCTAGCCTGGCGTGTCTGCAGGGCCTGCCACGAAATCGTAACCCGCTGATAGCTGTGAACCCTCATCATGCCCTCCAGAAACCGCGCTTTTTCATGCATTCTAACATTTTTGGTCCACAAACCCAGAATAAATGCAGGTGGAAGTAGTTCCCCTACTTTTCTCGCTAGAACCACCTGAAGCTTTTTTTTATCTTCCAATGTCCAGGTCCCAAAATATACTAATGAAATCAAAATATCTAGGGGGGGCAGTGAATGTCAGAAATTAGTATTTTTTAAAGATTCCCGAGTAATTGCATTATGCAGTAAAGTGACGCTGAATTATGGTATGTCTTGTTTAGATCCTTAAGAAGAAAGCATATAATATTTTTGAGACAAGACACAGGGACATGAGAATAGTAGTAACACTCAAATAAAAATGTGATTGATGTATGTTACATTAGGGTATAAGATCTAAAGTTTAGCCAAAAAAGAAACCTCTAAGAGCTGAGAAAGTAGAGGAAGATTTCACTGAGAAAGTGAATCTCTAACTGGATCCTCCAAGTATAATTGGACAAATGACATGGTATAAGGCATGGAGATAAAAATGCAAATGGCTTTGCTGAGGTCAATGAAAATACATCATCTATTTGGAGTGGGAGATTGAAGTGGAACAGGTGGTGGGTACTTGATAAGGCTTACTTATAACCTATCCTGCTTCACAATACTGATTTAATTTTAAGTGTAATGGATTGGGAATTGGCTATTTGATAAACACAAATGATGATTATATTACAGTATTGAAAGTGAAGGGTGTTTCACTTCCATTATCTTACTTTGTTCTTCCAACAACTCAGTGATAATATGTGAATATACTGTGTCAGTTTTACAATGGTTTAATTCATTTCTCAGAAGGCAGTCTATCTACTGCTTTATATAGTCTCCCACACTTTCACTAGCTGCTGGAAAAAGAGCCAGTGGCTTATGCCATTGATTAGACTGTGCAAGCAGCTTCTTTTGGTAGGCAGTTTCCTTCATAAGGACAAAAGTTTTATATTTTCCAAATCCATTAGAGCAGTTTTTATCCATTGACAGTAACACCAAGTTTGGCAGTGTTGACATTAACTAGACATCCACAGACATCCTTAATTTGTTCTCTAGTAGCAGGATTGGGAGATTCTAACCTGGTATTCCTTACTCTTTTGCAGCCTGATATCGAGATGGCTTGGGCCATGAAAGCAATGCAGCATGCTGAAGTCTACTACAAGGTGAGTTGTCTGTCTTCCTTATTAAGGAGAATGAAACATGTAATTGTAGCGTGTGGTTCTTCACTAATCACTATTCTCAGCAAGTTAAACATATACATTTTGGAGATTTTACCCAAAGAGAATAAGGGGGAGGTGGAAGTGAATTTTGTTTTGACAATGGGGAGTTGTACTTCTTTGCCTGGTGTTCTGATGCTAACCAGTAAAATGATCATAGCCCATAGTGGGCAACTAGTAAATGTTTGACAACTGAATGAACAATTCACAGAGGGCAATAACCAGCCAGTACTGGGACTACAAGGGTGTGAATGGGTAGCAAGGACTGTAGTATATTATGGCCCTTGAAAACTATGTTATGATTTCATTTGTCTGTACTTCCTAATAATTCTTCTGCCCTTAGAACCATAAAGATTATCTGGGGAAGGGGGGATAGAAGTGTAAATTAGAGACTATGTTATCTTATGTCTGGCAGCTGATTTCATCAGTTGACCCACAGTTCCTGAAACTCACCAAAGTGGATGACCAAATCTATTCTGAGTTTCGGAAAAATTTCGAGAAACTCAGGATAGATGTGTTGGATCCAGAAGAGCTCAAATCAGAGTCCGCTAAAGAGGTAAGAATTCTCTCAAATATTGCCTAACATCTGACCAACAGTTATTTATTGTAAATATATTTTTATACATTTAAAATTTTTTCAGTACTAATTTTTAATGAAATATGTAAAGAACCAGCCTTTTATGTAATTATAAGCAACTAATAAGTAAATTATGAAATGAAATAAATGTTTTTCTGGTTTATAAGTTTTTTATGTTCATTGGATCTATTTTTTCTTTTCTTCTTTTTTTTTTTTTGACTTGGACATTGCATCCTTTCCTATCCAGCCCTTTCAGGGGAAGAGGAACAAATTTACTTCTGTCAGTAGTTTAGTCAGAAGGCTTGGATGGATAATTAGTAAATAGGGTACGGAGAGGTGATTAAATTCTCTGGATTTAAGTTCACATTATCATGGGCCTTGGATAATTGGAAATCTTATGTTTCCCATTGCTGACCTGATTATCATACTTTTACAGTGTGCTAAAATTCTTACAGTGGAGAAAGTATTTCCCTGAGAGTAGGTCCTTGGTTTATGAAAAATGTAAACTTTTAACACTGTTACTGTTAACCGTTAACTCTGTTACTGATCTTTGGAAAATTACCTCTAGTGAATGGACTTCTTTCTTAAATTTTAACTTTGTATCTTTGTGCCAGATTCCTGCTGCCTTTGTCTCCTTTGTGCTTCAGTGGAGATGAATAACTATTTTTGGCTGAGTTAACCAATAACTTAAAAACAAAACAGAATATATTTAAGAAATCATATTTTAATTCTGTAGTCAAGGATTTAAATATTTTGTCAAGTTAAAATATTGTTCATGTTGGGAAATATAAAGACAATAAATAACATAGACACTCAATGCTAGTGAAAGTAGAAATCAACTCAGTCCTAGTCTCTTTCACCACGGGTATTTTCCTTACTGAGGAAGTGGAGTTCCTTCTCCTGGCATGACTTTACCAGCCTCCTGCATTTATCAGCTAAGGCATCTTTTTGCCTTTATAGAAGTGGAGACCATTCTGCTTGAAGTTTGACGGGGTTGTAGAAGACTTCAACTATGGTACTTTGCTGCGACTGGATTGTTCTCAGGGCTACACTGAGGAAAACACCATCTTTGGTGAGATTCTTGCCTCTGGAATTGTTTCTGTATAAGGAGAGTGAGGGATCTGGTTTTACTGATGAATTAGTGACGTGAATAATTTGGGAATCATTTGTTATATATTTAAAGGTCATGTTACTGTTTGTTGAATAACTGTGAGATAAGATGGTTAAGTATTTTCAGCCTCATTTAACAAGATTAGAATTCCATATCTCTGAAGTTTATGACTGTACTGGAATGCTTTGATGTTAGTTCAGCTTTGTCAATAGATTTCCAGTGGGTTTAGAGAAGTAACTGGGACTAAGACAATAATCAATTCTATTCACCTTTCAGCCCCCAGGATACAATTTCTTGCTATTGAAATTGCTCGGAACCGGGAAGGCTATAACAAAGCAGTTTACACCAGTGTTTATGACAAAGAAGAAGAGAAAGAAGGCAACCATGGAAGAGGGAAGGGAGCTGACAGTGCACAGGCAGAAGAGAAAGGAGCCAACAGAGAAAGAGAAAAAGCAAAAACCAACAAAGGAGAAGAAAAAGAGAAAGAAGCCAACAAAGAAATCCACAAGAGTAGTGAAATAGCTATGTAAAGTAGACAGGGAATAGCACTCTGGAAGCTATGACTCAGCTAAGTCTACAGATACCATGATGCCACTTGCACAGACCCCTGTGGTTAAATGTATGTCCAGGGCACCTGGGTGGCTCAGTGTTTGAGTGTCTGCCTTTGGCTCAGGGCGTGATCCCAAGGTTCTAGGATCGAGTCCCGCATTGGGCTCCCTGCAGGGAGCCTGCTTCTCCCTCAGCCTATGTCTCTGTCTCTGTCTCTGTCTCTCTCTCTCTCTGTGTCTCTCATGAATAAATAAATAGAATATTTTAAAAAATAAATGTATGTCCTTGTGCAATTGAAAGACCTATAGCCTAATAATCAAGAGCTACTCTGCTTGTTCTCTTGTATGAACCAGCTTAAAGACTTTTAGTAGGGTTTTAGTTGAGTGTTTTTTGGTTCTCACCACTGGTCAAGTAAGAAATTTTATAAATAAATTTCTTTGGGTTCTTATGACTATATCTATAATTGACTTTTTTAAAAAAGATTTATTTATTTATTCATTCAGAGAGAGCGAGAGAGAGGCAGAGACACAGGCAGAGGGAGAAGCAGGCTCCATGCAGGAAGCCCGATGTGGGACTCGATCCCGGGTCTCCAGGATCACACCCCGGGCTGCAGGCGGCGGTAAACCGCTGCGCCACCAGGGCTACCCATCTATAATTTACTTTTAAAAGACATTTCAAAGTATGTGACACTTCAGATTTTTTTCAGGCATATGATCTCTTTGTCATATTTCTATATCTGTTTTTAAATGCTTATGATTGTTTCCTATAGTGAAGTTTCCTCAAACCTGTTGTAAGTTGTATATGGTTTTGGGATTAGAAGTTCCTATGTAAGAATTGACTCCTGCTATTTGAGTAAGTATAGTTTTCTGATTTTCTTTGATATATCTGGCAAAATATTTGATGAATACTCTATGGAGATAAAGCTGGGGCCTGAACCTGTCAGAGTAGTGAATGTAGCCCAATTCACATTAGAAGAGCAGGAAATGACCTCCTTAGTACCTGCTTCTCTTCTGGTATACAAGTTGTTACCTGAAAGCTAGCAGAAATTAATAATTAAATATAAAGCCTGGTAGAGTGACATCCCTTTCATAAAACTATGGAAAATAGCATACATTCACATAGTAACATAAAATGAACATTTTTAAATGATATTTTGTCAGACTCCAACAATAGACTAGTTGGTTTTCTATAGATGGAGGGGTTTCTTTTCATCTAATGACTTTTAGGAGTGCATGTTTCAGTTATCTTTACATATGTATAAAGGTTTGTGCATGTCCCTGTAGATGTGCTGACCTTGATTGCTAAAACTATTTAGAAGAAGCCACAGTGTTTATAGTGCATACATTAAATAGTCTTAAAACTCTAATCACATCACGATCATTCAAGAAAGGATCTTTCAGAGCACAGAAGGGGGAGAAGTGAGGCTTTTTTCCCCAGGGGACAGAAGAAAAATAAAAGTTAAACTTAATTGATGAATTATTTTCTAGGCAAGAGCTGAACTAGACAACAATTGTGCAGAAAGCAAATAGGTTTCTCTATGGATTCTTTTCAGCCAATTCTTAAAAGTATTTAAAACATTTGTTAGACTTTTCATCTTATAAAAAAATGCTTTTAAATGGGTAGCAGAGTGTTACTTTATACTAGACAGACTTTAAAGTCAAGAACTACTTTGCTTTATTGACTTTCTCTAGCTTATACATTCTTAAATATCCATGAACATGTGTCCATACATGTTGCTTGAGGACCTGGGGAAGAATAAAGATTATGTATACAGTTCTGCCTATGGTGGCCTTTTCCAGGTTATTAACCAGCAAGAAAACTGTCTTAATTACTTCCTTTTGATTTTATGGAGAAAAGAAATAAATCATTGAAAGCCTACTTTAAAGCAAGAAGCATCTCTGTCCAAGAACAAGGAAATACAAACTGGGAAAAGGGAGGGAAATAAGAACATGGAACACTTCAGCAGCACTGTAAGGACAGGAATCCAATACAGCATCCAAGGTCAAAGGGGAGAATGGGCAGAATTCTTAAGATGGCCTCAAGATTTCCACCCCTTGCATACATGCTCTGTATAATTCACTCCTGCATTTATGTTACTAACCATTTAATTTTGAATTAATCAAAAGGGAGATTATCCTAGGTGTGTCTGGCCTAATCACATGAGTCCTTAATTGAGACAAGCAGCGGAAGATACTCACCTATTGGTCTTAAGCAAAAAACTGTGTTGTGAGACAAGGGAGCCATGTGGCAAGGATCTGAAGGTAGCCTCAGGGAGCTGAGAAGGCTCCTGGGTTGACAGCCAGCAAGAAAACGAGAATTTCACTCCACAGTTGGAAGGAACTAAATTATACCAACAACCAGCGAACGTGGAAGAGGACCTCAATTCTCAGATAAGCTTGCAGTCCTGGCTGATACCATGATTTTGGTCCTGTGAGACCCTGAGCAGAGGACGCAGTTAAGCTGTATCTGGATTCCTGACCCACAGGATTGTGAGATAGTAATGGGTGTTGTGTTAAGCTACTAATTGTATGGTAATTTGTTATGGAGCGGTAGAGTACTGCTGCAGACGCTGGTACTGGAAGTGGAGTGCTGCTATATCAAGTACCTAAAATGTGGGGGTGTTTTTGGAATTAGGCAGTGGGTGAAGATTGGAGGAATTTTGAGGAGTATGATAGGGAAAGCCTAAATTTTGCTTTAAACAGTCTGTCAGTAGTAATACGGACTTTAAGGATGCTGTAGGCAAAGGCTCTAAAAGAGGTAAGGAACATGTTGGAAACTAGAAGAAAGGGAATCCTTTTAGTAGGTGATAGCATTGTGGCTAGAGTCCTGGAAGTTTGGGCTTTGAACCTTGCTTTGAATTATTTGGGAGATGTTATCAAGCCAGGCTTGATATGGTATGTAAACATCTATGATTTATTCAGAATGTGATACCATTCCAGTTATTTATCTCCATGATATCTTTTGGAGGCAGGGAAAGGGCAGAGACTAATTTTGACATTTACACAAGGGAAAATTACAATCATTTAAAAAATTTAGGCCACTAAATTTCTGGTAATTTGTTGCAACAGCAATAGGAGACTAATAAAGAGACATTCACTGCACTGTCATTATTTATTTTGAAACTATAGTTTATTTTAATTTTTTTTAATTTATTTTTTTTAATTTATTTTTTATTGGTGTTCAATTTACTAACATACAGAATAACCCCCAGTGCCCGTCACCCATATAGTTTATTTTTAAAATTATTTTATTTATTCATGAGAGAAACAGAGACAGGCAGAGACATAGGCAGAGGGAGAAGCAGGCTCCCTGTGGGGAACCTGATGCAGGACTCAATCCCAGGACTCTGGGATCACACCCTGAGCTGAAAGCAGACGCTCAACCACCGAGCCACCCAGGCATCCCTGAAACTATAGTTTTAAAGAAAAATGTTGTTCCAGATGATTGGAGACATGAACTGCACCCAAAGCAAGTTTCAATGATTCTAAACCATTTTGAACGTACTCTTCAAAGGAATTCCTGTAGCTGAGTCTGT
The DNA here is from genome assembly GCF_053574225.1 of Canis aureus. NCBI lineage: Eukaryota > Metazoa > Chordata > Mammalia > Carnivora > Canidae > Canis > Canis aureus. Next base: position 65,103,436 of record NC_135649.1, on the reverse strand, counting down.
GTGCATTAGTTGCCATTAATATAATTGGGAGTTATCAGAATTTACTTATAAGTAACAATACAATGCTTAGTAGTAATGAGTATGTGCTATTTGAAGCTTACATATATATTAATAAAACTCAACAGTAACTTCATCATGTGTTTAGACCTTAGACAAAATACTTTTCTGGAGAGCTGTATTTTATCACTGACATTTTTTAAAATTGCCAGATCATGGTGATAATTCAAACAGACCAGTATTTTGTTGGTTTTATTGATGTTTTTAAATTTTCTACAGATTATACTTTTTTTGCTTGCACACAATGCGGATGATTCTCACTATCTCACATTGGTACACCACAATTATACATATTCTTATTCAGATAAATAATCAATATCTTAAGAATTCAAAATTAAGGAATGTATGTATGTTATGTGAACGGCCATTTTCCCATGCCTACATATTTCTATCTCTAGAATTTTAGATGCTTTACAGATGTCAACATGATGTTGGTCTCCTGAAGTGTACTGCTTTCACATGATGACCATTTATAGGCCTGGCTAGCTTTAAATTTTTCCTACTCAGGCTTTCTCTGATTTCCTCAATATAAACTGCATTTTCGGGGCACCTCGGTGGCTCAGTCAGTTAAGCAAGCAACTTGATTTTGGTCAGGTCATGATCTCTATGTCCTGAGATTGAGCGGCAAGTCAGGATCAGCACTCAGCGGGCAGTCTGAAGATTCTCTCTTTCCCTCTACCCCTGTCCCCACTCACACACACTCTCTCTAAAATAAATAAATCTCTAAAATAAATAAATAAATAAATTATATATGTATATAAGTTGTATTTTCTTTAAGTATGTTTTCATTTTATAAAAATTAAGATTGAATTGGGGCACCTAGTTGGCTCAGTCAGTGGAGCATGCAACTCTTGATCTCATGGTTGTGAGTTCAATCCCCACGTTGGGCATAAAGCTTACTTAAAAAAATTAAGTGAATCATAAAGTAATTGGCCCTCCATCTCATAATGGTAGTGTTGGGATTCAGATTCATATCTTTTGGTTATGAATCTCATTGTTTTTCCAAATCCCACTCTAGATTCAGCTCCTTGCTAGAATAGAGACAAATAGTTTGAGTAAGGAATCAATGTATTTAGTAATCATAGGTAAGAGCATCCTAGTGTGGATTGTTGTACTGAACTAATTTAAGCTCCTCAAAATTTTTGTAATTTCTCTTTGTCTTTTTCCTTCTTATCTCTGCAAGAGACTCCTTGTTCCATATGCAACTCAGACTTGTTTAAAAAAGATTATAGTATAATCATTTTAGTATATCTGTATGTTGGCAAATTGAACACCAATAAAAAAAAAGACATGTCAGGTGGGCAGTAGAAAAAAAAGTATATAACTGTAATGTTCAGTTTCATAATTATGCTTTAATTTCTTAACCTTCCTATGAACTGAGATTTGGCTGGTACATTTCCCTCAAGTGTTTTGTAGGGTTTTTTTTAAGGCTTTACTCTGTCTTTCTGAAACTCATATAAGTTTTTCAGGATAAATCACTGGAAGCTCCTCTAATAGATTATTACTGGTTGGTCTTTACATTGAAAAGAGCATAAAGGAAACAAAAATGCCTTAACTTAAAGAAGAATAAGCTTTTGCAACTGGAAGTTATCTCAGAAGTCTAATACAAAAATTGTGTTTATGTGGTGAAAAAACAAGGCACTAAATAATGTGCTTTACCCGATTGAAAAATCCTCTATGTATGTAAAGATAATTTATTAATTTACTTACTATCCTTCCTTTTACACTAAGAACACCCACCAAGACATCATTCTGTAAGGTTTCCTTTGTCCTAGATATACCCTGCACAGGATGCTTTCTTCTAGAAAACAGTTTTAAAATACTCACCATGCTTCTCCTTGATTTAGGATTCTTCTGATGTCCTTTCGGTTTACACAAAAATCTGGCCAAATTTATACAATTCTGAGAATTTGGATAATGTTTAAAATAAAAATCAAATTATTGAAAATTCCCATGTTTTTGGCTATTTTTTAATTAAATATTTATTAAGGGAAACAAGGCTTCTATAAAGTTTGTCAATCTTAAGGTCATTTTTCTTCCACAAAGTCACTAAAGGCCTATATGTTGTCATTTGGTGTAGGGAAGATAAACAAGGGAATTCTTTCTGCCTCCAGCCCCTGGCATCCATTGAAATAAGTTGATTGCCTCTTCATCCTGGATAAGATTATGAACTTAAGGACACTTGCTTACCTGCCCATCTCACATCAATGGTGCATTTATTTTAAATTATCTTTTTTGGGATGCCTGGGTGGCTCAGCGGTTGAATGTCTGCCTTTGGTTCAGGTTGTGATCCCGACTCTGGGATTGAGTCCTGAATTGGGCTCCTTGTGAGGAGCCTGCTTCTCCCTCTGCCTATGTCTCCGCCTCTCTCTGTGTGTCTCGTGAATATATAAATAAAATCTTTAAAAAATACATATCTTTTTTATTATGGATATTTTAAACATACACAAAAGTAGAAATAATAGTATAAGGAACCCATAAATACCTGTTACTCAGATTAGTTATTAACATTTTGCCACATTTGCTTTATTTAACCTTTTTTTATTGAAGTGTTTTAAAACAAATCTCAGACATCATATTATTATTTTTTTAAATAATAAATTTATTCTTTATTGGTGTTCAATTTGCCAACATACAGAATAACACCCAGTGCTCATCCCGTCTTATTTAACCACTATATATTTCATTGTGCATCTCTAAGACATGGATACTTTCTTATATAATTGTAATAATAAATAATATTTTTAACTGATATTCAATGATAGCAAAACTTAAAAGTGCATATTACAAATGATACTCAGGAAATAGTCCTTTAGAGTATATTTAAGGAATAGGTTGACTGACGTATGAGTAACAGGATATATTTATGTGTACAAGAGAATTGGTAGATGAGATTAAAAATATGTATTTGATTCACTGTGGGCACTAATAATGAGCCATAGATACTGAGCTAGATGTCTTACATACATTTTATCCCTAACATATAGGCCTTATTAACCACATTTTACACATTAGGAAATTTAGACTTGAAGAGATTTTAAGTCCTGGGTTGCAATTTTAGATTTAATTTAGGTAGTAGTGGCTAGATATTGGAAGTTAATTTTAATTTCTGGGTAGTCATATGATGAAATCTGCTCAAGGAAGGTCAAACAATGTGCTATATTGAGTAACTACTAAGTACTTATTCTGGATTGATTGTTTAAACCTAATCCTTGTATTTTGTGATTCAAAAACAAATCTTTTTATTATTTTTAAGATTTTATTTATTCATGATAGACAGAGAGAGAGAGAGAGAGAGAGAGAGAGAGAGGCAGAGACACAGGCAGAGGGAGAAGCAGGCTACATGCTGGGAGTGGGACGTGGGACTTGATCCCAGGACTCCAGGATCACGCCATGGGCCAAAGGCAGGCACTAAACTGCTGAGCCACCCAGGGATCCCCTCCAAAATAAATGTATAAATATATACATATATATTTAAATCAGCATGGATTTGTGTGTGTGTGTATATATATATATATATATATATATATATATATATATATATTTATAAATCAGAACCCACAAAGGAAAAATGTTTAGTTACTCATTACTTATTGCCAACATTGCCAAGGAAAGGGGAAACCATAAAGGTTTGTTTATTGATTTTCATTGGACTGTTCTAGAAATGATACATACCTTTTATTTTATTTTATTTTTTTTTAAAGATTTTATTTATTTATTCATGATAGTCACAGAGAGAGAGAGAGAGACAGAGAGAGAAGCAGAGTGAGAAGCAGGCTCCATGCACCGGGAGTCCGATGTGGGATTCGATCCCGGGTCTCCAGGATCGCGCCCTGGGCCAAAGGCAGGCGCCAAACCGCTGCGCCACCCAGGGATCCCGATACATACCTTTTACTCATATCTTGTCAAATGGAATTCAGTCCCTGCCACTGAATTGCAAAACAGGGTGGGAAATTTATTCTATTTGTGTGTCCAGGTAGATAAAGAAGAAAGAAAAAGTTTTTACTGACCACCTAGCCAGTCTCTGTTGCAGGTAGTTATTGTTGTCTTCCACATGTATTCATTAATTTCAGCTTATTCATTTCTCAAGTTATAGAAAGTGATTTCCAATCCGTGACTCTGGTGCTCAGTGAATTCCTAATTGTACAGTTGACTTCTTGAATCCATGTTTTTGGATATTGTACCAATATGGTCTGAAATAACAAGCCTCTTTTTGGACTCTAAATTACTTCTTTTAAGTGATTAAGATGGATTGTTTTAGAATAAAAATGGCACTATCATGTTTTAAATTTAGAAATATAATCTGCTTATTTTATTTATTTCTTTTCAAGTAGGCTCCATGCTGGGTGTGGAGCTCAACATGGGGCTTGAACTCACGATCCTGATATCAAAACCTGAGATGATATCAAGAGTCGGATCCTTAATAGACTGAGCCACGCAGGAACCCCTACATTATTTCTTTTGAGTTAAAAATAAATCCATCAGGAGGCGGGGCAAGATGGCGGAGGAGTAGGGGTCTTTAACTCACCTGGCCCCAACAACTTACCTAGATAACTTTCAACTCATCCTGAACACCTACGAATTTGACCTGATATTTAAAGAGAGAATAGCTGGAATGCTACAGAAAGAAGGGTTTTCGCTTCTAGCAAGTTTCTTCCTTTTTGACTTTCATATTTCTTTTTTAAAAGATTTTATTTATTTATTCATCACACACACACACACACACAGAGAGAGAGAGAGAGGCAGAGACAGACGCAGAGGGAGAAGCAGACTCTATGCAGGGAGCTCAACATGGGACTCGATCCCAGGACTCCAGAATAACGCCCTGGGCTGAAGGTGGCGCTAAACCCCTGAGCCATCCGGGCTCCCCTGACTTTATATTTCTAAAATTACAAGTCTTAGATATATTTTCCACTCTAGATTACCTTCAACATACTCAAATTAATTTTGGGAGATATACGAGATATGTATTTGTGTGTGTGTGTGTTTTGTTTTCCTGCCTCATTTTGTTCTACCATGGCGGAAGTTAATACCTTCTAAAACATTAACAGCATGCACACAGAACCAAGTGGTATACCGTACTGGCTCATTGTGTGATATTATATTCTCTCTGCATTCCCATTCTGTCCCACTATTTTATCTCATTTATGTTTTGGTGGTCAGAGTTGAGGCTCTCTACAAGTATTTCTGGTTTATATAAATTTGGGGGCAGCCCGGGTGGCCCAGTTGTTTAGCACCGACCTCGGTGCTAAACAGTCCAGGTCGTGATCCCGGAGACCCGGATCCAGTCCCATGTCGGGCTCCCTGCGTGGAGCCTGCTTCTCCCTCTGCCTCTGTCTCTGCCTCTCTCTCTCTGTGTCTCTATGAATAAATAAAATATTAGAAAAAATTTGGGACTGAGCATCTTCTAACATACAGAACTTAATATACTCAGAACCAAGAGGATCACCCACTAGGAGCTCTCAGGTAGACGACTTTCTCCCTCCACTACAACTTTGTCATCACCACCATCTCCCAGTCCCCCCTTTTTCCTCCTCTTTTCTTCTTTTTACTTTTTTCCCTCTCTACTTTTGCTTTTCACTCTTCTTTTTTTCTATTTTGTTTTTTTTCTTCTTCTTTGGGATTCTTGCCCTTCATTTTTCACTACATTGTTTTAAAATTTGTTTTTCACTTTAGTGGTCCTTTTGTTTTATTTCGTTCTGATCTTTGTATTTCATTTCTGGTCTCTGACCTCCTCAGAAAAATCTAGGGTGAAATTTACTTAGATCATGGTTGATATTCTGGACTCAGCCTGCACTTACAGCCAACTCTGCACTAGGCAAAATTACTAGAAAGAAAAACCCACCACAAAAGAAGAATCAGAAATAGTACTCTGTGCCACCGAGTTACAGATTTGGATTATAATTCAAAGTAAGAAAGCCAATTCAGAAGCACAAACATAAAGTTACTGGTGGCTCTGGAAAAAAGCATAAAGGACTCTAGACACTTCATGACTGCAGAATGTAGGTCTAATCAGGCCAAAATTAAAAATCAATTAAATAATATACAATCCAAACTGGAGGTCCTAATGATGAGGGGTTGATGAGGTGGAAGAAAGAGCGAGTGACATAGATGGCAAGTTGATAACAAGAAAGGAAGCAGAGGAAAAAAGAGAAAAACAATTAAAAGATCATGAGGAAAGGTTAAGGGAAATAAATGACAGCCTCAGAAGGAAAAATCTACATGTAATTGAGATTCCAGAGGGCACTGAAATGAACAGAGAACCAGAAAGTGTATTTGAACAAATCATAGCTGAGAACTTCCCTAACGTGGGGAGGGAAACAGGCATTCAGATCCAAGAGGTAGAGAGATCCCCCCTAACATCAATAAAATTCATCCAAAAACTCAACATTTAATAGTGAAACTTGGAAATTCCAAAGATAAAATCCATAAAGCAGCAAGAGATAAGTGATTCCTAACTTATATGGAGAGAAATATTAGATTAGCAGCAGATCTCTCCACAGAGACCTGGCAGGCCAGAAGGGGCTGGCAGGATATATTCAGGGTCCTAAATGACAAGAACCTGCAGCCAAGAATACTCTATCCTGCAAGGCTCTCATTGAGAATAGAAGGAGATATAAAGAGCTTCCGAGGTAGGCAGGAATTGAAAGAATATGTGACCACCAAAACCAGCTTTGCAAGAAATATTAAGGGGGACTCTGTAAAAGAAAGAGGATGTCCAAGGAAATAATCCACAAAAACAGGGACTGACTAGATATCATGATGACACTAAATTCATATCTTTCAGTAGTAACTCTGAACGTGAATGGGCTTAATGACCCCATGAAAAGGCTCAGGGTTTCAGACTGGATAAAAAAGCAAGACCCATCTAATTGCTGTCTACAAGAGACTCATTTTAGACGTAAGGACACCTACAGCCTGAAAATAAAAGGTTGGAGAACCATTTTCCATTCAAATGGTCCTCAAAAGAAAGCAGGGATAGCTATCCTCATATGAGATAAATTAAAGTTTATCCCAAAGACTGTAGCAAGAGATGAAGAGGGACACTATATCATATTTAAAGGATCTATCCAACCAGAGGACCTAAAAATCATGAATATTTATGCTCCGCATGCGGAAGCTGCCAAGTATATCAATCAATTAATAAGCAAAGTTAAGACATACTTAGATAATAATACACTTATACTTGGAGACTTGAACATGGCACTTTCTACAATTGGTAGATATTCTAAGCACAATATCTCCAAAGAAACAAGAGCATTAAATGATACACTGGACCAGATGGATTTCACAGATATTTACAGAACTTTATATCCAAAAACAACTGAATGCACATTCTTCTCAAGTCCACATGGAACTTTCTCCAAAATAGACCACATACTGGGCCACAAATCAGGTCTTAACTGGTACCAAATGATTGGGATTGTACCCTGCATATCTTCAGACCATAATGCTTTGAAACTAGAACTAAACCACAAGAAGAAGTTTGGAAGGATTTCAAATACGTGGAGGTTAAAGACCATCCTGCTAAAAGATAAAAGGGTCAACCAAGAAATTAGGGAAGAATTAAAAAGATTCATGGAAACTAATGAGAATGAAGATACAACCATTCAAAATCTTTGGGATACAGCAAAAGCAGTCCTGAGGGTGAAATACATCAAAATACAAGCATCCATCCAAAAACTGGAGAGAACTCAAATAAAAAAGCTCACCTTGCACCTAAAGGAGCTGGAGAAGGAATAGCAAATAAAACCTTCACCCAGCAGAAGAAGAGAGTTAAGAAAGATTCAAGCAGAACTCAATGAAATAGAGACCAGAAGCACTGTGGAACAGATCAACAAAACCAGGAGTTGGTTCTTTGAAAGAATTAATAGGATAGATAAACCATTAGCCAGCCTTATTAAAAAGAAGAGAGAAAAGACTCAAGTTAATAAAATCATGAAAAGGAGAAATAACCCCCAACACCGAGGAAATACCAACGATTTTAAAAACTTAATATGAGCAGCTATATGCCAATAAATTAGGCAATCTAGAAGAAATGGATACATTTCTGGAAAATCACAAATTACCAAAACTGGAACAGGAAGAAATAGAAAACCTGAACAGGCCAATAACCAGGGAGGAAATTGAAGCAGTCATCAAAAACCTCCCAAGACACAAAAGTTCAAGGCCAGATGGCTTCCCAGGGGAATTCTATCAAACGTTTAAAGAAGAAACCATACCTATTCTACTAAAGCTGTTTGGAAAGATAGAAAGAGATGGAGTACTTCCAAACTCGTTGTATGAAAAAAAAAAAAAAAAAAACAAACTCGTTGTATGAGGCCAGCATGACCTTAATTCCAAAACCAGACAAAGACCCCACCAAAAAGGAGAATTATAGACCAATATCCCTGATGAACACAGATGCAAAAATTCTCAACAAGATACTAGCCAATAGGATCCAACAGTACATGAAGATGATTATTCACCATGACCAAGTGGGATTTATCCCTGGGATGCAAGGCTGGTTCAACACTCATAAAGCAATCAATAGGACTGATCATATCAGCAAGAGAAAAAACAAGAACCATATGATCCTGTTAATAGATACAGAGAAAGCATTTGACAAAATACAGCATCCATTCCTGATCAAAACTCTTGAGAATATAGGGATAGAGGGAACATTCCTTTTTTTTTTAATAAATGTCCTACAATGTTCATTTTATTCCATACCATTATACAATGTGTACATATAGTTATAACTCTTATGAAAATGTTTCTTCTTTACCAATTGTACATAGTGCCTAAATCTTTCACTTTAACATAGAGAAATGGAGAGTGGAAATCCACATAGAATGCTATCCTATAAGTTGTAATGAGTCGCAAATGTGCCAATGAGGAGGCTAGAAGTCTTACAGGAGCAGCGTGCTTTACAAACCCTTGGCTTTAGTGAATTCGGGCATACAGAACCCACAGTCTCATCTTGTAGTAAAACTCAAGACAAAATAAATTAGTGTTGGACAGAATTCTAAATTGAACAATATTGAGCGAAAGACCACAGTGGGACTTTTTGTTTAAAGTAGCACCAAACCACATCTGATTGCATTTTCAACATTAATCTGCCTGTTGAATACATCGTTGGCACTTTGAGTGGAAATCTTTCTGCTTTAGTGAGGATTGCTAGACTGGCGGAGTACGGGGTGTTGCAAAACTCTCTATGAAGTGTGGCAACGTCAACCTGGGAAATGGCACATTTAAGTCATTACGGCCCTGCCACGGGCTTGCCTTTGTGTGTGTGTGTGTGTGTGTGTGTGTGTGTGTTTTCTCCATCCCCTGGTCTAGCTGGTATCTTGTGGAAGTTTTCTGTGACAGTGTAAAAATAAATAAAAATGCGTTTAAGGGGGGTTCATGGTAAGCATGGTGTTACAAAACAAAACAAAACAAAACAAAACAAAACAACCAACAAAACAACATGAAAGAATGTGGTCGCAGTAAGGAGGTTTTCACATGTTATTTAACTCCAGTAAAGTCTGATCCAGCATCTGATGCATACTAAGGTTTTCTTCTTTGGCATGAGCCACTTTCTTTTCTAAGTCATCAATGCTTTTCTCCGATTTAGTTACTGACCTCTCCGCAAACTCAGCCCGAGTCTCGGCCTCCTTCAGCTTGTCAGAGAGAACCTTGATCTCTTCCTCATATTTGTCTTCCTTCTGCGAGTACTTATCCTCTGCAGCCATTAATGCTTTCAAGGTCTGATCCATTATTCTTAATTGTTCTTCCAGCTGTTGAACTTGGCTTTCTGAGAGCTCAGCCCGTTCTTCCACGCGTTCCAGGTCGCTCTCAATGATGACCAGCTTATGGGCCACCTCTTCATACTTGCGGTTGGCATCTTCAGCAATGTGCTTGGCCTCTTTCAGTTGGATCTCCTGAATTTCCATTTTCTCCTCATCCTTTTGGGCTCGGCTTTCAATGACTTTCATGCCTCTCTTGCTCTCGTCCACTGCCTTCTCAGCCTCCTCCAGCTTCTGCAAAGCTGTTGTCAGTCGCTCCTGGGCACGATCCAACTCTTCCTCAACCAGCTGGATGCGTCTGTTCAGAGAAGGTACATCGGCTTCAGCGTCAGTGGCCTTTTTCTCCGCCAGCTCCAACTTCTCCTGGGCATCTTTACAGCCTCGGAGTATTTGTCCAGTTCATCTTCGGTGCCCTTGAGTTTCTTTTGCAGCGACACCAGCTCATCTTCCAGCTCTTGCTCCTGTCCTCCGCAGCCTTCTTATCGGCCTCCGCCTGCTTGGCTCGATCCAAGGCATTCTTCTTGTCCAGCTTGAGCATCTGCATCTTCTTGATGGCGTCCATGGTGGCGGCGGCTGGGGGCCCTGCTACTGCGGCGAGAGCAGCGAGGCGAGCACGCGGCGGTGCGGCCGAGGCGGAGTGCAGGCCAGAGGGAACATTCCTAAGCATTTTAAAAGCCATCTACATATATATATGTTCATTCATTTGTAAATGGACACTTGGTTTGCTTCTATATCTTCACTATTGCAAATAATGGTGGAATAAACAGAGTATTTGATATATCTTTTCAAATTAATATTTTCATTTTTTTGGAGTAAATACCCAGTAGTAGAATTACTGGACCAGATGGTAATTCTCTTTTTAATTTTTTGAGGAACCTTCATACTCTTTTCCACAATGGTTACCTATTCACATTCCTAACACCAGGGTACAAGGCCTCCATTTTCTCCACATCCTTACCAACACATTGTTATTCCTTTTTAAAAAATTTTATTTATTCTAACAAGTGTAAAGACTTTGTATTTTTTCCTCATTCATTCTTGGTAGCTTGTGTATTTTGAGTAACTTAACCACTTCTTCTAAGTTATTCAATCTGTTGGCATATAGTTATTCATAGCAGTCTTTTTATAATGCTATGTATTTCTGTTGGATCGGAAATATATTAGTTGTAATGTTTCCTCCTTTGTTTATTTTGTCTTCTTTTTTAAAGCTTGTTTAGATAAAGGTTTATCAGTTTTCTTTATCCTTAAAAAAAAAACAGCTTTTATTCTCATTGATGTTTTCCGTTATTTTTCTAGTCTCTATTTCATTTATTTCTGCCCAGATCTTTGTCAATTCCTTCATTCTGCTAACTGTGGCCTTAGTATGTTCTGTTTTTAGTTTTTTGAGGTGTCAGCTTTGGTTGCTTATTAAACATCTTTCCATTTTCTCGGTATATGTATTTATTGCTCTAAATTTCCCTTTCAAAACTGCTTTTAGAGCATCTTATAAATTTTCTGATGTGTTAGCATTTTCATTTGTTTTGATATATTTTGTTGTTGTTGTTTTATATTTTATTTTTTTATTGGAGTTTGATTTGCCAGCATATAGTATGACACCCAGTGCTCATCCCGTTAAGTGCCCTATTCACTATTTCTTATATTTCACATATTAGTGGTATCATATGATAACTGTCTTTCTCTGATTGACTTATTTCACTTAGCATAATACCCTCCAGTTCCATCCACATTGATGTAAATGGTAGGTATTCATCTTTTCTAATGGCTTAATAAAATTCCATTGTGTGTAATTACTATTGTGTGTATTTACTATTTCCATTGTGTGTGTGTGTGTGTGTATACACACATATATATATCACATCTGAGAGAACAATTATTGTTAAAATAAATTGGTATTTTAATACAATGGTATCTCATTGTGATTTTGATTTGTATTTCCCTGAGGGCCAGTGATGCAGAGCATTTTCCCATGTGCTTGTTGGCCATGTCTATGTCTTCTTTGGTGAAATTTCTGTTCATGTTTTTTGCCCATTTCATGATTGGATTGTTTGTTTCTTTGCTGTTGAATTTAATAAATTCTTTATAGATCTTGGATACTAGCCCTTTATCTGATAGGTCATTTGCAAATATCTTCTCCCATTCTGTAGGTTGTCTTTTACTTTTGCTGACTGTTTCTTTGCTGTGCAGAGGTTTTTCTCTTGAGGAAATCCCAATAATTGATTTTTGCTTTTGTTTCTCTTGCCTTCATGAATATACCTTGCAAGAAGTTACTGTGGCCATGTCCAAAAAGGGTGCCAGTGTTCTTCTCTAGGATTTTGATGGAATCTTGTCTCACATTGAGATCTTTCATCCATTTTGAGTTTATCTTTGTGTATGGTGTAAGAGAATGGTCTAATTTCATTCTTCTGCATGAGGTTGTCCAATTTTCCCAGAACCATTGATTGAAGACATTGTCTTTTTTTCCAGTGGAGAGTCTTTCCTGCTTTGTCGAATATTAGTTGACCATAATGTTGAGGGTCCACTTCTGGATTATCTATAATGTTCCATTGATCTATGTGCCTGTTTTTGTGCCAGTACCACACTGTCTTGATGATCACAGCTTTGTAGTACAACCTGAAAACTGGCATTGTGATGCCCCCAGCTCTGGTTTTCGTTTTTAATATTCCCCTGGCTATTCGGTGACTTTTCTGATTCCACACAAATCCTTAGATAATTTTTTCCAGCTCTCTGAAGAGAGTCCATGGTATTTTGATAGGGATTGCATTAAGCGTGTAATTGTCCTGGGTAACATTGATATTTTCACAATATTAATTCTTCCAATCCATGAGCATGGAGTATTTTTCCATCTCTTTGTATCTTCCTCAATTCCTTTCAGAAGTGTTCTGAATGGGGAAGCACTGGGAGCCTTTCCCCTAAGATCAGGAACAAGACAGGGATGTCCACTCTCACCACTGCTATTCAACATAGGACTAGAAGTCCTAGCCTCAGCAATCAGGTAACAAAAGGACATTAAAGGCATTCAAATTGCCAAAGAAGAAGTCAAACTCTCCCTCTTTGTCGATGACATTATACTCTACATAGAAAACCCAAAAGACTCCAACCCAAGATTGCTAGAACTCATACAGCAATTCAGCAGTGAGGCAGGTTACAAAATCAATGCCCAGAAGTCAGTGGCATTTCTATACACTAACAATGAGACTGAAGAAAGAGAAATTAAGGGGTCAATCCCATTTACAATTGCACCGAAAAGCATAAGATACCTAGGAATAAACCTCACCAAAGAGGTAAAGGATCTATACCCTAAAAACTATAGAACACTTCTGAAAGAAATTGAGGAAGACACAAAAAGATGGAAAAATATTCCATGCTCATGGATTGGAAGAATTAATATTGTGAAAATGTCAATGTTACCCAGGGCAATTTACACGTTTAATGCAATCCCTATCAAAATACCATGGACTTTCTTCAGAGAGTTAGAACAAATTATTTTAAGATTTGTGTGGAGTCAGAAAAGACCCCAAATAGCCAGGGGAATTTTCAAAAAGAAAACCATAGCTGGGGGCATCACAATGCCAGATTTCAGGTTGTACTACAAAGCTGTGGTCATCAAGACAGTATGGTACTGGCACAAAAACAGACACATAGATCAATGGAACAGAAGAGAGAATCCAGAAGTGGACCTTCAACTTTATGGTCAACTAACATTCGACAAAGCAGGAAAGACTACCCACTGGAAGAAAGACAGTCTCTTCAATAAATGGTGCTGGCAAAATTGGACATCCACATGCAGAAGAATGAAACTAGACCACTCTCTTTCACCATACACAAAGATAAACTCAAAATGGATGAAAGATCTAAATGTGAGACAAGATTCCATTAAATCCTAGAGGAGAACACAGGCAACACCCTTTTTGAACTTGGCCACAGTAACTTCTTGGAAGATACATCCACGGAGGCAAAAGAAGCAAAGGCAAAAATGAACTATTGGGACTTCATCAAGATGAGAAGCTTTTGCACAGCAAAGTACACAGTCAACAAATCTAGAAGACAACCTACAGAATGGGAGAAGATATTTGCAAATGACTTATCAGATACAGGGCTAGTTTCCAAGATCTATAAAGAACTTCTTAACACCAAAGAAACAAACAATCCAATCATGAAATGGGCAAAAGACATGAACAGAAATCTCACAGAGGAAGACATAGACATGGCCAACATGCACATGAGAAAATGCTCTGCATCACTTGCCATCAGGGAAATACAAATCAAAACCACAATGAGATACCACCTCACACCAATGAGAATGGGGAAAATTAACAAGCAGGAAACAACAAATGTTGGAGAGGATGCGGAGAAAAGGGAACACTCTTCCACTGTTGGTGGGAATGTGAACTGGCGCAGCCACTCTTGAAAACTGTGTGGAGGTTCCTCAAAGAGTTCAAAATAGACCTGCCCTATGACCCAGCAATTGCACTGCTGGGGATTTACCCCAGAGATACAGATGCAATGAAATGTCGGGACACCTGCACCCTGATGTTTCTAGCAGCAATGTCCACAATAGCCAAACTGTGGAAGGAGCCTCAGTGTCCATCGAAAGATGAATGGATAAAGAAGATGTGGTTTATGTATACAATGGAATATTACTCAACCATTACAAATGACAAATACCCACCATTTACTTCGACTTGGATGGAACTGGAGGGTATTATGCTGAGTGAAATAAGTCAATCGGAGAAGGACAAACATTATATGGTCTCATTCATTTGGGGAATATAAATAATAGTGAAAGGGAATAGAAGGGAAGGGATAAGAAATGGGTAGGAAATATCAGAAAGGGAGACATGACATAAAGACTCCTAACTCTGGGAAACGAACTAGGGGTGGTGGAAGGGGAGGAGGGCGGGGGGTGGGAGTGAATGGGTGACGGGTACTGAGGGGGGCACGTGACGGGATGAGCACTCGGTGTTATTCTGTATGTTGGCAAATTGAACACCAATAAAAAAAAAAGAAGTGTTCTGTAGTTTTTAGGGTATAGATCATGTCCCTCTTTGGTTAGATTTATTCCTAGGTATCTTATGCTTGGGTTCAATTGTCAATGGGATTGACTCCTTCATTTCTCTTTCTTCAGTCTCATTGTTAGTGTATAGAAATGCCACTGATTTCTGGGCATTGAGGTGTCCTGCCACAGTGCCGAATCAAGCAATCTTGGGGTTAGCCTTTGGGTTTTCTATGTACAGTATCATGTCATCTCTGAGGAGGGAGAGTTTGACTTCTTCTTTGCCAATTTGAATGCCTTTTATTTCTTTTTGGGACCTGATTCCTGAGGCTAGGATTCGTAGTACAATGTTGAATGGCAGTGGTGAGAGTGGACATCCCTGTCTTGTTCCTGATCTTAGGGGATAGGCTCCCAGTGTTTCCCCATTGAGAATGATTTTTGCTGTTTGCTTTTCATAGATGGCTTTTAAGATGTTGAGGAATGTTCTTTCTATTGCTACACTCTGTAGAGTTTTGATCAGGAATGGATGCTGTATTTTGTCAAATGCTTTGTCTGCATCTATTGAGAGGATCATATAGTTCTTGTTTTGTTTCTAGTTGATATTATCTATCACTTTGATTGGATTTACGAGTGTTGAACCAGCCTTGCATCCCAGGGATTAATCCTACTCTGTCATAGTGAATAATCTTCTTAATGTACTGTTGGATCCTATTGGCTGGTATCTTGTTGAGAATTTTTGCATCCATATTCATCAGGGATATTGGTCTATAATTCTCCTCTTTGGTGGGGTCTTTGTCTGGTTTTGGAATTAAGGGGATGCTGGCCTCATAGAACGAGTTTGGAAGTCCTCCATCTCTTTCTATGTTTCTGAACAGCTTTAGTAGAATAGGTATGGTTTCCTTAAACGATTGATAGAATTCCCCTGGGAAGACGTCTGGCCTTGGACTTTGGTGTTTGCGAGGTTTTTCATGACTGCTTCAATTTCCTCCCTGTTTACTGGCCTGTCCAGGTTTTTTATTTCTTCCTGTTCCAATTTTGGTAGTTTGTGGTTTTCCAGAAATGCATCCATTTCTTCTAGATTGCCTAATTTATTGGCATATAGCTGCTCATAATAAGTCTTTAAAATCGTTTATTTTTCCTTGGTATTGGTGGTGATCTCTCCTTTCTCTTTCATGATTTTGTTAATTTGAGTATTTTCTCTTTTCTTTTTAATAAGGCTGGCTAATGGATTATCTATTTTATTAATTCTTTCAAACAACCAACTCCTGGTTTTGTTGATCTGTTCCACAGTTGTTCTGGTGTCTATTTCATTGAGTTTGCTAGAATCTTTATTAACTCTCTTCTTCTGCAGGGTGTAGGATCTATTTGCTGTTTTTTTCTCCAGCTCCTTTAAGTGCAAGGTTAGCTGTTGTATTTGAATTCTTTCCAGTTTTAGGATGGATGCTTGTATTGCGATGTATTTCTCCCCTAAGGACTGCTTTTACTGTATCCCAAAGATTTTGAAGGGTTGTATCTTCATTCTCCTTAGTTTCCATGAATCTTTTTAATTCTTCCCTAATTTCCTTGTTGACTCTTTCATCTTTTAGCAGGATGGTCTTTAACCTCCATGTGTTTGACATCCTTCCAAATTCTTCTTGTGGTTTAGTTCTAGTTTCAAAGCATTATGCTGAAAATATGCAGGGTACTACCCTAATCTTTTGGTATCGGTTAAGACCTGATTTGTGACCCAGTATGTGGTCTATTCTGGGGAAAGTTCCATGTGTACTTGATAAGAATGTGTATTCAGTTGTGTTTGGATGTAAAGTTCTGTAAATATCTGTGAAATTCATCTGGTCCAGTGTATCATTTAATGCTCTTGTTTCTTTGTAGATGTTGTGTTTAGAAGATCTAGAAAGTGCCGTATTCAAGTCTTCAAGTGTAAATGTATAATTATCTAAGTATGTCTTAACTTTGTTTATTAATTGATTGATATCCTTGGCAGGTCCCACATTCGGGGCATAAATATTCATGATTCTTAGGTCCTCTTGTTGGATAGATCCTTTAAGTACAATAGAGTGTCCCTCTTCATCTATTACTACAGTCTTGGGATATACTTTAATATATCTAGTATAAGGATGGCTACCCCTACTTTCTTTTGAGGACCCTTTGTTTTTTTTTTATTTTTTTTTAAATTTTTATTTATTTGTGATAGTCACAGAGAGAGAGAGAGAGAATGAGGCAGAGACACAGGCAGAGGGAGAAGCAGGCTCCATGCACCAGGAGCCCGACGTGGGATTCGATCCCGGGTCTCCAGGATCGTGCCCTGGGCCAAAGGCAGGCACCAAACCGCTGTGCCACCCAGGGATCCCTTGAGGACCCTTTGAATGGTAAATTGTTCTCCAACCTTTTATTTTCAAGCTGGAGGTTTCCTTATGTCTCAAATGAGTTTCTTGTAGACAGCAATTGGATGGGTCTTGAGTCTTGCTTTTTTATCCAGTCTGAAACCCTGCGCCGTTTAATGGGGTCATTAAGCCCATTCACGTTCAGAATTTCTATTGAAAGATAGGAATTTAGTGTCATCATGATTCCTATTCAGTCCCTGTTTTTGTGAATTGTTTCCTTGGACTTCCTCTTTCTTCTACAGAGTCCCCCTTCATATTTCTTGCAGAGCTGGTTTGGTGGTCACATATTCTTTTAGTTCTGCCTATCTTGGAAGCTCTTTATCTCTCCTTCTGTTCTGAATGAGAGCCTTGCTGAATTGAGTATTCCTGTCTACATGTTCTTCTCATTTAGCACCGTTAATATATCCTGCCAGCCCTTTCTGGCCTGCCAGGTCTCTGTGGAGAAGTCTGCTGTTAACCTAGTACTTCTCCCCATAAAGGTTAGGGATCTCTTGTCTCTTGCTACTTTAAGTATCTTGTCTTTATATTTGGAATTTGCAAGTTTCACTATTAAATGTCAGGGTGTTGAATGGTTTTCATTGATTTTAGGGGGGCATCTCTCTATCTCCTGGATCTGAATGCCTCTTTCCCTCCCCAAGTTAGAGAAGGTCTCAGCTATGATTTGTTCAAATATGCTTTCTGGTCCTCTGTCTCTTTTGGCACCTTCTGGAACCCCAATTAAATCTAGATTTTTCCTTCTGAGGCTGTCATTTATTTTCCTTAACCTATCCTCATGATCTTTTAATTGTTTTCTCTTTTTTCCTCAGCTTCCTTCCTTGCCATCAACTTGCCTTCCATGTCACTCACTCGTTCTTCTACCTCATTAACCCTCATCGTTAGGACCTCCAGTTTGGATTGCATTTCATTTAATTGATTTTTAATTTCGCCCTAATTAGATCTAAATTCTGCAATTGTGAGGTCTCTTGAATCCTTTATGCTTTTTTCTAGAGCCACCAGTAGTTTTACAATTGTCTTTCTGACATTGAATTTCAATCCAAATTCTGTTATTCTGTGGGAGAGCATACTGTTTCTGATTCTTTCTTTTGTGGTGAGTTTTTCCTTGTAGTCATTTTGCTCAGTGCAAAGTGGCTAAAATCAAGTTGTACTTGATAGACATAGGAACTCTTCTCACTGTAGCATTCCAGCTGTTCTCTCTTTAAATCTCAGGCCAGGGATTCCTGGGTGGTGCAGCGGTTTGGCGCCTGCCTTTGGCCCAGGGCGCGATCCTGGAGACCCAGGATCGAATCCCACATCGGGCTCCCGGTGCATGGAGCCTGCTTCTCCCTCTGCCTGTGTCTCTGCCTCTCTCCCTCTCTCTTGGTGACTATCATAAATAAATAAAAATTAAAAAAAATAAATCTCAGGCCGAATTCGTAGGTTTTCAGGATGATTTGAAAGTTATCTAAGTAAGTTGGTGGGGTTAGGTGACTTGGGGACCCTACTATTCTGCCATCTTTTTCTGCCTCCTTGTCTTTGTTTTAAAGTCTGTTTTGTCCAATGTAAGTATTGCTCCCTCAGTTTACTTTTCACTTGTATTTTTATGATTAACATTTTTCTATCTCTTCACTTTCAATCTACATGTGTCTTTGGGTATGAAATGAGTCTCCTGTAGGCAGCATATAGATGGGTCTTTTTTTTATCCATTTCTTAACCCTATATCTTTGGATTGGAGAATTTATTCTATGTGGGAGATCAAGACTTCAGTGGGTAGAAGAAACAGAAGAATAGGGACACACATAATTGGAAACAGTTTTATGCATGTGGCAAAAGCCACGTATTCCTGAAAACAGTACATGCTGAAAATAGCAATATTGGTGGATGAGATAGCTAGGCCTGCTGAGGTCAATTCTCCTATCCCCTGCAGTCCCCGAGTTAATGGTTCTCTGAGATGGTGCAGATAGTCACATAGGCAGTTCCCTGCTGCCCCTCATGTGTTTGGCTTCTTGAGCTGTTTTTCCTTCCTTGCTTCCATATACTTAACATTCTATGGTAATAAAACTGAGAGTCAACCTAGATTCAGACTCGGGGCTTCACCTGGCTACTTACACTTCGTGGTGGTACCTGACATTGTAGCCCTTTTGGGCCTCTCATTATTCCAAGATACTAGACTCTGAGTAATCATTTCTTCTCTCATTAGAACATGCCCCACCATGGGTCACCTGGGTGGCTCAGTGGTTGAGCATCTGCCTTTGGCTCAGGGTGTGATCCTGGGGTACTGGGATCAAGTCCCATGTCAGGCTCACTGCAGGGAGCCTGCTTCTCCCTTTGCCTATGTCTCTGCCTATCTCTGTGTCTCTCATTAATAAATAAATTTTATTTATTTTTTTATTATTTATGATAGTCACAGAGAGAGAGAGAGAGAGAGAGAGAGAGGTGGAGACACAGGCAGAGGGAGAAGCAGGCTCCATGTACTGGGAGCCCGACGTGGGATTCGATCCCGGATCTCCAGGATCGCGCCCTGGGCCAAAAGCAGGCCCTAAACCGCTGCGCCACCCAGGGATCCCTCATTAATAAATAAATTTAAAAAAAAGAACATGACCCATTGCAAGTGGTGACCCTGGTGTGATCTGTGTAAGAAGACTGACCTTCCTAGCTTGGTAAAGCAAAAGGGTACCCAAATTTTATTCCAGTAATAAAAATAGGTAGCTTTGGAACATCCTGGCATGCCTACAGGAAGGTCATTTTAGGCTGTCCACCAAAAGGCTTTTTTTTTTTTACTTTCTTCTTGGCTTACTTTTCTCTCTTTCCTTTTCTTTGTAGCTATCTCTCTTTCCTCCCCCAGCATAGGTGGCTTTCTTTCTCATGAAGAAAAACAATACAAATTGCAATTGCTTAGTCTCCTAAAGGCATCAAGATATAAATATCATATCAACAAGTAACTAAATTACTGGTAGTTATTAGACAACAATGCACCTGGTACCCTAGCGAGGGAAGCTTAAATTTGGACACCTGGGAGAGAATCTGCCGTTTGCAAAGCCAAGCTACAGGGTCCATGAAGGTTTCAGGTCTCATGGCTTGGAATCTATGTAGAACAGCCTTGAGGCCCATCCAAGAACATGATAAGATTTTTTCTGCCGAGTCTGAGACACCAGCTTTGTTCCTACCTCAGCCTCCTCCTTTTCCTCCAGTGATACAACCTCTTTCCACCACCTCCCTCTCTCACTCTTGAGTCATCACCTTCCAACCATAATGCCTGTGCTTAAACAAACACTCTGAGGTCTCACCCCCTCTTCCAACTCCTTCCCTCCTTCACCGCGCTGGAGCCATCAGTTTACGAACCTATCATGGAAAGATGCTTTCTGGAGATGGTAAACTGAAGGTGAAATACTACAAGCCTTCCCATTATGAGGGAAGGAAATCAAGGCCTTACACATGAAAATCTACCTTTTGCCATTTTTACAGAATTTAGGAAGAACATAGCTGATAATGAGATTCAGAGCTCATTTACTAAAGGGATGATAGAAGCCATCGGGTTCTGAAATGTTTATGAATTGACTGCCTGGGATTAGAAGACTGTAGTTAAGACAGTTTTCTCCATAGCCCAATATAGTGTTTGGTTACAAGAATTTAATGATGCAGCTACCACTATTTCTTTGAAAAATCTGGAGAATACAATTCCAATGGGGTTTGATATGATCACTAGGTCCAGCCCTTATGCTGACCCTTATGCCCAGGCCCAATTACAGAGACAAGATTTTAGTTAGACATCTCAGGCAGCCATGAGAGCATGGGATAAGATCCCTGAAGTTAATGTACCCCAACGAGTCCTTTGCCACGACCAGGCAAAACCCCACAGAACCTTTAATTGTTTTTATTAATAGGCTGCAAAACACTGTTGTAAGGCAAGTTGATAACTCCCAAGCAGCTATGGTTCTGTTGCTGCAATTGGCTTATGAGAATGCCAATAATCATTGTCAAAAAGTCCTTGCCCTGCTTTGAGGTAATAATTGTAACACTGCAGAAATGAGAAAGGCCTGCCAAAATGTTGGTACAGAGACTTTTAAGGCATGATTCCTGGCTGCAGCTCTCCAGCCTCGAAGATGCTACAATTGTGGCCAGAACAGACATTTGCAAAAGGAATGTAAAAAGAAAATAGAAAGTGCCTTAAACCCAAGCAAAAATATCCTAAATGCAAAAAATGGTTTTCATCGGGCCAATCACATGTTCAAAGCTTAATTCTGAGGGCAAAAATGGTGGGGTTTTTTGTATGATTTCTTTACTTTTATTTATTTTTATTTAAAATCAAGTAGCCAACATATAGAACACCATTAGTTTCAGATGTAGTTTCCAATAAACCATCAGTTGCATATAACACCCAGTGATCATCATATCATGTGCCCTCCTTAATGCCTATTACCCAGATGCCCCATGGCATGAACTATATATATTCCTTTAAATTTTTTTATTGATGTATCATTTACACAATATATTACATTAGGTTGGGTGTACAACATAGTTATTCAACTGACAACTCTCTATGTTATGCTGTGCTCACCACAAGTGTCATACAGTTAAAAGGAAAAAGTCTAGTAGAGCATGATTGCGGGTAGGATCTAGAGCAATGGGATTGCTGATTCACATTGAACAGGGATGAAAGATATCACTTTTTACTAGAAAGAAAGCAAAATGTCTATGTGAATATAGGACAAATTAAATTAAGGTAATTCATATTTGGTATGCTTGCTCTAAATCAGTAACAGGTACTGATTTTTATATTCTTTTTTAATATATTTTTATTGGAATTTGATTTGCCAACATATAGCATAACACCCAGTGCTCATCCTATCAAGTGCCCCCCCAGTGCCTGTCACTCAGTCACCCGGTCCCCCTGCCCACCTCCCCTTCCACTACCCCTTGTTCATTTCCCAGAGTTAGGAGTCTCTCATGTTCTGTCACCTTCTTTGATATTTCCCACTCATTTTCTCTCCTTTCCCCTATAATTCCTTTCAATAATTTTTATATTCCCCTTATGAGCGAAACCATATGATGATGTCCTTCTCTGCTGGACCTACTTCACTCAGCATAATACTCTCCAGTTCTATCCACATTGAAGCAAATGGAGGACAAAAGCGGTTTTTATTGGGCCAATCAGTGTTGTTCAAAGCTTAATTCTTAGGGCAAAAACGTTTTAGGAAACGTGGCACCACTTTCCATGAGAAAATCCTGGAGCCAAGCCTGGAACGTGTATGCCCCCTCGTGGGAGCTGTAGTCCCTTCAAAGGGGGTCTGAATAATCAAACTACAAACAGAAACCTCAGGCAGTGCTGGTTTAGACTTGTCTCTTGCGAAGGACTTTCTTTTGGATGAGGCTAATCAAGTAAAAGTAGTTCCAGCACATTGTGTTCTAGCACAGTGTAGGGACCTCTCCCTCAAGGGACTGCTGCCCTCATATTGGGGAGATCAAATGTCACCCACCAGGACATTCAGGTCCTTCTGAGGCTAATAGACTCCGATTATACTGGTCAAATCTAAATCATGGTCACCAGCGCTATCATTTATTCACCATTAGGACATGATTGGCATAGCTATTGTTGCTTCCTTTTGTAATGCCTGACCATAAAGAAAAAACAGAAGTGCCCAAAGACTTGGGAGCTGACATGAAGATCGTTGCTTCCAAAGGCTGATTATCTTCATGGAAGACTTGTTACTCTTTTGAGACTCTTACAGGGTTGGATGGAGCCCATATCCTCCCCAAAAAAGTAAAAAAACAAACAAACAAAAAAACACTCAAATATACTGGTCAGATTACTATAATTGTGCCTTATGTCTTAGACCTTCCCATAGTCCTATGGAGATGGGACTATCTCAGTGGAATGTTGATATTAACACCTCTTCTTCAAATTTATCTTAAGGGCTACTGTCATTCTCCTGCCACTCTGACTACAATGGGTTCCTGGCCCACCAATTTGAGCAGAACAGTGGCCTTTAAAAGGGGGAGAAATTGCAACAAGCAACACTCTTAGTTTAAGAGCAAGTAGAGGAAGGCCACATAGAGCCCTCACATATTCCCTGGAACATGCCCATTTTCAGTATCCCTAAAAAACTCAGGAGAATGGAGTCTTCTCCATATTCTCCATCAAATAAATCCACATATAGCTCCTATAGGAGCATTACACCCAGGTCTTCCAAATCCAACACTAATTCCCAGAGGTCATCACCTCTTCATAATTGATTTAAAGGACTGCTTCTTTGCTATTCCTTTACACCAGGATGATAGGGAAAATTTTGCTTTCTCTTTGTCTTGTGTTAATTCAAGATCCCCACTAAAAAGATACCAATGGATGGGGATCCCTGGGTGGCTCAGCAGTTTAGCACCTGCCTTCAGCCCAGGGCATGATTCTGGAGTCCTGGGATCGAGTCCCACATCGGGCTCCCTGCATGGAGCCTGCTTCTTCCTCTGCCTGTGTCTCTGCTTCTCTCTGTGTGTCTCTCATGAATAAATAAATAAAATCTTTTAAAAAAAGATACCAATGGAAAGTCCTTCCCCAAGAAATGGTCAATAGCTTTAGTATTTGTCAGGATTTTGTGGATCATGCTCTGTGACCTACCTATACTACATTACCTAAAGCTCTATCACTCATATCACTATATGGATGCTATTCTCTTGGCACATCCAGACACCATCACCTTGGCTAAGATAATTTGGCAGATCATACCAACAGAATAGGCTTAAAAATTGTCACTGAAAAGGTACAAAAGTTGGAGCCATGGAAATATTTGAGCTATATTATTACTCAAAGACACATGTGACCACAGTGAGTCAGTATTGCAATTAAGGAGACTATGATCCCTAATGACCTTCAAAAATTGCTAGGGAATATTAATTGGATTCATCCTCTATGAACATTCCCACTTATAGCTTGTAGCCTCTCTTTGACACCTTAGAGGGGGACCTCAATTTCCTTTCTCCTCTAATCCTCTCCCCACAAGCAAGGGAAGAATTAAAGCAAATAACTAAGTGGTTCAGTACTTGTCATTTAGAATGAGTCATCCTTGGTAGTCTGATACATTTAATAATCTTAAACATACCTCACAGTCCCACAGGCCTCCTCTGTCAATTTCTCCCACATGTTGAGGTCCTAGAATGGATATTTCAAGCCCACAACATCCCACTCCCCAAGTTATGTACTCAATTTGAACAATAGGTTTACTTAATTGAACAGGGCCAGCACCAATGTCAAATATTTACTGGGCGAGATCAGATATAATTAATACAGGACTCAATAAGATGGATTTTTAGGCCAATTTGAAATCTTTTCAAATAGCATTAGCTGATTATCATGGAAACATTAATTTTTCTTTGCTATGTCACAAAATCTTACAAGGCTTTCAACTCTTTCCTCTTGCATACTTTATTGTCCTGTCTGCCACTCCTATTCCTGATGCCTTAATGGTCTTTGTCGACTGATCGGGGAAATGGGGTAAAAGCTCAGTTACATGGCTTGAACAAAGTACTTGGAGAAATTTTCTTACTGCACACCACAGCTCCACTCAGTGGACAGAACTTGGGGCTATCATTGCAGCTCTTCAACATTTTCATGATCACCCTTTAAATATTGTTGCTGACTCTGCTTATGTAGTTGGTATTGTTCAAGTCATTGAGATGGCCCTTATCCATGATGGTAATGATGAGATGCTTTTTAATATGTTTAAACACCTTCAGCATCTGATACATACTAGGACAGAGTTGGTCTATATCACCCATATTGAATCTCATTCTGGCCTGCCAGTTCCTTTGGTAGAGGGTAATAAAAGATTTGACAAATTAGTTTTTTTATAACCATAGAAGAAGCACTTGATTCTCATCAATTTTTTCACCAAGGGGCCAAAGCGTTGTCCTTAACCTATAAAATATCTTTACAGCAGGCTGAAGAGATCATTAAAACCTGTCCTGATTGTTAACAATACTACAAGATATCTCGCCAAGGAGGAGTTAATCCATGAGGATTAACAAAAAATGAGATCTGGCAGATGGATGTTACCTATTATGAGCTCTTTTGGGTGCCTTAAATACCTCCATGTCACTAATGATACTTTCTCTGGCCTACTGCATGCCACAGACTAATCAGGAAAGGCTAAAAAGCATGTTAAGAAACACATCCTATCTGCAACTGCCACCATGGGCCTTTCTAAACAGGTTAAAATAGACAATGATCTTGCTTATACATAACTTTAAGGCCCTTGTGATCTTTTTCAAAACATGAAACATTAAAGATGTAACTGGCATCCCACATAACCCAACTGGACAAGCCATTGTGAAATGGGCCAACAGCCTTATAAAAGAACAGCTATGTAAACAAAAAAGGGGAAATATATAGAGATATACTTCCCTTCAGGAACAACTTCATAAAGCCCTATTTACTCTAAATTTTAAAAATTGCAATGCATCAGGTCTTACAGCTGTAGAATGACATTTTGTTTTAGCTCAGAAAAGACCAAAGACTCTAGTACTTTATCTGCAGACCCTACAAGGACCCCAATGGTAGGAGACAGTGGAATTGTTAACATGGGAAAGAAGGTATGCTTCTGTGTTGTCTCCTTCAGGACCCCTTTAGATTCTGGCCAAAGCTGTACAAACTTACCATAAGCTGGTAACTACAGGGATTGAACCCAGTTCCAGAATTTCAGCAGCTTGCCATTCAGCCACCTCAGGAGGTGATGACAAAGAAAAGGAGGATGGGACCCCTAACCTCCATGATGCAGTCCTGTGGGCTAACCTGGAGTGACCTGAAAAACTCATTATGTAAGCAGAAAAAAATCTTAGAAATCACAGGAACACCTATGACCCCTGAAAATTTGCTCCTTTCCATGTTTGCAACATAACCATTAACTCCAAAACTCCTAAGGTATCTGTGCTGTTCATATTATGGGAATTCCTTGGTTCCTCCCTATCTTTATGGGAAACTGCACCTATTGGACACATATCTTAAACCTCCTAGTCTTTGACCTACTTTTCTTGGGGGACCCTGAGCCCCCAATTTCCACCAATGACACCATTTACACAGGGGGTAACTGGCTTTCCCCCTCCACTCCCTTCAGGATGGTGAAAAATTCAGAAGCAAATTTGGGTATCATAGTGGATGGCATAGACTCACTCATAATTGGTTCTTTCTTACTGAAGAGTTACCTTTCCGCACTGTAGCGCACACTACAGCTAGTAATTATTGTATTTCTTTTAACCGCAATGGTATAGGAACCACAGCTTCACAGGGATGGATCATATAAGGACGGTAAAATATTGAATATTATCAGGATCGCTCAGGTAGGAAGTAAAATCAAATTAGGGAAAAATTATACTAAATCTAACATTCCTGTATGTTCCCACCCTTGGGTACAAATTGGAGAAGGCTTATATTTGTTCTGGGGCACCTGTAGTTAGACAAACTTCACTAAAAATCCACTATTTGGGGGACAGGTGCTAGAAAATTGAGACCCAATAGTCTCCAGGTTCAAAACTCTAGCATCACATGCTGTTATAGCCTCCTTACAACTATCCTGGACAATCTTTATCCTGGAACCTGGGGCTGGCAGGGCCCCTGTTATGTGTTTGCCAGTTCTCTCATTGGTCATGGTTGAAAAGATACATCTGGCACCTGGAAGTTGTCTTTTTTCCTCACACAGTGCATCAAGGAGAATATCGAAGACCTAGGGGTAGGAAAATAACTTTGGTTGCCAATGATACCTTTGAACAGCTTGTTTTGCACCTCTCAACCCTACATACTTGTTATGTCCTCCTGTGAGCCTTCTATCTCTCAGACAAATTCCTCATCTCATTATCCCTCGATGAAAAACTTTAATGTAACACCAGCTGTCAATTTCACATGGCTCACTCCTTGTATTACATATTTAAACATAACCCAACTAAACATCACCCATATTTTTGTGCTCAAACAAAGGGTTGATGCATGGGTCCTAATCAACCTAACTAGGGCTTGGGTTGCAGATTTTGCTTTAGAACAAGTTACTAATACTCTAGTCTATGTTAGGAGCAAAAGATTTCTTGGGCTCTTCATAGCATCCATTATAGCTGTTACCACCATGGCCTCTGCAACAGCTACAGCTGTAGTTGCTCCTTCCCATTCTATCCAAACAGCCCATAGTATGAACTGTTATCTGCAAAATGTGACCTCTGACTTAATCACTCAAACCACAATTGATCAGGAAATTCTCCAACACCTTGATGCCTTAGAAGTAGTGGTCTCTTGGATAGAGAAACATCAACAGGCCCTTTGGACTCACAGCCGCCTCAGCTGTGATGTGGGAGATCACTTGATGTGTATCATCCCTGACCCCTTTAATAGTTCTGCTTCTTGGGAGGATGTTTAACGGCATGGAGCATTTCACTTTCCTCTGGGTCAAGACATTTTCAACCTTCAAGCTGATTATATGAACAAATGATTCAATTATGTAAAGAGGCACAAAGTGCCACACTTGCCCACCTTAATGATTTAGCTCATTGGCTCAACCCTCAGAACTGGTTTGCAGGACTAAACCTCTGAATAAGGATTCTCAAAAGTTTTGGTATGCTATTTCTTTTGTATTTCTTACAGTGCTGAAGACCCAGAGCTACCTGTTTCATAAAACTCTTTGTGCTGAAGCCATAATGGCTCTCCTGCAATAGTTTCACTATCAGCCAATTCCCTAACCACCCCCCTGTACCCTTCCTTTTGAGTTCTAACTTATGTAAACAAAAAAGGAAGAGATGTGGGAAAGCAAGACCTCAGTGGGTAAAAGAAACAATAAGAACAGGGACACACAAAAATGGCAACAGTTTTATGCATGTGGCAAAAGCCAAGTATTCCTGCTATCAGTCTGTACTGAAACAGTACATGCTGAAAATAGCAATGTTGGTGGATAAGATAGCCAGGTCTGCGGAGGTCAATTCTCCTATCCCCTACAGTCCCCAAGTTAATGGTTCTCTGAGATGGTGCAGATAGTCACATAGGCAGTTCCCTGCTGCCCCTCACGTGTTTGGTTTCTTGAGTTGTTTTTCCTTCCTTGCTTCCACATACTTAACATTCTATGGTAATAAAACAGAGCCAACCTGGACTCAGACTTGGTGCTTCACCTGGCCACCTATTCTTCTTGGTCGTGTCTGACAGTGTGGCCCTTTTGGGCCTCTCGCTGTTCCAATATATTGGACTTTGAGTAATTGTTTTGTTTCTCATTGGTACTTGCCACACAGCAAGTCTATTACAGTCAAAGTAATTATTGATAGGTATGAATTTATTGCTATTCTGTTCATTTTTTTTAAATAATAAATTTATTTTTTATTGGTGTTCAATTTGCCAACATACAGAATAACAACACCCAGTGCTCATCCCGTCAAGTGCCCACCTCAGTGCCCACCACCCAGTCACCCCCACCCCCCGCTCTCCTCCCCTTCCACCACCCCTAGTTCGTTTCCCAGAGTTAGGAGTCTTCCATGTTCTGTCTCCCTTTCTGATATTTCCCACTCATTTTTTCTCCTTTCCCCTTTATTCCCTTTCACTATTATTTATATTCCCCAAATGAGTGAGACCATATAATGTTTGTCCTTCTCCGATTGACTTATTTCACTCAGCATAATACCCTCCAGTTCCATCCACGTTGAAGCAAATGGTGGGTATTTGTCGTTTCTAATGGCTGAGTAATATTCCATTGTATACATAAACCACATCTTCTTTATCCATTCATCTTTCGATGGACACTGCATCACTTGCCATCAGGGAAATACAAATCAAAACCACAATGAGATACCACCTCACAAAAAAAAAAAAAAAAAAAAGATACCACCTCACCTCCCCAGTGAGAATGGGGAAAATTAACAAGGCAGGAAACCACAAATGTTGGAGAGGATGTTCATTGTTTTATAATTGTTTTTGTAGTTCTTTTCTGTTCCTTTCTTCTCTCACAGTTTGCTGGCTTTCTTTAGTGATATACCTGGATTCCTTTGTCTTTACTTTCTGCATATCTATTACAGGGTTTTGACTTGTGTTTAACATTAGGTTTATATATAACATCTTGCATATTGCAGTCTGTCGTAAGTTGGTCATTGCTTTGGTTTAAACACATTTTAAAAGGACTGAATTGTTACTCCTCTCCCCTCCACATTTTAGGTATATGGTGTCCTACTTTAAATCCTGTTATTTTGTGAATCCCTTGACTGATTTTTATAGATATACTCCATTTTACTGCTTTTGTGCTTCATACTTTTCTTTCTCCTGAATATGGTCTTTCCTTTCCACTCAAAGTGTCCCCTTAGCACTTGTAGGTTTTTTTTATTTACTACTGATGAATTTTTTTTAACTTTTGGTTATTTGGGGGAACTTTTATCTCTCCTATTCTGAATGATAGATAGCTCTGCTGGATAGGGTATTCTTGATTGCCTTGTGTTGATTTTGTCAAGAGATCTCTGTGCCTCCTGGACCTGAATTTCTGTTTCTTTCCCCAGATTAGGGAACTTTGGGGTTATTATTTTGTCAAATAAATTTTCTGCCCCTTGTTCCCTGTCTTCTCCTTCTGGGATCCATATAAAGCAAATGTTATTATGCTTGATGGTTTCACTGAGTTGCCAGAGTATATTTTCATATATTTTTTCTCTTTCCTATTCAGCTAGACTGTTCTTCGTTACTCCATCCTCCAGGATGCTGATTCCTTTTCCTACTTCTTCTAGTCTATTTATTCCCTCTGGTGTATTTTTTTTAATGTATTTTAAATTTCCGTTGTTCAGTTCTTCCTCTCTGAGTTTTTAAAATGTTTTCTATCTCTTAGTTGAGGTTCTCATTGAGGTCCTTCACTATTTTCTCAAGTCCAGTGAGTATCTTTATAACCATTACTTTAAATTCTCTGCCAGGTATATTATTTTTCTCTTTTTTTATTTAGCTGTCTTGCTGTGATTTTGTCCTGTCATTTTCATTTGGGGCATATTTCTTTGTCTCCTCATTTTGTCTAACTCAGGATCTGTTTCTATGTGTTAGGATTGTAAATTACATTTCCTGCTCTTTAAAGTAGTGGCCTTATGAAAAAGAGGTCTTTTAATGTCCTACAGTGCAACATCCCCCATATACTAGATCCTGGCACTTCAGGAGTGTCTCCTGTGTTGTTGTGTGCACCCTATTGTTGTGGCAAGTCACATTTTTTTCAGTCAGTCTTTGTCAATGGCTCTTTTTGCCTGTTGTGGGTAGTGTTTGGTCCTGAAGTTTTAGTGGGGTAGTCTGGGGTCACCTGGAGCTTGAGTTGATTCAGACTAGGTGTTTGCCAGAGCTATGGTACCTCCAAACTGCAAGGCACTTTACCTATGTTGTGCCCTGAGAAGCTTTTGTTGGTGGGCAGGGTCTACAAGCAGACCAGATGTCTGCCTCCAACCCATTGCTGGGGTCAATGTTCAACTGGTATGTGTGGTTATCTTCCCCTCGCTCCAGGGAAGGTGTCACTTTGGAGTGGTGCTGGCCCCTGTCAAGGCTGCTTTCACACTGCCAGGTTCATGGCACTGCTTTGGTTGGACTCCAACCAAGCCCTGTTGCAAGGAGTATGTCCATGGGAGAATGCAATGGCAGGTTGTGCTATTAGTAAGCTAGGTGGAAACTGTTTTCACTGAGCTAATTCTCTCAGGTGTCCATG
Organism: Canis aureus; assembly: GCF_053574225.1. NCBI lineage: Eukaryota > Metazoa > Chordata > Mammalia > Carnivora > Canidae > Canis > Canis aureus. Next base: position 65,072,595 of record NC_135649.1, on the reverse strand, counting down.
TTTTTAGCCTGGGAAGTGTGGGAGGAGAATGATGTCTCCCAGCTCTCTTTTTCTTGGAGAAGTCTCCTAAAGATCCTACCCCTCCAGCACATGTTCTGAGATTAGTAAATAAATCTCCTTTCTGTATACCTAGGCATTTTTTCAACTGCTACTTCCATTTTGTATCTCAGTGAGATTGTTTGTCTCTTGTCTCTTTACAGGCAGAAACTCAATTTCCTTTCAAGCACAGGTTCTCCCAGAGCAGAGCCTGCTAATCTTTAAATTTTCAGATGGTAAGCCCCACTGATACTAAGAATTCACAAGTTATGTTCCTTTGTTTTTCAAAGCCAAATGTTTTTGCATTTATCTTTCCAATGCAGGTCCCCTGTGCCTCGGGTGTCTTAATGTGGGGTCTGCTCCTCTCCCCTCTCTGTGCCCATGGCATCCTTCCATACCATGGATAGTCCCACAAAGCTATTTGGCTCCTGGCCATGTCTCTGCCCTTCCTACCCTCTCCAATCTGGCCTCTTCTCTACATGTAGCTGTTAAGATTCTGTTCTGCTGGTAGTTGAGTCATTTTCTGGGTTGTTTGCACTGATGTGGGTGTTTTATCTAGCTTTATCTGTGGTACAAAGTTGAGACTAGGATCCTCCTACTCTGCTCTCTTCTCTGGAAGTCTTGTCTTTTTTTTTTTCCTTATTGCTCTTCTGATTGGATCATTTCACTTGCTCTTCTAGCTCAGATTCTTTCTTCTTGTTCAATTATGCTCTTAAAGTTATCTATTGTATTCTTCAGTTCAGTCATTGTATCCATGATTTCCAGACTTGTTTGTTTCTCTTTAGTGCTTTATCTTTGTTCATCTTATTTTGTACCTTTATTGTTTTATTGACATCAGTAAAGTATTTTCTGTGTTTTCTTATAGTTCTTTGACCATCTTTAGAAAAACTAGGTTGCATTATTTGTTGGGAAATTCCTGAATGCCCATTTCTTTAGGGATAGTTATAGCAAAACTCTTGGGGAATTTTACTGTATTCCTTTGGTAGAGTCATGTTTCACTGATTCTTCATGATCTCTGTTAAACTGCCTGAGTATCTGTATATTTGAGGAAGCCAAAACCTCTTCCAGACTTTATCAATTGACTTTAGTAAGGGAAAACATTTACCTGCAAGTAGCAGCATGCTTTAGCATACTGTTAGCCTGGGTCAAGTGGTGGACAGCACTGAGTGCACGGGTGTGTGGTGTTACCTGGTCTGGCAGGCTGTGATGCCTTCTTCGATCAGTCCTCTATGGTCCTAAGTATCAATAAGTGTGTGGTCTTTGGTGAATGTTTCAGGAGGTCTGCAACGGATGGAGTGGTGTTGAAGTCTTCAGCAGCACCTCCAGGTCTTGTAGTTAGAGACCAAAGTAGGTAGTGATAATGCTGAAGCCAGTGTGTGCACACAGTTGTAGAGTCCAGCTGCAGGTGCTTGTGTAGTGGCAAGGACCAGCTGAAGTCACACATGATATGATGAGGGCTAGGGCAGGCAGTAAAGGCTACAACAAACTGCAGGTACACTGGCAGTTGCAGGGGCTGTGGCTGTCCATGTACTCTACCGTGGTTGTTGGTTCTTGCCACAGACATGTAGCTGTAGAGGCCAGTGATGACGGTCAGGCTGGATGCATGCAGATATACAGCTGAAGTCTAGTCACATGTAGGGTCAGTTGTAGACCAGTGAGGAAGTCAGGTTCTGATCCAGGCTTATAGGTAGCTGCAGCAGCCCTTGCTTTCAGCATGCTCCCCTGTGGCTGCAGTCTCTCCCCAACTGATTACATGGTAGTGGAATCTGGTGATGCATGTCAGGCCGGTGACATGGAAGTGCACCACTGAAGGGGCTGGCCCTGAGTACACACACAGTCAATCATAGAGGTCTAGGTTGTCATCTTACTTCTATGTAGCTACTGAGGCCTTGGCTGGCTGCTTGTATAAATCCCAAATTCCACTGGGGATGTTGGATAGGAGACTGTAGAAAAGGACTCAGGCAGCTGGCTTCAGTGAATGTGAATACCTTTTGGGCCAGTGAAATTTGCAGGACGTCCACAGCATTTTTCCTGGCAATTGGCTCTTCAGAGGTAAAACCCTCTCTGTATGCAGATATCACTGTGAGCTATAATTGGTCCCACTGTGTGGCTGCTACTGGTAGCAGCTCTCCTTCCTTGTTTCTAACCTATATGTGTCAGTGGTCCATAAGGTTGGAGAAGCTGGTCACTCACCCTGCTCTTCATTTCCTAGTGAGTGTAATTCTTTCTAGATGAGGAGTTCCCTCTTGTCACTGAGTAATGCCACTTTTTCCTCCATCTATATATCTGTTCATTACTACCTTTCTTTTTTATTGAAATATAGTTGACATAGAGTCATTACATCGGTTTAGTTGAGCAGCAACTCAACCAGTTCATATGTTATGCTATGCTCACAAGTACAGCCACCACCTGCCATCAACACAATGCCACCACATACACCATCATTGACTATGTTCCCTATGCTATATCTTTTATCCCCATACTTTTTCATTCCATACCTAGAAGCCTATATCTCCTACTTCCCTTCACTCACTTTGCCCATCCCTGATTGCTTTCCCTTCTGGTAATCATTACTTTGTTCTTTGTATTTATCGGTCCATTTTTGCTTTTTCTTTATTTATTCATATATAAGTGAAATCATATGGTATTTGTCTTTCTCTGTCTGAACTATTTCACTTAGCATAATGCCCTCTAATGCCAGATTCATAGTTGAGATGATGCAGACAAAATGAAGCTGTCTTCACCCACTTTTATGCAGTTATTCTGTTTTAGTTGTTTCACTGTGCTATTGAAGTTTCCCAAGTGGACTCCAGATATCTCCCAGGGGTGTTTTTCTGATGTGTAGCCAATTGTTGACCTTTGAGGTGGGATAGAAGTTGGGGTCTCCTACACTGTAATTTCAATTAATATATCCTTGGACACACTTAGGGTAATGCTGAATAAAAGTATTGAAAACCTACCAATTATTATAAAAGCAAAACTTCTATGTGTGTTAAATCTTCACACTAAAAAAGTAAGGAGAATAATGAAAAAAAGTTAAAATTTGTGATATTTCACCCAGCTTTCAAGTAGTAGTAACACCAATAAAAAACATCAAGAATCCAATTTTAAGTACATATTATCAAATAAACAATGTTAAAGGATTCCTGGGTGGCTCAGTTGTTGAGTGTCTGTCTTTGGCTCAGGTCATGATTCTGGGGTCCTGGGATCAAGTCCCTGCAGGGAGTCTGCTTTTCCCTCTGCCTATGTCTCTGCCTCTCTCTGTGGGTCTCTCATGAATAAATAAATAAAATCTTAAAAAACAGTATTAAATAGTAAACATAATAAAAATCTATGTCTCTAATTCTATAGCATCTTTCCAAGCAGAGATATAATAAAATAATCTTTATCTCTCAAATGCGAGTGAAGAATATGGGAAATTTCATTAATTATAATGTTAATATTGTCCATTCTGCAAAATTAGCATGTGTTTTATCCCCGGGTGAAACATATATTTTTTAGAATTCTCTGTGAGCCACACGAATGAAAGCAGGATCATTATAATTAAGTAAATGAGGGAAAAAGGCAGTTAGTTGAAGTAGGTATAGTAGTAATAGCTTCTATAGTCACAAATAAAGACACTAAGATAATATAGTATATTCATAGACTTTGAATAATAAATAGGAAGTTTAAGAAAGCACACTAAGCATTATCCATTACAGAATAACATCGATACACTTAACTACATTAGCTTCAAAAATGTTGCTAATCAAAAACTCTTCCTGATTTCATAAAACTTTAAAATTAGTGAAAAAGAATGTAAAGAAAACCTTCAAGTGTCTGGATCATGAATAGTTTTGGTAAGAAGAAACAAATAGTGAAAACACACAAGATTGACAAAATAATTGCACAAAAACTTTTATACACCGAATAAGTGACAAGAGTTTTGTTTCTAGTAATGTCAGAGTAGCTTTTATAGCTTGTAGCTTGTATACCCACCTACAAAGAAAAATTATAAAGTTTGGACAAAATATATATTAAAAACAGTGACAATTTTTAAAGAAACTAGTGATCTACCAAAGCAAACAGAATTTGGGATAGAGTTATTAAGACAGAACTGAACAGTGTAAAACTCAGATAGTTTTCATTTTTGCTTGAGAGCATTCCCCAGTCTTTGTAGTCAGAGTAGACAGAAATCAAATAGAAGAACACATCATATATGGAATTTAAGAAACAAAACAGATGAACATATGAGGAAGAAAGAGAGGCAAACCATAAAACAGACTCTTTTTTATTTTTTAATTTAAATTCAATTTGCCAACATATAGTATAACACCCAGTGCTCATCCCATCAAGTCCCCTCTTCATTGCCTGTCACCCCACTACCTCATCCTCCCACCAACCTCCCCTTATGCAGCCCTTTGTTTGTTTCCCAGAGTTAGGAGTCTCTCGTGGTTTGTCTCCCTCTCTAATTTTTCCACTCAGATCCCCTCCTTTCCCTTATCATCCTTTTCACTATTTCTTATATTCCTTTTTTTCCACACCATATGTTTCCGTTTTTTTATTATTTTTTTATAAATTTATTTTTTATTGGTGTTCAATTTGCCAACATATAGAATAACAACACCCAGTGCTCATCCCATCAAGTGCCCACCTCAGTGCCCGTCACCCAGTCACCCCAACCCCCCGCCCTCCTCCCCTTCCATCACCCCTAGTTCGTTTCCCAGAGTTAGGAGTCTTTCATGTTCTGTCTCCCTTTCTGATATTCTCCACTCATTTTTCTCCTTTCCCCTTTATCCCCTTTCACTATTTTTTATATTCCTCAAATGAATGAGACCATATAATGTTTGTCCTTCTCCGATTGACTTATTTCACTCAGCATAATACCCTCCAGTTCCATCCACGTTGAAGCAAATGGTGGGTATTTGTCATTTCTAATGGCTGAGTAATATTCCATTTTATACATATACCACATCTTCTTTATCCATTCATCTTTCAATGGACACCAAGGCTCCTTCCACAGGTTGGCTATTGTGGACATTGTTGCTATAAACATCGGGGTGCAGGTGTCCTGGCGTTTCACTGCAACTGTATCTTTGGGGTAAATCCCCAGCAGTGCAATTGCTGGGTCCTAGGGCAGGTCTATTTTTAACTCTTTGAGGAACCTCCACACAGTTTTCCAGAGTGGCTGCACCAGTTCACATTCCCACCAACAGTGGAGGAGGGTTCCCCTTTCTCCACATCCTCTCCAACATTTATGGTTTCCTGCTTTGTTAATTTTCCCCATTCTTACTGGTGTATTGATTTGTATTTCCCTGATAGCAAGTGATGCGGAGCATTTCCTCATGTGCTTGTTGGCCATGTCTATGTCTTCCTCTGTGAGATTTCTCTTCATGTCTTTTGCCCATTTCATGATTGGATTGTTTGTTTCTTTGCTGCTGAGTTTAATAAGATCTTTATAGATCTTGGAAACTAGCCCTTTATCTGATATGTCATTTGCAAATATCTTCTCCCATTCTGTAGGTTGTCTTTGAGTTTTGCTGACGGTATCTTTTGCTTTGCAAAAGCTTCTTATCTTGATGAAGTCCCAATAGTTCATTTTTGCTTTTGTTTCTCTTGCCTTCATGGATGAATCTTGCAAGAAGTTGCTGTGGCCAAGTTGAAAAAGGGTGTTGCCTGTGTTCTAATCTAGGATTTTGATGGATTCTTGTCTCAGAAGATCTAAATGTGAGACAAGATTTCATCAAAATTTAAAGTTTCAGTTGAGTCAAGTTAACTATCAAAACAACCTTCAAAAAGAATCTAGTTGGGCAGCCCGGGTGGCTCAGCAGTTTAGCGCAGCCTTCAGCCCATGGCCTGATCCTGGAGACCGGGCATCAGGTGCCAGGTCGGGCTTCCCTTGTGGAGCCTGCTTCTCCCTCTGCCTGTGTTTCTGCCTCTCTCTCTCTCTGTCTCTCTCTCATAAACAAACAAACAAATAAATAAACAAACAAACAAATAAATAAATAAATAAATAAATTCCTTAAAAAAAAAGAATCTAAAAAAAAAAAAAAGAATCTAGTTGAAGGGCTTCCATTACCTGATTTCAAGACTTGTTATAGAGGCAAAATACTTAAACTAGTGTGGTTATTGGCATTAAAGATGAATGTACAGATAAATGCATCAAAGCACACAGTCTAGTAGTGTAACTGCATTTAATAGGTCAATTGATTTGTGACAAAAATACAAATATAGTCAATGGGGAAAAAGAATATTATCAATAAATGCCCCAGGAGCAATGAGATATCTTTATGTAAAAAAAAAGAACTTTGATACTCATTGACACTTTCCTTGAGTACACCATACACAAAAAGTAACTTAACTTGAAACATACAAATAAATTTAAAAGCTAAAATTATTAAACTTCTAGAAGAAAGAATATAAGAATATCTTAATAAATCTGAGTTAGGCAAAAATATTTTTTTGGCAAAAATATTTTAAACAAAATCTAGGAAGCATTAATTATAAAAGAAAACTTGATAAATTGGACTTCACCAAAATTAAAAGCTTTTATTCTTTCAAAAAAATGGTCACAAAAATTTACATGCAAAATATAGATGGAGAAAAAATATTTACAAAGCTTATATCTGATAAAAGCCTTGTTTCTACAAAGAACTATTTTTTTAAGGTTATATTTAAATTCCAGTTTATTAACATATATTGTAATATTAGTTTTAAGAGTACAATTTAATGATTCAGCACTTACATACAACATGTAGTGCTTGTCTCAACAAGTGCACTCCTTAAGCCACATCAGCTATTAAACCCAGCCCCCATCCACCTTCCCTCTGGTAACCAGGTTTATTCTCTATAGTTAAGAGACTGTTTCCTGGTTTGCCTCTCTGTGTCATTTTTTTCACCTTTGGACCTTTGCTTTGTTTTTTAAATTCCACATATAAGTGAAATCATATGGTATTTCTCTTTCTTGGATTAACTTATTTCACTTAGCAAATTACACTCTAGATTCCTACACATCATTGCAAGTGGAAAGACTTCATTCTTTTGATGGCTGAGTAATATTCCATTGTATATGTATACACCATATCTTCTTTATCCATTCATCTATTGATGACACTTGTGTTCTTTACACAATTTGGCTATTGTTGATAATGCTACTGTAAACATCAGGGTGCATGTATCACTTTGAATCAGTATTTTTTGTCTCCTTTGGGTAAATATCTTGTAGTGCCATTGCCGGATTGAGGGGTAGTTCTATTGTTAACTTTTTGAGGAACCCCCATACTGCTCTCCAGAGTGGCTACACCAGTTTGCATTACCACTAACAGTATAAAAGGGTGCCTTTTATTCTCATCCTCATCAACACCTGTTGTTTCTTGTGTTGTTAATTTAGCCATTCTGAGTGGTGTGAGGTGATACCTCATTGTAGTTTACTTTTCCTTTGTAGTTTTGATTTGTATTTCCCTGATGTTCAGTGATATTCAGTATCCTTTCATGTGTCTGTTAGCCATCTGTACATCTTTTTTTTGAAAAATATCTATTTATGTATTCTGCTCATTTCTTAACTGAATTATTTGTTTTTTGGGTGTTCATATTTATAAGTTCTTTAGATACTTTGGATACTAACCCTTTATTAATATGTCATTTGAAAATATTTTCTCCCATTCTATAGTTTACCTTTTAGTTTTGTTGATTGTTTTCTTTGCTGTGAAAAGCTTTTTGTTTTGATGAAGTTCCAATAGTTTATTTTTGCCTTTGTTTCCCTTGCCACAGGAGACATTATCTAGTAAGAAGTTGCTATGATCAAAAAAAAAAAAAAAAGAAGTTGCTATGATCTATGTCAAAGGGTTACTGTCCATGTTCTCTAGGATTTTGATGATATTTTTGTCTCACAATTAGGTCTTTCATCCATTTTGAATTTAGTTTTGTGTGTGGTGTAAGAAAGCGGTTCAGTTTCATCCTTTAGCATGTTACGCTCCAGTTTTCCCAATACCATTTGTTGAAAAGATTGCCTTTTTTTCTGTTGGATTTTATTTCCTCCTTTGTCAAAGATAGTTGACCATATAATTGTGGGTTCATTTCTGGGTTTTCTATTATGGTTCAATTGGTCTATGTGTCTGTTTTCTATGCTGCTACCATACTTTCTTGACCACTACAGCCATAGCTTGAAGTCTGCAATTATGATGCCTCCAGCTTTGTTTTACTTTCAAGTTGCTTTGGCTATTCAGGGTCCTTTGTGGATCTATACACATTTTAGGATTGTTCTAGCTCTGTGAAAAATTCTGGTGGTATTCTGATAGGGATTGCATTAAGTGCGTAGATTGCTTTAGATAGTATAGATATTTTAACAATATTTGTTCTTCCAAGCCATAAGCATGGAGTATTTTTCCATTTCTTTGTGTCCTCTTCAATTTCTTTCATCAGTGTTTTATGGTTTTTAGAGTACAGATATTTTTCCTCTCTGATTAGGTTTATTCCTAGGTATTTTACATTTATTTGGTGCAATTGAAAATGGGATCAATTCCTTAATATCATTTTCTGCTGCTGTTATTGATGTATAGAAATGCAACAGATGTCTCTATATTGATTTTGTATCCTGAGACTTTTCTGAATTTGGTAATCAGTTCTATCAATATTTTGTTGGAGTTTTCCAGGTTTTCTATATAGAATATCATGCCGTCTGAAAGTAGTAAATGTATGATTTCTTCCTTGCCAATTTGGAAGCCTTTTGTTTCTTTTTATTGTTTGATTGTTGTGGCTATGATTTCTAGTACTATGTTAAGTAACAATGGTGAGAGTGAACATCTTCATACTGTTCCTGACCACAGAGGAAAAGCTGTTTTTACCATTGAGGATAATATTAGATGTGAGTTTTTAGTATATGGTATTTATTATGTTAAAGTATATTCCCTCTAACCCTACTTTGTTGAGGGTTTTTATCATGAATGGATGTTATACTTTGTCAATGTTTTTTTCTGCATCTTTTGAGAGGATCATATGATTCTTATCCATTTTATTAATGTGGTGTATCATACTGATAGATTTGTGAATATTGAACCATTCTTGCAGCCCAAGAATAAATCACACTTGAATGTGATGTATGATTCCTTCATTGTATTGTTGTTGGGTTCAGTTTGTTAGTATTTTACTGAGAATTTTTGCATCCATGTTCTTTAGGGATATATACTGGCCTGTACTTCTTCTTCTTTTTTTTTAGTAGGGGCTTTATCTAGTTTTGGTATCAGGGTGATGCTGGCTTCAAAGAATGGATTTGTAAGTTTCCTTTCCCTTCCCCTCCCTTCCCTTCCCTTCCCCTCCCTCCTTCTTTCTTTCTTTCTTTCTTTCTCTTTCTTTCTTTCTTTCTTTCTTTCTTTCTTTCTTTCTTTCTGTCTTTCTTCTTTCTTTCTTTCTTCTTTCCTTTGAATAGTTTGAGAAGAATAGGTATTAACATTCCTTTAAATGTTTTGTAGAATTCACTTGTGAAGCCATCTGGACCTGGACTTTTGTTTGTTGGGAGACTTTTAATTACTGATTTAATTTATTTGGTTGGTTATTGGTCTGTTCAAGTTTTCTATTTCTTCCTGTTTCAGTTTTGGTAGTTTTTGTGTTTCCAGAAATGTATCCATTTCTTCCAGATTGTCTAGTTTGTTGGCATATAGTTTTCCATGAAATTCTCTTATAATTGTTTGTATTTTGGGGCACCTGAGTGACTCAGTTAATTAAGCATCTGCCTTCTGCTTATGTTATGATCTCGGGGTCCTGGACAGAGCCCTGTATCAGGCTCCTTGCTCAGTGGGATGTCTGCTTCTCCCCCTACCCGTCTCCCTACTCATGCTCTCTCTCTCTCAAATAAATAACATCTTTAGAAAATTGTTTGCATTTCTGTGCTGTTGGTTATTATTTCTCCTCTCTCTTGTTATTTTACTTGTTTGGGTCCTTTTTCTTTTCTTTTTGAGAAGTCTGTGTTTATTAATTTTATTGCTATATACTTCCCTCTTACGACTGCTTTTGCTGCCTCCCAAAGATTTTGGACTGTCATGTTTTTTTCATTATAATTTACTTCCATGAACTTGTACATTTCTTCTTTGATTTCCTCATTGACTCATTCATTGTTTAGTAGCATGATGTTTTGCCTTCACATATTTCTGGTCTTTCCCCATTTCTTCCTGTGGTTGACTTCTAGTTTCATAGTGTTAGGGAAATTTTCAGATATTATTTCCTCAAATAAACCTTCTGCCCCCTTTTCTCTCTCTTCTTCTGGGACTCCTAAAATATTAATTTTATTATGTTTGATGGGCTCATTGGGCTCCCTAAGTCTATTCTTGTGTTCCATGATTCTTCGTTCTTTATTGTCTTCAGATTTCTTATTTTTTATTATTTTATCTTCTATATAATTTATTCATTCCTCTGCTTCTATTCTTGTGGTGATCACATCCAGTCTGTTTCAAATCTCAGTTATTCCGTTTTTTATTTTTGACTGATTGGCTTTTAACTCTTTTATCTCTTTAGTGAGAGCCTCCCTGAAGTCTCCTTTTCTTTTTCAACCTCAGCAAGTGTCCTTATGATTGTTGCTTTAAATTCTCTATCAGAAAAATAAAAAAATTCTACATTAGGCATATTACTTATATCTGTTTTGATTAGGTCTCTGGCCATGACCTTATCTGGTTTCATTTGGGATGAATTCCTTCATCTTGGCTTTTTTTCTAAGTCTCTGTCTTCTTCTCTGTGTTAGAAAACCCTGCTATGTTTCCTGTTCCTGAGAGTAATGACTTTATGAAGAAGAGGTCATATAGTGTTCAGAGCCTGACTTGTCAGTGAGTGTCTCTGGTTTGTGTTGTGTGCTCTCTGCTGCTGTGTTTTGGTTGTATCCCTCAGGCCAGTTATCTGCAGTGGCTCTTCTTGCCTGCAGTGGTCAGTGTTTAGACCTTGGTCAGACTATGGAGAGTTTTGACTAGGTGTGCTCTGGTCTGCTAATTAAATGAGACCTGATCCTACTTCCAGTAGAACTGAAACCTTGAAAAAGTCTCTGTAAGAGGTAGTGTGGAAATGAGTTTCAGCTTGTCTTTTGGGGATAGGGCCTGTTGTGCTGGACTGAGGCACACTTGCCAGAGAAGGATGGTACTGACAGAGCCCAAGGAGGTGCGACTTGGTGTAAATAGGTTAAGTAGCCAGTGTGGGTGCTGTGCTCTTTACCACAGGTTGATCTGTGTTTATGCTGAGGTTGGGAGTGGGAAATGGCATGAGTTAGCTCCTTTGTCCCTGGAGAGGATTCTAGGTGTTTGCTACTGTTGGGGAAGCACTCCTAAAAAAGTGAATAATCTTCCTGCTGTGAGTTCTGGGCATTTTTCAGATAGCCATTTTCACAGTTTGCCTCTGGGTTCTTTGCCTGCCTTCCCTCCAGGAGCCACGTGGTGCCCCTTAGGCTCTATCCTAGCCAATCCTTCTGACCTTTAAAACTCTAGACTTTAGAAACATCGTGTGGGCAGGGGCCTACATTGGTCTTCTGGGATAGTGTCTCACCACACTGGGACTGATGTAGGTTTGACCAAGAAGGACAGTTACAATAGAGTGCAAGGTTGTGGGGCTTAGAGAGTAAGCAAGGTTAGGCAGCCAGTATCAGGACCACACTGCCCTTGGCAAGCATCTCTGCATATATGATGAGTGCTGGACGAGCGAAATGGTGTCCAATGGCTCCTTTGTCCGCAGAAAGGTGTCTATGAATGTCACCTCTTAGAGTTGTGCTCCAAGGAGAGTGAGCACTCTCTTGCCTGTGGGCCTCACCCATTCCTTGAATCCTGCCATCTGCCCCTCAGGTTGTTTGCCTGCCTTCTCCCAGGGGGAAGGTAGTGCCCTCAGACCTCTATTCCAGCCAAGCTTGCCACTCTGAAATTCCAGTCTTCAAGACCTGTTGGTTAAGATAACCCACAAAAATCAACCCCTCTCTTTTCCCCAGCCAATGGCTTTGTGGAAGTGTTCTCCGTGTGCATTCCCTTGTGTGCTTCTTTCTCTCACCTTTCTTTGTAACCAGGACTTCTTTTCCTCTGCAGCACATGAGATCCATTTCTCCCCCAAACCATGTCTCTGCATTTCCTACCTTCCCTGATGTGGCCTCTTTTCTCCCTCTAGTTGTGCAGTTTGTTCTGTCAGTCTTCAGGTCAATTTCTTGGATATTCAGAATGATTTGATGGATATCTAGTTGTGCTCAAGTTACAACATGATTCTATAGTCTTCCTACTACTATGCCATCTTCTAAAACTGTCTTCTATGTGTTTATAAAGCCCATTATGTTTCCTGCTCCTTAGTGCAATGGCTTCATGAAGAGGAAATAATATACTTTCCATGGCCTGGTGCTTTTGGGAGTGTCTCTGGTGTGTGCTTCATGTACTCTGGTGTTGTGTTTTGGCTGCTCTATCTTTCAGGTCAGTCACCTGCAGAGGCTCCCCTTGCCTGCCGTGGGCAATGTTTTGTCTTTGGCCAGATGTGCTGAGGTGTTTTGTTTTGTTTTGTTTTCTTTTAGAGAGCAAGAGCGAGAGAGAGTGCTTGCATGTGTGCATGAGTGGGAGGGAGGGGTAGAGGGAGAGAGAGAGAGAGAATCGTAAGTATGCTCCATGCCCACTGCAGAACCTAATGCAGGGCTCGATCTCACAACCCTGAAATCATGACTTGAGCCAAAACCAACAGTCTGATACTTAACTGACTGAGTCACCCAAGTACCCCTAGAATGTGGTGAGTTTTAACTAGGTGTGCTCTGGTCTGCTCATTAAATGAGACCTGATACTGATTTCAGCAGAACTGAAACCCTGCAGAAGTCTCTGGTCAGGAAACCTGGTGTGGGCATGGGTTTCTGCTGGTCTTCGTCTTCTGGTAAACAGACTCACCACACTGGGTCAGAGGCGACCTTGACCAAGAAGGGCAGTCCTGCTGTGCTGGGAATGAGGTGATTTTGACTGAGAAGTGCAGTCATGCCAGAGCACAGGGGTGTAGAACTTGATGTAAACAAATTCGGCAGGCAGTGTTAGGGCTGAGAGGCTTTCTTTCTTCCTTTTTATAAAATATTTATCTATTTGAGAGAGAGTGAAAAGTGTGATGAGCAAAAGGAGAGGGAGAGAGAAACTCAAGCAGACTCCATGCTGAGCATAGAACCTGATGCGGAGCTCCGTCTCACACCCCTGAAATCAGGACCTGAGAGGAAACCAAGAGTCAGACACTTAACTGCCACTCAAGTGCACCAGGGCTAAGCTGCTTTCTATAGGTGGCTCTGCTGAGGGGCAGGGGAAGGAAATGGCACTGGGTGGCTCCTTTGTCCCTGGAGAAGCATTTCCCTGAACTCTGCCTCTCAGGGTCTCACTGCAAGAAGAGTGAATGAATAATCTTCCACTGTGCACCCCAAGCGTTCTTCAGATTGCTCTTTCCAAGCAGTCATCCTCAAGTTTTTTACCTGCCTCTCTCCAGGAGTAGGGCAGTACCCTTGGGTCTCTATTCCAGTCAAGCCCACTGACCTATAAAACTCCAGTCCTTAAGCCCCACTATTTGCATGAAAATTCAGCCCCTCTTATTTTCACAGCCAATGGTTTTGGGGGAAATGTTCTCCTTGTTCTTTCCTCTGTGTGCTCCTTTCTGTCTTGCCTTTCTCCATGACCATGGGTCCTTCTTCTCTGCAACACTTTCGATCCATTTCTCCCCCAAACCACATGGCTCCCCATTTCCTACCTTCTTTGATGTGGCTTCTTCTCTCCCTTTAGCTGTGGAGTACATTTTGTCAGTATTCAGGTTGATTTATGGGTTATTTGAATGATTTGATAGTTATCTAACTGTGTTTGAAGGATGAGACAAGCCTAGAATACTCCTACTCCTCCGCCATCCTAGTTCCCCTACAGTGAATTCTTAAAATTTAATAATAAGAGGAAAAACTACTAAAAAAATGGGCAATATTTCAAGAGGAAATTTATCAATAGATAAAGAAGAATATGCACAAATGTCAAATAAGCACACGAAAAGGTTTCATGGGCAGCTGAGGTGGGTCAGTGGTTTAGCGCTGCCTTCAGCCCAGGATGTGATCTTGGAGACCCGGGATCGAGTCCCACGTCAGGCTCCCTGCATGGACCTTGCTTCTCCCTCTGCCTGTGTCTGTTCCTCTCTCTCTCTCTCTCTAGAATAAATAAATAAAATCTTTAAAAAAAGGATAAGGTTCAAAATCACTAGTCAACAGATAAATGACAAAACACAATGGTATACCTCTACATATTCAGTAGAATGTTTAAGCTTAAAAAGTCTATTATCTTATAAGCAAAGATATGTGCTAAGTGGAAGTATGTACAATTCTAACAAAAATGCAAAATAACATAGATACTTTAGAAAACAATGAGTCAGGGATGCCTGGGTGGCTCAGCGGTTAAGCGACTGCATTTGGCTCAGGGCATCATCTTGGAGTCCCGGGATTGAGTCCTGCATCGGGCTTCCTGCATGGAGCCTGCTTCTCCCTCAGCCTGTGTCTCTGCCTCTCTCTCTCTCTGTGCTTTTATGAATGAATAAATTTTTAAAAATGAAAGAAAACAATGGGTTATAATTTTATAAAGCGAAACATACATGAAGGACATAGTACACACGCTCCTAGGTATTAACCGGATAGAAATGAAAAGAGATTTTGTTACAAGACTAGTATGTGAATTCTTGTAGCACAAATATTCATAATAGCCCAAAATTAGAAAAATACAAATGTACTTAAATAGGTGAAGGGTTTTTTTTAATGACATAAATGAATAAAATGGAATACTACTCAGCAACTTAAAATCAAAATATTAATACAAGTAACAAAGTGGATGAATCTTATAAATAGAATGCTAAGTGAAAGAACATAGGCAGAAACACAAGATAGTGTAGGATTTTATTTACATAAAATTCTAGAAACAGGGATGCCTGAGTGGCTCAGTGGTTGAGCATCTGCCTTTCGCTCAGGGAATGATCCTTGGTTCTGGGATTGAGTCCAGCATCGGGCTCCCTGCAGGGAGCTTGCTTCTCCCTCTGCCTATGTCGCTGCCTCTTTCTGTGTATCTCTCACAAATAAATAAATAAAATCTTTAAAAACTTCTAGAAAAGAAAAAAAAATAGAAACAAAACAAATCTAAGATTTTCTGGGACTGATAGTTGGGGAACTATAATTGATCCAGAGGAAAGTTTTCATTGTAATGATATTATTCTGTATCTTGATTGTGTTGGTATTTACATGCATATATAAAGCAATCAATACTTATCAAATTATACACATAAATATTACAATTTATTATATGCAAATTCTACCCCAATAAAACTTTCAAAAAATAAATGTAATATAAAGTTGCTTTCCTAATTCCAGAGCCTACTCTCATAGATGTAATAGGGTTAGTATCCAAAAGTTATAAAGAATTTACCAAACTCTACACCCTCAAAAAATCCAATTAAGAAATGGGCAAAAGGGTTGGGATGGCAGAAGAGTAGGGTCCCCAAGTCACCTGTCACCACCAACTTGCCTAGATAACTTTCAAATCATCCTGAAAACCTATGAATTCTACCTGAGATTTAAAGGGAAAACAGCTGGAATGCTACAGAGATAAGAGTTTGTGCTTCTAACAAGGTAGGAAGGTGGAAAAATAAATTAAAAAGAACCCAGTGGGGGAGGGACCCCCGCGAGGAGCCGGGCTAAGACCGGATGGCAAAAGCCTCCCAGGACAGGAAAGCAGAGTCCTGGCGGAGCAGGAACTTTAAAAATCTGCGCCAGATTCTTCCCGGACAGAAAGGCTCTCAGCAGGGAAATTGGGCAGAATTACAGGAGGGGCAGTGGATCTTCCGGTCGGCCTCAGTCACTAACAGAGGAAGTACGCCCAGGGGAGAGTGTGTCACAGAATGTGAGCCGAGCTCCGTAAAGGGCTGGAGTGCACACCTGGCAGGGCCTCGGGAAAAGCTCAGGGGGCAGCTCCGGGCAGAGGGGCCTGTGCCCTGCTGCCTTCAGGAGCCACAGCCCCAGGAGCGTGATTCCAGCAGCACAGGATCCGGGTCCCAGGGCACTGAGCAGACACAGCCTATGATCCTGTGCTCCCCCTGGTATAGGCAGAGGCGGGGAGGACCCAAGACAGTGAGGATGCACCTGCCGCCAGGCATCCCTGGGCTGTGCAGGTCAGCACACCCCACCCCAGGAGCATCTAGGCCACTGCGGATTGGGGGCTGTGGTTGTTACTGTGGGAGCTGACTCCAGAGCAGAAGAGCTGGCCGCCGCCAGTATTCTTCTTCCTCCTGGTGTCACTCTGTGCCTGGGACAGAGCGGGGCCAAAGGGAACAGGGGCCTCACAGGATAAACAGCTCCCACATAGCCCTACACCTGGCAGGGGACGGGACGGCTCCCCCAGGTGCACACACCTGAGATTCAGCACAGCAGGCCCCTCCCACAAGAAGACCAGTTGGAAAGACAGGGGGAGAGCAAGTTGTTGAACGAGCAGCCCTGGAAACCTCCAGGGGAAGTGGAGGGATTTACAGTATATAGAACCAGAGGATACCCCTCCTATTTCTTTTTTACTTTCTTTTTTCCCTTCCTTTTTCCAGTACAATTCATTTTAGCCACTCTGCACTGAGCAAAATGACTAGAAAGAACTCACCACAAAAGAAAGAATCAGAAGCAGTACTCTCTGTCACAGAGTTACAGAATTTGGATTTCAATTCGATGTCAGAAACCCGATTCAGAAGCACAATTATAAAGCTACTAGTGGATCTGGGAAAAAAGCATAAAGGATTCAAGAGACTTCATGATTGCAGAATTTAGATCTAATCAGGCTGAAATTAAACATCAATTAAAGGAGATGCAATCCGAACTGGAGGTCCTAACGATGAGGGTTAATGAGGTAGAAGAAAGAGTGAGTGACATAGAAGACAAGTTGATGGCAAGGAAGAAAGCTGAGGAAAAAAAAGAGAAAAACAAATAAAAGACCCTGGAGAAAGGTTAAAGTAAATAAATGACAGCCCCAGAAGAAAACTCTAAATTTCTTTGGGTTTCCAGAGTGCACTGAGAGGGACAGAGGAGCAGAAAGCATATTTGAACAAATCATAGCTGAGACCTTCTCTAACTTGGGGAGGGAAACCAGCACTCAGATGGTGGAGAGATTCCCCTCTCTAAAGTCAATAAAAACCATTCAACACCTCAACATTTAATAGTGAAACTTGTAAATTCCAAAGATAAAGAGAGAATCCTTAAAGCAGCAAGACACAAGAGATCCCTAAATTATATGGGGAGAAATATTAGATTAACAGCAGACCTCTCTACAGAGACCTGGCAGGCCAGAAAGGGCTGGCAGGATATATTCAGGGTCCTAAATGAGAAGAAAATGCAGCCAAGAATACTTTATCCAGCAAGGCTCTCATTCAGAATAGAAGGAGACATAAAGAGCTTCCAAGATAGGCAGAAACTGAAAGAATATGTGACCACCAAACCAGCTTTGCAAAAATATTACGGGAGAATCTGTAAAAGAAAGAGGAAGTCCAAGGAAACAATCAGCAAAAACAGGGACTGAATAGGTATTATGATTACACTAAATTCATATCTTTCAATAGTAACTCTGAACATGAATGGGCTTAAGGTGCAGGGTTTCAGACTGGATAAAAAAGCAAGACCCATCTTTTTGCTGCTTATAAGAGACTCATTTTAGATCCAAGGACACCTACAGCCTGAAAATAAAAGGCTGGAGAACCATTTATCATTCAAATGGTCCTCAAAAGAAAGCAGGGGTAGTAATTCTCATATCAGATAAATGAAAGTTCATCCCAAAGACTATAGTAAGAGATGAAGAGAGACACTATATCATACTTAAAGGATCTATCCAACAAGAGGACCTTACAATCATGAATATTTATGCCCCTAATGTGGGAGCTGCCAAGTATATCAATTAATAACCAAAGTAAAGACATTCTTAGATAATAGTACAGTTTTACTGGGACAATTCAACATGACGCTTTCTGCAAATGACAGATAATCTAAGCACAACATCTCCAAAGAAACAAGAGCTTTAAATAATACACTGGACCAGATGGATTTCACAGATATTTACAGAACTTTACATCCACACACAACTGAATACACATCCTTCTCAAGTGCACATGGAACTTTCTCCAAAATAGACTGCATGCTGGGTCAAAAAGCAGGTCTCAACCAATATTGAGAGATTGGGATTGTTCTCTGCATATTTTCAGACCATAATACTTTGAAACTTGAACTCAATCACAAGAAGAAATTTGGAAGAAACTCAAAAACATGGAGGTTAAAGACCATCCTGCTAAAAAGATGAAAGGGTCAACCAGGAAATTAGAGAAGAATTAAAAAGATTCATGGAAACTAATGAGAATGAAGATACAACAGTTCAAAATCTTTGGGATACAGCAAAAGAAGTCCTAAGAGGGAAATACATCACAATACAAGTATTCCTCAAAAAACTGGGAAAAAAACTGCAAATACAGAAGCTAACCTTGGACCTAATAGAACTGGAGAAAAAAACAGCAAATAAAACCTACACCAAGCAAAAGAAGAGAGTTATCAAGATTCAAGCAGAACTCAATGAACTAGAGACCAGAAGAACTGTAGAACAGATCACCAAAATCAGGAGTTGGTTCTTTGAAAGTATAAGATAGATAAACCATTAATGAGCCTTATTAAAAATAAAAGAGAAAATACACTATTTAATAAAATATGCATGAAATAGGTGAGGTCACCACCAATACCAAGGAAATACATTGATTTGAAAAACATATTATGAGCGGCTATACGGCAATAAACTAGGCCATCTAGAAGAACTGGAGGCATTTCTGGAAACCACAAAATACCAAAACTGGAACAGAAAGAAATAGAAAACCTAAACAGGCCAATAACCAAGGAGGAAATTGAAGCGGTCATCAAAAACCTCCCAAGACACAAAAGTCCAGGGCCAGATGGCTTCCCAGGGGAATTGTGTCAAACGTTTAAAGAAGAAACCATACATATTATACTAAAGCTGATCCAAAAGATAGAAAGTGATGGAATACACTTCCCAACTCCTTTTATGAGGCCAGCATTACCTTAATTCCAAAACCAGACAAAGGCACCACCAAAAAGGAGAATTATAGACCAATATCCCTGATGAACACAGATGCAAAAATTCTCAACAAGGTACTAGCCAGTAGGATACAACAGTACATTAAGAAGATTATTCACCATGACCAAGTGGGAATTGTCCCTGGGAGGCAAGGCTGGTTCAACATACATAAAGCAATCAACATGATAGATCATATCAACAAGAGACAAAACAAGAACATATGATCCTCTCATTAGATGCAGAGAAAGCATTTGACAAAATACAGCATCTATTCCTGATCAAGACTCGTCAGCATGTAGGGATAGAGGGAACATTCCTCAGCATCTTAAAAGCCATCTATGAAAAGCCCACAGCAAATATCATTCTTAATGGGGAAACACTGGGAGCCTTTCTGCTGAGATCAGGAATGAGACAGGGATGTCCACTCTCACCACTGCTATTCAACATAGTACTAGAAATCCGAGCCTCAGCTATCAGACAACAAAAAGAAATAAAAGGCATTCAAATTGGCAAAGAAGAAGTCAAACTCTCCCTCTCTTTGCAGATGACATGATCCTGTTCATAGAAAACCCAAAAGACTCCACCCCAATATAGCTTGATCTCATACAGCAATTCGGCAGTATGGCAGGATACAAAATCAATGCCCAGAAATCAGTGGCATTTCTCTACACTAACAATGAGACTGAAGAAAGAGAAATGGTGTCAATCTCATTTACATTTGCACCCAAATGCATAAGATACCTAGGAATAAACCTAACCAACAAGGAAACCCTAAAAACTACTGAACACTTCTGAAAGAAATTGAGGAAGACACAAAGGAATGGAAAAATATTCCATGCTCATGGATGGGACGAATTAATATTATGAAAATGTCTATGCTACCCAGGGCAGTTTACACACTTAATGCAATCCCCATCAAAATACCATGGACTTTCTTCAGAGAGTTGGAACAAATCACCTTAAGATTTGTGTGGAATCAGAAAAGACCCTGAATACCCAGGGGAGGGATCCCTGGGTGGCACAGCGGTTTGGCGCCTGCCTTTGGCCCGGGGCGCGATCCTGGAGACCCTGGATCGAATCCCACGTTGGGCTCCCGGTGCATGGAGCCTGCTTCTCCCTCTGCCTGTGTCTCTGCCTCTCTCTCTCTCTCTCTCTCTGTGACTATCATAAATAAAAAAAAATTAAAAATTAAAAAAAATTAAAAAAAAAAAGAAAGGAAGTGGCACGTTTATTTATTTATTTTTTTAAGTAGCACGTTTTAAGTGTGTGTGTGTGTATGTGTGTGTGTGTGAAGAAGGCTAATTTTTGGTTTGGAATAAATGGAAAAACAATTACCCTAATTGGTAATTACCAACTGACTAGTCCAAGTAATATTCATAAGTGCCCCTGCAGGCATATTGACTGATGAAAATAAATTAACTCCACAGTTCATAAAATTTTACCAAGACAAATGAAAAAGAGCCAGTTCAGTGTGTCATATAAATGCAAGCCTTGAAAATTTGGAATATATTTAAAAATATTGTCTTTCAAACCATGTGAGACTCCTAACTCTGGGAAAGAAACAAAGGATTGCAGAAGGGAGATGGGTGGGGGATGGGGTAACTGGATGACAGGCTCTAAGGAGGGCATATGATGAGATGAGAACTGGGTGTTATACTATATGTTGGAAAATTGAACTCAAATTCAAAACCTTGAATTCTATATATTATTTTGCCCTAGCATTGGAGTTTTGCACTCCTCTTTGTTCACCTTATCTTTGGCTGGTCTTCTGGTTAGGTCCTACTGCGCTGATTATCAGGTGTCTTGTCAGGGGGCTGGGCTCAGTGTAACCTGTTTGCTGTGTGTGGCTTTTGTTCCCTGAAGGCTTTCCATGCCTCTTTAGAGGGTGAAAATTAAAATGGCCATTCCTGCTCTCTAGCCCTGGAGCTGAGAGATCATGCTGTGTGCCAAACTCTGCAGACTCTTATGGTGCATGCCACTCAGATTCTTCCCAGATGAAGGCACAGGGACACTGATTTGTGCAATTTTCAGGGCCTTGGCAGGGAGACCTTTCACCTGATTGTGAACATACTTGCTCTGCTCCTTTTAGAAGAAGCAGAGTGTCCCCATTTCTGTCCTTTGCATGTCCCTGGCATGGAAAGCATTTGCCAGGTCAAGTGTCCACCCGCTACAACTCTCCCAGAGGAAGGTGGAGGGTTGCTGTGTTCCAGTCCTTTGCAGGGACCCAACATGGAGAGTGGTCACTCAATCCAGCTGAGGTTCATGTTTTATGGCAAAATGAGCTGAGATCTCCCCTCCTGCACTCAGTGACCTAAACCTATTTCCTTGCTCCAATACTTGGGAACTTTGCCAGCTAAGGCATTCCTGTTCTTTCTGTGCCCTCTGTTCTTTCTGAGACCCCATGTCCCACCTGTAATTCTGCCCATTTCACCACTGATCACCTTTCAGGTAGAGAGGTCTTTCACAGGAGCAGATTTCTAAAGGTCTCAATTTTGAATTCCAGGGCTATCTCACTTTCCAGTAGCTGCCTCAAATAGACTCTGTCCCTTGTCATTTATTTTCAAATATATACCCTCCATTTCTCTTCTCTTCACTCCTACCTTGCAAAAAGCGGTCACTTTTCTATTTGTATAATTCTAGCCATTCTTTTCGTATATCTCAGGTTGAATTAATAAATGTTCAGAATGATTTGATAGTTATCTAGCTAAATTAAGGAGACTAGATGAAATGAGGACCCCTACTCTGCCACAACTTGCTGCCTCCTTCCAATATTAACTTTATAAAAGTAGTAACAACAGTTTTATCAGAGATAAGTAGAGACATAACATTTTATTTATTTATTTTTTTAAGATTTTATTTATTTATACTCATGAGAGACACACAGAGAGAGGCAGAGACACAGGCAGAGGGAGAAGCAGGCTCCCTGTGGGGAGCCCAATGTGAGACTCGATCCCGGGACCCCGGGGTTACACCCTGAGCTGAAGGCAGATGCTCAACTGCTGAGCCACCCAGGCATCCTGAGACATGACATTTTAACAGAATGTAAATACATGGTTCATTTATGTTACCAATAAATAACACACTGAACCATATATGCACCCATAAATGGAATTTCAAAATTCATAATTCTAAAACTGATATAGTTGAAAAGAAAACTGAACTAATGTACAGTTAAAATTGGAGACTTAAGTACTTCATTCTCAGTAAGTTATATGGTAAATTGGTACACAGAAAGTAATGCAGAGATTTTCGTTCCAAGATGGCAACATGGAAGATACTGAACTTACCATGAACATACCAAATTTACACCTTTTTATAGAGCAATTTCTCCTGAAGATCTAAGGTCTGAAGAACAGCTTATGCACAACAAAAGATAGAATGGCAAAATGATGGAGACATGGTAACAAAGGGAATCCCCCCTGCCCCACCTGAAGCTTAGAACTACAGTGGGGGACAATAGTAGTCCGGGCCTGAAAACAGATTCATCTGTCCTGGGGTAAAGAAAAAAGTCAGTTTAAAATGGCAACTAGTATATAAAAGATTCAGCTCTAGAGTCCTACTAAATGGTTGGGGAACTGCTGAAAATCTCTCCAAGTTAGAGGGGCTGATGAGCACACCGTTTACAGTCTTCTTTCCATACTGATAGCACAGAAGGGAGCAGAGTTCTGGATGCCATAGTTGGCCTTCTATCTCAGGGAGCACGAGCTCTGGATACCCTGAGGCACAGAAAAACAATGCATTTTAAACAAGCAACTATAGTATAAAAGAACTAGGCCTTGAAACCTGTGAAATGGTTGTGGATCTGCTGGATTGGAGGAGCTGGTGAGCACCACAATTTACATTCTCCCTCCACCTTGAGATAATGGATGGGAACTGGGTCCAGATGTCCTAGTCTATTGTTTTAGTGACCTTGAGGCCCTTTACCCACACTAGCCCCAGCTATCTTTCCAAGGTGGTCTCAGGACACACTTAGTCGGTGCTTACTAGAGCTCTAGCCATTCTGCCAAGGTAATACAGACAGAAAGCAATCTAAATCACTTCAGGCCAACACAACTTCGGCTTCAGATGGGCAACCCCAGTGCAGAGCACTCTGGGATTACCCAGCTGATGTCTGCTTTGGATCTAGCTACCCACTGGGTGCTCCCTGAATGTGCCTATTCCTGCCTTGGTTCCAGCCTTCCCACCAGGGCACCCCTGTGCCGAGCATCCCAGGACACCCTGGATTGTATCCACTTCAGTTTCAGCTGTTCTGCCAGCGATCCCTATGCATGGAGCACCCAGGGACTTCTCAGTCCATGCCCCATCTTAGTTCCCCCTGCTCCACTAAAGCACCCTCTGTATGGAGATTATCAAAACACTTGGGTTTGCGCTGACTTCAGCTTCAGTTTTCCTGCCAGGTTGCCTTCAGTGTGGAAAGATCTGGGACTACCCATCCCGTACCCACTTAGATATAGCTGTTCTGCCAGGACACCCCCTGCCTGCACTGATCACCCAGGGATCCCTTGGCCCATGCCTCAACTTAGTTTCAGCTGTCTTACCAGGGCACCCTCTGCATGGAAGTCCAGGAACACCATGGTTTCCACCTATTTCAGATTCAGTTATCCTATGAAGGTGACCTCTGCAGATCCAGCCCTGGGATACCCAGCCTGACCCCACTTCAGCTTTAGCTGTCATGTCAGTGTTCTCTCTCTGCAGGGAGCCACAGTACTCCTCAGCTGGCACACACTTCTGCTTCAGCTGCCCTGCCAAGGTGCCCTCTGATTGTAGAGCCCCAGGACCCCTAGCCCATACCATGTCAATGTCAGCTGTGCTTCCAGGGTACCTGATGCACAGAGGCCAGACAGCATATTGGCTCATGTCCAGTTCAACTTTAACTGTCCTGTCAGGGCACACACTGTTCAGAGAGCCCTAGGACCCCTTAGGTTGAACACATTTCAGCTTTAGCTGTCCTGCCAGGCACCTTCTCATGGAGAATCACAGCACCATCTCAGCCTATACCTACTTTAGCTCTGATCATCCCACCAGAACAGCCTCAACACAGAGTGCCCAATCACCCCCAGCCAACACCAGCTATAACTCCAGCCACCAGCAAAAGTCACCAGGCACTACAAATGGGACATCCATGCACAAAACCTTTCCTTCAAGATTAGGAGGAGTATACATTTGGCTGAATCATAGAAACACAGAAAGTAAAACAAACAAAATGGGGAAACTAAGGAATACATTTCAAATGGAAAAATAAGCCAAAACCTTAGGAAAAGATATAAACATAACACAGAAAAGCAATATGCCTGATAAAGTGTTTGAAGTAATGCTTGTAAAAATGCCCACTGGACTGGAGAAAAGAATAAATGAACCCAGTAAGAACTTCAACAAATAAAAATATATAAAAAATAAATAATTAAAAAAGAAATAATTAGAGTTGAAGTGTCAATAACTCAAATGAAAAATATATTGCAGAGAATCAATGGTAGATTAGCAGACACAGAAGAATGAATCAGTTATCTAGAAGACAATGGAATGCAAAGCAGCAAAACTGAACAGCAAAATGACAACAAAACACAGAAAACAAAAACTTAAATGAGGCTAGGTTAAGGAGTATCTGGAAAAACATTAAGTGAAAAAACATTTAGATCATAGAAGAATAAGAACAAAAAGAAGAAGAAGAGAGAAAAAGAGGTACAAAAATTATTTAAAGAATTAGTAGCTGAAAACTTCCCTTACCTACGAACAAAGTAGACATTGAGGTTCAGGAAGGACAGATTTTTAAACAAGATGAACCCAAGGAGGTCCACACCATAACAGATAATTAAAATGTCACAGATGGGGCATCTGGGTGGCTCAGTGATTGAGCATCCACCTTTGGCTCAGGTCATGATCCTGGGGTTCTAGGATTGAGTTCTGCATCAGGCTCCCTGCTGGGAGCCTGCTTTTCCCTCTGCCTTTGTCTTTGCCTCTCTCTCCATGTTTCTCATGAATAAATAAATAAAATCTTAAAAAACATAAAATATCACAGATTAAAGATGAAGAGAGAATATTAAAGAAGCAAAGTAGTTGCATACAATGGAATCCTCATAAGGCTATCAGATGATTTTTCAGCAGAAACTTTGAAGGACAGAAGAGTGGCATGGTAATATTCAAAGTGCCAAAAGGAAAGAACTTACAATCAAAAGTACTCAACTCAGCAAGGTTATCATTCAGAACTGAAAGAGAGAGAAAGAATTTCTTGGACAAACAGATGTTAAAGGGGCTTATCACTGTTAAACTGAACTTAGAAGAATGGTAATGGGAGTCCTTTCATAAGAAAATTACTAGTAAAAAGATGTAAAATACGACAACATGTACATAAAACATGGAAGGTAGAGTAAAAAGTTTTTTTAAAGATTGTGTTTGGCCTTAAATGACCATCATCTTAATATAAACTACACACTTAAAATGTTATATATAAACTTCCTGGAAACCACAAACTCATAGCCAATAATAGATACACAAAAAAAGAGAAAGAAAGCCAAATATAACAGAAAGTTATCAATCACAAAGAAAGAGAGCAAGAGAAGAAGAAAGGAACAGAAAAGAACTAAAAAAGCCCCAGAAATTAACAAATATGCATAAGTTCATACCTACCAACAATTACTTTCAATTTAAATGTTCTTAATGATCAAAAAATAGGGTAGCAGAATGGGTAAAATAATAAGATCCATTTGTATGCTGCCTACAGGAAACTCACTTCAGACCTCTTAAAGACATATGCATTGAAAATGAAAAGATGAAAAAGATTCCATGCAAATGAAAGTGAATTAAAAGCTGGGGTAGGGGCACCTGGGTGGCTCAGTCAGTTTAGCATCTGATTCTTGATCTCAGCTCAGGACTTGATCTCAGGGTCATGAATTCAAACCCTGTGTTAGGCTCCTACTTAAAAAAAATATTAGGTAGCAATACTCTATCAAATAAAAAGGCCTTAAACACAAAGATGTTGGGGTGCCTGCGTGGCTCAGTCGGTTAAGCATCTGCCTTCGATCCACGTCATGATCTCAGGATCCTGGGATCAAGCTCTGCATTGGGCTCCCTGATCAGTGGGGCATCTTCTTCTGCCTCTCCCTCTGCCCCTCCCCCTGCTTGTGCTCTCTCTCTCTTGCTGTCTCTCTCTCAAATAAATAAATACAATCTTTAAAGAAAAACCCACAAAGCTCTTAACAACAGACAAAGAAGACACTACATAATGGTAAAGGGAACAATCCAAGAAGATATGACAATTGCAAATATTTATGCACCCAACATGGAAACACATAAATATACAAAGGAACTGGTAACAAACATAAAGGAGGAAATTGATAGTAATACAATAATAATAGGGAACTTTTGCATCCTCACTTACATCAATGGATAAATTTCTCAGAGGGAAAATCAACAAGGAAAATTGGTTTTAAATGACATACTGGACCACATGAAATGACAGATATATTCAGAACATTCCATCTGAAAGCAACAGAATACACATTCTTTTTCAAGTGTACATGGAACATTCTCCAGAATAGATCACATTTTAGGCCAAGAAACAAGTCTCAACAAATTCAAAAAGATTAAAATCATATCATGCACATTTCCTAACCAAAATGATATGAAGTTAGAAATCAATCACAAGAAAAAAATTGGAAAAAACACAAATATATGAAGGTTAAATAACATGCTACTAAGCAATGATAGGTCAACCAAGAAATCATAGAGGAAATAAAAAATACATGGAGAAAAATGGAAGTGATGATGTAACAGTCCAAAAAATTTGGCATGCAGCAAAAGCTATTCTAAGAGGGAAGATTATAGCAATACAGGTCTACTTCAAGAACCAAGAAAAATCTCAAATAACCTAACCTTACACATAAAGGAGCTATAAAAAGGGGAAAAAACTAAGCCCAAAGGCAATAAAGAAAATGAAATAATAAAGGTTAGAGAGACTAACCCCAATAGAACAGATCAATGAAACTAAGAGTTAGTTCTTTGAAAAGATGAACAAAACTGATAAATGTTTAGCTAGAACCATCAACAGAATTAGAGAGGATTAAAAAAATCAGAAATGGGTGAGAAGAAATAACAAGAAACACCACAGGAATAAAAAAATTATTAGAAAAGATTATGAAAAAATATGCAACAAATTGGACAACCTAGAAGAAATGGATAAATTCCTAAAAACATATAACCTCTAAAACTGAATCAGAAAAAACAGAAAACTTGAACAAGACGCTAACAATGAAATTGAATCAGTAATCAAAAAAAAAAAATACCAAGAAACAAAAGACCTGATCTAGAAATCTTTACAGGTGAGTTCTACCGAACACTGAAGAAAACTGAATACCTATTCTTTTCAAACTATTCCAAAAAATAGAAAAGGAAAGAAAGGTTTCAAATTAATTCTAAAAGGCCAGCATTACCCTGATACCAAATCCAGATAAGTACACTACAAAACAAACAAACAATAACAAAAAACACCCTACTACAGGTCAGTATCTCTGAAAAGCATAGATGCAGAAGTCTTTGGCAAATATAAGCAAATCAAATCCAACAATATATTTTTAAAATTATTCACCAGTGAGATTTATTTATTTTTAATTTTTTAATAAATTTATTTTTTATTGGTGTTCAATTTGCCAACATATAGAATAACACCCAGTGCTCATCCTGTCAAGTGCCCACCTCAGTGCCCATCACCCAGGCCCACCACCGCCCCCGGCCCACCTCCCCTTCCACCACCCCTAGTTCGTTTCCCAGAGTTAGGAGTCTTTCATGTTCTGTCTCCCTTTCTGATATTTCCCACTCATTTTTTCTCCTTTCCCCTTTATTACCTTTCACTATTTTTTATATTCCCCAAATGAATGAGACCATATAATGTTTGTGCTTCTCCGATTGACTTATTTCATTCAGCATAATACCCTCCAGTTCCATCCACGTCGAAGCAAATGGTGGGTATTTGTCGTTTCTAATGGCTGAGTAATATTCCATTGTATACCACGGAGATTTATTCTGAGGAGTCGGGGTTGTACAATATTCAGAAATCAATCAATGCAATAGGTCACGTTAATAAGAGAAAGAACAAAAACCATAAGATCACTTCAATAGATGCAAAAAATACATTTGAGAAAATACATCCATTCAGGATTAAAAACTACCAACAAAGAAGGTTTGGAGGGAACACCTCTCAACATAAGAGAGACCATACATGAAAGACCCACAGTTAACATCATACTTAGTGGTTAAAAACTGAGACATTTTCCTCTAAGATCAAGAATAAGATAAAAATGTACACTCTCAGCATTTTATTCAACATATTACCAGAAGTACTAGCCCCAGCAATCAGACAAGAAAAACAAACAAACAAAAAAAGGTAAGGGTTGGTAAGGATTCACTATTTGCCGATGACATGATTCTATATATAGAAAACCCTAAAGACTCTAAAAAAACGAGAACTTAGGCCCCAGCGCCCACACTACCCCCAGCAAGTTGCACCAAGTCCTGCTCCAAAACTTTAAGTGACATGCACGAGCTGCTGAACCACGTCACTGTAGAGTACGTGGGCTGCCTGAGCAAAGCAACCATGTCTGCTTCTGGGAGGACTGTCCCTGCCAGGGCAATCCCTTGAAGGCTAAATACAAGCTCATCAACCACATTCGCGTGCACACAGGGGAGAAGCCCTTTCCCTGCCCCGTGTGGGGCAAGGTCTTCCAATGCTCAGGGAACCTCAAGATCCACAAGTACACTCATACAGTAATTCAATAGCACACATAGGCCCCACACTGAGTTCCGAACAGAGGAGCAGGATGGGAAAAAGCCTTTCCAATGTGAATTTGATGGCTGTGACAGGAAGTTTGCCAACCGCAGCTATCGGAAGAAACATTCCCACGTCCACACCAAGGGACAAGCCCTACTACTACAACATCTGGCTGTGACAAGTCCTACACTCCCTCAGCTCTCTGAGAAAGCACATGAAGCTTCACTGGAAGTCCCCCACCTTCTCCAGGAGCCCTTGGTTACTTATCAGTGGGACTCCAGTGCGTGCTCCCTTGTCCCCTGTGCTGGACCCAACCAGGAGACACTGTAGCACCCTGTCCCCTCAGATAACCAACCTCAATGAGTTGAAAAAGGGTTTTGGTACATTTGCCAAACCAATGGAGCCCCCAGCCACCTACACACACCTTTGGCAATGGAACCACTTCAGAGTCTGAAGATGAGGAGACATATGGGAACTCTGAAGTTGTGTGGATGATACATTAGAATTTACTAGAAATAATAATAATGTCATGCGTGGGAGTCCTTGGACAATATCCTAACCTGAGACAATGCCGAGCCTGAGACAAACCCTTGCCTCAGACTTGCCACTGGGTCTAATTTTCCCTATTAATTCAGTATGAAATTTTACGGTTTTTGTACATTTAATTAATTTAATTAAGATTTTTGGGCCTTTTTTTCCTCAGAAAACAAAACAGGCTGGACTTGTATGTTGCAGGGGGACAGGGCTAGGAGCAAAATGTACCAAGAGTTAATTGAGATACACACAGCCAATGCAGTAAACGTAGACTTTGAAAGGAGTGAGAAAAAGCAAGAAGTCAGAACTCCACAGAGCAACAAGGCCCTCTCTATTTCCTGCAGTGCCTCGAGAATGCCTTTAACACTGTAACATGGGCTTCTTGGGAGCTTCTTCACCTTCTCCTTGGGCCCTAATTCTAAAAAAGACCTCTTGATTGTAAACCATACACTTGCTACATTGCCAACAGATCTTAGACTGTACCTGTGTCTAAACATTATTTGTAAAAACCCTTTAAGTTCTAATAGTTGTAATTTTAGTTCCCACTCTTAAATCTAATTTATTTTTTTAAGAGATTTTATTTATTTACACACACACAGAGAGAGAGAGAGAGAGAGAGAGAGAGAGAGGCAGAGGGAGAAGGAGGCTCCATGCAAGGAGCCGGATGTGGGACTCAATCTCGGGTCTCCAGGATCATGCCCTGGACTGAAGGAGGTGCTAAACCGCTGAGCCACCCGGGCTGCCCTGAAATTTAATTTAAATTACATTTAACTTCCACTCTTTTTCTTACTGATGCCATCTTAACACACTATTTTTATACAGGATTATTTCCTCAGTATCCCACTTGTATGACTTAAAAAGAAAAAGATGCAACAACCTTAAGATGACTTCATTTCTTATGCTACTGTGATTGTTTCAGCCAAAGTGGAGAGCAAGAAAAGCTGCTGCAGTAGATGACTTTGAAACGGTGATATTTTGTGAAATAGAAGAAATTCAAGTGCTTTTCTTTTTCTCCCTGTTTTTTTTTTAATCTGAAATCTTACATGCTGCCTCCTTACTGTGTCCAAACTTCTCATGTAATAAAAAGATAAGTCTTGGATAAGGTTTTTGGGATGCCAAAATTAACAGGCAAGTCTAAGGAGGTGTGACGTTGGCAACATGCCTATTTTTGGGTAAAGATGTTGTTTTGTTTTAAAAACAAAGGCCAAGCTTTCTTTTATGCTGTTGTATCAACCTTTTTAAAAGTTTATTTTTCAATGCCCCAAACTACATTTTCATGCATTTTTTCCCACCTAAGCACTGAGTACATGCAACTGGATCCCATTTGAAAATGACAGTGTGTGAAGTATATGATTTACATTAAAAGAGGGGAGGGAGTTGCTATATATATTAAATTTTTTTTAAGGTTTATGGTTACACCAAACATTGCTGACTGTGTGACCTTTGCCAGAGCTGTCAAGCTAGGATAAAAAAGGTCAAGGACCTAGGACAAAAACTCTTAGTCAATTTATTTTCAGTTTGTGCAACAAATTTCATGCAAAATATAGCCCATCATAAACATCATACAATATGCTATAGAGCACTAATTTATCCTCAGAAACCCTGAAAACACCCCTTCCTCAGGGTTTGTAGAAATTTGTTTTGTGTGCTGTGAGTGGTTAATGTAGTCTTATCACTAATAACATATATGTGAACATTATTATTTGTTGAGTTGAATTAATTTATTTTCAGACATCAACCTTTGCTTTTCCTGGAAGAGTTCAAAGCACACCAAAGAATTACACATTTTGGTGAAAGGTTGCCATTTATGGCCCACAGTTTATTTTTTAAAAAAGGAAAGAAAATGAGGGAATACATTTTTAAAAATATGTTATTTATTTATTCATGAGAGACACACACAGAGAGAGAGGGGCAGAGACACAAGCAGAGGGAGAAGCAGGCTCCATGCAGGGAGCCTCACATGGGACTCGATCCCGGGTCTCCAGCATCCTGTCCTGGGCTGAAGGCAGTGCTAAACCACTGGGCCACTGGGGCTGCCCTGGGGATATACATTTTTAAGCTTACTTGAATGAACAACATAATATGAAAACCAGGACTCTTCTTGCATGTCTTTTTTGCATTGTGTTGGCAAGGTTATATATAGTTTATAGATACATTACTAGTACAGTGCATGGTGCTGTCACTTTGAAAGCCTTTTAATGTTGTCTTCAGATTGTTACAGTGAATATGAAATATGCAGACTCTTCTTTATAAAGAAAAAGATCATAAAACTTGAATATAATTTTTTTTAAAAACTAGACCTTATAAATAAATCTATAAAATTCTCAGAATACAAAATTAGTATACAGAAATTTATTGCATTTGTATACACTAATTATGAGGTAGCAGAAATAAAAATTTCAGAACCAATCCCATCTAAAATTGCACCAAAAAGAATAAAGCACCTAGGACCGAAATTAACCAAGGAGGTGAAAGACTTATACTCCAAAATCTGTAAAACATTGATGAAAGAAATTGAAGATGACACAAATAGATAGATATTCCATGATCATGGATTGGAAGAACTAATATTGTAAGATGTCTATACTACCCAGATCAATTACAGATTTAATTCAATTCCTATGAAGATACCAATAGAATTTTTCACAGAAATAGAACAAATAATACTGAAATTTTATGGAACCAAAAAAGACTCTGAATAGCCAAACAATTTTGACAAAGAACAAAGCTGGAGTACCCAATGCCAGATTTCAAGATATACTACAAAGTGGTAGTAACCAAAACAGTATGGCACTTGCACAGACACAGACTTATAGATCAATGGAACAGAATAGAAAGTCCAGAAATAAACCCACAATTACATGGCCAATTAATCTACAACAAAGGAGACAAGAATATACAATGGGGAAAAGATAGTCTTTTCAACAAATGATGTTGGGAAAATGAGACAGCTACATGCAAATAATGAAACTAGACCATTTTCTTACACCAGACACAAAAATAAACTCAACATGGATTAAAGACATAAATGTGAGACCTGAAGCCATAAAACTCCTAGAAGAAAGCATTGGTGGCAATCTCTTTGATATCAGCCACAGAAAGATTTTTCTAGATATATCTGCTTTGGCAAGGAAAACAAAAACAAAACTTAAACTATTCAAAATACACCAAAATAAAAACCTTTGCAAAGCAAAGGACACTATCAACAAAATCAAAAGACAACATAGCAAATTGCACAAGATATTTCCAATGGGGAAAAAGAGTCTAGGTGGCTATCTAGCTCCCCCAACATTGTGGGTTGCTTCTTGGAAATCCCAATCTAGTCTCACCTCACAGGCAATATGGATGAAACTTCAGGACTGGAATACTGGGAATCTGATTGTGATGAATAGGGGGATGGCGGTTTGCGACAACCAATGCTCCAATCTAGACAGAGATCCTACCTGCAGTGCCCAAGTAGAAATCCCAACCAGTGTCTTTGCTCATCTGCAAAGTCAAGATGCTGGTGTGAACTGACCAGGTAACTACGTGGGGCACAGGTCTACCTGATTGGAGCTCTTTGCAAAGGTGTTCCTTTTTCTCCACAGCCTCACCAACACCTGTTGTTTTCTGTGTTGTTGCTGATTTTTGTTTTCAAACAAATCCCTGCCAGCCCTGGAGCTTACTGTGTGTCCCCCAACTCCAGACAGGGGAGCTACGTCATAGCATACCCACTATTGAATGTAGCTCCTGGCCCCACCTTAATAGCCTGCTGGGAACACCTAGAAACTATTCCAGCAATACTCAGGTAAAGAGTACAGCAGGCAGACCTAATTATCCACACGATAAAGCCAGTGGCATTGTCCAGTCAGAGAATCTTGGTTGCAGGTTGAATTGTATCAAGAAAACAAAGAATCGGGGACACCTGGGTGGCTCAGCGGTTAAGCATCTGCCTTTCGCTCAGGTCGTGATCCTGGAGTCCTGAGATCGAGTCCCATATCGGGCTCCCTGAGGGAGCCTGCTTCTCCCTCTGCCTATGTTTCTGCCTGTCTCTTTCTCTGTGTCTCTCATGAATAAATAAATAAAATCTTAAAAAGAAAACAAAGAATCTTGCAAGGCTTGGAGCTCTTTTCCCATTCAACCCAGGAGGGAAGATAATTTCTAACCCCAACCACTACTGAGTGTTATCTCCTGGACCCTACTGACCAGAAAGCCTGACTGAGAACACCTGGGAAGCTGCTTGGGTCTGGCTTTCCTACTTTTCTCAGGGAAGAGAGCTAATACGTAGTCCCATCGATGCTGAGTAGAACTCTTGCACCTTTCACTAAATTGCCTGACAGGACCATCTAAAAACTATGAACCTAAGCAACACTCAAGAAGAGACTGGCAGGGAGAGATTTTTAGTTTCAGTTCTTATTTTAAAACCAGTTAGTTAACATAGAGTGTCATGTTAGTTTCAGGTATACAATATAGCGATTCAACAGTTCCATACATCACCTGGTGCTCATTAGCACAAATGCACTCCTTAATCCCCATCACATGTTTAACCCATTGGTAAACACCCTGACCTACCACCATATTTGGTACACATTGATTTGTTCTCTATAATTAAGAGACTGTTTCTTGATTTGTCTCTTTTCTTCCTTTTGCTCATTTGTTTTGTTCTTTAAGTAACACATATGAGGGAAATCATATGGTAATTGTCTTTCTCAGACTTCTTTTGCTTAGCATGATGCACTCTAGTTTTATCCACATCACTGCAAATGGCAAGATTTCATTCTTGTTGATGGCTGAGTAATATTCCATTGTATACATTACCACCTTTTCTTTATCCATTCATCAGTTGAAGGACATTTGGGCTCTTTTCATAATATCGGTATTGTTGGTAATCCTGCTATAAACACCAGGGTGCATGTGTCCCTTTGAATTAGCATTTTCATATTCTTTGGTAAATACCTAGTAGTTCCATTGCTGGGTTGAAGGCTAGTTCTATTATTTACTTTTTTGAGGAACCTCCATAACTGTTTTCCAGAATGGCTGCACCAGTTTGCATTGCCACCAACGGTGCAAAGGTGTTCCTTTTTCTCCACAGCCTCACCAACACCTGTTGTTTTCTGTGTTGTTGCTTTAGCCATTTAGACAGGTGTTAAGTTGATATCTCATTGTGGTTTTGATTTGCGCTTCCCTGATGATAAGTGATGTTAAGCACCTTTTCATGGATCTGTTAGCCATCTGGATGTCTTCTTAGGGAAAAAAATGTGTATTCATATCCTCTGCCCATTTTTAATTGGATTATTCATTTTTGGAGTGTTGAGTTTTATAAGTTCTTTATATATTTTGGATACTAACCCTTTATCAGGTATGTCATTTTCAAATATCTTCTCCAATTCTGTAGGTTGCCTTTTATCTAATATATATATATATATATATATATATATATATATATATATATATCATATACATACATATATATATGTTTTTGGCTTGCTGCTGGCAAGTTTATTAGATGATTGAAGTTTGAATAAAAATATAATAACAAAATCTTGGCAGGGTAGCTTGATATGGAGTCTGGGAGTGCTATTTCCCTGTCCCCAGCCTCCCTAGCCTAAGCCCACCTTCATTAACTCAGTTTGGCTTATTTGAATTCCTCACCAAGACTTGCATCTGTGACTTGGACATCACTGCTGCTCCCACTGGAGACTGATTCCTGGGCCTCTGGCACTAGGTCTTTGGCGAGGGTCCCATACACATCCGTGGCCTGGGCCACCATAGTGATGACATTGAAGGGGTTGGAGGGCAGCAGGATAGTGTTGGAATACTAGACCAATTTGGAGAACACACTGAAATACTGCTCAGCCATTGTCAGTGACGCTGCTGCATCTCCATTATGTTGTGTCAGAACTGCAGCCAGGATCTTAGCCTTAGCCTTGGTCTTGGCCAGAACAGCACTAGCCTATCCTGCTGCCTTATTTATTTGTTCTGGCTTTTCTGCCTGGGAGGCCAGGATCTATGCCTGATTCTTCCCCTTTACCAAATTGTTGGATGACTCCTGGATCCCCTCAGACTCTAGAACTGTGGCCCATTTTCCACCTCTGCCTCTACCTCCTTCTGCATGGATTCTTTCACCTAGAGTGGCACATGGATATCATTGATCTCATAATGGAGGCAGTGAATACCCCAGCAGTCAGCAGCTTGTATGATGGTATTTATTCACAATGCTAGCATTCAGAGACTCCTACTCCTGGAAGACTTTTTCCAGAGAAAGTTTTCCAAGCTCTGATCTTATGGTCCTCTGAGCTAGCTGTGTGATAGCATACTCAGGGTCTTCCAATTGTAGCTTGTCTTATAAGAGTCTAAGATACATAAAGGACTTCATCAATTTGCAGAGTTACATTGTTGAGAGTCACAACTGATCAACATTCATGAAAATTTCCTTGAGATTTTACACATGCCAGATCTAGTCCAACATAGGGATGAGGATGTCCAAGCCAGGCACCAGGATCCAGTGGAATTGGCCCATTTGCTTCACCTACCAGGCCCCCTGCTGTGGCACAAACAGTATCATGGTGTTTGGGGGCAACCCAAGGAGGTATGAGAAAGAACATGGCCAGAAGCCTGCAGGGAGCCTAAGGAGATGAGGATTAGCAGAGAATCTAGCCAGCAGGATAACCTACGTCTTTCAGTGTCTGTCCAGGGGCACCTCCCTAAGCTGAGACCCTAAAGGGTCCTCAAGGAGGAACCTACCCCATAGGTTGGCTTTTAATTTATTGATTGTTTCCTTTGGTGTGCAGAAGTTTTTATTTTGATGACATACTAGTAGTTTAGTTTTGTTATTATTTCCCTTGCCTCAGAGACATATCTTGAAAGAAGTTTCTATGGCCAATGTCAAAGAAATTATTGTGTGTGTTTTCTCCTAGAATTTTTATGGTTTCATGTCTCACAGTTAGGTCTTTAATCCATTTTGAAATTATTTTTATGTGTGGAGTAAGAAAGAGGTCTAGTTTCATTCATTTGTGTGTTGCCGTCCAGTCTTCCCAACACAATTTGTTGAAGTGACATTTCTCATTGGATATTCTTTCCTGATTTGTTGAAGATTAATTGAACATATAGTTGTAGTTTCATTTCTGGGTTTTTTAATCTGTTCTATTGATCTGTATATCTAATTTTGTTTTTATTACTACAGCTTTATAATATAACTTGAGGTTTAGAATTGTGATGCTTACAGCTTTTCTTTTCTTTTAGAAGATTGCTATGGATATTCAGGTTCCTTTGTGGTTCATTACACATTTTAGGATAGTTTATTCCAGCTCTGTGAAAAATATCCTTGGTATTTTGATAGGGATTGTGTTCAATCTGTAGATTGCTTTGGGTAGTATAGACATTTTAGTAATATTTGTTATTCCAATCCATGAGCATGGAATGTTTTTCCATTTCTTTGTGGCATCCTCAATTTCTTTCCTCAGTATTGTATAGTTTTCAGACTTCTACCTCTTTGTTTATGCTTATTCCTAGGTATCTTATGGATTTTGGTGCAATGGTAAATGGGATGGATTCTTTCATTTTCTTTTTGCTGCTTCATTATTTGTGTATATAAATACAACAGATTTATGTACATTGTTTTTTTTATCCTGTGACTTTACTGAATTCATTTATCAGTTCTAGTAGTTTTTTGGTGGAGACATTTGGGTTTTCTATATAAAGTATCATATCATCTGCAAATAGTGAAAGATTACTTCCTTGCCAATTTGGATGCCTTTCATTTATTTTTGTAATCTGATTGCTGTGGCTAGGGCTTCCAACACTATGTTAAATAACAGTAGTGAGAGTGGAAATTATTGTCTTGTTGCTGACCATAGGGGAGAAGCTCTCAGTTTTTCCCCAGTGAGAATGATATTAGCTGTGTTCTGTTTTTCATATATGACTTTTTTATAATTAAGCAGGTTCCTTCTAACCGACTTTGTGAAGGGCTTTTATCATGAATGGATGTTGTATTTTTCAAATGCTTCTTTTGCATGTATTGAAAAGATCATATGATTCTTATTTTTTCTTTTATCAATGTGATATTTCATTGATATCACATTGATCAATTTGTGAATATTAAACCATCCTTGCAACCCAGGAATAAATACCCTTTGGTCATGGTGAATTATTTTTTAATGTATTGTTGGATTCAGATTGCTAGTATTTTTTTTTTAGATTGCTAGTATTTTATTGAGAATTTTTGCATCTGTGTTCTTCAGGGATATTAGCCTATATAGTTCTTTATTTTTGTGGTGGCTTGATATGGTTTTGGTATTAGAGTAATGCTGCCCTCATAGAATTAATTAAGAAGGTTTCCTTCCTCTTCTTCTTTTTGGAATAGTTTTAAAAGAATTAGTATGAACTTCTTTAAATGTTTGGTAGAATTTGCCTATGAAGCCATCTGGTCCTGGACTTTTGTTATTGGAAGTTTTTTGATTACTGATTAAATTTCCTTGAAATTTATTGATATGTTCAAGTTTTCTATTTCTTCCTGATTCAGTTTTGATACTTTATATATTTGTAGGAATTTTTCCTATTCTTCCAGGTTGTCCAATTTGAAGGCATATAGTTTTTCGTAATATTATCTTACAATTATTTGTATTTCTGAGGTGTTGGTTGTTATTTCTCCTTTCTCATTTATGATTTTTTATTGAAGTCCTTTGTCTTTCCTTTTTGGTAAATCTGACTAGAAGTTTACCAATTGTATTAATTTTTTCAAAGAACCAGCTCCTGGTTTCAATGATCCATTCTATTATTTTTGTAGTTTCTATATTATGTATTTCTTTTTTCTTTTTTTAAAAGATTTTATTTATTTATTCATGGGAGACAGAGAGAGAGAGAGTGACAGAAAGAGAGAGAGAGGCAGAGACACAAGGCAGAGGGAGAAGCAGGCTCCATTCAAGGAGCCTGACATGGGACTCGATCCCAGGACTCCAGGATCATGCCCTGGGCTGAAGGCAGTGCTAAACCGCTGAGCCACCCGGGCTGCCCTATACTATGTATTTCTGCTCTAATCTTTTTTTTTCTTTCAGAGTTTTTATTTAAATTCCAGTTATTTAACATACTGTTTTTTTCAGCAGCATATAGATGGGTCTTGTTTTTTTTAATTCACTCTGACACCTTATGTCTTTTGATTGGAGCATTTACCTCATTTACATTCAAAGTAATTATTGGTAGATTTGTATTTATTGCTATTTTATTAGTCTCTTTTCATTGTTTCTGGAGATTTACTCTGATCCTTTCTTGTCTTTGACACTTTTGGTCTCTTCACTCAAAATGTTCCCTTTATTATTTCTTGCAGGGCTGGTTTAGTGGTCATGAATTCCTTTAGTTCTTGTTTGTCTAGGAAACTTTTTGTCTCCTTCTATTCTCCAGACTTGCTGGATACAGTAAGTCAGGCACAGATTTTTCCTATTAAGGACTTTGAGTATATCATGCCACTGTTTTCTGGCTTGGGAAGTTTTTGCTGAAAAATCTGCTGACAGTGTCATAGGATTTTCCGTTGTATTTAATTGTCTTCTTCTGTCCTGCTTACGAAGAAAAGGTCATATGGTGTCCAGGACCTGTGCTTCATGGAGTGTCTCTGGTGTGTGCTGCATGTGTTCTGCTGTTGTGTTTTGGCTGCTGTATCCTGCAGTTGACTGTGGAGGCTCTCTGCCTGCTGTGGGAAGTGTTTGGTCCCTTGGCTTAATGTAGTGAGTTTTAATTAATTGTGCCTGGTCTGCTTGTGAAATGAGATCTGACACCATTTATACCAGAACTGAGGCCCTGCAGAACTCTCTTGTTGGGAGACATAGTGTGGGCAGGGGTTTGTGCTGGCTGCTAGGGGAGGGTCCTGCCATGCTGGGACTGAGGCAAGCATGACTATGTAAGGTAGTCCCATCACAGTGCCAGGGTGTGAGGCTTTATGTACACAAGTTAGGCAGCCAGTGTTGGTGCTACACTGCTTCCTGCAGGTGGCTCTGTGTTTATGCTAAGGGTTTGGGAATGGAAATGGTGCCAGCCAGCTCCTTTGTTCCCAGAGAGGTGTTTCTGTGAAGGCTGCCTCTAGTATATGTACTCTGATAAGTGCTCCTCTCAGTGTGCCCTAGGTGCTCTTCAGATCACTGTTTCTACACTGTATACCCCCAGTTTATTTGTCTGTCTTCCCATCAGGAGCAGTGTAGTGCTCTCCAGGCTCTATCCCAGCCAAGCCTGCTGATCCCTAGGCTTTAAGCCCTGTTGTTTGCAAAAACTCATAAAATTCATCTCCTTATTTTCTAAGTCAATAGCTTTGGGAAAACATTCTCCTTATGACTTTCCTTGTGTGCTCCTCTCTCTCACACCCTTCTCCATGACCACAGCTCCCTCCTCCCCTTTGAGGCACTATGATCCATTTCTCCCCCAAACCACATCTCTGCACTTCCTACCTTCTTTTATATAGTCTTTCCTCCTTTTAATTGTGGAGTTTGTTCTGTCGGTCTTCAGTTGATATCTGGTGTATTTAAGATAATTTGATAGTTATTTAGTTGTATTCATGGGACAAGGAGAGAACAGGGTCCTCCTACTCTGCCTCAATCTTTTCTCCTCCCTTCATTAGTTTGTTCTTTGTACATAAGGGTATGTTTCTCCTTTTTTGTTTGCTAATTCTTTATCTTTTGCTTTGTTTTTTAGTCCACATATAAGTGAAATCATTATATTTGTTTTTCTCTGTCTTATTTCACTTAGCATAATACTCTCTATGTCTATCTCAGTTTTCTCTAGTTGCGTTCATGAGACAAGGTGAATGTAGAATCCTCTCTATGTCTTTTAATTAGAGCATTTAGTCCATTTACAGTCAAAGTAATTATTGATAGATATATATTTATTGCCATTTTATTATTTGTTTTGTGGTTGTTTCTGAAGATTTTCTCTAATCCTTTCTTGCCTTTCTTTCATGGTTTATTTGTTTTATTTCATAACATATTTGTATATCTTTTTCTTAATTCTTTGCATATCTGTTAGTGGCTTTTGATTTTTGCTTACCACTCAGGTTGTATATAACATCTTCTGTATATAGCAGTCTATATTAAGTTGATGATCTTTTAATTTTGAATGAATTCTTTACTCCTCTCCTCCCCATGCTTTAGGTATATAATGTCATATTTTATATCCTTATATTTTGGGAATTCCCTGACTGAATTTTTTGCAGAAATATTCATTTTACTGATTTTGTGTTTCCTACCTTCATTCTGTCTCTTTTGGTCCCTCCTTTTCACTCAGAGTCCTCTTTAATATTTCTTGCAGGATTGGTTTAGTGGTCATGAACTCCTTTAGTTTTTGTTTATGTGGGAAACTATTTCTCCTTCTCTTCTGAATGATAGCCTTGCTGGATAGAGTATTCTTGCTTGCGGATTTTCCCCATTCAGCACTTTGAATTTATCATGCCACTCCCATCTGACTTGGAAAGTTTCTGCTGAAAAATCCCCCAATAGCCCTTCATAGTTTCCATTGTATGTAACTGTCCTCTATCCTGCTGCTTTAAGATGTTTTTCTTTATCACTATATTTTGCCATTTTAATTATATGTCTGGTGTGAATCTGCTTTCATTTATTTTTTTGGGAATTCTCTGTGCTTCCCGGATCAGGATATCTATTTCCTCCCCCAGTTTAGTGAAATTTTCAGTTATTATCTATTCAAATATTTTCTTCCCGCTTTTCTCTCTCTTTTTCTTGGATCCCTATAATATGAATATTATTATATTTGATGGTCACTGAGTTCCCTGTCTATTCTTCTTTTGCATAATTCTTCTTTCTTTCTTTTGTTCCCCTTGGTTACTTCCCATTACTCTGTCTTCTAGTTCACTAATTCATTCCTCTGCCTCTTCCAGCCTGCTGTTTTTCCATTAAGTGTGTTTCTCAATTCATTAATTGAGCCCTTTATCTCTGCTATGTTATTCCTTATCTCTGTGTTAAGGATCTCAGTGATGTCTTCAACTCTTTTCTCAAGTCCAGTGAATATCTTTAAGATTATTACTTTAAATTGTCTATCAGTCAGGTTACTTATATTTATTTCACTTAGATCTCTGGTCATGGCCTTATCTTGTTCTTTCATTTGGGACAAATTCCTCTGTCTCCTAATTTTGTATGAGTTTCTGTGCCTGGTACTGTGTGCTAGAAAAGTCAGCTACATCTTCTGTTCTTGAGGGTAGTGGCCTTTTGAAGAATAAATCTTGTAGTATCCTGCTGTGTAGTGTTCCTTGCTCCCAAGAGCCTGCACTTCTGGAAGTGTCTCCAATTAGTGATGCATACACTCTGCTGTTTTGTCCTTGCTGCTGTATCCTTCAGGCCAGTTATCTGCAGAGTCTCTCTTATCCTGTTGTGGGCAGTGTTTGGTCTCTGGCCTGGATTTGGTGTATTTTAACTATGTGTACTCTGGTCTGCTTGTGAAATGAGACCTTTCACTACCCCTGCTGCAAACAAGGCCCTACAGAACACCCAGGTTGGGGGATGCAGTGTGGGAAGTGGTTTGGCCTTGTATTTGAGGGAATTGGCTCACTGCACTGGGATTGATGCAAGTGTAACTGGGAAGGGCAATTCCACTGGTGCGTGGGGTTGGTGGCTTTTGTAAACATGTTAGGTAATGACTGTCCTGTGCTGGTTCCTGCAGGTGGCCCTGTACATATGATGAAGGGCTGGGAAGGGAAATGGTGCCATCTAGTGCCTTTGTTCCAAGAGGAGTCTCTCATGAATGCTGCCTTTCAGGGACACTCCAACATGAGCAAATATCCTCCCTACTCTGCACCCCAGGCACTCTTTAGCTCTCTATTTCCATACTGTATATCTGTGGGCCTTTTTTATATCTTCTTTCCAAGTGCAGCCCCAAGTGCAGCTGTCCCTGAGGCAAGCCTGCTGATCTTTACGTTGGCAGGCTTTAGGCCCCACCAGTTACATAAACTCATTAAGTTCAGCCCCTCTTGTTTCCCAAGCCAATTGCTATAGGGATTTGTTTTTCTTGTGTGCTCCCCTGTGTGCTAGTGTATCTCTCACTCTTTTTGCAACAATGGCTCCCACTGCATTGAAAAGGCTACATTCTGTTTCTCTTACAAACCCTTTCTCTGCACCTCCTACCTTCTTCAGTGTGGCCTCTTCTATACTTCTTTTTTTTTTTTTTTTAGGATTTAAAAATTTTTTTTTAAATTTATTTTTTTATTGGTGTTCAATTTACCAACATACAGAATAACCCCCAGTGTCCGTCACCCATTCACTCCCACCCCCCGCCCTCCTCCCCTTCTACCACCCCTAGTTCATTTCCCAGAGTTAGCAGTCTTTACATTCTGTCTCCCTT
The DNA here is from genome assembly GCF_053574225.1 of Canis aureus. NCBI lineage: Eukaryota > Metazoa > Chordata > Mammalia > Carnivora > Canidae > Canis > Canis aureus. The sequence continues at coordinate 65,029,899 of NC_135649.1, read as the reverse complement.
TCTGATATTTCCCACACATTTCTTCTCCCTTCCCTTATATTCCCTTTCACTATTATTAATATTCCCCAAATGAATGAGAACATATAATGTTTGTCCTCCTCCAACTGACTAACTTCACTCAGCATAATACCCTCCAGTTCCATCCACGATGAAGCAAATGGTGGGTATTTGTCATTTCTAATAGCTGAGTAATAATCCATTGTATACTTAAACCACATCTTCTTTATCCATTCATCTTTCGATGGACACGGAGGCTCCTTCCAAAGTTTGGCTATTGTGGCCATTGCTGCTATAAACATCGGGGTGCAGGTGTCCCTGCATTTCATTGCATCTGTATCTTGGGGGTAAATCCCCAACAGTGCAATTGCTGGGTCGTAGGGAAGGTCTATTTTGAACTGTTTGAGGAACCTCCACACAGTTTTCCAGAGTGGCTGCACCAGTTCACATTCCCACCAACAGTGGAAGAGGGTTCCCTTTTCTCCACATCCTCTCCAACATTTGTGGTTTCCTGCCTTGTTAATTTTCCCCATTCTCATTGGTGTGAGGTGGTATCTCATTGTGGTTTTAATTTGTATTTCCCTGATGGCAAGTGATGCAGAGCATTTTCTCATGTGCATGTTGGCCATGTCTATGTCTTCCTCTGTGAGATTTCTCTTCATGTCTTTTGCCCATTTCATGATTGGATTGTTTGTTTCTTTGGTGTTGAGTTTAATAAGTTCTTTATAGATCTTGGAAACTAGGCCTTTATCTGATATGTCATTTGCAAATACCTTCTCCAATTCTGTAGGTTGTCTTTTAGTTTTGTTGACTGTATCCTTTGCTGTGCAAAAGCTTCTTACCTTGATGAAGTTCCAATAGTTCATTTTTGCTTTTGTTTCTTTTGCCTTCGTGGATGTATCTTGCAAGAAGTTACTGTGGCCGAGTTCAAAAAGGGTGTTGCCTGTGTTCTTCTCTAGGATTTTGATGGAATCTTGTCTCACATTTAGATCTCTCATCCATTTTGAGTTTATCTTTGTGTATGGTGAAAGAGAGTGGTCTAGTTACATTCTTCTGCATGTGGATGTCCAATTTTCCCAGCACCATTTATTGAAGAGACTGTCTTTCTTCCAATGGATAGTCTTTCCTCCTTTATCGAATATTAGTTGACCATAAACTTCAGGGTCCACTTCTGGGTTCTCTACTCTGTTCCATTGATCCATGTGTCTCTTTTAGTGCCAGTACCACACTGTCTTGATGACCACAGCTTTATAGCACAACCTGAAATCTGGCATTGTGATGCCCCCAGGTATGGTTTTCTTTTTTAAAATTACCCTGGCTATTCGGGGTCTTTTCTGATTCCACACAAATCTTAAAATAATTTGTTCTAACTCTCTGAAGAAAGTCCATGGTATTTTGATAGGGATTGCATTAAACGTGTATATTGCCCTGGGTAACATTGACATTTTCACAATATTAATTCTGCCAATCCATGAGCATGGAATATTTTTCCATTTCTTTGTGTCTTCCTCAATTTCTTTCAGAAGTGTTCTATAGTTTTTAGGGTATACATCCTTTACCTCTTTGGTGAGGTTTATTCCTAGGTATCTTATGCTTTTGGGTGCAAATGTCAATGGGATTGACTCTTTATTTTCTCTTTCTTCAGTCTCATTGTTGGTGTATAGAAATGCCACTGATTTCTGGGCATTGATTTTGTATCCTGCCACGCTACCAAATTGCTGTATGAGATCTAGCAATCTTGGGGTGGAGACTTTTGGGTTTTCTATGTAGAGTATCATGTCATCGGCGAAGAGGGAGAGTTTGACTTCTTCTTTGCCAATTTGAATGCCTTTAATGTCTTTTTGTTGTCTGATTGCTGAGGCTAGGACTTCCAATACTATGTTGAATAGCGGTGGTGAGTGGATATCCCTGTCTTGTTCCTGATCTTAGGGGAAAGGCTCCCAGTGCTTCCCCATTGAGAATGATATTTGCTGTGGGCTTTTCGTAGATGGCTTTTAAGATGTCGAGGAATGTTCCCTCTATCCCTACACTCTGAAGAGTTTTGATCAGGAATGGATGCTGTATTTTGTCAAATGCTTTCTCTGCATCTAATGAGAGGATCATATGGTTCTTGGTTTTTCTCTTGCTGATATGATGAATCACATTGATTGTTTTACGGGTGTTGAACCAGCCTTGTGTCCCAGGGATAAATCCTACTTGGTCATGGTGAATAATTTTCTTAATTTACTCTTGGATCCTATTGGCCAGTATCTTGTTGAGAATTTTTGCATCCATGTTCATCAGGGATATTGGTCTGTAATTCTCGTTTTTGGTGGGGTCTTTGTCTGGTTTTGGAATTAAGGTGATGCTGGCCTCATAGAACGAATTTGGAAGTACTCCATCTCTTTCTATCTTTCCGAACAGCTTTAGTAGAATAGGTATGGTTTCTTCTTTAAACGTTTGATAGAATTCCCCTGGGAAGCCATCTGGCTCTGGACTCTTGTGTCTTGGGAGGTTTTTGATGACTGCTTCAATTTCCTCCCTGGTTATTGGCCTGTTCAGGTGTTCTATTTCTTCCTGTTCCAGTTTTGGTAGTTTGTGGCTTTCCAGGAATGCGTCCATTTCTTCTAGATTGCCTAATTTATTGGCGTATAGCCGTTCATAATATGTGTTTAAAATCGTTTGTATTTCCTTGGTGTTGGTAGTGATCTCTCCTTTCTCATTCATGATTTTCTTAATTGGAGTCTTCTCTCTCTTCTTTTTAATAAGGCTGGCTAATGGTTTATCTATCTTATTAATTCTTTCAAAGAACCTACTCCTGGTTCGGTTGATCTGTTCCACAGTTCTTCTGGTCTCGATTTCTTTGAGTTCTGCTTGAATCTTTATTAACTCTCTTCTTCTGCTGGGTGTAGGTACTATTTGCTGTTTTTTCTCTAGCTCCTTTATGTGTAAGGTTAGCTTTTGTATTTGAGTTCTTTACAGTTTTGGAATGGATGCTTTTATTGCGATGTATTTCCCCCTTAGGACGGCTTTTGCTGCATCCCAAAGATTTTGAACGGTTGTATCTTCATTCTCATTAGTTTCCATGAATCTTTTTAATTCTTCCTTAATTTCCTGGTTGACCCTTTCATCTTTTAGCAGGATGGTCCTTAACCTCCACGTGTTTGAGGTCCTTCCAAACTTCTTGTTGTGATTTAGTTCTAATTTCAAGGCATTATGGTCTGAGAATATGCAGGGGACCATCCCAATCTTTTGGTATCGGTTCAGACCCAATTTGTGACCCAGTATGTGGTCTATTCTGGAGAACGTTCCATGTGCACTTGAGAAGAATGTGTATTCAGTTGAGTTTGGATGTAAAGTTCTGTAGATATCTGTGAAATCCATCTGGTCCAGTGTATCCTTTAAAGCTCTCGTTTCTTTGGAGATGTTGTGCTTAGAAGACCTATCAAGGGTAGAAAGAGCTAGATTGAAGTCACCAAGTGTAAGTGTATTATTATCTAAGTATTTCTTCACTTTGGTTATTAATTGGTTTAAATATTTGGCAGCTCCCACATTCGGGGCATATATACTGAGGATTGTTAAGTCCTCTTGTTGGATAGATCCTTTAAGAATGAGATCGTGTCCCTCCTCATCTCTCACTATAGTCTTCGGGGTAAATTTTAGTTTATCTGATATAAGGATGGCTAACCCTGCTTTCTTTTGAGGACCATTTGAATGGTAAATGGTTCTCCAAACTTTTATTTTCAGGCTGTAGGTGTCCTTCTGTCTAAAATGAGCCTCTTGTAGACAGCAAATAGATGGGTCCTGCTTTTTTATCCAGTCTGAAACCCTGCGCCTTTTGATGGGGTCATTAAGCCCGTTCACGTTCAGAGTTACTATTGAAAGATATGATTTTAGTGTCATCATGATATCTATTCAGTCCTTGTTTTTGTGGATTGTTGCACTGAACTTCTTCTTAAAGGGGAATTTTAAGAGTCCCCCTTAAAATTTCTTGCAGAGGGGGGAGGAGCAAGATGGCGGAAGAGTAGGGTCCCCAAATCACCTGTCTCCACCAAATTACCTAGAAAACCTTCCAATCATCCTGAAAATCTATGAATTCGGCCTGAGAATTAAAGAGAGAACACCTGGAATGCAACAGTGAGGAGAGTTCGCGCTTCTATCAAGGTAGGAAGACGGGGAAAAAGAAGTAAAGAAACAAAGGCCTCCAAGGGGGAGGGGCCCCACGAGGAGCCGGGCTGAGGCCGGGGCGAGTGTCCCCAGGACAGGAGAGCCCCGTCCCGGAGACGCAGGAGCTGCACCGACCTTCCCGGGCGGAAAGGGGCTCGTGGGTAGTTGGAGCAGGACCCAGGAGGGCGGGGATGCCCTCGGGTTCCCTGGGACAGTAACAGACACCTGCGCCTCGGGGAGAGTGCGCCGAGCTCCCTAAGGGCTGCAGCGCGCACCGCGGGACCTGGAGCAGCTCGGATGGGCTCGGGCGGCGGCTCCGCGAAGGGGGCTGCACGGCCCCGGGAGCAGCTCGGAGGGGCTCGGGCAGAGGAAAAGGCTCCGTGTAGAGGGGGCTGCGCAGTTCCAGGAGCAGCTCGGAGGGGCTCGGGCGGCGGCTCCGCGGAGGGGGTTGGGCGGCCCGGCAGCGCGAATCCAACAGCGCAGGCTCCGGAGCACAGGGCGCCGGGACACAGCCCAGGATCCCGCCTCCCCCGGGACAGGCAGAGGCCGGGAGGGCCCAGGACAGCAAGGACGCTCCTGCCCCGAGCTGAACAGATCAGCGGCCCTGCCCGGGAGCCTCCAGGCCCTGCAGACGGAGTTCCTGCCGGAGCTGAATCCAGGTTTCCAGAGCTGGCCCCGCCACTGGGGCTGTTCCTCCTGCGGCCTCACGGGGTAAACAACCGCCACTGAGCCCTGCACCAGGCAGGGGCACAGCAGCTCCCCCAACTGCTAACACCTGAGAATCAGCACAACAGGCCCCTCCCCCAGAAGATCAGCTAGACGGACAACTTCCAGGAGAAGCCAAGGGACTTAAAGAACACAGAATCAGAAGATACTCCCCCGTGGTTCCTTTTTTTTTTTTTTTGTTTTGTTTTGTTTTGTTTTGCTTTTTGATTTGTTTCCTTCCCCCACCCGCTTTTTTTTCTCCTTTCTTTTTCTTTCTCTTTTTCTTTTTTTTCCGTTTTTTTCTTCCCTTTTTTTTCTCTTTCTCTCCTCTCTTTTTCTCTTTTTCCCAATACAACTTGCTTTTGGCCACTCTGCACTGAGCAAAATGACTAGAAGGAAAACCTCACCTCAAAAGAAAGAATCAGAAACAGTCCTCTCTCCCACAGAGTTACAAAATCTGGATTACAATTCAATGTCAGAAAGCCAATTCAGAAGCACTATTATACAGCTACTGGTGGCTCTAGAAAAAAGTATAAAGGACTCAAGAGACTTCATGACTGCAGAATTTAGAGCTAATCAGGCAGAAATTAAAAATCAATTGAATGAGATGCAATCCAAACTAGAAGTCCTAACGATGAGGGTTAACGAGGTGGAAGAACGAGTGAGTGACATAGAAGACAAGTTGATAGCAAAGAGGGAAACTGAGGAAAAAAGAGACAAACAAAAGACCATGAAGATAGATTAAGGGAAATAAACGACAGCCTGAGAAAGAAAAACCTACGTTTAATTGGGGTTCCCGAGGGCGCTGAAAGGGACAGAGGGCCAGAATATGTATTTGAATAAATCCTAGCTGAAAACTTTCCTAATCTGGGAAGGGAAACAGGCATTAATATCCAGGAAATAGAGAGATCCCCCCCTAAAATCAATAAAAACCGTTCAACACCTCGACATTTAATAGTGAAGCTTGCAAATGCCAAAGATAAAGAGAAGATCCTTAAAGCAGCAAGAGACAAGAAATCCCTGACTTTTATGGGGAGGAGTATTAGGGTCACAGCAGACCTCTCCACAGAGACCTGGCAGGCCAGAAAGGGCTGGCAGGATATATTCAGGGTCCTAAAGGAGAAGAACATGCAACCAAGAATACTTTATCCAGCAAGGCTCTCATTCAAAATGGAAGGAGAGATAAAGAGCTTCCAAGACAGGCAGCAACTAAAAGAATATGTGACCTCCAAACCAGCTCTGCAAGAAATTTTAAGCGGGACTCTTAAAATTCCCCTTTAAGAAGAAGTTCAGTGGAACAGTCCACAAAAACAAGGACTGAATAGATATCATGATGACCCTACACTCATATCTTTTGATAGTAACTCTGAATGTGAACGGGCTTAATGACCCCATCAAAAGGCGCAGGGTTTCAGACTGGATAAAAAAGCAGGACCCATCTATTTGCTGTCTACAAGAGACTCATTTTAGAAAGAAGGACACCTACAGCCTGAAAATAAAAGTTTGGAGAACCATTTACCATTCGAATGGTCCTCAAAAGAAAGCAGGGTTAGCCATCCTTATATCAGATAAACTAAAATTTACCCCAAAGACTGTAGTGAGAGATGAAGAGGGACACTATATCATACTTAAAGGATCTATTCAACAAGAGGACTTAACAATCCTCAATATATATGCCCCGAATGTGGGAGCTGCCAAATATATCAATCAATTATTAACCAAAGTGAAGAAATACTTAGATAATAATACACTTATACTTGGTGACTTCAATCTAGCTCTTTCTATACTCGATAGGTCTTCTAAGCACAACATCTCCAAAGAAACGAGAGCTTTAAATGATACACTTGACCAGATGGATTTCACAGATATCTACAAAACTTTACATCCAAACTCAACTGAATACACATTCTTCTCAAGTGCACATGGAACTTTCTCCAGAATAGACCACATATTGGGTCACAAATCGGGTCTGAACCCATACCAAAAGATTGGGATTGTCCCCTGCATATTCTCAGACCATAATGCCTTGAAATTAGAACTAAATCACAACAAGAAGTTTGGAAGGACCTCAAACACGTGGAGGTTAAGGACCATCCTGCTAAAAGATGAAAGGGTCAACCAGGAAATTAAGGAAGAATTAAAAAGATTCATGGAAACTAATGAGAATGAAGATACAACCGTTCAAAATCTTTGGGATGCAGCAAAAGCAGTCCTAAGGGGGAAATACATCGCAATACAAGCATCCATTCCAAAACTGTAAAGAACTCAAAAACAAAAGCTAACCTTACACATAAAGGAGCTAGAGAAAAAACAGCAAATAGATTCTACACCCAAGAGAAGAAGGGAGTTAATAAAGATTCGAGCAGAACTCAACGAAATCGAGACCAGAAGAACTGTGGAACAGATCAACAAAACCAGGAGTTGGTTCTATGAAAGAATTAATAAGATAGATAAACCATTAGCCAGCCTTATTAAAAAGAAGAGAGAGAAGACTCCAATTAATAAAATCATGAATGAGAAAGGAGAGATCACTACCAACACCAAGGAAATACAAACGAGTTTAAACACATATTATGAACAGCTATATGCCAATAAATTAGGCAATCTAGAAGAAATGGACGCATTCCTGGAAAGCCACAAACTACCAAAACTGGAACAGGAAGAAATAGAAAACCTGAACAGGCCATAACCAGGGAGGAAATTGAAGCAGTCATCAAAAACCTCCCAAGACATAAGAGTCCAGGGCCAGATGGCTTCCCAGGGGAATTTTATCAAACGTTTAAAGAAGAAACCATACCTATTCTACTAAAGCTGTTCGGAAAGATAGAAAGAGATGGAGTACTTCCAAATTCGTTCTATGAGGCCAGCATCACCTTAATTCCAAAACCAAAGACCCCACCAAAAAGGAGAATTACAAACCAATATCCCTGATGAACATGGATGCAAAAATTCTCAACAAGATACTGGCCAATAGGATCCAACAGTACATTAAAAAAATTATTCACCATGACCAAGTAGGATTTATCCCTGGGACACAAGGCTGGTTCAACACCCGTAAAACAATCAATGTGATTCATCATATCAGCAAGAGAAAAACCAAGAACCATATGATCCTCTCATTGGATGCAGAGAAAGCATTTGACAAAATACAGCATCCATTCCTGATCAAAACTCTTCAGAGTGTAGGGATAGAGGGAACATTCCTCGACATCTTAAAAGCCATCTACGAAAAGCCCACAGCAAATATCATTCTCAATGGGGAAGCACTGGGAGCCTTTCCCCTAAGATCAGGAACAAGACAGGGATATCCACTCTCACCACTGCTGTTCAACATAGTACTGGAAGTCCTAGCCTCAGCAATCAGACAACAAAAAGACATTAAAGGCATTCAAATTGGCAAAGAAGAAGTCAAACTCTCCCTCTTCGCCGATGACATGATACTCTACATAGAAAACCCAAAAGTCTCCACCCCAAGATTGCTAGAACTCATACAGCAATTCGGTAGCGTGGCATGATACAAAATCAATGCCCAGAAATCAGTGGCATTTCTATACACTAACAATGAGACTGAAGAAAGAGAAATTAAGGAGTCAATCCCATTTACAATTGCACCCAAAAGCATAAGATACCTAGGAATAAACCTAACCAAAAATGTAAAGGATCTATACCCTCAAAACTATAGAACACTTCTGAAAGAAATTGAGGAAGACACAAAGAGATGGAAAAAGATTCCATGCTCATGGATTGGCACAATTAATATTGTGAAAATGTCAATGTTACCCAGGGCAATATACACGTTTAATGCAATCCCTATCAAAATACCATGGACTTTCTTCAGAGAGTTAGAACAAATTATTTTAAGATTTGTGTGGAATCACAAAAGACCCCGAATAGCCAGGGTAATTTTAAAAAAGAAAACCATATCTGGGGGCATCACAATGCCAGATTTCAGGTTGTACTACAAAGCTGTGGTCATCCAAACAGTGTGGTACTGGCACAAAAACAGACACATAGATCAGTGGAACAGAATAGAGAATCCAGAAGTGGACCCTGAACTTTATGGGCAACTAATATTCGATAAAGGAGGAAAGACTATCCATTGGAAGAAAGACAGTCTCTTCAATAAATGGTGCTGGGAAAATTGGACATCCACATGCAGAAGAATGAAACTAGACCACTCTCTTTCACCATACACAAAGATACACTCAAAATGGATGAAAGATCTAAATGTGAGACAAGATTCCATCAAAATCCTAGAGAAGAACACAGGCAACACCCTTTTTGAACTCGGCCACAGTAACTTCTTGCAAGATACATCCACGAAGGCAAAAGAAACAAAAGCAAAAATGAACTATTGGAACTTCATCAAGGTAAGAAGCTTTTGCACAGCAAAGGATACAGTCAACAAAACTCAAAGACAACCTACAGAATGGGAGAAGATATTTGCAAATGACATATCAGATAAAGGGCTAGTTTCCAAGATCTATAAAGAACTTCTTAAACTCAACACCAAAGAAACAAACAATCCAATCATGAAATGGGCAAAAGACATGAACAGAAATCTCACAGAGGAAGACATAGACATGGCCATCATGCACATGAGAAAATGCTCTGCATCACTTGCCATCAGGGAAATACAAATCAAAACCACAATGAGATACCACCTCACATCAGTGAGAATGGGGAAAATTAACAAGGCAGGAAACCACAAATGTTGGAGAGGATGCGGAGAAAAGGGAACCCTCATACACTGTTGGTGGGAATGTGAACTGGTGCAGCCACTCTGGAAAACTGTGTGGAGGTTCCTCAAACAGTTAAAAATAGACCTGCCCTATGACCCAGCAATTGCACTATTGGGGATTTACCCCAAAGATACAAATGCAATGAAATGCCGGGACACCTGCACCCCGATGTTTATAGCAGCAATGGCCACGATAGCCAAACTGTGGAAGGAGCCTCGGTGTCCAATGAAAGATGAATGGATAAAGAAGATGTGGTTTATGTATACAATGGAATATTACTCAGCTATTAGAAATGACAAATACCCACCATTTGCTTCAACGTGGATGGAACTGGAGGGTATTATGCTGAGTGAAGTAAGCCAGTCGGAGAAGGACAAACATTATATGTTCTCATTCATTTGGGGAATATAAATAATAGTGAAAGGGAATATTAGGGAAGGGGGAAGAAATGTGTGGGAAATATCAGAAAGGGAGACAGAACGTAAAGACTGCTAACTCTGGGAAACGAACTAGGGGTGGTAGAAGGGGAGGAGGGCGGGGGGTGGGAGTGAATGGGTGACGGGCACTGGGGGTTATTCTGTATGTTAGTAAATTGAACACCAAAAAAAAATAAAAAAAAAATTTCTTGCAGAGCTCGTTTGGAGGTCACATATTCTTTCAGTTCCTGCCTGTCTTGGAAGCTCTTTATTTCTACTTCCATTTTGAATGAGAGCCTTGCTGGATAAAGTATTCTTGGTTGCATGTTCTTCTCATTTAGGACCCTGAATATATCCTGCCAGCCCTTTATGGCCTGCCAGGTCTCTGTGGAGAAGTCTGCTGTTACCCTAATACTCCTCCCCATAAAAGTCAGGGATTTCTTGTCTCTTGCTGCTTTAAGGATCTTCTCTTTATCTTTGGAATTTGCAAGCTTCACTATTAAATGTCGAGGTGTTGAACGGTTTTTATTGATTTTAGGGGGGGATCTCTCTATTTCCTGGATCTGAATGCCTGTTTCCCTTCCCAGATTAGGAAAGTTTTCAGCTAGAATTTGTTCAAATACATATTCTGGCCCTCTGTCCCTTTTGGCGCCCTCGGGAACACCAATTATACATAGGTTTTTCTTCCTCTGGCTGTCGTTTATTTCCCTTAATCTATCTTCATGGTCTTTTAATTGTCTGTGTCTTTTTTCCTCAGTTTCCCTCTTTGCCATCAACTTGTCTTCTATGTCACTCACTCGTTCTTCCACCTCGTTAACCCTCGTCGTTAGGACTTCTAGTTTGGAATGCATCTCATCAATTGATTTTTAATTTCTGCCTGATTAGCTCTAAATTCTGCAGTCATGAAGTCTCTTGAGTCCTTTGTGCTTTTTTCTAGAGCCACCAGTAGTTGTATAATAGTGCCTCTGAATTGGCTTTCTGACATTGAATTGTAATCCAGATTTTGTAACTCTGTGGGAGAGAGGACTGTTTCTGATTCTTTCTTTTGAGGTGAGGTTTTCCTTCTAGTCATTTTGCTCAGTGCAGAGTGGCCAAAAGCAAGTTGTATTGGGAAAAAGAGAAAAAGAGAGGAGAGAAAGAAGGAAAGAAAAGAGAAAGAAAAAAAAGGGAAAAAAAAAGAATTAAAAGAGAAAGAAAAAGAAAGAAAGGGAAAAAAGGGTGGGGGAAGGAAACAAATCAAAAAGCAAAACAAAACAAAACAAAACAAAACAGCAACAAAAAACAAAAACCAAAATACAAAAAAAAGAACTACGGGGCAGTATCTTCTGATTCTGTATACTTTAAGTCCTTTGACTTCCCTTGGAACTTGTCCGTCTAGCTGGTCTTCTGGGGGAGGGCCTGTTGTGCTGATTTTCAGGTGTTAGCACTTGGGGGAGCTGCTCTGCCCCTTGCCTGGTGCAGGGCTCAGTGGGGGTTGTTTACCCCGTGAGGCCCCAGGAGGAACATCCACAGTGGCAGCGGCCAGCTCTGGAGCCCTGGATTCAGCCCCGGCAGTAACTCTGTAGCTCTCTGTGGGGCCTGGAGGCTCTGGGGGCGGGGCCGCTGATCTGCTCAGCTCCAGGCAGGAGCGTCCTTGTGGTCCTGGGCCCTCCCAGCCTCTGCCTCTCCCAGGGGGAGGCTGGATCCTGGGCTGCGTCCCAGCGCTCTGTGCTCCGGGGCCTGCCCTGTTGGATTCGGGCTCCCGGCTGTGCAGCCCCCTCCGCGGAGCCGCCGCCCGAGCCCCTCCGAGCTGCTCCTGGAACCGCGCAGCCCCCTCCCCACGGAGCCTCTTCCTCTGCCCGAGCCCCTCGTAAGCTGCTCCTGGCTGCGTAGCCGCCTCCGCGGACCTGCTGCCCGAGCCCCTCCGAGCTGCTCTGGGTCCTGCCGTGCGCGCTGCAGCCCTTAGGCAGCTCGGTGCACTGTCCTGGGCGCGCAGGTGTCTGTTAGTGTCCCAGGGAGCCTGAGGGCATCCCCGCCCTCCTGGGGTCCTGCTCTAACTCCCTGCGGGCGCCTTTCCGCCCGGGAAGGTTGGTGCAGCTCCTGCTTCTCTGGGACTGTGCTTTCCTGTCCTAGGGACATTCGCCCTGGCCTTTGCCCGGCTCCTCGCGGGGCCCCTCACCCTTGGAGGCCTTTTGTTTCTTTATTTCTTTTTCCCCGTCTTCCTACCTTGATAGAAGAGCGAACTCTTCTCACTGTAGCGTGTCAGCTGTTCTCTCTTTAATTCTCAGGCCGAATTCGTAGATTTTCAGGACGATTTGAAGGTTATCTAGGTAATTTGGTGGAGACAGGTGATTTGGAGACCCTCCTCTTCTGCCATCTTACCCCTCCTCCCTTCTATACTTCTAATCATGGAGTCTGTTCTGCCAGTCATCAAGTTGAATTCTGCTATAGGCTGGACTCTAAGTCTGTCCAGTTCCCTGTGGGGCCAGAGGTTATGCTTAACATTTGTTCAAAGCTGCTGGCTTGGCTACCTGAATGAGTAGGACTATAAGCCAGATTCTATAAGTGCCAAGGTTCTCTGGCTGGGTTTTCTCAACAGGCAGGACTGAAAGCTATACCCAGCAGCTGTGTGGGGCTGTGAATGTGTTTCTTTGCCCAGTTGGGGTCACAGAACAGGGTCCACAGTCAGTAGGGACTGACTGTTTGCTGTTGATGCAAATTAGGCAGAACTGCCAACTGAGCTACCTGGCTAGACAGAGCTACAGGCTGGGATCTTTGCCTGAGTGTCTCTATAAGCAGGAATGCAGTCTGCATAATCTAAATGCTGATTGCTGTAAGCCTTGCTCCTTTTCCATCTCTATCTGATCTCCAGTGGTTGAGCCCCACATATTCCCCCAGGATCTCCATTAGGCAGACTTGAAAATAGGCCTCTGGGACACATCCCACATGTTGGGGGAGCCAGATATCCACCTTAGGTTTTCCTTTTCCACTGGAGAAGCCATAGGGCTGGTGGGTCCTTTCAGTATGATGATGTGCCAGCCTGGAGGAGGGGTGAGGTGGTGAAAGCATAATCACTCCTTTTATGTTTCTAATATGGTTTATCTGTATCTCTATGGACCAGACTTACTCCCAGTTTCTAAGATATTCACAGTGGTCTTTTCCATGGATAGTTGTTAGTCAGTCTTGTTGTGAAGGGCCTGAAGTTGGGAATGGCCTCGGTTGCCATCTTGATATTGCTGCTGCCTGCAAGTATGTGTTGAAAATAATGATGAAGCTCTGGCTTGCAGAACTTGCCTTCACTATTAGGTAGTCAGTCTGAACTAAAATAAAAGAATGTCATTCAGAAAGAAGATGAAAAATCCAAATTTGAATTTGAGGTGGCTTCATAGAACCGAGCTAGGCAGGTCCTATTCATCCCTGCCTCTGTTGTCTTGCTTTGTACACTAAAATGAGCTTCTTAAATTACTATGATTCCTCACTTACTCCAAACTAGAGATATTGGAAACATCTAATTTTCAACAATTATGACATCAGAAATGAGAGATAGTGATAACAAATATGTTTTGATCAAATTTTACTGGTATTTCTATCAGTGATACCTCTAAATTTCTTCTTCTTCTTAGTCCACATAACTTTGATTGGGAAATAGAAGTGCTTGTCTGATCCACATGTACCCTTCTGTATTTTATCATTTCTAACTCACATTTAATCCCACCAAAAATCCTCAAGAACAAAAGTAAGAAAGAGAAGCAGAGAGCATGCTATATAAGTTCTGACCTACATTTCTTCCCACTCCTCCCACAGTTGCAAATATTAAAGTAAGATCCTTTTATGAGTGGAGGCAGGAGTGGAGATTTGAAGCCCCAGAGCAGAAACTTGAGCTTATACATTACCTACTTGCAAGACTTCAGCTGCTATTTTGTTTTCTTTAAGCTCAAGAAGGGCTTTGTTTTGCTTTCTTAGAAGCAGTTAATTTTAGTATATGTATCCCTATCTTTAGTTATCCTGGTAAGAATGTGAAATTCTCTATTAGATGTAAAGTTGTATATATTTCCTATTTGATCATGACTGTAGTTATTCAAGTATTCTATAATATTATTTTTGTGTGTGTTCTTGATGTGCCCATTTCTAAAATTGATGTATCAAAAAACTCCACTATGATGGTGAATTTTCTAGTTTTACCTATTTATATCTAGCAGTTTTGTTTTATATATTTTTTGAAGTGTGTTGTTGAGTAGATATTTTGGTGATTATACTGCCTTCCTGCTAGACAGTTTCATCAATATAAAACATATTTATAACATTTAATGCTCTTTTACCATGAATTCTATTTGCCTAATATTAATACTGCTGCATCTACCTGGTATATATTTTTACATGCTTATTTTCCCCAATTTATGTCATTTTATTTTATTCCATTAAATAGCAGAGTGCTTTGTTTTTTGTTTTGTTTGCCTGCTTTACCTGATCTGACAATGAAAACCTGTAGAGGGATTTATTTTATTATATTTTGTTATTTTTATCAAAGTAATACATACATACAATAAAAATGAAATTGAATTGTTCATAGGGCTCAGAACAAATAAACTGCCTTGAGTTCTTGTTGCCTCCTCCATTCCTCCAATTTTAAAGGTTTCTGTTTTTATTCTCAGATACCTTTTTTAAATATTTAATTTATTTATTCATGAGAGATGAGAGATGCAGAGACATAGGCATAGGGAGAAACAGGCTCCCTGTGGGAGCCTGAAGCAGGACTCAAACTCAGGACCTTGGGCTCACAATTTGAGCCAAAGGCAGATGCTCAACCACTGAGCCACCCAGGTGTCCCTCAGATATTATTCTTTTTAAAAAGATTTTATTAATTTATTTGAGAGTGAGAGGGTGAGAGAGAGAGAGCATGAGCTGGGGTGAGGGCCAGGCAGAGGGAGACAGACAAGCAGACTCCCTGCTGAACAGGAAGCACAACACAGTGCTGAATCTCAGGACCCCAGAATCATGACCTGAGCTGAAGACCAATGCTTAACTGACTGAGCCACCCAGGTGCCCCTGGAGTTATATCATTCTTAAATCTAAAGTAATATGCTTATATTGCAATGACTTGATTTATCAACTTTAGATATCAACACTTTTATTATAACCATGGAAATTTATGTCATATTTCCCCTTCAAATTATTATACTATGATTTATTTCAGTTCTTATATCTTGTTCCATCTATATTTGATAATATCTCTCATATGTCCATTATGTATTATGCTGAACAATATGAAACGTCCATTTTTGTACATTAAAAATGGTTGAATATCATCAAATTCATACAGTTCAGCCTAATTTTTTAAAGCTAGTAGTATTCCCAACCTCTTACTTTTCTTCCCCACTTTGTACTTATAGCCTTCTTTCAGCTGCACCTTTATTTTTACATTTTGAAGTTACCAATGTTACATAATGTTACAAAATTATAACTAAATATTCGTTGTTATGTGTATAGACTGAAAAACTAATAAACAAAATCACTTACATTATTAAAGAAAAATTAGAAGATGAAAGAGAAAATCTAGAAAAGAAAAAGAGTATAAAAAAGAGGTGGTTACTATGACAAATGTGAGATATTGAGGAACAATTCAAGATAGCTAACATCTAATTACAGGAGTTCTAGAAAGAAAAGAAGAAAAAATTAAGCAAAGGCAACTATCAAAGAAATTATAGAAAATTTCCCATTTCCAAAATTTCCAAAATTTAAATGCCCATTGTTTGGCTGATTGGGAAGAATGGGGAAAGACCTACATCACAGTACAATTTGGGACCAGGATAAATAGAAACTTTTAAAAATTTCAAAATTAGGGGAAGGGACAAATGACTTGAAAGAAATGAAAGCTAGACTGACATATCTGTCATTAGTAACATTTCTTCTCAGGAGAAATCCTGAGAAGTAGAATTGTTTGCAGAAAGTATATGAACTTGAACATTTTTTATTGATACTGTCAAATTATTCTTCCAAAATGCTTAACTAATTAACATTCCTAAAACTGGTGTATAAAAATACTCATTTCTCTGCATTATGACTCATACTTGGTAATTGTTATCATTTAAAATTTTTCCTTTGATGGAACATCAATCTGACAGGTAAAAATGATTGTTTTAATTTTCAATTGGCTGACCGCCGGTGAAATCAATGTAGAGAACTGGTCACATTGAAGAGGGTTGGAAAGGCAGAGCCATGGTCAGGAACACTAAACAGATTTGTGGAATTGTCCATGGGAGGGAGGGACACTGCTGGCATAGAGAGGAAAGAGAAACACACCCCCACACAGGGGAGCCTACACTGGGAAGACAAATCCCTATAACATCTGGCTTTGAAAACTAGAGGGGCCAAATTTCATGAGTTCTTATAATCAGTGAGGCTTAAAATATGTAATTTTAAAAAATTAGCAGACTTGGCTCACAGAGAGCCAAGTCGGTGAGAGGTAACTGAGTCTCTACCCTTAAAGAGACATTACAACAAACAGCCCTTGAAGAAAGAGCATAAAAGAAGCAATTTAAAAGGTGTCTGGGACACATGAGAAAGACAGTAATTTACAAATCTCAGAGTTTTCCTGGAGGGATAGGAATTACTGGGGAACTCCTACAGAAACAAAGAAACTGGCAGGCACCATTTCCCTTCTCCACCCTAGCATAAACACTGGGCAACCTGCAGGAAATGCTACCTAACTTGCTAGCACTGCTGCCCTGCCCCCACTTTGCTGTGCTTCCACAAATCTACCCCTCCAGACAGGATTCCTCAGTCCAGACACTGCAGAGACCTTCCTGCAGAGGACTGGGAGTGCCAAAGCTTGGTATCTCTGCTTCTCCACTGCAACACCTCCCAACCCAATGCTTTGGTGGATCCTCTATCTCCAATATTCTCTTGGCTGGAGCCTATACAGGAGGGTGATACAGGCCTGGAAGTGTGCAAGCAGCCCCTTTGGTGGCCAGCACCATTCCAAAGTGACTTCTGCAAGAGACAAGGAAACATAAACACACACTCCAGTCAGACAGTAACCCTAGCAGTGGGCTAGAGGCAGACAAGTGGTCTGCCTTGAGAACCTTGAGAATGAAAGTTTCTCAAGGGACAACACAAGGAAGGCATTCTGCAGTTTGGTGCTACTGCATCTCTGCCAAAGTTCTGGTATGATGCAATTCAAGCCCAAGGCACCTCTAGACTGGCCCACTAACACCCCAGGAACCAAAAACTTCTCACAACAGGTAAAGAGAGGCATTGCAAATGACTGGACTGATGGAAAAAGATGCTCATACACAATAGCAAGGTGTGTGCATCACACATAGGAGATACTCTTGAAGTGACAGGTCCTGGTGAACAGGGCACACTGCATGACAGGGCACTATAGGACCTATTCCTCATAAGGCTATTACTTTTAAGTACAGAAGATGTAGCTGTCTTTCCAAACACACAAAAACAGACACAGAGAGCAAGACAAAAGGAGGAGACAGAAGACTATGTCCCAAATAAAAGAACACAACAAAGTTACAGCAAGAGACTTAGCTGAAATAGAGATAAATAACATGCCTTATGGAGAATTCAAAGTAATCATCATAAAGAAACTCACTGGACTTGAGAAAAGAGTGGACAATGAGGTAAAAAATAACCAATCAGAGATGAAGAACACCATAAATGAAATAAAAAATACACTAGATGAAAAAAAATAATAGACTATAGGAAGCAAAAGAACAAAGCAGTGACCTAGAGGAAAGATAAGTGGGAAATAGTCAACCTGAGCAGGTAAAAGAAAACAATTCTATGCAAAATGAGAATAGACTTAGGGAACTCAGTGACACCATCAAGCATAACATATTTTCACTGCAGAGATCACAGGAGGAGAAGGGGGGGGGGCAGAAAATTTATTTGAGGAAATAATAGCTGAAAATTTCCCAAATCTGGAGAAGGAAGTAGATATTCAGATCCAAGAGGCAAAGAGATCCCCTAACAAAATCAACCCAAACACATCTACACCAAGACAAATAGAAATTAAGATGGCAAAAAGTCGTGATAAGAGAGAGTTTTAAAAGCAGCAAGAGAAAAGAAAGCAGTTATGTACAAGAGAAGCCCATAAGACTATGAGCAGATTTTTTAAAATTTTATTTATTCATTCATGAGAGACACGGAGAGAGAAAGAGGCAGAGATACAGGCAGAGGAAGAAGCAGGCTCCATGCAGGGAGCCGGACATAGGACTCAATCCCGGATCTCCAGGATCACACCCTGGGCTGAAGGTGGCGCTAAACTGCTGAGCCACCCGGCCTACCCTATGAGCAGATTTTTAGCAGAAACTTTGCAGGCCAGAAGAAAGTGGCATGATATACTCAAATTGCCAAAAGAAAAAGTCTTCAGTCACGAATACTCTATCCAGGAAGGCTATCATTAAGCATAGAAAGAGAGATAAACAGTTTCTCAAACAAAAGTTGAAGGAATTTAGAACCACTAACCTAGCCCTACAAGAAATGAGAAATGGGACCATTTGCGTGAAAAGAAAAGAGCATCGGCAAGAATAAGGAATCTCTAGCGTCACAACAAGAACAGGTGGTGTTTGAGTGTGGCAGAGTTCCTAGGCATCAGAACATGGAAGCCAACAGTGAATTTAGGTGCTGGCTTTCTGCTCTGTGTTGCCATAAACTGTGAATCAATGCATAGTCAGGCAACTGCTTTCCTGGGATGGGTCCAGCAGAAAGTAAAACTGTGGTGAACTCCTCTTTCCCCTGGGAAGAACAGCATGGGTTGCACCAGGAAAGTCCCTAAAATTTGGAGTTTTAAAACTCAGTCACATGCCTCAGGTAAGAGTGTTGGGTCACAGGCCAGGTGAAAAGAGTTCTGACAGGAACCAGAGAGACAAGAGTGATTTCTTCTTGTTTTTTCCTATGAGGGCTCACTAAAGAGTGGTGGTGCAAAATTTTAAGCTCCAGGGCTATAGAGTGGGGCACAGGCACATTCATCCCACCTATCAGTCCTTAAAGCCTTCAGGGACAAAACAACTCCATCTAATGGAGTCTGGAGCTGCTTATACCGAGCCCTGCCTCTCAGTGCACTGGAGGAACATTTCCACCAGGGCAAATCCACCTGCAAATCAGCACAACAGGCAAAAACAACTCACTTTAGCCAAGTTTATTGACCATAGAGGATGGCAAAACATCAGTTCTTGGGGAAAGAATTATATAGCATTCTTTGTATTTTTATTCGTTAGTTTTTAGTATGATTTTTCAGTTATTTTCTTATTTTTTCAATATTATTTTTATTCTTTTTAAATTTTTATATATACTTTATAAGTATATTTTTCTTTCATTTTATTTTATTTTCATTTTTACATGTTTTCCTTTCTTTCTTATTTTGGTGGCTAGTTTCTTTTAAGAAGCAGACCAAAATACATCCAGGATCAGCTTTTCTTTTCCTGTTGTTATTATTGTTATTGTGTTTTTTTTCTCTTTCTTTCTTTTCTTTGCTGACCAAAATGACAAGATGGAGAAATTCACCCCAAAAGAAAAAGCAGGAGATAGTACTCATTGCCAGGGATTTCATCAATACTAATGTAAGATGTCTGAACTAGAATTTAAAACAACAGTTATAAGGAAACTATTGGGGCCTGGAGAAAAGCATAGAAGACACTAGAGAATCCATTACTGTAGAGATAAAAGAACTAAAACCTAGTCAGGAAAAATTAAAAATGATATCATCTGAGATGCAGTCCCAAGTGGAGACCATAAAAATGAGAATGAGTGAAGCAAAAGAGCAAATTAGTGATATACAAGATAAAAAATGATGAAAAATAAGGATGTTGGAAAGAAAATTATTACATCATGAAGGTAGGCCTAAGAAACTCAGTGGTTTCATAAAGTGAAATAATATCCTCATTATTGGAGTTCTAGAAAGTGTGGAGCAGAGGGGGAAAAAGGGCAGAAGGTTTATTTGAACAAATTATAGCTGAGTGGAGGAAATCTGGGGAAGGAAACACATTCAAGTCCAGGAGACACAGAGAACTCACCTCAAAATCAACAAAAATAGGTCAATCCCATGACATATGATAGTGAAACTTGGAAATTACAAAAATAAAGAGAAAATCTTGAAAGCAGCTCAGGACAAGAGGTCCTTAACCTACAAGTCTAGAAACATAGGTTGTCAGAAGACCTGTCCACAGAGATCTGGCAAGCCAGAAAGCACTGGCATGGTATAAACAACATGCCAAATGTGAAAAATATGCAGCCAAGAATACTTTATCCAGCAAAGCTGTCATTCAGTATAGAAGGTAGAGTTTCCAGGACAAACAAAAACTAAAGTAGTTTGTGAACACTAAATCAGCACTGCAAGAAATATTAAAAGGGGTCCTCTGAGCAGGGAGAGAGCCCAAAAGTAATAAAGACCAGAAAGGAACAGAGACAGTCTACAGTAACAGCAACATTATAAGTAATAGAAAAAGCAGAAAATTCATATCTTTCAATAATTATTCTGAATGTAGATGGACTAAGTGTTCCAATCAAAAGACACAGGGTATCAGAATGGATAAAAAACCAAGACCCATTGAAAGCTGGAGTACCCATCCTTATATCAGACAAACTAGATTTTTTTTAAACAGCAACAACCACAAAAAAAAAAACATTAACACAATTCACACTAGGCCTCTGTGAGTTTAGTGGACTCAAAGGAGGCTTGTGGGAGGTGTCCGGGGAGAGATCACATGTCAGACACCTGACGCCCTCATACTTCCTGACGTTCATAGCTTTGCCCGCCATCTCTCACATTCTCCCATTTGCTGATTCTCCCCAGGCATGCTGCACGTATCCTTCTCCATCCGTTATGCCAGTCCTATCCCTGGAGCACTGAGGATTCTTTGAAGCTGGGATGCCAGCTGGCAGCAAGCCCCCCTGGATGTGGGGTGATTAAAAGCACATGCTCTGTAGTCTGATGTTTAACTTGAGAAAGAACATCAGGAGTTGGCTTTGATCACTTTGAGTTTATGCCAAGTCTAACCTCCACAGGCCTACATCCGGCATTTAGGGGAGAGGACAGGTGTGTGGTGGGTGTAGATTTGGGAGTCTGTCACCATGATTAGCAGGTATCTGCAGCCTTGTGAATAGATTCACCTCTTAGAAAGCTAATGCCTTCTGACCTCCAGGCCCTGGCCCGTGTCTTGTCTGCAAGCCTCTTCCTCTCACTGCTTGACCAGCTCCAAGCCTCCATGGAAGGCTTTTTGCACTCACCTGGGCTGGATTAGGTGTTTTATTAACACACAAGAGGTCCAAAACCTCAAGCAAATGTGCTCTCTATTCTTAGACACCTCTGAAGCAGGGAAGCTTGAAGAACAAGCCTCTCAATGACAACATCACTTTGCTTCTCTTCTCAGTTAACTGACTTAGATCTTTGCTAAGGAATTCCGCCAGCAGGTGCTGGAACCTGTTAGGAACAAGGGGGCAGGGTGAAAACTATTTCTCTTCACCTGGCATGTGAAAGCTAGGAAATCTAAGAATTGTGTGGTCTCACCTGGGGCCTGCTGTACTATCAAGACCCAGCTGTGAATGCAGAGCAGTGCTTTGAAAGGGCAGGGTCTGAGAGGTGACATGACTTGCTTGAAGCCACAAAGAGCTGAGCTCAGAGCTGAGGTTTGAACCCTGGGCCTGTCTGACTTGGCCCCGGGTTCTTTTCAGTCTGGGATTCATTGGGCCCCACACGCCTATTCTAGAAGAAGGGAGGTGATGAGGTGGGTGTGTGCTACAGGGAGAGGAACTTGTTGGCTAGGACTGAAAGCTGGTGCTGGATCCCACAGAACCTTGGGGTGAGGAAGTGGCACGGGACACCCTGGACTTGAGATGCAGGTCCAAGACTTGAAAGGAGAGGAGCTCCTGAGAAGACCCTGATCAGGGTCACTCATGTGCGAGCCTGTATAAAGGGGCCCAAGGGTAGGAGAAGAAAAGTTCCAGATTTTGCTTTCTGTTTGTTTGGTTGGGGGTTTTCTGTATATTTTTTAAACTGGAGTTAGATTTGCCAACATATAGTATAATACCCAGTGCTGAACCCATCAAGTGCCTCCCCTCAGTGCCTATCACCCAATCACCCCATCCCCCCACCCATCTCCCCTTCCACTACCCCTTGTTCATTTCCCAGAGTTAAGAGTCTCTGATGTTCTGTCACCTTCTCTTATATTTCCTACTCATTTTCTCTTCTTTCCCCTTTAATGCCTTTCACTATTTTTTATATTCCCTGTATGAATGAAACCATATAATGTTTGTCCTTCTCCAATTCACTTGCTTCACTCAGCATAATACACTCCAGTTACATCCATGTTGAAGCAAATGGTGGGTATTCATCGTTTCTACTGGCTGAGTAATATTCCATTGTATATGTAGACTACATCTTCTTTACCAATTCATCTCTCAATGGACACCAAGGCTCCATCCACAGTTTGGTTATTGTGGACATTGCTGCTATAAACATTTGGGTGCAGGTGTCCTGCCATTTCACTGCATCTGTATCTTTGGGGTAAATCCCCAGCAGTGCAATTGCTGGGTCGTAGGGTAGTTCTATTTTTCACTCTTTGAGGAACCTCCACACAGTTTTCCAGAGTGGCTGCACCAGTTCACATTCCGACCAACAGTGGAAGAGGGTTCCCTTTTCTCCGCATCCTCTCCAACATTTGTTGTTTCCTGCCTTGTTAATTTTCCCTATTCTCACTGGTGTGAGGTGGTATCTAATTGTGGTTTTGATTTGTATTTCCCTGATGGCAAGTGATGCGGAGCACTTTCTCATGTGCTTGTTGGCCATGTGTGGGTCTTCTTTGGTGAAATTTCTGTTCATGTATTTTGCCCATTTAATGATGGGATTGTTTCTTGGGTGTTGACTTTAATAAGGAATTTACATGTCTGGATACTAGCCCTATATCTGATATGTCATTTGCAAATATCTATCCCATACTATAGTTTGTCTTTTAGTTTTTTTTGTATACTTTTTATTGGAGTTCAATTTGCCAACATATAGCATAACACCCAGTGCTCATCCCGACAAGTGCCCCCCTCAGTGCCCATCACCGACTCACCCAAACCTCCCGCCCACCTCCCCTTCCATCACCCCTTGTTCATTTCCCAGAGTTAGGAGTCTCTCATGCTCTGTCACCCTCATTGATACTTCCCACTCATTTTCTCTCCTTTCCCCTTTATTCCCTTTCACTATTTTTTATATTTCCCAAATGAATGAGACCATATAATGTTTGTCCTTCTCCGACTGACTCACTTCACTCAGCATAATACCCTCCAGTTCCATCCACATTGAAGCAAATGGGGGGTATTTGTCATTTTTAATGGCTGAGTAATACTCCATTATATATATAGAACACATCTTCTTTATCCACTCGTCTTTCGATGGACACCGAGGCTCCTTCCACAGTTTGGCTATTATGGACATTGCTGCCATACATCCACGAAGGCAAAAGAAACAAAAGCAAAAATGAACTATTGGGACTTCATCAAGATAAGAAGCTTTTGCACAGCAAAGGATACAATCAACAAAACTAAAAGACAACCTACAGAATGGGAGAAGATATTTGCAAATGACATATCAGATAAAGGGCTAGTTTCCAAGATCTATAAAGAACTTCTTAAACTCAACACCAAAGAAACAAGCAATCCAATCATGAAATGGGCAAAAGACATGAACAGAAATCTCACAGAGGAAGACATAGACATGGCCAACATGCACATGAGAAAATGCTCTGCATCACTTGCCATCAGGGAAATACAAATCAAAACCACAATGAGATACCACCTCACACCAGTGAGAATGGGGAACATTAACAAGGCAGGAAACAACAAATGTTGGAGAGGATGCGGAGAAAAGGGAACCCTCTTCCACTGTTGGTCGGAATGTGAACTGGTGCAGCCACTCTGGAAAACTGTGTGGAGGTTCCTCAAAGAGTTCAAAATAGACCTGCCCTACGACCCAGCAATTGCACTGTTGGGGATTTACCCCAAAGATTCAGATGCAATGAAACGCCGGGACACCTGCACCCCGATGTTTATAGCAGCAATGTCTTTTAGTTTTGTTGACTGTTTCTTTTGCTGTGCAGAAGCGTTTATCTTGATGAAGTCCCAATAGTTCTTTTTTGCTTTTGTTTCCCTTCATAGATATATCTTGCAAGAAGTTGCTGTGCCCAGGTTAAAAAAGGGTGTTGCCTGTGTTCTCCTCTAGGATTTTGATGGATTCTTGTCTCACATTTAGATCTTTCATCCATTTTGAGTTGATCTTTGTGTATGGTGTAAGAAAATGGTCTAGTTTCATTCTTCTGTACATGGCTGTCCAATGTTCCCAGCACAATTATTGAAAAGATTGTCCTTTTTCCAGTGGATATTATTTTCTGCTTTGTGGAATATTAGTTGACCAGAGTTGAGAGCCCATTTCTGGGTTCTCTATTCTGTTCCATTAATCTATGTGTCTGTTTTTGTGCTAGTACCACACTATCCTGATGATCACAGCTTTGTAATACAACTTGAAATCCGGCATTGTGATGCCCCTGCCTCTGGCTTTCTCTTTCAATATTCCCCTGGGTATTCAGGGTCTTTTCTGATTCCACACAAATCTTAAGATGATTTTTTCCAACTCTCTGAGGAAAGCCCATGGTATTTTGATTGGGATTGCAGTGAACGTGTAAGTTGCCCTGGGTAGCACTGACATTTTCACAATATTAATTCTTCCAATCCATGAGCATGGAATATTTTTCCATCTATTTGTATCTTCCTCAATTTCTTTCAGAAGTGTTCTGTACTTCTTAGGGTATAGATCCTTTACCTCTTTGGTTAGGTTTACTCCTAGGTATCTTATGCTTTTGAGTGCAATTGTCAATGGGATTGACTCCTTAAGTTCTCTTTCTTCAGTTTCATTGTGAGTGTATAGAAATGCGACTGATATCTGGGCATTGATTTTGTATCCTGCCACATTGCTGAATTGCTGTATATGTTCTAGCAATCTTGGGGTGGAGTCTTTTGGGTTTTCTATGTACAGTATCGTGTCATTTGCAAAGAGGGAGAGTTTGACTTCTTGGCCAATCTGAATTTCTTTTTCTTGTCTGATTGCTGAGGCTAAGACTTCTAGTACTATGTTGAATAGCAGTGGTGAGAGTGGACATCCCTGTCACGTTCTTGGTCTTAAGGGAAAGGCTCTCAATTTTCCCCCATCACGAATGATATTCACTGTGAGATTTTCATAGATGGATTTTAAGATGTTGAGGAATGTTCCCTCTATCCCTACACTCTGAAGAGTTTTGATCAGGAATGGATGCTGTATTTTGTCAAATGCTTTCTCTGCATCTATTGAGAGGATCATATGGTTCTGTACAGAGGATCATCTGGCCCTGGACTTTTGTGTCTTGGGAGGTTTTTATGACTGTTTCAATTTCCTCCCCGGTTATTGGCCTGTTCAGGTTATCTATTTCTTCCTGTTCTAGTTTTGGTAATTTGTGATGTTTCCAGAAATGCATCCATTTCTTCTAGATTGCCTAATTTATTGGCGTATAGCTGCTGATAATACATTTTAAAAATTGTTTGTATTTCCTTGGTATTGGTTGTGATCTTTCCTCTTTCATTCATGATTTTATTAATTTGAATCTTTTCCCTTTTGTTTTTAATAAAGCTGCCTAATGGTTTATCTATGTTATTAATTCTTTCAAAGAACCAACTCCTGGTTTTGTTGATCTGTTCTACAGTTCTTCAGGTCTCTATTTCATTGAGTTCTGCTCGAATCTTTAACTCCCTTCTTCTTGGTGTAGGTTTTATTTGCTGTTATTTCTCCAGTTCCTTCAAGTGAGAGGTTAGCTTGTGTATTTGAGTTTTTTCCAATAATTTGAGGGATGCTTGTATTGCTATATGTTTCCCTCATAGGACTACTTTTGCTGTGTCCCAAAGATTTTGAATGGTTGTATCTTCATTTCCATTAGTTTCCATGAATCTTTTAAATTCTTCTATAATTTCCTGGTTGACCCTTTCATCTTTTAGCAGGATGCTGTTTAATGTCCACATATTTGAGTTTCTTCCAATGTCTTCTTGTGATTGAGTTCTAGTTTCAAAGCATGTGGTCTGAAAATATGCTGGGGGCAATCCCAATCTTTTGGTATCAGTTGAGCCCTTATTTGTGACTCAGTATTGGTCTATTCTGGAAAGAGTTCCCTGTGCACTTGAGAAGAATGTGTATTCAGTTGCATTTGGATGGAGAGTTCTGTATATATATGTGATATCCATCTGGTCCAGTGTATCATTTAAGGCCCTTGTTTCTTTGGTGATGTTGTGCTTTGAATATCTGTCATTTGTAGAAAGTGCCATGTTGAAGTCTCCTAATATTAGTGTGTTATTATCTAAGTATGTCTTAACTTTTGTTATTAATTTATTGATATACTTGGCAGCTCCCACATTAGGGGCATAAATATTCATGATTTTTAGGTCTTCTTGCTGGATAGACCCTTTAAGTATGATATAGTGTCCCTCTTCATCTCTTACTATTCTTTGGGATAAACTTTATCTGATATGAGGATTGCTACCCCAGCTTTCTTTTCAGGACCATTTGAATAGTAAATGGTTCTCCAACCTTTCATTTTCAGGCTGGAGGTGTCCTTACATCTAAAATGAGTCTCTTGTAGACAGCAAATAGATGCGTTTTGCTTTTTTATCCAATCCGATACCCTGCATCTTATGATGGGATCATTTAGCCCATTCACATTCAGAATAACTATTGAAAGATAGGAATTTAGTGTCATCATAATACCTATTCAGTCCCCGTTTTTATGGATTGTTTCTTTGGGTGTCCTCTTTCTTTTACAGGATCCCCCTTAATATTTCTGCAGTGCTGGTTTGGTGGTCACATATTGTTTCAGTTTCTGCCTATCTTGGAAGTTCTTTATCTCTGCTTCTATTCTGAATGAGAGCCTTGCAGGATAGAGTATTCTTGGCTGCATGTTCTTCTCATTTAGAACCCTGAATATATCCTGCCAATCCTTTCTGGCCTGCCAGGTCTCTGTAGAGATGTCTGCTGTTAATCTTATATTTATCCCCATATAAGGTAGGGATATATTGTCTCTTGCTGCTTTATAGATTTTGTCTTTATCTTTGGAATTTGCAAATTTCACTATTAAATATCGAGGTGTTGAAAGATTTTTATTGATTTGGGGGGAACGTCTTTATCTCCTGGATGTGAATGCCTGTTTCCCTCCCCAAATTAGGGAATTTATCCTCTATGATTTGATCAAATATGCTTTCTAGTCCTCTGTCCCTCTTGGTGCTGTCTGGAACCCCAATTATATGTAGATTTTTCTTTCTGAAGCTATCATTTATTTCCCTTAACCTTTCCTTGTGGTCTTTTGTTTTTTCTCTTTTTTCCTTAGCTTCCTTCCTTGCCATCTACTTGTCTTCTATGTCACTCACTCTTTCTTCCACCTCATTAACCCTCATTATTAGGACCTCCAGTTTGAACTGCATCTCATTTGATGGATTTTTAATTTCAACCTGATTAGATCTAAATTCTGCAGTCATGAAGTCTCTTGAATCCTTTATGCTTTTTTCCAGAGCCACCAGTAGCTTTATCATTGTGCTTCTGAATTGGCTTTCTGACATCAAATTGTAATCCCAATTCTATAACTCTTTGGCAGAGATTGCTGTTTCTGATTCTTTCTTTTGTGGTGATTTCTTCCTTCTAGTCATTTTGCTCAGTGCAGAGTGGCTATATGAGTGGGCTGAGTCAAGAATATTAACCACAACCTAAGTAAATTTCACCTAGATGATTCCTCTAGTTCTATATACTGTAAATCCCTCGAATTTTTCTGTAGCTTTCCAGTGATGCTTGGTCAAGAAGTTGCTGTTCCCCCTGTCCTTCCAGCTGGTCTTCTGGGGGAGGGACTGCTGTGCTGATTCTCTAGTGTGTGTACCTGGGGGAGATGTCCCACCCCCTGTCACTTGCTGGGCTCAGTGGGAGCTGTTTACCCTGTGAGGCCTGTGTTCTGTGGTGGCCCTGCCTCTCTCAGTTACAAGGTGAAACAAGGAGGAACAACAACAATGGCAGCAGCCAGATTCCAGCTCCAGAATCAGCTCCCTGCAGTAACTAATGCAGTTTCCCAGTCCCCTCTGGCCTAGATGCTTCCAGGGCCTGTGCAGGCACACTGATCTGCACAGCTTGCAGGGCGCCCAGGAACAGGAGTGTCCTCCATGTCTTGTGCCCTCCCCACCTCTGCCTGTCTCAGGGGGAACACAGGGTCATGGGCTGTGTCTGGTATGGCGCCCTGGGTTCCAGGGCCCTATGCTGCTGGTATCACACTCTCGGGGCTGCAGCTCCTGAAGGCAGCAGGGCACAGAAACCTCTATCCAGAGCAGCCCGCCTGACCGACTGGCTTCTCCCAGATGACCCGCCAGGTGCACACTCCAGCCCCTTTACCGAGATCAGCCCACAGTTTGTGGTGCACTTTCCCCTGGGCACACTGCCTTTATTAGTGACTCCGGGAAACTGGATGTTTCACAGCCCCTCCTCCAATTCTGCCCGATTTCTTTGCTGAGTACTTTTCTGTTCAGGAAGAATCTGGTGCGGATTTTTAAAGTTCCGGCTTCTCTGGGCCTGGTCTTTCTTGTCCCGGAGGCTTTCCACGCCGGCCTTAGCCCGGCTACTCACTGTGCCCCCTCCCCCACTTGCTTCTTTTTTATTTCATTGTTTTCCATCTTCCTACCTTGTTAGAATTGAAAACTTGTTTCTCTGTAGCATTCCAGCTGTTCTGTCTTTAAATCTCAGTTTGAATTCATTGGTGTTCAGGATGGTCTGAAAGTTATCTAGGTAAGTTGGTGGAGCCAGGTGAGTTGAGTACCCCTACTCCTCCTCCATCTTGCCCTGCCTCCTCAAAATATTATGAACAGACATTTAACCAAAGAAGACATACAGATGGCTAATAGACACAAGAAAAGATGCTTTAGGAATGCAAATCAGTCATCAGAGGAATGCAAATCAAAACTACAATAACATATCACTGCACACTTGTCAGAATGGCTAAAATCAATGTACAAGAAACAACAGGTGTTGGTGAGGTCATGGATAGAAAGGGACCCTTTTGCACTGTTGTAGGGAATGCAAATGGGTACAGCTACTCTGGTAAACAGTATGGTGAGCACTGAGTGATATACAGAATTGTTCAATAATGTACACCTATATGTTAACCAACTGGAATTAAAGTAAAAACTTTAAAAAAGAAGACATGGTATATATATATATATATATATATATATATATATATATATATATGCAACTATATGCAATGGCATAATATTCAGCCATAAGAGAATGAAATATTGCCATTTGCAACAATACAGATGAGGCTAGAGTGTAGAATCCTAAGCGAAATAAATCAGTCAGAGAAAGATGAATATCCTACGATTTCACCCATATGTGGAATTTAAGAAATAAAAAAAGCAAACAAATAAAAAATATAGAGGGACAAACCAAGAAACAGATTTTAACCATAGAGAACAAACTGATGGTTACTAAAGAGGAGGTGGGTGGGGGATGAGTGAAATATGTGATGGGGATTAAAGAGTATACTTATCATGATAAGCACAAAATAATGTTAATGTATAGAATTATTGAATCGCTATACTGCTTGCTTGAAACTAACATAACACTGTTAACTATACTGGAATTAAAATTAAAAACTTAATAAAACTAAAAAAGGTAAATAATATATTTAACTATCTGGATTTATTTCAGTGTAACATGAAGTTAAAGGACTATTTCAAATGGTTAGCTTGTTTTTTCAATATCAATAATTTTTTACTTCATATTTTGCTTAGTGATTTGAAATATATATGTATTTAATTACATAAAATTAGATCTGTTTTAGACCTCTGTCTCGTCCAGTTCTGTCAACTATTCCTGTACTTTTATCAAATTTTAATTACTTTAGATTTATTTATTTTAGTCTTTGGAAGAGCTGACCCTCTACAGAATTGACTATTATTTCTAAGTGTTTCTTTTTTAGGGATGAGATTTAGAAACCTTTAGTCTAGTGAAAATGTAATCTCTATTATGTCATTCCACTGTTTTAAAACACTCAGGCCTTTTCTTTTCCTGATACCCTTTGTGCTTTGAGTACATGGAGAGTCAATTTTGAATTCCCAGTAGTAGTATGGCTAGCTCAATGTCATCTCGAATTCTACCTCTCACTTCCAAAATATCCCCAGAATATAAAGTGTATTTCAAAAGATGAGTGAATCTAGGGACACACTGATTTCATCTAATTGTGGGAAAACCAAGTGAGGGGGATAAGTGTTTCATCCTATTCCCACAAACCCAACTGAACTTCATATATATCATTACCCTATAAACATAAAAGCCAGCATCAAAATCTGGTGATGCACTAGGCCAGTGGTTTTAATATTCTCATTATTCTTCAAATGAAATTACATGTGGAAATTCAGAAGAAAATATATAACTTGGGGCTCTTCGGTTAAAAATGAGTTTCCCGAACCACTTCCACTGAAACCCTAGCTCTCCATGAAGCATAATTAACAAGTACTGTTTGGTAATCCCCCCAGAGATGTTGTTTAGCATATTTTATCATCCTATCCCTTTGTTACAGGGTCTCTTATTTTCACTGGTTTAGACTCACAGACTCAATCAATCAATCAATCAATCAATAAATAAATAAATAAATAAATAAATAAGACTCACAGACTCTCAGAGATCTAACCCTTAATCCAGCCACTTAAATAGCTCACGAGTAGGCCTGTCATTACAAGCTTAGTGGTAAGGGAGGTGGGGATAAGACTGGGTACTTTATGATTCCTGATGCGTGATTTTGACAATGAAAATCTGTCTACATATGAAATCTTGTTATTTATTTTTTTAAGTATTTTATTTTATTTATTCATGAGAAAGAGAGAGAGAGAGAGAGAGAGAGAGAGGAGGCAGAGACACAGGCAGAGGGAGACACAGGCAGAGGGAGACGCAGGCTCCATGCAGGGAGCCCGACATGGGACTCGATCCTTGGTCTACAGGATCACATCCTGGGCTGCAGGCGGCGCTAAACCGCTGCGCCACCGGGGCTGCCCAATATGAAATCTTTTTAAAATCTCCTCTCTTTTTCTCTCTCTCTTACCATAGAGGCTTCTTTAATATTTTTCTTTTGGTGGCAGTATTGCTACACTGAAAAGAAACCATTCCTTCCTCCCATCCTTTGCTTTTGAAAAACACCTACAATTGAAACAAATGTATTTTACTTGAAAAAGGTCACTTTTATTTAGGTCTATAATTTGCATCTAAGGGAGATTTCCTGGAACCCATCTCTTAATAATTCTCTGCCCAGACTTTCATGATTATATAGGAAAAGAAGATCAAGTATCTCATGATTCTCCCCCTCGTTTTTTTTAAAATTTTTTCTTTTCAATAACTTTTCCATGGCTATAAAATATACATCTGCTAATTACAGAAAATTTGGAAAATACACAAAAGATTAAAGAAAATAATTACCGTCCTTTATAATCCTATAAACAAGAGAGAACTACCAATAGGTTGAAGCAAGTCTCTACAGTGTATTTTTTTGGTATATAAATTAATATATTTATCATCTTATGGTACATATAATTTAGTATTCTAGTTTTATCACTTATATATCATAAGCATGTTTACATGCTCTTTAAGTTAAAACATTTTTAGATAACAATCTTAATGAATAGAATAATCTACTATATGGATGTATGAGATTATTGTTTCCTCTAAAATGAAATTTTAGATTCCTTCTAAAATACCTGTTTTTAAATATGGAAGCTACCTAAGTATTTCCTGGCAGATTATGGGTGAGGAAGATGTGGTATTTATGTGTATGTGTGTGTGTGTCAGAGAGGGAGAGATACACATGTATAAAAATATTACACAACCATAAAAAGTATGATATCTTGCCATGTATAACTACATGGATAGACCTACAAGATATTATGCTAATTGAAATAAGTCAGACTGAGGAAAGACAAATACCATATGTTTTAATTCATATGTGTAATATAAAAACGAAACAAATGAATAAACATACAAAAAGCAGAATCAGACCTATAAATACAGAGAACAAACAGATAGTTGCCAGAGGGGAGCACATGCTTTTAATGCAAGTTGCTCTTCTTCTAGCCAATAATCTATCTTTTGTACCCAGGAATTTTTGGAAATAATGATCACCTTTAAGGAATGAGAAATTAGCTATCAGGTGTCTGCCACCTGAAACAGACACAGCTAATCAAAAAGTTCAATCCACTGCATTTAGCCTGGATTTTTTTGTTTCTATTTTTGGGATTTCTTTCCTGATTTAATTTTTAAAAGTCCACCCTGAAGGGACCTCTCTGAAGTGGACGAAACAGGCCTAGAATTGTCAGCCATCCACCTAGCATGTCTCCACAAAGAATCTGGCTCTGCCATCTGCCCCAGCTGTGTGGCTTGGAGAGGGGTGCAGGGAAGACTGTCAAGTGTGGGGTGCTCAGCTATGGAAGACAGAAGGAGGATCCTGGGGGTGTCTGGGGACACCTGGCAGAGATCTGCAATTATCTCTTCCCTCCCTACTGCCCCATAACCTCCTTGCTTACACCATCTGCGCCATGTGAGCTGAACTATGCCTGGCCCCAGACTCCACCTCCCTCCTCTGCCCTCTCCTGGCCCAGCAGCCTGCCTCCCCATTCGGAGGGGTTAATGGTGGGCCTGAGCCACCTCTGCAGAATCATACTGAGAACCTCACTGGAAGCCAACAGAGGCTTGCCCTTGCATCACATGAAGGGCTTAAATTTGTGTCTGCCTTCTCTGGCTGGTGGCAGGCAGTGCTTGTCTGTGAAAATAAGTGCTCACAGCCAACAAAACTAAAAAAAAGTCCAAATTACCAACTGCTCTGCTCTGCTCTGCCTCCATCTTCACTATTTATAAGAATCCACTTAGTCTTTCATCACTCTTCTACATTTAGTTTACAAATTTCTACTTACTACACCATGCTCAGAAATCCATTCCAGAAACACATGAGTGGCTCAGTCAGTTAAGCGTCTGCTTTTAGCTCAGGTTATGATCCTGGAGTCATGGGGTTGAGCTCCCTGCTCAGCAGGGAGTATGCTTCTCCCAGCTTGTGCTCTCTCTCAAATAAATAAATAAAATCTTTTTTTGAAAAAAGAAATCCATTCCAGACAGATATGGAAAAGGATTAAGTGGCCAAGTTCAAAAAGGGTTTTGCCTGTGTTCTCTAGGATTTTGATCTTGGCCACAGTAACTTCTTGCAAGTTACATCCATGAAGGCAAGAGGAACAAAAGCAAAAATGAACTATTGGGACTTCATCAAGATAAGAAGCTTTTGCACAGCAAAAGAAACAGTCAACAAAACTCAAAGACAATCTACAGAATGGGAGAAGATATTTGCAAATTATGTATCAGATAAAGGACTAGTATCCAAGATCTATAAAGAACTTATTAAACTCAACAGCAAAGAAACAAACAATCCAATCATGAAATGGGCAAAAGACATGAAGAGAAATCTCACAGAGGAAGACATAGGCATGGCCAACAAGCACATGAGAAAATGCTCTGCCTTACTTGCCATCAGGGAAATACAAATCAAAACCACAATGAGATACCGCCTCACACCAGTGAGACTGGGGAAAATTAACAAGGCAGGAAACCACAAATGTTGGAGAGGATGTGGAGAAAGAGGAACCCTCTTGTACTGTTGGTGGGAATGTGAACTGGTGCAGCCACTCTGGAAAACTGTGTGGAGGTTCCTCAAAGAGTTAAAAATAGATCTGTCCTACGACCCAGCAGTTGCACTGCTGGGGATTTACCCCAATGATACAGATGCAGGGAAATGCCGGGACACCTGCACCTGCTGCTGTTTCTAACAGCAATGTCCACAATAGCCAAACTGTGGAAGGAGCCTCGGTGTCCATTGAAAGATGAATGGATAAAGAAGATGTGGTATATGTATACAATCGAATATTACTCAGCCATTAGAAATGACAAATACCCCCCATTTGCTTCGATATGGATGGAACTGGAGGATATGCTGAGTGAAATAAGTCAATCGGAGAAGGACAACATTATATGTTCTCATTCATTTGGGGAATATAAAAATTAGTGAAAGGGAATAAAGGGGAAAGGAGAAAAAATGAGTGGGAAATGTCAGAAAGGGAGACAGAACATAAGAGACTCCTAACTCTGGGAAATGAGCAAGGGGTGGTGGAAAGGGAGGTGGGCGGGGGTGGGGGTGACTGGGTGACGGGCACTGAGGGGGGCACTTGATGGGATGAGCACTGGGTGTTATGCTATATATTGGCAAATTGAACTCCAATTAAAAATATTTAAAAAAAGAAATAAGTAGCACAGGAACTATAGGATTCCTATTATTGTCATAACAAAATGTAAAATATAGTACAATAAAAGAAGAGTAGCCAGGGGACTCCAAATATAACCTAAGTAGTGGGCCAGAATGCTTCAGAACGTTTCAAGATGTAAAATGTACCACTTCAGTCTCTGATTTACTCTTTAGTTGAAGCTCTCTTTAACTTAATCTTTCTTATGTCCTTATTAGATGTAGACTCCACCACTCCCAGATCATAATATTTATGCCATCAGAGCTACCATTATTAAGTTTATTTTGGGAAAAATCTCTTCTTCAAACTGTATCTAACTGAAAAGTAGGACATTTGGAGTGCCTGGGTGGCTCAGTCAGTTAAGCCTCTGTCTTTGGCTCAGGTCAAGATCACAAGGTTCCTACATCAAGCCCTATGGGCAGGGAGTCTGATTTTCCCTCTGCCTTCCCCCCCCCCACCCCGGCTCATGCTCCCATTCTCTCTCTCTCTCTCTCTCAATCAATCAATCAGATAAATAAATAAATAAATAAATAAATAAATAAATAAATCTTTTTTATAAAGAAAAAAGACAAGTAAGACATAATCTATCCAACTCTTATCTCCCTTCCTATCTCTTCAAATTAACTCACTGGTTCTTTGTGTTTTAAGGCTATTTACCATTAAAAATGGATAAAGGAAACAAAATTAGCAAACTTGAACACAGAAAAAAGTTTAGGGTCTTACAAAATTACAAAGTTCTTTGTATGGTCTTTCTGAATGTCTTTCTATTTTATGTCATATAAAAGGCTTCATTGTATGTTTGGTGGGTTCTTCACCACAAGCTGTGCTCCAATCCAGATATTCACTTTCTTTAGATTATGTAGACTCATTTTTCTTGAAGATTCACCTTCTAGACTTTAGGTCTGAGGAAACAATAGAGCATAACAACTTAAAGGGCATGTTTACAGACTGATCTCAGTCAGTGTTCCATCTTGGCTATTTAATACCCATGTATTAATACCTATAGAACATCTCAATTTTTGAACCTGTTAAGCACAGAGGGTAGACTATTACTTTTGCATTTCCTGTAAAATTCAAATCCTGTGTCAAATTCAGCTTTCAATGTGGACTGAGGTCATCAAGAAAGTCTGCAATGTCAAAAAGGGTGTATAGGTCTCTGAGGTGGACTACTAAAGAATGAAAAAGTTTTGAAAAAAATACAAAAATCCGTTGCTTTCAACATTAGACATATCTTCTGTCTTCCTCAGCCTTCTTGATTTGCTTCTACCATTCTGTACTACACTACACTTTTATCAAATACTGTGTCATTTTTAAACAAATGTTTAAATATAAATAAACGTGAAAGGTTGTCAGTATGAAAACTGAGAACAAGCACAGCCCACATTGTGTAAGGGAAGGACAGTACTGGCACAGATGAAAGCTGTAAAGAGTCTTTGAGTATCATGGTCTGGCTTTAGTTTCTCTGAGAATATAAAGCCTTGAATGAGTCCCAGAAAACTTAGGCTTACCAACGTGGGGATATATGGAAGGGCAGTAGTGGGATATTAGACAGACATCTGACAAAGAATGGGCATTCAGTCCTCAGGTTACAAAAACAAATGGTCTCATAGCAGCAGAAATCTTTATGACTGCCCTTGACATGGCCATCCTGCACTCCACTGTGCTAGTCCAGAGCAGTTGCTTTCTTTTTTTATTTTTTTATTTTATTTTTATTTTTTATTATTTTTATTTTTATTTTTTTAGTTGCTTTCAATACTTGTTGAAAGCTGAGATCCTTCTTCACCATTATTCTAGGGATTCCCTTAGACCCCTTCATGTATTTTATTTTCAGTTTTAAATATCCTATGTTTTTCTTTTTCACGTTTATTCCCTAATTTTGGTGGGGTACATCTTCTAGATGGTACATGAGGCATGGTAGCAGATTTTTTTTGGAAACTTTATATATTAGTTTTCTAGGCCAGCCATAACAAAGTGCTGTAAAATGTATGCCTTATCCAACAAAAATTTGTTTTTTCACAGTGCTGGAGGCTATAATTCCAAAGTTAGGGTGTCAACAAGTGTGATCTTTGGGGGCTTGTGAGGAAGAAACTATTCCATACAGTTTTCCCAACTTATCATGTATTGCTGACAATCTTTGACATTCTTTGTTCTATAGATACATTACCTCAATCTCTGCCTTCATGTTCATGTGGCATTCTCATTGTGTGTGTATCTGTGTCCAAATGTCAATTTTTTAATCTATTGGTAAAATGAATGGATAAGGAAGAGGTCACACACACACATACACACAGGAATATTATGCAGCCATAAAAAGATGCATTTGTATCATTTGTGACAACATAGATGGACCTAGTATAATACTAAGTGAAATAAGACAGACTGATAAAGACAAATACCATATGATTTCACTTATATGTGAAATCTTAAAAAATGAACAAACAAAAAGCAGAATCAGATCTATAAATTCAAAGAGCAAACTGATAGTTTCCAGAGGGAAGAATGGCCAAAATGGGTGATAAGGAGTAGAAGACACAAGCTTCCATTTATGGAATGAATAAGTTACAGGAATAAAAGTCACAGCATAAGAATTACAGTCAAGGGTACTATAATATTGTTGTATGGTGACAAATGATAAGTATACTAGTGCTGAGCATAGCATAATGTATAAACTTGTCAAATCACTATGTTGTATACCTGAAACTAATGTAACGTTTTTTTTTAAGATTTTATTTATTTGTTTATGAGAGACACAGAGAGAGAGAGGCAGAGACACAGGCAGAGGGAGAAGCAGGCTCCATGCAGGGAGCCTGATGCAGGACTTGATCCCAGGACTCCAGGATCATGCCCCAGGCTGAAGGCAGGCGCTAAACCACTGAGCCACCCAGGGATCCCACTAATGTAACATTGTGTATCAACCATTCTCAAATTAAAAAAAAACAAATTTCCTGTTTTTATAAGGGTATCAATCATATTGTATTAAGTGCCCAACCTACTCCAGTATGATCTCTCATGTAAATAAAATTAGCCTAAGCAATCTTATTTCTAAAATAAAGTCACATTCTGAGGTATGAATGGGTTGGACTTCAGCATATGAATTTGAGGAGAAGATAATTCAATCCACAATTTACATACCTGAAAGTGTTTTCATCATACCCTAATATTTGACTGCTCATAAAATTCAAGGTTGGAAATAACTTTCCTTCAGAATTTGGAAAGTACTGCTTCTTCATTATATACTTTCTAGTGTTGCCCATTGAGAAACGTAGTTATCCTAATTCTTGATGTTTGGGTTTTTTTTTTTCTTGTGGCCTGTTCGTATTTCTCTGGAAGCATTTTTCTTCTCTGCATTTTTTCTTTTCTGCAAGCACTCTGAAATCTTACAATTTCACTTGTTGTAGATCTATTTTTTTCCATTGTTATGGGCACTCTGTGAGCCTTTTCTAGAAATCTATGGCTTTCAGTCCTGGAATATTTTCTTGAATTTGTTAACGATTTGATGATTTCCCTGTTTCTATTTTCTTACTGACAAATTAACTATGGCCACAGTTTCTGAGCTTTTTTGAGGATGATTCAGCATAAAACTTGTTACCTTTCCCTTATTTTCATCATAGAATTATGTTTTCTTGAGCATGCTAAGTTGGTTGCTACCTATCCATCTGTATTCGGGCTGATCAAACTTAATTGGTTCTGCCTTCTCTCCTATTTCTCTCATTTTTGTGGATCTATGCTTTTAAAAAGCATAAATTCTAGTTATAATGTTCTAGTTATAATGAGGTTTCAAGAGGCATTGAAATTAGTGTGTGCATTCAATTTGCCATTTTTACTCCAAAGTTTCACCACTCCATAGAATCTTGAAGCATTTGGAAAATGAATGAAATTTGAAGGGCATGCTGATTTTTGGACCTACTGCTTGAACTCCTTTGGATTCTTGCCACTTGCCACAATTTGAGATGTTGGGGAGAATCACCCATGACTGCTTGAGCCTGAGTCACAGAAGCTATTTTGATGAGACTTTGTGTTTACCATAAGGGATCTAAGGCTTGAATATACTTACCACACTCTAGTGTCTAGTTGAACTCCCCCCAATAAATAGTTGCCTTAGGTCTTGGATATGGCATCAGCCTGAGGAGCATGGGAACAATCAAGTATCATATATTCTGCATAGTTTTAAATTTTCTGGTGGCAGCATTTCTGGCACATGCATATGTTTCTTGGGATTCCCTAGGCCCTGTTTTAATGTATCCTAAGATTCACCCATGTTTTGTTTGGGGGAAGTCAGGAAATAGTGTACAAGGTTTGGGGAAGGTGCTGGATCAGGAGAGAAATATTTGACAGCTTTTGGGGATCTTTCCATTGATGCGGTATATCCTAAAAGTCAAGAGCTGAAGAGTCATCCAAGGCTGATCCCTCTAAGGCCCAAAGCAGCTCCAGCCTATGCTTCAGGGAATCTGAGTTCTAGACTATTGTCAGCTAACTCCCTGTGTGATCTTAGGTAGATACTTTCACCTCCCTGAGCCTCTGTTTCCTAAAATCTCTTCCAACTCAAACACAATAACTCAGTAAAGTTTAACAGTACTGGGAATTGTTCTGTTCAGGGTAATAGTGGTTTAAGGAGGAAAATGAATAGGCTGAGTAAGGTGTTATCTTTCCAGGAGATATAAAATGATTTCCCAATTAAATGCACATATCTTTTTTTGATAATAAATTTATTTTTTATTGGTGTTCAATTTTCCAACATACAGAATAACAGCCAGTGCTCATCCCGTCAAGTGCCCCCCTCAGTGCCCATCACCCATTCACCCCCACCCCCTGCCTTCCTCCCCTTCCACTGAAAGATAAATGCACATATCTTAAAGCAGTTCCCTGTTACTAGTTTTGTGTGAGTCAGTCTTATGATGGGGCTACATGGACAGGAATTCAAAATCCAGGAAGTGGGTGGTGACAGGCACACAATGCTTCTTATCTTTCACAGCACAGCAGGAATGTGGTGCCCAG
The DNA here is from genome assembly GCF_053574225.1 of Canis aureus. Taxonomy (NCBI): domain Eukaryota; kingdom Metazoa; phylum Chordata; class Mammalia; order Carnivora; family Canidae; genus Canis; species Canis aureus. The sequence goes on along the minus strand of NC_135649.1, from coordinate 64,990,550 downwards.
AGCTAAATGTCACATGTTAGGGGGACATAGAGAGGCTGGAGAGGTCATAGGGCTCTAACCAGGATGCTGAGGATACTCTGAACTATGTTACATGAAGAAGAACAGAAGGGCTCAGGGATGAGTAACTAGCATAAGAACCACAAGAAGATCTGAGTCCCCATTTTTAGCTGTCTGAAGGGCTCTAGTGGGGAAAAGAAATGACTTCAAACCCACTCAACAGATGTAGTGGGCTTTGGTAGTCACATTAATAAAGGGACAGATTTCAAGTTAATATAAGGATCTAGCTCAGTTTTAGAGGCATACAGTGCCTCACAAACTAGTGGGTTTCTGCTGCTGAAAGTTTTTGAAGATAGACCCAATTACTATTTGACAGAAATAATGTAGAGAGGGTCAGATATCAGGTAAGAATTGGATAAAATTATCCAAATTATCAAAGTACCTTTCAAATCCTGAGTCAATAATTCATATCAGTGGTCAAGTTAGTGGAAAGGAATTTTAATCATGAGGTCTACAATTCCAAGTCAGGGAATACTTGTATACCACCATTTATAAGGCTGGTCTTGTTCACTGGCCACTGGACAAATATCTGATTGCCTACTTGAAGATTCTATCTTAAACCCAGCATTCTTGTGATTGGTTTCCAAGATTCAAAATTTACATTTTTTTCAGTCTGTACCTTCTTTTCTGTTTCTTTAAGTACCAATTGAATATTTGAAACACAAAACTACAAGGTTGTTGAGATTTAAATGTGATACTGAATATAAAGGTCTGTGGGAAGTTGTAAAGTGCCACAGAAAAATGCAACTTTATTATTGTTAGTGTTGTTATATTCACTGGCTTGAGTACAATTTGGTCTCTGATACAGTTTAAAGAAGAGGATGTGGAGAAAGGGGAACCCTCTTGCACTGTTGGTGGGAATGTGAACTGGTGCAGCCACTCTGGAAAACTGTGTGGAGGTTCCTCAAAGAGTTCAAAACAGATCTGCCCTATGACCCAGCCATTGCACTGCTGGGGATTTACCCCAAAGATACAGATGCAGTGAAACGCCGGGACATCTGCACCCCGATGTTTATAGCAGCAATGGCCACGATAGCCAACCTGTGGAAGGAGCCTCGGTGTCCATCGAAAGATGAATGGATAAAGAAGATGTGGTTTATGTATACAATGGAATATTACTCAGCCATTAGAAATGACAAATACCCACCGTTTGCTTCGACGTGGATGGAACTGGAGGGTATTATGTTGAGTGAAATAAGTCAATCGGAGAAGGACAAACATTATATGGTCTCATTCATTTGGGGAATATAAAAAATAGTGAAAGGGAATAAAGGGGAAAGGAGAAAAATGAGTGGGAAATATCAGGGAGGGAGACAGAACATGAGAGACTCCTAACTCTGGGAAACGAACTAGGGGTGGTGGAAGGGGAGGTGGGCGGGGGGTGGGGGTGACTGGGTGATGGGCACTGAGGGGGGCACTTGATGGGATGAGCACTGGGTGTTATTCTATATATTGGCAAATTGAACACCAATAAAAAATAAATTTATAAAAAAATAAAAAAATAAAATAAATTTTTAAAAAAGAAGGACAACTTTCCCAAGGTAGGAAGAGGTAGATAGTTTGCTGAGTAATTACCTCTAGGGCCTCTGACTAATGATTACTAACCTTTACAATCACCTCTAGAATCATCTACTTTTCCTGTTAAGGCCATGTGAAAAGAGAATGAAAAGAGATGATTAAAGCCAATGAACAGTTGAAGGTAAGTGCAGATAGAGCAGCAGGAGTTATGTAAGAAATTGGGAGAGGGACTGGGTATAGAGAGATAGAACCAGAGATAGAACATATAAAAGCCAATAAGATGGTCAGTGTCTTATGCAATTGCTCTCAGTACTTTCCAAATAAAAGTTTTAGAAATGTGTTCTTTTTTGTACAAGAGTGTTTAGATGATGCCATCCCAGGGTGGAATTCATTGTTCAAAGCCTGGGGACTTTGAAAACGAACAAAAGTCCCTACTTTCTTTGGCACAGGTATTTTGGGTGGGGAACTTCATCTCTGCAAATAGGTTGGCTAAAGAACTAGTATAATGGGAAAGGGAATTGGCTCCCTGGAATGAACTCTGGGTCTGGCAAAGACAGCTGATATTCTTCCCTATACTCACAGCTGTTTCTAGGAAACAAACATTGTTTACCTTTTGAAGAGGAGGGGAAAAAAATGAACATTTCTTTTAGTGGGGAGGAAAAAAGATGTCTCCATCTGATCATCTCTAGGCTTGGGCTTGTTTATTTATCAGCTGCTAGGAACCAATTATCTTCTGATGCCAAGTCCCAAGTCGCAGGGCCTACGTAATGAGATGTATCATTAATGAACAGTGGATATCAGCATCATTGTGGCTAGTAACACCTCAACACTCTTTTTTGTCAAGACTCTGATTTGTCTTTCTCAATTGTTCTTTTCTCTCTTTGTCCTGTTTTCCACTTCACTCTATTCTCTTCTCATCTCTCCCTCTATTCATTTGTCTTTATCCTTATCTATCTTTCTTAGTTCTTTTTTATTACCTCTGTTCTACATTCCTTCTTTCTTTTTCTCTCTGTGTGGGTTTCTTTTGCTTCTTCTTTTCATCCCCAGCTGGCTCAGAATCTGTGCAGATGTGCATCTAGGAGGTATTTCCACCCCTGGCTCAAAAAAAGATACAAATCCCTTATTAGCTCATCTTTTTGGTTTCTCAGCCAGGGAAAGATTGCTCCCCAGATAGATTCTACTTTACCTTACTTCAGTTCAATATGGAATGACTCAAACTAAGGGACTTCCACATCTTCCCTTAGGAATGATCATTCCGTGGTTTAATACTGCATGCTTTCAATTTTTCCTTCTCCTTGGTCTACTCTTTCTTTTGTCTCATTTTAACCCACTATTCCTTGTTAGAGCATCTAAGATCACCCTAAACTTTTCTGCTTTTTTCCTTCACATTTATTGCTTTTTAGGGCTTGAATGGACTTAATCACACACCCACAGAGTAATGCTTATGGCCCCTAAAAAGTTCTGTTCCATGGCCACTGCTCCATGAGACAGTATTATCACCATTTTTAAAATATGGAAATTTGGGATCCCTGGGTGGCGCAGCGGTTTGGCGCCTGCCTTTGGCCCAGGGCGCGATCCTGGAGACCCGGGATCGAATCCCACGTCGGGCTCCCGGTGCATGGAGCCTGCTTCTCCCTCTGCCTATGTCTCTGCCTCTCTCTCTCTCTCTGTGTGACTATCATAAATAAATAAAAATTTTAAAAAAATATGGAAATTTAAGCCCAAAGAGATTAAGAAACTTACATGAGAACAAAGAGTTACAAGTAGTGGGCCTGAGATCAAAACTAGATTTGCTTGATTCCAAAGCCCATCATGGTCTGTTCACAACAAGGCTCAGCACAGCTTATGTAAAATCTCACAAAATACTTCTCTAGTCACATGATGAAACACTAGGAATAGCCCAAAATTTGCTTGAGATTTTGGTTTTGGGGTACATGAAAAGAAACATTGTATATTATAAAGAATTTCTGGGCTATAGTCCTAGACATACACATACATTATATGCACATATACTGTGTATACCAGGTATTAATCTAAATACTTTATGTACACTAACTCATTGTTTTTATCTGTTATTTCACAGGTTGAGAAACTGAAGCAAATGAAGTTAATACTCAAGGTCACCCGGCTATTAAGTATCAGAATTAGGTACAAATTCAAGTAGTCTGATTCTAGAGAATTATCTCTTGCCAAACACCTGGTATAACCTTGGCACCGCTGGTCCTGTTTCTTCTCAGGTATTTATCCATATACAAAATAAACAGGTTAGACTGATGCAAAGATCTACAAGCTGTGTTTTATAGAACTATGGGGTTCCATAGAAGGGACCAGAAAAAATAAAGAAGATAAAAAGAACAGACCCACCAACAGTGCTCTTGATCTCCCAGCTTGTTTCAAACCAGACCAGATCTGGTTTCATGGGTTTTATGTATTGGAGTTCCTCCATCACCACCCCCAAATATTTCAAAATACATTTAAATGATGAAGCAAATGGATAGCAGAATGTTTTGAAAAAAGGAAAATCCTTTCTTTTCATTTTAGTGTTCATCTATATTTAGCCTTTGTATTTAGTCTCTCACAGGAGATAATTCACTTTGATGGACTTTATGTTTGCTCAAGACACTGAAAACTGCATCTAGGTTTCCACATGATTTCCATTATACCTTTTGCACTACTTTTATCTCTTATCAAGAAAACAGCTCTAATCTAACTGATTTTTAACCTCTGCACTTTTCACCCCACATATCTATTATAGTTCAAAGATTGTGAAATTCTTTGAACTCCTAGGAACATAATTATTTTTAGTGAGGTGAGCTGAAATTTTTATTGAGCAGGGACTCAAAATTTTTGCAACCATGCTGTCTTATAGCCTGGACTTCAGTTCACATTTTTACTATATGCAGATAAATCTGTGCAGCAAGGATATGATAGGTACAGTGTAATCAAATATGAGGCCAAGGAAAAACACAGAGTAGTCATTGAAATAATGTGGGAGAAATGGAAGAGGTAAGAGTCCTACATCAGCTGTTTTATCTCAAATTATACCTAAGGTCCCATATTTTACCTTTCATTCTCTCTAACTGGTGATATTAAAAGATCCTTATATATCTTGGAAGATTGAATTCAGCTCCATTTTAGAAGTTTGTAAGCTTTGTGATATTGCTGAGGTAAGACATCGTATTAGCACTTCCATGAGCTATAGACCTGTCTGGAGTAATCTCCATTAAGTTCCAGTTACATCCCAGTTTTCATGGAAACTTATGGAGGAAAAAAGATGAATCAATTTTGAAAACTGGAAGCCACAGTTTAATCTCAACATCAAATTCATGTTCTATCTATATTTTACCTGGCTTTATGCCATAATAGTATAATAATATGTTCTATATTAGACGACTCCTTTGAAAATTACCACGTATCAGATGATTGCTTTGAAAGAAATAGATGAATTTCTCCAGATTACTAAAGTATGATTGAGTTGATCATTTTGATTTACCAAATTGTATGTGTAATATAACAAAATCACATTATGAAGCCAGAGAGAAAAAATGGAATGAATCATTATTGTTTTATGTCAGATGTAGCATAATGAGACAACATAAGTGAATGTGATACCTTGAGGATCTTTATAATCACCAGGATAATCTATTTTTAGGCTATCTAAAACCTACAAAATAGCCCTTATTTTAACTTCACATTTATTTTATGTTGGAATTTCATAATACATTTTTGAGAAATGCCTCCTGAGGCCTCACTCTTTCTGGTTCTGTGAAAGATGAACTTTTTGCCTTTCCCAAGTGAGGAAGAAGTTAGAGGTTTCAATGCTCCTTTCTATTTTTCTCTTCCTAGAGAAATATAAAAATTTTATGATTACTCATAAAAACAATAATAATCTGACTTTCCCCCCATTGTTTTCTTCCAAAATAGCTACATAGCACAGTCTCTCTGCAGAGTAGGGAAGGCACGAATAAGAAAACGGAAGTGAAGTAGTGAGTCTAAAAATTTACAAAAAAGAAATTTCTACTGAGTTCCTCAGATGATGTGAAATGAAGTTTGTGAATCAGAGAAGCTATGAGAGATTGAGAAGATGGATGTTTGTCATCTTGATTATTTTTTAATGCTCAATTTTTTACTTATTTGCTCTCATTCCCTTCTGTTTTTAGTAATGTTTAATAATGCTTTTAGAAACATTAGAAAAATATAATATTCCTCCATTGTGTTAAAAATAACAAGACAAAAAGGAATTTTTTGTGTTTTGTGTCCAAAATTGGCCTGAGTAAAATGGAAAAGCAGTGTTTTTTTAATGTGAATTCAAAAAAAGTACAAAGGGGAAATTATTTCAAGCCATAATCAACCATTTAGAGACTTAATTCCCAGAATTCTCCTCTACTCTATCTTTGGAAAAATTTGTTTTTGATAACTTATATGATTATTCCTTTGGCAAACCCCTCCAAAGGTTCTATTGGACACTAAAGTTTCAAACTTCTTCTTCTTTCATTGATATATATTATTATGCACTTCGTACTCAATGACATGTTATTCAACCAATGAAATGTGTAAACTACCTAATGTTTAATGTTTAAGTTTTGTCCTCAGATTCACAATAATAGTTGATATCATTAACTATTAGAAAGCATACTGCTACTCTTCATTTAAAGTTCAGCCTGTGAAGAGAAAACTATAGGAGATTTTTGCAAAGTACTCTAGGTTACAAGTTTTGGCTGGGAAGTTTTAGGATATAATAACTTAGAAGGCCTTCCCATTTTATCTGCCTCCCTCCCTCCAGTGCTTATGAGACCCATGAGGTCCTCACATGTATTGGCAGACTAAATTAGGTTTAGTTTGGCTAGCATTTATCTCTGTTTAAAAAAAAAAAAGTTAGCTTTGGGACGCCTGAGTGGCTCAGCGATTGAGCATCTGCCTTTGGAGCAGAGTGTGATCCCGGAGTCCAGGGATTGAATCCCACATCAGGTTTCCTGCAGGGAGCCTGCTTCTCCCTCTACCTATGTCTCTGCCTCTCTCTCTATGTCTCTTATGAATAAATAAAAAAAATCTTTTTAAAAAGTTAGTTTTATTAGCACAATATATATATATCTATGCCTAAATTTTAGCAAACAAGGATTCTACTCCTGAAAATTTTTTCTCCCTTTACTCTGACTGGGCAGTGTAGAAAGGGAAGCAAGCAGAAAGTGCCCCAGAAAAATGGGAATCATGTTGGACTTCAGATTCCATAAAGGGGAAGACAACACAATTATCCAAATATTAATCCTAGAAATAAAATAAAGACCTAAGATTAGAACTTTCAACTAGGTTATTAGGAAGCAGATTTTGCTTATTGTATTATTTAGACTTTTTGAAAGAACTAATTTCTGTCTTTATTTGGATTTTAGTTGAGTTGGCTTATGTTTCTTCTTTGTCATTAAGTATTTAATTTTAATTCCAGTATAGTTACCATATAGTGCTATATTAGTTTTAGGTGTATAATAATTCAAAATAATTATTATTTTGAATTGTAATTAAAAATTTATGCATCATTACTCAGTGCTCATCATGATAAGTGTACTCTTAATCCTGTTCACCTATTTCAGCCTCCCCCACCCACCTCCCTTCTGATATGTTTTATTTTAAATGAGTACTTTTAGGTAAAGATATTAATTTTTTTCAACAAGAATATTTTTTATTTTAAGCATACTTCAAAATACTTGGTTCTAAAAAAAACAAAATACTTGGTTCTAAAAGATATATATATATATATGTATATATATATATATATATATATATATATATGTAAAATAGTCCATCCAAGAAAAATGGAATACCTATTTTCTTCAAGTACACACAGAAGAATTCCCTGGTTAAATCACATAAAAGGAAACATAACAGATATCATATTAAGAAGACTGAAATCATACCAAGTATATTTTCCAAACACAATGGTACAAACATTAAGATCAGCAATAAAACAACCTGGACCCAAAGTATTCTATACATTTAATGCAATGTCTATTAAAATACCACCAGCATTTTTCACAGTGCTGGCACAAAGAATCCTAAAATTTGTATGGAAACACAAAAGACTCCAAATAGCCAAAGCAATATTGAAAAAGAGAGTTGGAGGCATCACAATTCTGGACTTCAAACATTATTACAAAGCTGTAGTCATCAAGACTGTGTGATACTGGCACAGAAACAGACACATAATCAATAGGACAGAAGACTCAGAAATGGACCCACAACTATATGGTCAACTAATTGTCAAGAAAGCAGGAGAATTATCCAATTGGTGAGAAAAAGTTTCTTCAACAAATGGTGCTGGAAAAACAGGACAGCCCCATGAAGAATGAAACTGGACCATTTTCTTACACCTTACATAAAAATAAATTCAAAATGAATGAAAGACCTAAATGTGAGACAGGAATCCCTCATAATCCTAGAGGAGAACACAGACAGTAGCCTCTTTGACTTTGGCTGTAGTAACTTCTTACTATATATGTCTCCTGAGTCAAGGGAAACAAAAGAGAAATACTATTGGGACTTCAAGACAAAAAGCTTCTGCACAGCTAAGGAAACAATCAACAAAACTAAAAAGCAACCTTCAGAATGAGAGAAGATATTGGCAAATGACATATCTGGTAAAAGGTTAGTATCCAAAATATATAAGGAACTTATCAAATTCAACACCCAAAAATAAAATAATCCAGTTGAGAAATGGGCAGAAGACATGAATACTTTTCCAAAGACATACAAATGGCTAATAGATACATGAAAAGATGCTCAATATCACTCATCATCAGAGAAATACAATTCAAAAATACAATGAGATATCCCTTTGCACCTGTCAGAATGGCTAAAATTCAGAGCACAGGAAATAACAGGTGTTGGTGAGAATGGAAACTGATACAGTCACTCTGGAAAACAGTATGGAAGTTCCTCATGAAGTTTAAAATAGAACTACCCTATGATCCAGCAATTACACTATCAGGTATTTACACAAAGGATACAAAAGTAGTGATCTTAACAGATACATGCACCTTGATGTTTATAGCAGCATTATCAAGAACAGCCAAATTATGGAAAGATCCCCTGTGTCCAGGGACTGATGAATGTATAAAAATGTAGTATATATACACAATGGAATATTATTCAACCATAACAAATGAAATCTTGCCATTTGCAATGATGTTGATGGAGCTAAGGGAAATAAGTCAGTCAGAGAAAGGAATACCATATGATTTCACTCATATGTGGAAATAAGTAAAACAGATATGTATAGCAGAAAAACAAAAGAAAGGCATACCAGAAAACAGACTGTTAACTACAGAGAACAAACTGAGGGTTGCTGGATGGGGAGGTGGGTGAGGGAATGGGTATTAAGGAGGGAACTTCTTGTGATGAGCACTGGGTGTTTTATATAAGTCATTAATCACTAAATTCTACTTCTGAAACTAATATTACATGGTAACTTAACTAACAGCAATTTAAATAAAACCTGAAAAAGAAAGAAATGCATAGTGTGATAACTGATTACTATAAACAGTTATACACCACCAAATCAAATAACTTAGAAAAAAAATAATTCCTTAAAATGCACAAATTAATACAATTTAATCATGGGTGAAAGTAATAGAAAATTTTATTTGACCAATAACGAGAGTAAAAGTTGAATTAGGAATCAAATCTCTCCCAGCACAGAAAAGCCCATGGCCCCATGGTTTCATTGGTGAGTTCTACTACACATTTAAAAACATAATTAGTGGGAATCTTAATCAAAATCTTACAAATATTGGAATAGAAGAAATACATTCAAAATCATTCCATGAGGCCAGTAGTACCAGTACCAAAGCATTACAAAAGCAATGAAGAACAAAAAAGTCTAGGTTTTCAGATACAATTATTGCTATTCCAACTCTGTTTTGTCATCCATTTTGGGGATAAATGATTCTCCACCCCCTCACTTTGATTCTGCAAGTGGTGTTAGGTCTAAAGTGAGTCTTCTGTAGGCATCGTATCTATGGATCTTACTTTTTTATGCATTTGACACCCTAAGTCTTTTGTTTGGAGTATTTAGTCCATTGATAAATTCAGAGTAATTATTGCAGATATGTATGTCATGTGACTTTATTACTTGATTTGTCAGTTTCTAGAGAGTTTTCTCTGTTCTTTTCTAGTCTTTGTCACTTTTGATATTTCCTTCCCACTCAGAGACTCCTTTAGTATTTCTTCCAAGGCTAGTTTACTGGTCACGAATTCCTTTAGTTTTTGTTTGTGTGGAAAACTCTTTATCTCTCCTATTCTGAGTGATAGTCTTGATGCAGATTTTTCCCATTTGGCATTTTGAATGCATCATGCCACTCTCTTCTGCCTTGCTGAGTTTCTTTTGAGAAATGCCTAGCTAGCCTTATGTGTTTTCCCTTGTAAGTTTAGGGCTTATTTTATCTTGCTCCTGTTAAGATTTTCCTTTATCACCAAATTTTGCAAACTTAATTACAATATATCTTAGTGTTCACCTGCTTTTATTGATTTTCATGGGAGTTCCCTTTGCCTCCTGGATTTGAAACCTGTTTATTTCCCCAGATTAGAGAAGCTTTTGCCATTATTTCTTGAAATACATTTTCTGCCCCCTTTGGCCTTTTCTTCTTCTTCTGGGACTCCTATAATATGAATGTTCTGTTTGGTGGAGCACTGAGTTCCCTAAGTCTTTTCTCATGTTCTTTAATTCTTCTTTCTGTCTTTTGTTCAGCTTCATTATTTTCCAATATATTTTCTTTTAGGTCGCTAATTTGTTCTTCTGCTTCTTCCAGCCTGCTCTTCATCACATAAAGCCTACTTCCAGTCTCATTTATTATATCTTTCATCTGTGATTGATTCTTTTTTATCTCTTTATGTCTATTGTAAGGGACTTTCTGATGTCTTCTATTCTTTTCTCAAGCCCAGTGATTATCCTTAGTACTGTTGCTTTTATTTCTTCATCAGAAATGTTACCTATATCTGTTTTCTTAGATCTCTGCCTCTGACCTTATCTTGTTTTCATTTGGGTTACGTTCCTCCATTTGGCATTTTGTTTAAGTCTCTGCTTTCTTCTGTATGTTAGAAAATCCACTTATGTACCCTGAAATTAATTGCCTTATGAAAAAGAGGTTATTTAATGCCCAGAGCCTGGCACTTCAAGAGGGTCTCTGGTGTGTGGTGTGTGCACTCTGCTGTTGTGTTTTGGCTGCTCTATCCTTCAGGCCAATTATCTTCAGAGGCTCTCCTTGCCTGCAATGGGCATTTTTTGGTTCATGGCTTGAATGTGGTGAGTTTTAACTAGGAATTCTCTGGTCTGAAATGAGACCTGACATCACATCAACCAGAACTGTGGCCCTGCAGAGCTCTATGGTTGGTAGACATGGTTTTGGAAGGTGTTTGTGTCAGTATTATAGGGGAGGAGCCTGGCACACTGGGGCTGAAGCAAGCTTGACTGAGAAGGGCATTTCCATGGGAGTGGGGAAGTGGGTGGGATTTAGTTTAAACAACTTGGGCAGCCAGTGTTCATGTTGAGTTGCTTCCCACAGGTGGTTCTGTTTTTATGTTGAGGGGTAGGGGAAGGAAATGGCACCAGCCAGCTCCTTTATTCTCTGAGAGGCATCTCCCTAAATGCTTCCTCTTAGAAAAGTGCTCCTACAATACTGGATCATCTCCCCACTGTGTGCACCAGGCATTTTCCAGATGCTGTTTCCACAGTCTGCCACCACGCTGTTTGTGTGCCTTATCTCCAAAAGCAGCACAGTGCCCTCCTGGGGCTATCACAGCTACATGTGCTGAACTTTAAAACTCCATGCTTTAGAGACAGTAGTGTGGGCTGGGGTTTGCACCAGTCTTATCAGGGAGAGGCCTGACACTTTGGGACTGAGACAAGCTTGACTGAGAGTCCCACCTGGGTTTGGTGAAAATAAGTAAGTCAGCCAGTGTTATCACTGAACTGCTTCACACTGATGGATCTGTGTTTATGCTGAGGTGCAGGGTAGGGAAATGGTACCAACCAGCTTCCCTGTCCTCACAGAGTCATTTCTGTGAACATTGCCTCACAGGAACACTCTACGAGGTGAGTGAATAATCTCCCCACTATGTGCTCCATGGGTTCCTCACTTAGCTCTTTCCACACTGTCTACTCCCAAGTTGTTTGCTTGCTTTCTCTCAGGAAGCAGTGCGTGTGCCCTTCATGTTCTTTTCCAGCCAAGCCCACGGACCTATAAAACTGCAGTCTTTAAGCCCTGCTATTTGTAGGAAATCACAAAATTAAGCCCCTCTTCTTTCCCAAGCCAATGGGTTTGGGGAAACATTCTCTTTGTGCTTGGCTCCCTCCTCTCTTTAGCATACTTGATCAATTTCTCTTTTAAATCATGTCTCTGCACTTCCTAACTTCTCTAAGGCGGTCTCTTCTCTCTCTTTAGTTGTGGAATTTGTTCTGTCAGTTTCAGGTGTATTTCTGGAGTATTTAGAATGATTTGATAGTTACCTAGTTGTGTTCATGGGGCAGGGTGAACACAAAGTCCTCCTTCCCCACCACCATCTTTGATGCCTCTTATTCAGGCTTTTGAAAAATTGGTGATTTTTCTAAGAGATGCTGATAACAAAGATCAATAGGTTCTCAAAAAATGTAAGCCTGGAATTTTCATGATAAAACACTATCATTTCAAATTTAAATGGACAAGATATTTTGGACATATTTTGGTGTAAGAGTAAATAATGCAAAAGTGAGAATTTCAGATAGAAAGTTCTGTATATATCTGTGAAGTCCATCTGGTCTAGTGTATCATTTAAGGCCCTTGTTTCTTTGGCGATGTTGTGTCATTTGCAGAAAATGCCATGTTGAAGTTTCCTACTATTAGTGCAGTATTACTAAGTATATCTTTACTTTGGTTATTAATTGATTGATATACTTGGAAGCTCCCACATTAGGGGCATAAATATTCATGATCGTTAGGTCTTCTTGTTGGATAGACCCTTTAAGTATGATATAGTGTCCCTCTTCATCTCTTACTACAGTCTTTTGGATAAACTTTAATCTATCCGATATGAGGATTGCTACCCCAGCTTTCTTTTGAGGACCATTTGAATGGTAAATGGTTCTCCAACCTTTTATTTTCAGGCTGTAGGTGTCCGTACGTCTAAAATGAGTCTCTTATAGACAGCAAATAGATGGGTCTTTCTTTTTTATCCAGTCTGAAACTCTGCATCTTTTGATGGGATCATTTAGCCCCTTCACATTCAGAGTAACTATTGAAAGATATGAATTTAGTGTCATTGTAGTATCTATTCAGTCCCTGTTTTTGTTGATTATTTCTTTGGGCTTCCTCTTTCTTTTACAGTCCCCCTTAAAATTTCTTGCAGAGCTGGTTTGGTGGTCACATATTGTTTCAGTTTCTGCCTATCTTGGAAGCTCTTTATCTCTCCTTCTATTCTGAATGAGAGCCTTGCTGGATACAGTATTCTTGGCTGCATGTTTTCCTCATTTAGTACCTTATATATATCATGCCAGCCTTTTCTAGCCTGCCAGGTCTCTGTGGAGAGGTCTGCTGTTAATCTGGTATTTCTCCCCATATAAGATAAGAATATCTTGTCTCTCACTTCTTTAAAGGTTTTCTCTTTATCTTTGGAATTTGAAAGTTTCACTATTAAATGTTGAAGTGTTGAAAGGTTTTTATTGATTTTGGGGGGACCTCCTTATCTCCTGGATCCGAATGCCTGTTTAGCTCCCCAAGTTAGGGAAGTTCTCAGCTATGATTTGTTCAAATATGCTTTCTGGCACTCTCTGGGCATTTTCTGGAACCCCTATTATATGTAGATTCTTCTTTCTGGAGGCTATCATTTATTTCCCTTAGCCTTTCCTCATGGTTTCTTAATTCTTTTCCTCTTTTTTCCTTAGCTTCCTTCCTTGCCATCAACTTGTCCTCTATGTCACTCACTCTTTCTTCCACCTCTTTAACCCTCATTGTTAAGACATCCAGTTTGGACTACACCTCATTTAATTGATTTTTAATTTCTCCCTGATTACATCTAAATTCTCCAGTTCTGAAGTCTCTAGAGTCCTTTATGCCTTTTTTCAGAGCCACCAGCAACTTTATAATTGTGCTTCTTTTTTTTAATTTTTTTAAATTTATTTATTTATGAGAGTCACACAGAGAGAGAGAGAGAGAGGCAGAGACATACGCAGAGGGAGAAGCAGGCTCCATGCACCGGGAGCCCGACGTGGGATTCGATCCCGGGTCTCCAGGATCGTGCCCTGGGCCAAAGGCAGGCGCCAAACCACTGCGCCACCCAGGGATCCCTATAATTGTGCTTCTAAATTGGCTTTCTGACATCAAATCATAATCCATATTCTATAACATTGTGACAGAGAGTCCTATTCCCGATTCTTTCTTTTGTGTTGAATTCTTCCTTCTAGTCGTTTAGCTCAATGCAGAGTGGCTGTATGAGCCAGCTGAGTCAAAAATATCAACCATGACCTAAGTAAATTTCACCTGAGATGATTCTGACAAGGCCAGAGACCAGAAAATGAAAACAAAGATCAGAACAAAATAAAACAAAAGGACCCCTCAAGTGAAAAACAAATTTTAAAACAAAGTATTAAAAAATAAAGGCCAAAAATCCCAAAGAAGAAGAAAAAAAAGAAAAAGAAAAAGAAAGAAGAAAAAGAGAAAAAAAAAGAGAGAAAAAAAGGTGGGAAACTGGGAGATGGTGATGGTGAAGAAGTTGTAGTGGAGGAAGAATGTAGTCTACCTGAGGGGTCCTAGAGGGTGATCCTCTTGGTTTTGAGTGTATTAAGTTTTGTATGTTAGAAGATGATTAATCCCAAATTTATATAAACCAGGAATACTTGTAGAAAGCCCCAATATTGACCACCAAAATATAAATGATATCAAGGAGGGGGGCATAATGGGAATGAAGAGATAATATAATCTCACAGAATGAACCAAGCATGGTATTCCACTTGGTTCTGGGTGCATGCTGGTCATGTTTTAGAAGGTATTAACTTCCACCATTGTAGAACAAAATGAGGCAGAGAAAACAATAAACACCAAAAACTCATATCTCCTATATCTCCCAAAACTAAATTGAGCATGATTTTTTAATTGACCATGTTGAAGGGAATCCAGAAGTGAAAAATATATCTAAGACATGTAATTGTAGAAATATGAAAGTCAAAAAGGAAGAAACCTAAAAATGAAGAGCTGGTAAAAAATTGTAGTTAAGGTGGGAAAAGAAAAAATATTGGAAATTTTTAGTTGGATATAAAAATGAATTGTAATGGAAAAAGGAAAAAAAATTTAAGTTGGGGGGGGGACCCTCTACTTCTATGTCTATTTCCCTCAGTCCTGGAGCTTTTCAACACTGCTTGGTCAAGAATTTGCTCTTTCCTTGTTCTTTCAGTTGGTCTTCTGGAGGAAGGGCCTGCTGTGCTGATTCTCAGGTATGCGTGCCTGGGTGGAGATGCCCGCTCCCTTCTGGGTGCTGGGCTCAGTGGCAGCTGTTTTTCCTATGAGGCCTTTGTTCCCTGGTGGCCCCACCTCTCCCAGGCCCTCAGGGAAACAAGGACGAAAAATAGCAATGGTGGTGGCCAGATTTCCCACTCTGGAGTCAGCTCCCTGCTAGTAACGAATGTAGTCTCCCAGTCTGCGCTGGCCTAGATGCTCCTGGGGCAGGCACGGGTGCACTGATCGGCACAGCTTGCAGGATGCCCAGCAGCAGAAGAATTTTTGCTGTCTTTTGCCCTCCCTGCTTCTGCCTGTCATGAGGGAACACGGGATTGCTGGCTTTGTCTGCTTGAGTTCTGTGGGATCTGGGGCCCTGTGCTACTGGAACCATGCTGCAGGGGGCCGCAGACCCCCAAGGCAACAGGGCACAGCCACCTCCATCAGGAGCTGGCCCGCCTAACCCACTGGCTTCTCCCAAATGCCCTGAGGGCTCCAGCACTCCAGCCCTTTACCTAGATCTGTCTGTGGTTTGCAGTGCGCTTTCTCCCTGTCGCACTTCCTCTATTAGTGACTTCGGGACTCTGGAGGCTTCGCTGCCCCTCCTGTGATTCTGCCCAATTTCCCTGCTAAGCACTTTTCCGTCTGGGAAAACTCTGGCGCAGATTTTGAAAGTTCCCGCTTCCCCAGGGCTGGGCTTTCCTGTCCTGGAGGCTTTCGCCACTCTGCTTTAGCCTGGCTCTTCGCGGGGCCCCTCCCCCACTTTATTCTCTTTTATTTATTTTTTTCTGCCTTCCTACCTTGCTAGAAGCAAAAACGGTTCTCTCTGTAGCATTCCAGCTGTTCTCTCCTTAAATCTCAGGTCGAATTTTTAGGTGTTTTAGGTGTTTTGAAAATTATCTATGTAAGTTGGTGGGACCAGGTGAGTTTAGGACTCCTACTTTTCCACCATCTTGTCCTGCCTCCTCAGCATTTCCCATAAAACAAAGTGATTGTCAAACACTTTGAACTTATGGATCATATTTGGTAGTGTGACCCTTGGGAAAGTCACATAACTAATTTGAGTCTTATTTACCTTTTTTTCCTCTTTAAAAAGTTTTTATTTTAATTCCAGTTAACATACACTGTTACCTTAGTTTCAGGTGTACAGTATCAGGATTAAACACTTCCATACAACACCTGGTGCTCATCACAGGTGCACTCTTTAATTTCCCCATCCTCTCACCCACGTCCCCTCTGGTAACCATCAGTTTGTTCTGTATAATTAGTAGTCCGTCCTTCCTTCCTTCCTTCCTTCCTTCCTTCCTTCCTTCCTTCCTGGAAGAAGAGGAGGATTTTATAGTCTAGTCTTTTAAAAAAATTCAATTTGCCAACATATAGTATAACACCCAGTGTTCATCCCATTAAGTGTGTTCCTCAGTGCCTATCACCCAATTACCCCACCCCCTGCCCACCTCCCCTTTCACAAGCCTTTATTTGTTTTCCAGAGTTAGGAGTCTCTTATGGTTTGTCTCCCTCTCTAATTTTTCCCACTCAGTTCCCCTCCTTTCCCCTATAATCCCTTTCACCACTTTTTATATTCCAGGTATGAGTGAAACTATATGATTATCATCCTTCTCCGATTGACTTACTTCACTCAGCATAATACCCTCCAGTTCCATCCATGTCAAAGCAAATAGTGGGCATTTGTCTTTTCTGATGGCTGAGTAATATTTCATTATATATATATATAAATACTACATCTTCTTTATCCATTCATTTGTTGAAGTACATCGTGGCTCCTTCCACAGTTTGGCTATTGTGGACATTACTGCTATGAACATTGGGGTGCAGGTGTCCCAACATTTCACTACATCATATCTTTGGGGTAAATACTCAGTAATGCAATTGCTGAATTGTAGAGTAGCTCTATTTTTAACTTCTTGAGGAACCTTCCCACTGTTTTCCAGAGTGGCTGTACCAGTTTGCATTCCCACCAACAGTACAAGAAGGTTCCCCTTTCTCTGCATCTTCTCCAACATTTGTTGTTTCCTGTCTTGTTAATTTTTCGCCATTCTCACTGGTGTGAGGTGGTATCTCATTTTGGGTTTGATTTGTATTTCCCTGATGGCAAGTGATGTGGAGCATTTTCTCATGTGCTTGTTGGCCATGTCTATGTCTTCCTCTGTGAGATTTCTCTTCATGTCTTCTGCCCATTTCA
Source organism: Canis aureus (assembly GCF_053574225.1). Taxonomy (NCBI): domain Eukaryota; kingdom Metazoa; phylum Chordata; class Mammalia; order Carnivora; family Canidae; genus Canis; species Canis aureus. The sequence goes on along the minus strand of NC_135649.1, from coordinate 64,973,324 downwards.
TGATTGGATTGGGCCTTATTTACTTTAATTGTAAAATGGAAAAATGAAACTAATTTTGTAGGGATGCTGTGACAAGTAAATAAGGTAATTTATAGAAATTTCCTAGCACAAGGTAGGTACTCAATAATTACTGGTTGCTGTACTACATGGATGATCTTTGAGGACAACATGCTAATTGAAATAAGCCAGTAACAAAAAGATAATAACCATGACTTCACTTACATGAGATATCTAATAGAGTAGAATTAATAGAAGCAGAACATAACACTGTAGTTTCCAAGGACTAGGGGGAGGGAGAAATGGGAAAATATTGCTCAATGGATATAGAGTTTCAGTTTTGCAAGATGAAGAAACTCTGGAGTTTTGCTGCCCAACAATGTGAATATAGTTAACCCTGTTGAACTGTATATTTAAAAATGGTTATGTTGGGGATGCCTGGGTGGCTCAGTGGTTGAGCATCTGCATGATCCTGGGGTCCAGGGATCAAGGCCTGCATCAGGCTACCTGCAAAGAGTCTGCTTCTCCCTCTGCTTGCGTCTCTGCCTCTCTCTGTGTGTCTCTTGTGGATAAGTAAATAAAAACATAAAAAATGGTTATGATGGTAAATTTTATGTTATGAGATGTTTTATCACAATTAAAAATGGATAAATAAGGCAGCCTGGGTGGCTCAGTGGTTTAGCGCCACCTTCAGCCCAGGGGATGATCCTGGAGACCCGGGATGGAGTCCTGTGTCAGGCTCCCTGCATGGAGCCTGCTTCTCCCTTTGCCTATGTCTCTGCCTCTCTCTGTCTCTCTCTGTGTATCTCATGAATAAGTAAAAAAAATCTTTTAAAAAAAGTCGATAAAAATTAAAAATAATTATTAGTTGTTATTAATTATATCATGATGATTATGATTTTGACTAAAATTAACATATTGGTCCTGAGTCTGTTTTTCTGCTTATACAGACATGGCCTAAATGTAAAAGCCAGAGCTTATGGGACATCTAATCAACAGGTCAAGAGCCAGAATAGGAAGAGAATGTAATTTCTATGCAAACTGAATGTTGAACCATTAAGCCACCTGTATCATCAAAATACGGCTAGTAGGAGCCATAGAAAATTGGGATGAATAGAAGAGTACTATTTCTAGCAATATCTATAATTATGGAAGATTAATTTTTGACCTATTGTAGGGATAGGTGGTAGCAAGCCTGGCTAGGTAAAGGTAGTATCTAAAACAGTGTCTTAGAACATTCTGTGATAATGGGAATTGTAATTGTTAATTGTATGTGTCCACTTAACTGGGTTTCAGAATACCCATATAGCTAATATATAGGTGTATAGCTAATATATATATGGGTATAGCTAATATATAGCTAAATAATAAAATATATAGCTAATATATAGCTTAATAATAAAACATTATTTTTATATACATCTATGAAGGTATTTCTGGAAGAGATTAGCATTTGAATCAGTAGACTGACTTTAAAAACCGCTCTCTTCAACGTGGGTAGTCATCATCCAATCTTTTAATGCCTGAATAGAATAAAAAAGGCAGAAAAAGGGAAAAGTTTCTCTCTCAATTTTTAATTGAGATACAGTTGACATACAACACTATATTAGCTTCAGGTACACAACATAACGATTTGATATATGAATATACTGCAAGATGAACACCAGAGTAAATTTAGTTAACATTCATCACCATACATAGTTACAAAATTTTTGTTGTAATAAAAAAATTAAGATCTACTCTCTTAGTAGCTTTAAAGTATACAATAGAGTATTATGAACTATAGTCACCATGCTGTATATAACATTCACAGGAATTATTTATTTTATAACAGGACAGTTGTACGTATTGACGACATTCACCTATTTTGCTCCCCCTCTCATTTTGTCCTCTAGAAACAATCAATTTGTTCTTTGTGCCTATAAGGTTGATTTTTGCTATTGTTTATTTTTTTTAGATTCTACATGCAAGTGAGATCATATGGTATTTGTCTTCCTCTATCTCACTTATTTCACTTAGCATAATGTTCTCAGAGTGCATCTATGGTATCACAAATGGCAGGATTTCCTTCTTTTCTATGGCTGAATAATACTCTATCATATATACCACATTTTCTTTAGCCATTCATTCATTGATAGATGCTTGGGTTGCTTCCAGGTATACACTTTTTAAATAATGCTGCAATGAACATAGGGATGCACATATATTTTCAAGTTACTTTTTTGACTTCCTTCAGATAAATCACAAGAAGTGGAATTGCAGGAACATATCTTAGTTCAAATTTTTAATTTTTTGTGGAAACTTTCATACCATTTTATCATAGTGGCTGAAACAGTTTGCATACTTTCCAACAACATACTTTTTCAACACTTGTTCTTTCTGTCCTTTTGATAATAGTCATTTTAATAGGTATGAGGTGATATTTCATTGTGGTTTTGATTTGCATTTCCTTTATGCTTAGTGATGTTGAGCATCTTTTTTTTTGCATCTCTTGGCTATCTGTGTCTTTATTGGAAAAATTTCTATTCAGATTTTCTGCTCATTTTTTAATCAGATATTTTTTGCTATTGAGTTGTATAAAATTTCTCTATATTTTTTAAAAGTTTATTTAAATTCGATTTAGTTACCATATAGTGTATTATTCATTTCAGCAGTAAATTTAGTGATTCATCAGTTGCATATAACACCCACTGTTTATTACCTCAAGCGGCCTCTTCAATGCCCATCACCCAATTACCTCATCTCCCCCACCTCCACTCCAGCAACCCTCAGTTTGTTTCCTATACTTGAGTATTTTAGTTTGCATTCCTTTCTGTTTTTATCTTATTTTTCCTTCCCTTCCCCTATATTCACCTGTTTTGTTTCTTAAATTCCACATATAAAAGTGAAACTCAATGGTATTTGTCTTTCTCTAACTTATTTCCCTCAGCATAATACCCTCTATTTCCATCCACATGGTTGCAAATAGCAAAATTTCATTCTTTTTGATGGCTGAGTTATATTTCACTGTATATATATGCCACATCTTTATTCACTGATCTGTCAATGGACAGCTGAGCTCTTTCCAGATGTTTGGTTATTGAGACATTGCTCCTATAAACATTGGGGTGCATGTGCCCCTTTGAATCACTATGTTTGTATCCTTTGGGTAAATGCCTAGTAGTGCAGTTGCTGGGTTGTAGGGTAGTCCTATTTTTTTTTAACTATTTGAGGAAACTCCATACTGTTTTCCAGAGTGGCTGACCAGTTTGTGTTCCCACCAACAGTGTGAGAGGATTTCCCTTTCTCCAAATCCTTGCCAGCATCTGTTCTTTCCTGAGTTATTAATTTTAGCCATTCTTACCAGTGTAAAGTGGTATCTCATCATGGTTTTGATTGGTATTTCCCTGATGACAAGTGATGTGGAGCATGTTTTCATGTGTCTGTTGGCCATTTGTATGTTTTCTTTGGAGAAATGTCTGTTCATGTCTTCTGTCCCCTTTTTCACTGGAGTTTTTGGTTTAGAGATGTTGAATTTGATAAATTCTTTATAGATCTTGGATACTAGCTCTTTATCTGATATGTCATTTGCAAATATCTTCTCTCATTTCAAAGGTCGCATTTTAGTTTTGTTGTTTCCTTTGCTGTGCAGAAGACTTTTCTCTTGTTGAAGTCCCAAGAGTTCATTTTTGCTTTTGTTTCTATTGCCTTTGGAGACATGTCTAGCAAGAAGTTGCTGTGGCTGAGGTCGAAGAGGTTCCTACCTGTGTTCTCCTCTAGGATTTTGATGGATTCCTGTCTTACATTTAGGTCTTTCATGCATTTTGAGTTTATCTTTGTGTATGGTGTAATAAAATGGCCCAGTTTCATTCTTCTAAACATAGTTGTCCAATTTTCCCAACACCATTTGCGGAAGAGACTGTCTTTTTTCTGTTGGATATTCTTTCTCGCTTTGTCGAAGATTAGTTGACCATAGAGTTGAGGGTCCATTTCTGTGTTCTCTATTTTTTCCATTGATCTATGTGCCTGTTTTTGTGCCAGTGCCATACTATCTTGATGATTATGTTTGTAATACAGCTTGAATTCCAGAAGTTTGATACCTCCACTTCTGATAAAGGGTTAATATATATTTTACAAATTAACCTTTTATCAGATACATTATTTGCAAATATTTGATCCCATTCTATAGGTTGCATTTTCTTTTTCTTTTTTTAAAGATTTTATTTATTTATTCATGAGAGACACAGAAAGAAAGGCAGAGACACAGGCAGAGGGAGAAGCAGGCTCCCCGCATGGAGCCTGATGTAGGACTCGATCCCAGGACTCCAGGATCACGCCCTGAGCTGAAGGCAGATGCTCAACTGCTGAGCCACTCAGGCATCCCTATAGGTTGCATTTTCATTTTGCTAATGGCTTATTTTGCAGAAGCTTTTTCATTTGAGTTAGCCTTACTTATTGTTTTTGGTTTGGTTTGGTTTGGTTTGGTTGTGTTGTCTTCCATTTTGGTGTCAAATCCAAAAAATTGTTGTGGAGACCAATGTCAAGGAGTTTATTACCTATTTTTTTGTCTAGGAGTATTATGTTTTTAGATCTTATGATCAAATCTTTAATCCATTTTGGGTTATTTTCTGTGTGTGATATAGAATAGTGGTCAAGGTTCATTCTATACTTCTGATGGTCTAGTTTTCCTTACATCATTTAGTGAAGAAACAATTCTTTCTCCTTTGCATATTTTTCACTCCCGTGTCATAAATTAATAGACTCATGCATAAATTAATGCATGAGGTTATTTCTGGGCCTTCTGTCCATTAAAATATGTATCTGTTCTCATGCTGAGATCATACTGGTTTGATTACTATATCTTTGTAATATAGTTTGAAATAAAGAGTTCTGATGTTTCTAGCTTTGTGTTTCTTTCTTAAGATTGCTTTGGCTATTTGTGACCATCTGTGAATCAACATAAATTTTAGAATTTTTTTTCTGTTCCTGTAAATATTGCCAGGGGATTTTTCATAGGGATTGCATTGGATTTGTATATTGCTTTGGGTAGTGTGGGCATTTTAACAATATTAATTCTTCCATTTCATAAGCATGGTATATTTTTTCCATTTTTTGTGTTCTTCAGCTTGATTCATCAAGGTCTTGTAGTTTTCCATGTAAGAGGTTTTTAAATCCCTTGTCTAATTTCATTCCTAGGTATTTTTTATTTGTGATGCAATTGTAAATGGGAATGTGTTCTTGCATTCTCTCTCAGACAATTCACTATTATTTTATAGGTGTGCAACCAATTTTTGTATATTGATTCTGAATTCTACAATTTTTGGTATGTTGCATTTCAATTTTAGTTTACTCAAGATATTTCTTGATTTTTCCTTTTATTTCTTCTTTGGCCCATTGATTGTTCAGTAACATGGTATTTAATCTCCACATATTTGTGAATTTTCCATTTTCACCTGTAACTGATTTCTAAATATTTTGCCATTGTTATTGAAAAGGATATTTGATATGAATTCAGACTACTTAATTTTATTATGATTTGTCTTATGGCCTAATATATGATCTACCCTGGAGAATGTTCCATTTGCAATTGAGAAGAATGTATATTCTGTTACTTTAAGATGCAATATCTTGTATATGTCTTTTGTAGGCCACAAATACATGGGACTTGAGGGTGTTTTTATCCATTCAACCAATCTTTGTCCTTTGATTAGAGCATTTACATCTAAACTAATTATTGACAGGTACAGAATTATAGCATTTTCCCATTGTTTTCATGCTTTTTTGTAATTCTTTGTTTCTTATTCTCTTTTTCTCTTCCTTTGTGATTTGATGAATTTCTGTGGTGGTATGCTTATATTTCCTTCTCTTTATCTTTTGTGCTTCTAGTATAGGTTTTTGGTTTGTGGTTACCATGAAGATTACATGAAACAACTTGTATATATAATAGTCTATTTTAAGTTCATAAAAATTTAAGTTTGAACAAATTGTAAAGCTCTACGTTTTTACGTTCCCTCACGCTCTGACTTTGATGTTATAATTTACATCTATTATCTTGTGTATATATAAATAAATTATTGTAGTTACAGTTTTTACTGCTTTTGTCATTTATGCTCTATACTATAATTTTATAATTGATTAGGTTGGCACCTTTACAACATTAGATTATCCTGCATTTTAAAAAATATTTACATTTACACTTCCATCTGTTTTCCTGTTACTAACTTGTGCCATCCTATTTTATTTTTTTATTTTCTTATTCTGTTTATTGGAGTTCAATTTGCTAATATATAGCATAACACCCAGTGCTCATCCCGCCCAGCGCCCCCATCAGGGCCCATCACCCAGTCAACCCAACCCCATGCCACCTTCCCCTTCCATTACCCCTTGTTCATTTCCCAGAGTTAGGTGTCTCTCATGTTTTGTCACCCTCACTGATATTTTCACTCATTTTTTCCCATTTCCCTTCATTCCCTTTCACTAATTTTTATATTCCCCAAATGAATGAGACCATATAATGTTTGTCCTTTTCCGATGATTTACTTCACTCAGCACAATACCCTCCAGATCCCTCCACGTCGAAGCAAATGGTGGGTATTTGTCGTTTCTGATGGCTTAGTAATATTCCATTGTATACATATACCACACCTTCTTTATCTATTCATCTTTCAGTGGACACCGAGACTCCTTCCACAGTTTGGCTATTGTGGACATTGCTGCTATAAACATCGGGGTGCAGGTGTCCCAGCATTTCCCTGCATCTGTATCTTTGGGGTAAATCCCCAGGAGTGCAACTGCTGAGTCTTAGGACCGATCTATTTTTAACTCTTTGAGGAACCTCCACACAGTTTTCCAGAGTGGCTGTACCAGTTCACATTCCCACCAACAGTACAAGAGGGTTCCCCTTTCTCCACATCCTCTCCAACATTTGTTGGTTCCTGTATTGTTGATTTTCACCATTCTCACTGGTGTGAGGTGGTATCTCATTGTGGTTTTGATTTGTATTTCCCTGATGGCCAGTGATGCGGAGCATTTTGTCATGTGCCTGTTGGCCATGTCTATGTCTTCTGCTGTGAGATTTCTGTTCATGTCTTTTGCCCATTTCATGATTGGATTGTTTGTTTCTTTACTGTTGAGTTTAATAAGTTCTTTATAGATCTCGGCTACTAGCCCTTTATCTGATATGTCATTTGCAAATATCTTCTCCCATTCTGTAGGTTGTCTTTGAGTTTTGTTGATTGTTTCTTTTTCCTGTGCAAAAGCTTCTTATCTTGATGAAGTCCCAGTAATTAATTTTTTCTTTTGTTTTTCTCGCCTTCAGGGATGCTGTCTTTTTTTTTTTTTTTTTTTTTTTAGGGATGCTGTCTTGTATACAGCAAATAAATAGGTCTTGCTTTTTTATCCAATCTGAAACCCTGCACCTTTTCATGGGGTCATAAAACCCATTCATGTTCAGAGTTACTATTGAAAGATATGAATTTAGTATCATCATGATACCTATTCAATCCCTGTTTTTGTGGATTGTTTCCTTAGACTTCCTCTTTCGTTTACAGAGTCCCCCTTAATATTTCTTGCAGAGCAGGTTTGGTGGTCACATATTCTTTCAGTTTCTGCCTATCTTGGAAGCTCTTTATGTCTCCTTCTATTCTGAATGAGAGCTTTGCTGGATAAAGTATTCTTGGCTGCAGATTCTTCTCATTTAGGACCCTGCATAGGTCTTGCCATCCCTTTCTGGCCTGCCAGGTCTCTGCAGAGAGGTCTGCTGTTATCCTGATGCTTCTCCCCATAAAAGTTAGGGATTTCCAGTCTCTTGCTTCTTTAAGGATCTTCTATTTATCTTTGGAATTTGCAAGTTTCACTATTAAATGTCGAGGTGTTGAGAGGTTTATATTGATTTTAGGGGGGGATCTCTTTATCTCCTGGATCTGAATGCCTGTTCCCTTTGCCAAGGTAGGGATCTTCTCTGCTATGATTTGTTCAGATACATATTATGGACCTCCGTCCTTTTAGGTGCCTTTGGGAACCCCAATTAAATTTTTTCCTTCTGGGCTGTAATTTATTTCCCTTAACCTATCCCGATGATCTTTTAATTGTTTTTCTCTTTTCCTCAGTTTCCTTCCTTGCCATCAACTTATCTTCTGTGTCACACACTCCCTCTTCTACCTCATTAACCCTGGTCGTTAGGACCTCTATTTTGGATTGCATCTCATTTAATTGATTCTTAATTTCCGCCTGATCAGATCTAAATTCTGCGGTCATGAAATCTCTTGAATCCTTTATGCTTTTTTCTAGAGCCAACAGTAGCTTTAAAATTGGGCCTTTGAATTGGCTTTCTGACATAGAATAGTATTCCAAATTTTGTAACTCTGTGGGAGAGAGGACTGTTTCTGATTCTTTCTTTTGAGTTGAGTTCTAGTCATTTTGCTCAGTTCAGAGTGGCCCCAAACAAGTTGTACTGGGAAAAGGAGAAAAAGAGAGAAGAGACAGGAGGGGCAAGATGGTGGAAGAGTACGGACCCCAAATCACCTGTCCCCACCAAATTACCTAGATAACCTTCAAATCATCCTGAAAATCTACGAATTCGGCCTGAGATTTAAAGACAGAACAGCTGGAATGCTACAGTGAGAAGAGTTCGCGCTTCTATGAAAGTAGGAAGACGGGGAAAAAAGAAATAAAGAAACAGAGGGCATCCAAGGGGGAGGGACCCCACGAGGAGCCGGGCTAAGGCTGGGGCAAGTGTCCCCAGGACAGGAAAGCACCGCCCCAGAGAAGCAGGAGCTTCACCAATCTTCTTGAGCGGAAAGGCGCTCACAAGGAGTTGAAGCAGGACCCCAGGAGTACGGGGATGCCCTCAGGGTCCCTGGGACACTAATAGAGCAACTGCGCACCAGAAAGAGTGCGCTGAGCTCCCTAAAGGGTTGCAACGCGCAAGCATTGACCCGGGAGCAGCTCAGAGGGGCTCCGGTGGCGGTTCTGCCCGGAGGGGGCTGCGTGTCCCGGGAGCAGCTCGGCTGCAGCTCCGGCAGAGGAAGAGGCTCCTTGCGGAGGGGTCTGCACGGCTCGGGGAGCAGCACGGAGGGGCGCCGGCGGTGGCTCCGCAGAGAGGCAGCTGTGTGGCCGGGAGCACGAATCCAACATCGCAGGCCCCGGAGCACAGGGCGCCGGGACACAGCCCAAGATACGACCTCCCTCCGGGTCAGGCAGAGGCCGGGAGGGCACAGGACACAAAGGACGCTCCTGCCCCGAGCTGAGCAGATCAGCGGCCCAGCCCCCAGAGCATCCAGGCCCCAGCAGACGGAGAGCTCCTTAGTTACTGCGGGAGCTGAATCCAGGGCTCCAGAGCTGGCCACCGCCACTGTAGTTGTTCCTCCTAGGGCCTCACAGAGTAAACCAAACCCACTGAGCCCTGCACCAGGCAGGGGGGAGAGCAGCTCCCCCAAGTGCTAACACCTGAAAATCAGCACAACAGGCCTCTCCCCAGAAGACCTACTAGACTGACAAGTTCCAGGGGAACTCAAGGGACTTAAAGTATACAGAATCAGAAGATACTGCCCCATGGTGTTTTTTGTTGTTGTTGTTGTTGTTTTGTTTGTTTTTGGTTTTGTTTTGTTTTGTTTTTGCTTTTTGATTTTTTTGGTTCCCCCACCCTTTTTTCCCTTTCTTTCTTTTTCTTTCTCTTTTTCTTCCTTTTTCTTCCAATTTTTCTTTTTTCTTTTTTCTTTTTATTTTTTCTTTCCATCTTTTTCTCCTCTCTTTCTCTCCTTTTCCCAATACAACTTGTTTTTGGCCACTCCACACTGAGCAAAATGACTAGAAGGAATACCTCACCTCAAAAGAAAGAATCAGAAACACTCCTCTCTCCCACAGAGTTACAAAATCTGGATTACAATTCAATGTCAGAAAGCCAATTCAGAAGCACAATTATACAACTACTGGTGGCTCTAGAAAAAAGCATAAAGGGCTCAAGAAACTTCATGACTGCAGAATTTAGATCTAATCAGGCAGAAATTAAATATCAATTGAATGAGATGCAATCCAAACTAGAAGTCCTAACGACGAGGGTTAACGAGGTGGAAGAACAAGTGGATGACATAGAAGACAAGTTGATGGCAAAGAGGGAAACTAAGGAAAAAAGAAACAATTAAAAGACCATGAAGATAGATTAAGGGAAATAAACGACAGCCTGAGGAAGAAAAACCTGTTTAATTGGGGGTCCCGAGGGCACCGAAAGGGGCAGCGGGACAAGAATATGTATTTGAACAAATCATAGCTGAAAACTTTCCTAATCTGGGAAGGGAAACAGGCATTCAGATGCAGGAAATAGAGAGATCCCACCCGAAAATCAATAAAATCCTTTCAACACCTCGACATTTAATAGTGAAGCTTGCAAATTCCAAAGATAAAGAGAAGATCCTTAAAGCAGCAAGAGACAAGAAATCCCTGACCTTTATGGAGAGGAGTATTAGGGTAACAGCAGACCTCTCCACAGAGACCCGGCAGGCCAGAAAGGGCTGGCAGGATATATTCAGGGTCCTAAATGAGAAGAACATGCAACCAAGAATCCTTTATCCAGCAAGGCTGTCATTCAGAATGGAAGGAGAGATAAAGAGCTTCCAAGACAGGCAGGAACTGAAAGAATATGTGACCTTCAAACCAGCTCTGCAAGAAATTTTAAGGGGGACTCTTAAAATTCCCCTTTAAGAAGAAGTTCAGTGGAACATTCCACAAAAACAAGGACTGAAAAGATATCATGATGACACTAAACTCATATCTGTCAATAGTAACTCTGAACGTGAACGTGCTTAATGACGCCATCAAAAGGCTCAGGGTTTCAGACTGGATAAAAAAGCAGGACCCATCTATTTGCTGTCTACAAGAGACTCATTTTACAAAGAAGGACACCTACAGCCTGAAAATAAAAGGTTGGAGAACCATTTACCATTCTAATGGTCCTCAAAAGAAAGCAGGGGTAGCCATCCTTATATCAGATAAACTAAAATTTACCCAGAAGACTGTAGTGAGAGATGAAGAGGGACACTATACCATACTTAATGGATCTATCCAACAGAAGGACTTAACAATCCTCAGTATATATGCCCCGAATGTGGGACCTGCCAAATATTTAAACAAATTAATAACGAAAGTGAAGAAATACTTAGATAATAATACACTTATACTTGGTGACTTCAATCTAGCTCTTTCTATACTCGATAGGTCTTCTAAGCACAACATCTCCAAAGAAACGAGAGCTTTAAATGAGACCCTGGACCAGATGGATTTCACAGATATCTACAGAACTTTACATCCAAACTCAACTGAATACACATTCTTGTCAAGTGCACATGGAACTTTCTCCAGAATAGACCACATACTGGGTCACAAATCGGGGCTGAACCAATACCAAAAGATTGGGATGGTCCCCTGCATATTCTCAGACCATAATGCCTTGAAATTAGAACTAAATCACAACAAGAAGTTTGGAAGGACGTGAAACACATGGAGGTAAAGGACGATCCTGCTAAAAGATGAAAGGGTCAACCAGGAAATTAAGGAAGAATTAAAAAATTCATGGAAACTAATGAGAATGAAGATGCAACCATTCAAAATCTTTGGGATGCAGCAAAATCAGTCCTAACGGTGAAATACATCGCAATACAAGCATCGATTCAAAAACTGGAAAGAACTCAAATACAAAAGCTAACCTTACACATAAAGGAGCTAGAGAAAAAACAGCAAATAGATCCTACACCCAGCAGAAGAAGAGAGTTAATAAAGATTCGAGCAGAACTCAATGAAATCGAGACCAGAAGAACTGTGGAACAGATCAACAGAACCAGGAGTTGGTTCTTTGAAAGAATTAATAAGATAGATAAACCATTAGCCAGCCTTGTAAAAACAATATGGAGAAGACCAAATTAATAAAATCATGAATGAGAAAGGAGAGATCACTACCAACACCAAGGAAATACAAACGATTTTAAACACATATTATGAACAGCTATACGCCAATAAATTAGGCAATCTAGAAGAAATGGACACATTCCTCGAAAGCCGCAAACTACCAAAACTGGAACAGGAAGAAATAAAAAACCTAAACAGACCAATAACCAGGAGGTAAATTGAAGCAGTCATCAAAAACCTCCCAAGACACAAAAGTCCAGGGCCAGATGGCTTCCCAGGGGAATTCTAACAACCATTTAAAGAAGAAATCATACCTATTCTACTAAAGCTGTTTGGAAAGATACAAAGAGATGGAGTACTTCCAAATTCGTTCTATGAGGCCAGCATCACCTTAATTCCAAAACCAGACAAAGACCCCACCAAAAAGGAGAATTACAGACCAATATCCCTGATGAACATGGATGCAAAAATTCTCAACAAGATACTAGCCAATAGGATCCAAGAGTACATTAAGAAAATTATTCACCATGACCAAGTAGGATTTATCCCCGGGACACAAGGCTGATTCAACACCAGTAAAACAATCAATGTGATTCATCATATCAGCAAGAGAAAAACCAAGAACCATATGATCCTCTCATTAGATGCAGAGAAAGCATTTGACAAAAGACAGCATCCATTCCTGATCAAAACTCTTCAGAGTGTAGGCATAGAGGGAAATTCCTCAACATCTTAAAAGCCATCTACGAAAAGCCCACAGCAAATATCAGTCTCAATGGGGAATCACTGGGAGCCTTTCCCCTAAGATCAGGAACAAGACAGGGATGTCCACTCTCACCACTGCTATTCAACATAGTACTGGAAGTCCTAGCCTCAGCAATCAGACAACAAAAAGACATTAAGGGTATTCATATTGGCAAAGAGGAAGTCAAACTCTACCTTTTCACCGAATGCATGATACTCTGCATAAAAAATTCAAAAGCCTCCACCCCAAGATTGCTATAACTCATACAGCAATTTGGTAGCGTGGCAGGATACAAAATCAATGCCCAGAAATCAATGGCATTTCTATACACTCACAATGAGCCTGAAGAAAGAGAAAATAAGGAGTCAATCCCATTTACAATTGCACCGAAAAACATAAGATACCTAGGAATAAACCTAACGAAAGAGGTAAAGGATCTATACCCTAAAAACTGCAGTACACTTCTGAACGAAATTGAGGAAGACACAAAGAGATGGAAAAATATTCCATGCTCATGGATTGGCAGAATTAATATTTTGAAAATGTCAATGTTACCCAGGTCAATTTACACGTTTAATGCAATCCCTATCAAAATACCATGGACTTTCTTCAGAGAGTTAGAACAAATTATTTTAAGATTTGTGTGGAATCAGAAAAGACCCCGAATAGCCCGGGGAATTTTAAAAAAGAAAACCATAGCTAGGGGCATCACAATGCCTGAGTTCAGGTTGTACTACAAAGCTGTGGTCATCAAGACAGTGTGGTACTGGCACAAAAACAGACACATAGATCAGTAGAACAGAATAGAGAATCCAGAAGTGGACCCTGAACTTTATGGTCAACTAATATTCGATAAAGGAGGAAAGACTATCCATTGGAAGAAAGACAGTCTCTTCAATAAATGGTGCTGGGAAAATTGGACATCCACATGCAGAAGAATGAAACTAGACCACTCTCTTGTACCATACACAAAGATAAACTCAAAATGGATGAAAGATATAAATGTGAGACAAGATTCCATCAAAATCCTAGAGGAGAACACAGGCAACATCCTTTTTGAACTCAGCCACAGTAACTTCTTGCAAGATACATCCACAAAGGCAAAAGAAACAAAAAAAAAAAGGAATTATTGGAACTTCATCAAGATAAGAAGCTTTTGCATAGCAAAGGATATAACAAAACTAAAAGACAACCTACAGAATGGGAGAAGATATTTGCAAATGACATATCAGATAAAGGGCTAGTTTCCAAGATCTATAAAGAATTTATTAAATTCAACAGCAAAGAAATAAACAATCCAATTATGAAATGGGCAAAAGACATGAAGAGAAATCTCACAGAGGAAGACATAGACATGGCCAACATGCACATGAGAAAGTGCTCTGCATCACTTGCCATCAGGGAAATACAAATCAAAATCACAATGAGACACCTCTTCACACCAGTGAGAATGAGGAAAATTAACAAGTCAGGAAACCACAGATGTTGGAGAGCATGCAGAGAAAAGGGAACCCTCTTCCACTGTTGGTGGGAATGTGAACTAGTGCAGCCACTCTGGAAAACTGTGTGGAGGTTCCTCAAAGAGTTCAAAATAGACCTGCCCTACGACCCAGCAATTGCACTGTTGGATATTTACCCCAAAGATTCAGATGCAATGAAATGCCGGGACACCTGCACCCCGATGTTTATAGCAGCAATGGCCACAATAGCCACACTGTGGTAGGAGCCTCAGTGTCCATCGAAAGATGAATGGATAAGGAAGATGTGGTTTATGTGTACAATGGAATATTACTCAGCCATCAGAAACTACAAATACCCAGCATTTGCTTCAACGTGGATGGAACTGTAGGGTATTATGCTGAGTGAAGTAAGTTAAACGGAGAAGGACAAACATTGTATGTTCTCATTCATTTGGGGAATATAAATAATAGTGAAAGGGAATATAAGGGAAGGGAGAAGAAATGTGTGGGAAATATCAGAAAGGGAGACAGAACATAAAGACTCCTAACTCTGGGAAACGAACTAGGGGTGGTGGAAGGGGAGGAGGGCGGGGGTTGTGGGTGAATGTGTGACGGGCACTGACGGGGGCACTTGATGGGATGAGCACTAGGTGTTATTCTGTATGTTGGTAAATTGAACACCAATAAAAAAATAAATTTATTATAAAAAAATAAAAGAGAGAGAGAGGGATCCCTGGGTGGCGCAGCAGTTTAGCGCCTGCCTTTGGCCTAGGGCGCGATCCCGGAGACCCGGGATCAAGTCCCACGTCGGGCTCCCAGTGCATGGAGCCTGCTTCTCCCTCTGTATGTGTCTTTGCCTCTCTCTCTCTGTGTGAGTTTCATAAATAAATTTTTAAAAATTAAAGAAAATAAAATTAAACCATTTAAAAAAAAGAGAGAGAGAAGAGGAAAAAGAAGAAAACAGAAGAAGAAAAGAAAAAAGGGGTGGAGGAAACAAACAAACAAAAAAGCAAGGGGGAGTATCCTCTGATTTTATATACTGTGATTCTTCGACTTCTCCTGGAACTTTCCAGTGTTGCTTGGTCAATAACTTGCTTTTCCCCTGTTCTTCTAGCTGGTCTTCTTGGGGAGGGGTCTGCTCTGTTGATTCTCAGATGTGTGCACCCGGGGAAGCTGCCCAGTCCCCTGCCAGGTGCACGGCTCAGTGGGAGCCATTTATTCTGTGACGCCCCTGCTCAGTCCAGGTACAAGGTGACACCAGGCGGAACAACAAATTGGTGGCGGCCAGCTCTCCAGTTCTAGAGTCAGCTCCGGCAGTAACTACGGCAGCTCCCAGTCCATAGGGTCCTGAATGCTCCGGGGGCAGGGCGAGGGGCGCCAAGCTTCACAGCTCGGGGCTGCCTGTCGGCAGGAGCATCCTTGCTGCCCTGTATCCTCCCGGCCTTTGCCTGTCCTGAGGGCAGCACTGGATCTTGGGCTGTGTCCCCCGGCACCCTGGGCTCTAGGCCCTGCGCCGTTGGAATCGCGCCCCCAGGGCTGTGCAGCCCCCTCTTCGCAGAGCTGCCGCCCAAGCCTCCGCTGAGCTGCTCCCGGGGCCTCGCCGCGTGTGAGCTGCAGCCCTTTAGGGAGCTTGGCCAGGTGTGTGGCGCGCTCTCCTCGGAGCACAGTTCCTCTGTTAGTGCCCCTGGGAGCCTGCGGGCATCCCTAACCCCTCCTGGGATCCTGCCTGAGCTCCCTGCGAGTGCCTTTCCATCCAGGACGATTGATAAAGCTCCTGCTTCTCCGGGCCTGGGCTTTCCTGTCCTGGGGGCACTCGCTGCGTGGCCTTAGCCCGGCTCCTGGTGGGAGGCACCTTCCCCTTGGATGCTTTTTTATTTCTTTATTTCTTTATTTTTTTTCCATCTTCCTACCTTGATCGAAGCGTAAACTCTTCTCACGGTAGCGTTCCAGCTGTTCTCTCTTTAAATCTCAAACCGAATTCATAGATTTTCAGGTTGATTTAAAAGTTATCTAGGTAAGTTGGTGGGGACAGGTGACTTGGGGACCCTACTCTTCCACCATCTTGCCTGATCACCATGTCTTCCTATTTTAGCTTAAAGAAATCTCTTTAACATTTCTTGTGAGGTTGATCTGATGGTAATGAACTCCTTTCATTTTTTGTTGGTCTGGAAAACTCTCTCTCCTTCAATTCTGAAGAACAGCTTTGCTAGGTTTTGCTGGCGGTTTTTTCTTTTAGCAATTTGAATATATTCTGCCATTCAATTCTAGCCTGCTAAGTTACTCCTCCTAAATATACTAGTAGTCTTATGGAGTTCCCTTGGATGTAACAACTTGTTTTTCTCTTGCTGCTTTTAATATTCTTTCCTTGTCTCTAACTTTTGACACTATAATTATAATGGCTCCTGGTGTGGGCCTCTTTGGATTCATCTTGATTTTAACTCTCAGGGCCTTCTGGATCTGGACATATGTTTCTTTCCCAAATTTAGGGACATTTTCAGCCATTATTTCTTCAAATAATTTCTCTGCCCCTTTTTTCTTTGTTCTCCTTCTGGAACTCCTATAATGAGAATGCTATTCCATCTGATGTTATTCTATAAGTCCTTTAAGCTATACTCACTCTTTTACATTTTTTTTCTTTTTGCTATTCTGATGGATGAGTTTTACTTCTCTGCTTTTGAGTTAGCTGTCCCTTTCTTCTGTTTCATCTAGTCTATTATTTAACCCTTATACTGTATTTTTCAGTAGTTATTGTATTCTTTAGCCATGTGACTTCCATTTGGTACTTTTTTACATTTTCTATCTCTTCTTTAAAATTCTCACTTTGTTCATGTATTGTCTTTCCAACCTCAGTGAGTATATTTGTTACCAGTACTTTGAATTATTTATCAGATAAATCAATTTATTTCATTATAGTCTTTTTCTTATGTTTTATATTGTTCTTTGTTTAGGACATATTCCCCTGTTGTTCACTTTTGTTAACTCTATTTTGTTTTGTATGCGTTAGATAAAACAGCTACTTCTATCAGTTTTGAAGGAATGGCCTTGTGTAGGGTATGAACCTTATCATTCATCCTTCCCCTGGCTCTTGATTGTTTCTCAAACCTGTGTGATAATCCAAGCATCCTACTTTGTTCTTAATTGTTCCCAGTAGTTAAGAGTGTGCCAAGACCTCTCAGTGTCCCATAGGGGAGAATCTCAGTCAGCGTCTAGATTCAGGCTGATTGAAGCCAGAACCTCATGCAGCAGCTTTTAAAGTATGCAAACATACCTTTTTCAAGGGAAGAATAGGAGGTGGAAATTTATCTCTGCTTCCTCTGCACTGAGGCTTGAGGTGATTGCCATTTTAAGAATTGTTTCTTTGTTTGCAACTGTCCCATTGAACCTGGAAAAACAAGCCCCCCCCCCCCGCCACTGGACACCACAGCCAAGCTATCAAAGGATGTGTCATGTGGACAACAGCCAAACAGCCATAAAAACTGGAGTACCACAGGGGTACACAAGCTTTTTTTCAGACAATACTGGAAACCTGGAGTGAAGCAGAAGAAATGCACAAAGATAGTGTCCACCCTCTGAGGTGTGTGGAGAGGGTTATGGTTGGCCCTTATATGTGTCTTTAATTACAAGCCTCTCCCTCAGACCAGTCATGAAGATAAGCTAATATGAATCTTTCGCAGAAGACGAATGTTTCAGACTATTGTCTCTCTGTTGCCCTGAGGTATAGCTGGTTAAAAACTCTCTGTTTGTTATGGTTGTGTTGGACCCATGAGTGTATGATATGATAGCCACCAGAGCCAGCAATCAAGGGATTTCCTTTGGGCAGCAGCTACAAAAATCATGGACCTAAGATGTGTCTGCAAACTCCTTTCTGGAAGTTACCAGGGACCTGGAACAAGGTAGAGAGGGCAAAGATGACACCCACAGGTTTCCATGTCTTTGGAGAGTATTTCAGGAGGACTCTAGTCATATATTAAAGTAAATGCTTGCCTCTCATGTCAAAGCTTTACGATAAGAAAATAAACCTCTTTCATACAAAGACTGGGACCATTTCAGTCAATTGCCTTTGTATTGGGTCCTGGGGAATATGTAGGTGAATCTATGTGAACCCTTAAAGAATTGTTTCCCAACTTTCTGCAGCCTTATGGATATAAGAGACACAAGCCCCTTTGACTTCAGAAGCTAGATGTTTTTGCAGGTTCATCTGTCAGATGCAGGTCTTAAAAGTTTTGGTGCCAAATGTGGGATTCAAGCCCTTCACTTTTCAGGGACATTCTTGGAGTTTCTTCCTGGTTGTGGCGTTTATGACAAGACTATTTCACCCTCACTTAGCCATTTAGATGTGTGTTTTTTTCTCATTTGCTTGACTTATAAGAATTTCTCAGCTATTTTTGAGTTTCTTCACAGGAAAATGTTCCATATGTAGCTGTAAGTTCAGTATGTCCATGGGAGGAGGTGAGTTCAAGATTCTCCTACATCACCATCATGAACTGAGACCTCTCTATTCTTGAGCTGGGGCTTTCAGCTTATCCTGCCCATCAGAGCTTCTAGTTTTCAGGCCTTTAGACTTCAGGACTTACACCAGAACATCCTTCTCTCCTGGTTCTCAAGTCTTCAGCCTCAGACTAAAAGTTACAACATTTGTTCTCCTGGTTCTCAGACCTTTGGACTGGGAATGAGTTATACCACTGGCTTTCCTGGTTCTCTAACTTGTAGATGGAATATTGTGGCATATCTTGGCCTCCATAATTGTGGTAAGCACTGCATTAGACAGTGAAGACCTAGAGTTTGGGGAGGAAATAAAGGATTATGTCAATCTAAAAATCAATAAAGTGACTGATTTACTTGAAGTGAATAGAGCTATTATGATCAAGAAAGTATTTCAGGCCAAAGATAAGTCCAGCAAAGTCAGCCAAAGAAAGAAAATCCAAATAGTTTTCCTAGATCTAAGAGTACAGGTTCCAAATTCAAACACCCAAGAATCAAACAGGTAATATAGGTGAATAAGGAAGGACATATATAGAGTAAATAGCCAATCTAAATGAGGCGAGCAGTACTCAGTTCCAGTCAATTGCTGGCAAGTGAAAATGCAAACCCAGGATTGCCAAATCTTCTGATTTTCAAAAGAAAACAGAAGTGTTGATTTTTTAAATGTTAGATGTCTCAATTTTAGAATGTTGGCTTAATTTTAAACTCCATGCAAGCCAAACAAAACACATATGTCACCTAAATAAGACAGTTAGTTTGTGTTCACTACAGACAATGCTCAGTTTCTGGAGGTAAGGAAGAGGTCACTGCTTACCACTGTTGATGCTAAAAGCAAAATTAGTGGTACAGACTCTCAGGTCAGAGGAGGGCACCACAGAGAGCTTGTTGTAGTGCCAAATACTAGGAAAAACATTTGGAGAAGGTGTGATGTGATCTGAGCCTTAAAGTCTGAGAAACATGTAGATAGATGGAGATGAGAGAGGGAATGAGGGAATTCCAGGTCATAGTATTCACATCATGTTTGTTGTGGGGGTTTTGGGGACATTTTAAAAAATTTTGAATATAGTTGACACACAATGTTACATTAGTTTCAGGTGTACAACTTAGTGATTTAACAAGCTTGTACATCATGCAGTGTTCAGCACAAATGTAGCTACCACTTATCCCATTATATCACTATTACAATATCCTTGACTGTATTTTTATGCTATGCCTATTATTCTGTTAAGAGGATCATATGGTTTTTATCCTTTCTTTTATTAATGTATAGTATCATGTTGATTAATTTGTGGATGTTGAACCACCCCTGCAGCCCAGGAATAAATCCCACTTGGTGGTGGAGAATGATTCTTTTAATGGGCTTTTGGATTTGGTTTGCTAGAATCTTGTTGAGAATTTTTGCATCCATGTTCATTGGGAATATTGGCCTATAATTATCCTTTTTAGAAGGGTGTTTGTTTTTTGAATCAAGGTAATACTTGCCTGGTAGATTGAATTTGGAAGTTTTACTTCCATTTCTACTTTTTGAAACAGTTCGAGAAGAATAAGTATTAACTTGTCTTTAAGTGTCTGGTAGAATTCCCCTGGGAAATAATCAAGCCCAGGACTTTTGTGTTGGGAGATTTTTGTTTAGTGGTTCAATTTCTTTGCTGGTTATGGGTCTGCTCAAATTTTCTATTTCTTTCTGTTTCTTTTTTGGTAGTTTATATGTTTTTAGGAATTTAGCCATTTCCACCAGATTGCCAATTCATTGGCATATAATTTTTCATAATATTCTCTCATACTTGTTTATATTTCTGTGGTGGCTTTAGTAATCTCTCCTCTTCATTGATGATGTATTTGGATCCTCTTTTCTTGATAATTCGGGTTAGGGGTTTACCAATTTTATTAATTCTTTCAAAAACCAGCTCCTAGTTTCTTTTATCTGTTTTAATGGGGTTGTTGTTGTTGTTGTTGTTTCTGTAGGATTTATTTGTGCCTTAATCTTTATTTTTTCCTTCTTCTACTGGCTTTAGGCTATATTTGATGTTCCTTTTCTGCAATGTGAGGTTGCGTGCTTGAGACTTTTCTTGCTTCTTAGAGTAGGCCTGTAATGCTATATACTTCCCTCGTAGACCACATTTTCTGAATCCCAAAGGTTTTGGACTCTCATTTTCATTTTCATGTGCTTCCATCTATTTTTTATATTTCTTCTTTAGCTTCCTGGTTAAGCCATTCATTCTTTAGGAGGATTCCCTTTAAACTCCATACATTTGACATCTTTCCAAATGTTTTCTTGTGGTTAAATTCAAGTTTCATACCATTGTGGTCTGAAAATATGCATAGTAAGATCTCAATCTTTTTGTACTTGTTCAGGCCTGATTTGTTGCCTAATATAGGATCTGTTCTGGAGAATGTTCAGTGTGAACTCAAAAAGAATGTGTATGCTGCTTCTTTAGAATGAATTTTCTGAACCTTTTATCTCTCCTCCTATTTTGAATGGCAAGCTTTGCTGGATAAAGTATGCTTGGCTGCATATTTTTCCCATTCAGTACATTAAATATATCATACCACTTTTCTGGCCTGCCAAGTTTTGTGGAGAGATCTTCTGCTAATTCTATTTGTCTTCCCTTGTAGGTTAGGGATTTCTTTTCCCTTGCTGCTTTCAGGATTCTTTTCTGATCTCTGTTTTTTTGTAAATTTTACTAACATATGCCTTGGTGTTTGCCTGCTTTTGTTGATTTTGATGGAAGTTTTCTGTGCATCTTGGATTTGAATGTCTGTTTCCTTCCCCAGATTAGGGAAGCTTTCATCTATAATTTCCTCAAATAAACCTTCTGATCCTTTTTCTCTCTCTTCTGAGATTCCTATGACATGAATGTTATTACATTTTATGGAATCACTGACTTTCCTAAGTCTACATTCATGATCTAATACTTTTTTTTCGTTCTTTTCTTCAGCTTCATTATTTTCCATAATTTTATCTTCTATATCACTTACTCATTCTTCTGCTTCTTCCATTATTGTGATCATTACATCCAGTAAGTTTCACATCTCAGTAATAGCATTTTAAAAATTCAGTCTGACTAGTTTTTAGGTCTTTTATGTCTATAGTAAGGGACTCCCTGGTTTTCTCAAGCCCAGCTTGTCTCCTTATGATTTTTGTTTTAAATTCTGGTCCAGGTATATTACTTATATCTGTTTTAATTTGGTCCCTGGCAATGACCTCTTCTTGTTCTTTCTTTTGGGATGAATTCCTGTCTTGACATTTTGTCTAGGTCTCTGTCTTCTCCTGTGTTTTGGAAATCCAGTTATGTTTCCTGATTCCAAGAATAGTAGCTATATTAAATAAAGATCATATACTGGCCAGAGTCTGATGCTTCAGGAAGTGTTTCTGGGTATGCAATGTGCACTCTGCTATTGTGTTTTAGCTGTCCTATTCCTCAGTTCAGTCTTCTGCAGTTTCTCCTTGCCTGCAGTAGGGAGTGTTTGGATCTTGTCTAGTGTGTAGCAAGTTGTAACTAGAAGTGTTTTTGTCTCCTTGTTAAAAGAAGCTGGATTCTATTTCCCCTAGAGCTGAAGCTTTGTATAACACTATGGTTAATAGACTTGGTGTATGTGAGAGGTTTATGCTGGTCTTCTGGGAGAAGCCTATGGCTGCTCTGATCTCAGGCACATTTGTCCTCCTTAAAAAGCCCCTGCAGAGTATAGGGGTCAGGGCTTGTTGTAAGCAGTTCAAATCTCCACTGTGAGTGATCTACTGATCACTGGAGTCCATCTGTGCTGATGGGGGGTGGGGGAAGTAAAAATGGCATCAACCAGTTCTCTTGTTCCCAGAGAGGGGAGTTCAGGGCAACTGCTATTCAGCAAGCCCTCAGAGAAGAGCAAACAATTTACCCTCATATGTCCCAGGGTTTTTTTCCTTCATATCCCCACCTTCACCCTCTCTGTGTCCAAACTATTTGTCCACTTGGTGACACAGTAATCCTGTGTTTTATCTCAGGCACATTGACTGGGTCAAAACACCAAGTTTTAGGGGCCCAGCGTGGCACCAACTCATGATGATCTGCAAAGAGTCTCACTACATTGGAACTAGTGCCAGGTTGTCCCAGAAACGCAGTCGTATGAATGTGCAGGGACTTGGAGTTTATGGTAAAGGACAGCAAAACCTGGCATCCTATTCCAATGAATGGAGCAGTTCAATGGCACACCCTGGCTCTTTTGCCCCCTGAAAGGAAGTGCCACCTTTGACAAATGCACTACAAATACGGGAACTGTCTTTCCCAGTGTAACCCAAGAGATCCTGAGACCATGCTGGTCACTCCTGGGCCTCTGCTCTCCATGGACAAGCACCAGTATGCCTGGTTAAGGCATGGACTTCTAAAACTTCAGACTTTGAGCTCCACTACTTTTAAAAACCTATGATTATCAGCCTCTCTTGTTTTCCCAATCAATGGTTTTGAGGAAGTGATTTTCTTGTGCAAAGCCCTGCACCCTGCTCTCTCTCTCTCTCTCTCTCTCTCGTACACACTCTCTCTCCTCCTCTCTCTTCTCTCTCCCTGATCAGGACTCTCTCACCTCTGCAGCACCAGTTATTCTTTTCTTTCCCAAATCTTGTCTCTGCACTTCCTACCTTCCAGGATGTAGCCTCTTTTCTCCCTCTAGTTGTGGGGTTCGTTCTCTCAATCCTCAGTTATCTTGGGTGTTCAAAACAATTTGATATTTACCCAACTATGTCTAAGTGATGAGGCAAGGCAAGCATAAGGTCCCCCTAGTACTCCAGCATCTTAATTAAACTTCTCTCCTATTTCACTTCTTTCATCAGTTATTTTATTTGAGCTCTCTCTCTCTCTCTCTCTCTCTCTCTCTCTCTCTCTCTCTCTCTTTCTCTCTCCCTCTCTGGTATCTCCTTTTGATGAGTCTGGCTAGAAGTTTATCTACCCTGTTGATCTTTTTAGAGAACCAGCTCCTGATTTCATTGATCTGTTCTATTGGGTGTTTTTCTATTTCATTTATTTCTGCTCTAAATCTTTATTATTATCTTCCTTCTACTGGTTTTGGGTTTTACTTGTTGCTCTTTTTCTAGCTCCCTTAGGTGTAAGGCTAGGCTATTTATTTGAGAATTTTCTTGCTTCTTTAGGTAAGCTTGCATTTCTATAAACTTCCCTCTTAGAGATTTTGCTGCATCCCAAAGGTTTCTAGCTCCCTTAGGTGTAAGGTTAGGCTATTTATTTGAGAATTTTCTTGCTTCTTTAGGTAAGCTTGCATTTCTATAGACTTCCCCCTTCGAGATTTTGCTGCATCCCAAATGATTTGGAATGTTGTTCTTTCATTTCATTTGTTTCCATGTACTTTTTGATTTCTTTAATTTCTTGTTTGAACCATTCACTCTTTATTAGCATGCTATTCAACCCCCATGTATATGTGGCCTTTCCATATTTTTATTCTAATTGAATTCTAATTTCATAGCACTATGGTCAGAAAAGATGCATGATATGACTTCCATCTTTTTAAATTTTTTGAGGTATGTTTTGTGGGATAATATGTCATCTATTATAGAGATTTGATGACATGTTCCATGTCCCTTTGAAAAGAACACGTATTCTACTCTTTTAGGGTGGAAGGTTCTGAATATATGTGTTATAGCCATCTGGGAAATATTTCAATTAAAGTCACTGTTTCCTTGTTGATTTTCTGTTGGATTATCTGTCCATTGATGTAAGTGGGGTATTTAAGGTCCCCTATTATTATTGTGTTACTATCGATTCTTTCTTTTATGTTTGTTTTAAATGTCTTACGTGTTTGAGTGCACTTATGTTGAATGCATATATATTTACAATTGTTATATCTTCTTGTTGGATTGTCCCATTTATTAATATATTGTGTCCTTTTTTGTCTCTGTTAACATGCTTTGTTTTTTTTTTATTTTACTAGATTCATTCATTCATTCATTCATTCATTCATTCATGAGAGACACACAGAGAGAGAGGCAGAGACATAGGGAGAGGGAAAAGCAGGCTCCCTGTGGGGAGCCTGATGCGAGACTTGATCCTGGGACCCTGAGATCAGGCCCTGAGCTGAAGGCAAACGCTCAACCACTGAGCCACCCAGGTACCCCAGACTTTGTTTTAAAGTCTTCTGATAAAAGAATTGCTACTCCAGCTTTTCTTTTTTATCATCCATTTGGATGATAAATGTTTCTCCATCCCTTCACATTCAATCTTCAGGTGTCTATAGGTATGAAATGAGTCTTTTATAGGAAGCATATAGCTGAGCCCTATTATTCTATCCACTGTGTCACCCTATATCTTTTGATTGAAATATGTAGTCCATTTTATGTTTAGTCCAAATTATTGATATAGCTTTATTGCTATGTTATTACTTTTGTAGTTTATCTGTGATCCATTCTTTTTCTCTGTTTAATGGTTTGCTGGTTTTCTTTTTTTTATTGGAGTTCAATTTGCCAAAATATAGCAAAACACCCAGGGCTCATCCCATCAAGTACCGCCCTCAGCACCCGTCACCCAGTCACCCCACCCCCCGCCCACCTCCCCTACCACCACACCTTGTTCGTTTCCCAGAGTTAGGAGTGTTTCATGTTCTGTCTCCATCTTTGATATTTCCCACTCATTTTCTCTCCTTACCCCTATATTCCCTTTCACTATTTTTTTATATTCCCCAAATGAATGAGACCATATAATGTTTGTCCTTCTCAGATTGACATATTTCACTCAGCAGAATACCCTCCAGTTCCATCCACATCGAAGCAAATGGTGGGTATTTGTCATTTCTAATGGCTGAGTAATATTACATTGTATACATATACCACATCTTCTTTATCCATTCATCTTTCCAAGGACACCTAGGCTTCTTCCACAGGTTGGCTATTGTGGACACTGCTGCTATAAACATCGGGGTGCAGGTGTCCCTGCATTTCACTGCATCTGTATATTTGGGGTGCAATTGCTGGGTCATAGCGCAGATCTATTTTTAACTCTTTCAAGAATCTCCACACAGTTTTCCACAGTGGCTGCCCCAGTTCACATTCTCATAAACAGTGCAAGAGGGTTCCCTTTCTCCACATCCTCTCCAAAACTTGCTGTTTCCTGTCTTGTTAATTTGCCCCGTTCTCACTGGTGTGAGGTGGTATCTCATTGTGGTTTGGATTTGTATTTCCCTGATGGCCAGTGATACGGAGCATTTTCTCCTGTGCTTGTTGGCCATGTCTATGTTTTCCTCTGTGAGATTTCTGTTCATGTCTTTTGCCCATCTCATGATTGGATTGTTTGTTTCTTTGCTGTTGAGTTTAATAAGTTCTTTATAGATCTTGGATACTAGCCCTTTATCTGACATGTCATTTACAAATATCTTCTACCATTCTGCAGGTTGCCTTCTAGTTTTGTTGACTGTGTCCTTTGCTGTGCAAAAGCTTCTTATCTTGATGAAGTCCAAATACTTCATTTTTGCTTTTGTTCCTTTTGCCTTTGTGGATGTATCTTGAAAGAAGTTACTGTGGCTGAGTTCACAAAGGGTGTTGCCTGTGTTCTCTAGGATTTTGATGGAATCTTGTCTCACATTTAGATCTTTCATCCATTTTGAGTTTATCTTTGTGTGTGGTGTAAGAGAATGGTCCAGTTTCATTCACTGCATGTGGATGTCCAGTTTTCCCAGCACTATCTATTGAAGAGACTGTCTTTTTTCCAGTGGAGAGTCTTTCCTGCTTTGTCGAATATTAGTTGACCATAAAGTGGAGTGTCCACTTCTGGATTCTCTATTCTCTTGCATTGATCTATGTGCCTGTTTTTGTGTCTTGATGACCACAGCTTTGTAGTAAAGCCTGAAATATGGCATTGTGAAGCCCCTAGCTATGGTTTTCTTTTTTAATATTCCCCTGGCTATTCGGGTCTTTTCTGATGCCACACAAATCTTAAGATGATTTGTTCCAACTCTCTGAAGAAAGTCCATGGTATTTTGATAGGGATTGCATTAAATGAGTAAATTGCCCTGGGTAACATTGACATTTTCACAATATTAATTCTGCCAATCCATGAGCATGGAATATTTTTACATCTCTTCGTGTCTTCCTCAATTTCTTTCAGAAGTGTTCTGTAGTTTTTAGGGTTTCCTCGTTGGTTAGGTTTATTCCTAGGTAACTTATGCATTTGGGTGCAAATGTAAATAAGATTGACTCCTTAATTTGTCTTTCTTCAGTGTCATTGTTAGTGTATAGAAATGCCAAGGATTTCTGGGCATTGGTTTTGTATCCTGCCACACTGCCCACTTGCTGTATGAGTTTGAGCAATCTTGGGGTGGAGTCTATTGGGTTTTTTAAGTACAGTATCATGTCGTCTGTGAAGAGGGAGAGTTTGACTTCTTCTTTGCCTATTTGAATGCCTTTTATTTCTTTTTGTTGCCTTATTGCTGAGGCTAGGACTTCTAGTACTATGTTGAATAGCAGTGGTGAGAGTGGACATCCCTGTCTTCTTCCTGATCTTAGGGGAAAGGCTCCCAGTGCTTCCCCATTGAGAATGATATTTGCTGTGGGCTTTTCGTAGATGACTTTTAAGATGCTGAAGAAGGTGCCCTCTATCCCTACACTCTGAAGAGTTTTGATCAGAAATGGATGCTGTATTTTGTCAAATGCTTTCTCTGCATCTGTTGACAGGATCGTATGGTTCTTGTTTTTCCTCTTGCTGATAGGATCAATCACATCCTATGCTTTATGAGTGTTGAACCAGCCTTGCATTCCGAGGGTAAATCCCACTTGGTCATGATGAATAATCTTAACAATCTTATTGGCCAGACGGGGCAAGATGGCGGAAGAGTAGGGTCTCCAAATCACCAGTCCCCACCATATTACCTAGATAACCTTCAAATTATCCTGAAAATCTACGAATTTGGCCTGAGATTTAAAGAGAGAACAGCTGGAATGCTACAGCGAGAAGAGTTCGCGCTTCATTCAAGGTAGGAAGACGGGGAAAAAAGAAATAAAGAAACGAAAGGCATCCAAGGGGGAGGGGCCCCACGAGGAGCCGGGCTAAGGCCGGGCGAGTGCCCCAGGACAGGAGAGCTCCGTCCCGGAGAAGCAGGAGCTGCACCAATCTTCCCGGGCGGAAAGGCACTCCCAGGGAGTTGGAGCAGGACCCCAGGAGGGCGGGGATGCCCTCAGGCTACCTGGGACAGTAACAGAGGAACTGCGCTCCGGGGAGAGTGCGAAGAGCTCCCTGAAGGGCTGCAGCGGGCACACACCTCGACCCGGGAGCACTCTGAGGGGCTCGGACGGCGGCTACGTGGAGAGGGGGCTGCGCGGCCCGGGAGCAGCTCAGAGGCGGCTCGGGCAGAGGAAGAGGCTCCTTGAGGAGGGGGCTGCACGGCTCCGGGAGCAGCTTGGAGGAGTTCCTGTGGCAGTTCCACGGAGGGGGGGCTGTGTGTACCGGGAGCAGCTTGGAGGGGCTCGGGAGGCGACTCCGCAGAGGGGGCTGTGCCACCGGAAGCGAAAATCCAACAGCGCAGGCCCAGGAGCCCAGGGCGCCAGGAGACAGCCGAGGATCTGGCAGAGGCTGGGAGGGCCCAGGGCAGCAAGGAGGCTTCTGCCTGGAGCTGAGCAGATCAATGGCCCCGACCCGGAGCCTCCAGTCCCTGCAGACAGAGAGCTTTGTAGTTACTGTGGGAGCTGAATCCAGGGCTCCAGAGCTGGTCCCCGCCACTATGGTTGTTCCTCCTGCGGCCTCATGGGGTAAACAACCGCCACTGAGCCCTGCACCAGGCAGGGGGCAGTGCAGCTCCCCCAAGTGCTAACACCTGAAAATCAGCACAACAGGCCCCTCCCCCAGAAGACCAGCTAGACGGACAAGTTCCAGGGGAAGTCAAGGGACTTAAAGTATACAGAATCAGAAGATACTCCCCCGTGGTTTTTTTTTTTTCTTTTTGATTTCTGATTGCTTCCCCCACCCTTTTTTTACCTTTCTTTTTTTCTTCTCTTTTTTCCTTTTCTTCTACTTTTTTCTTTTTCTCTTTTCTTTCCTTCTATCTCTCTTCTCTTTTTCTCCTTTTCCCAATACAACTTGCTTTTGTCCACTCTGCACTGAGCAAAATAACTAGAATGAAAACCTCACCTCAAAAGAAAGAATCAGAAACAGTCCTCTCTCCCACAGAGTTACAAAATCTGGATTACAATTCAGTGTCAGAAAGCCAATTCAGAAGCACTATTATACAGCTACTGGTAGCTCTAGAAAAAAAGCATAAAGGACTCAAGAGACTTCATGACTGCAGAATTTAGATCCAATAAGGCAGAAATTAAAAATCAAGTGAATGAGATGCAATCCAAACTAGAAGTCCTAACGACGAGTGTTAACAAGGTGAAAGAACGAGTGAGTGACGTAGAAGACAAGTTGATGGCAAAGAGGGAAACTGAGGAAAAAAGAGACAGACAATTAAAAGACCATGAAGATAGATTAAGGGAAATAAACGACAGCCTGAGGAAGAAAAACCTACGTTTAATTTGGGTTCCTGAGGGCGCTGAAAGGGCCAGAGGGCCAGAATATGTATTTGAACAAATCCTAGCTGAAAACGTTCCTAATCTGGGAAGGGAAACAGACATTCAGATGCAGGAAATAGAGAGATCCCCCCGAAAATGAATAAAAACCGTTCAACACCTCGACATTTAATAGTGAAGCTTGCAAATTCCAAAGATAAAGAGAAGATCCTTAAAGCAGCAAGAGACAAGAAATCCCTGACCTTTATGGGGAGGAGTATTTTGGGTAACAGCAGACCTCTCCACATAAATGGCAGGCTAGAAAGAGCTGGCAGGATATATTCAGGGTCCTAAATGAGAAGAACATGCAACCAAGAATCATTTATCCAGCAAGGCTCTCATTCAGAATGGAAGGAGAGATAAAGAGCTTCCAAGACAGGCAGGAACTGAGAGAATATGTGACCTCCAAACCAGCTCTGCAAGAAATTTTAAGGGGGACTCTCAAAATTCCCCTTTAAGAAGAAGTCCAGTGGAGCAATCCACAAAAACAAGGACTGAATAGATATCATGATGACACTAAACTCATATCTGTCAATAGTAACTCTGAACGTGAACGGGCTTAATGACCCCATCACAAGGTGCAGGGTTTCAGGCTGGATAAAAATGCAGGACCCATCTATTTGCTGTCTACAAGAGACTCATTTTACAAAGAAGGACACCTACAGCCTGAAAATAAAAGGTTGGAGAAACATTTACCATTCAAATGGTCCTCAAAAGAAAGCAGGGGTAGCCATCCTTATATCAGATAAACTAAAATTTAACCCGACTGTAGTGAGAGATGAAGAGGGACACTATCTCATACTTAAAGGATCTATCCAACAAGAGGACTTAACAATCCTCAATATATATGCCCCGAATGTGGGACCTGCCAAATATTTAAACAAATTAATAACGAAAGTGAAGAAATACTTAGATAATAATACACTTATACGTGGTGACTTCAATCTAGCGCTTTCTACACTCGACAGGTCTTCTAAAACAACATCTCCAAAGAAACGAGAGCTTTAAATGAGACACTGACCAAATGGATTTCACAGATATCTACAGAACTTTACATCCAAACTCAAATGAATACACATTCTTCTCAAGTGCACATGGAACTTTCTCCAGAATAGACCACATATTGGGTCACAAATCGGGTCTGAACCCATACCAAAAGATTGGGATGGTCCCCTGCATATTCTCAGACCATAATGCCTTGAAAATAGAACTAAATCACAACAAGAAGTTTGGAAGGACCTCAAACACGTGGAGGTTAGGGACAATCCTGCTAAAAGATGAAAGGGTCAACCAGGAAATTAAGGAAGAATTAAAAAGATTCATGGAAACTAATGAGAATGAACATACAACCGTTCAAAATCTTTGGGATGCAGCAAAAGCAGTCCCAAGGGGGAAACACATCGCAATACAAGCATCGATTCAAAAACTGGAAAGAACTCAAAAACAAAACCTAACCTTACACATAAAGGAGCTAGAGAAAAAACAGCAAATAGATCCTACACCCAGCAGAAGAAGAGAGTTAATAAAGATTCGAGCAGAACTCAATGAAATTGAGACCAGAAGAACTGTGGAACAGATCAACAGAACCAGGAGTTGGTTCTTTGAAAGAATTAATAAGATAGATAAACCATTAACCAGCCTTGTAAAAACAATAGAGGGAAGACTCAAAATAATAAAATCATGAATGAGAAAGGAGAGATCACTACCAACACCAAGGAAATACAACCGATTTTAAAAACATATTATGAACAGCTATACGCCAATAAATTAGGCAATCTAGAAGAAATAGATGCATTCCTGGAAAGCCACAAACTACCGAAACTGAAACAGGAAGAAATAGAAAACCTTAACAGGCCAATAACCAGGAAGGAAATGGAAGCAGTCATCAAAAACCTCCCAAGACACAAAAGTCCAGGGCCAGATGGCTTCCCAGGGGAATTCTATCAAACGTTTAAAGAAGAAACCAGACCTATTCTCCTAAAGCTGTTAGGAAAGATAGAAAGAGATGGAGTACTTCCAAATTCATTCTATGAGGCCAGCATGACCTTAATTCCAAAACCAGACAAAGACCCCACCAAAAAGGAGAATTACAGACCAATATCCCTGATGAACATGGATGCAAAAATTCTCAACAATATACTAGCCAATAGGATCCAGCAATACATTAAGAAAATTATTCACCATGACCAAGTAGGATTTATCCCCGGGACACAAGGCTGATTCAACATCAGTAAAACAATCAATGTGATTCATCACATCAGCAAGAGAAAAAACAAGAACCATATGATCCTCTCATTAGATGCAGAGAAAGCATTTGACAAAAGACAGCATCCATTCCTGATAAAAACTCTTCAAAGTGTAGGGATAGAGGGAACATTCCTCAACATCTTAAAAGCCATCTATGAAAAGCCCACAGCAAATATCATTCTCAATGGGGAAGCACTGGGAGCCTTTCCCCTAAGATCAGGAACAAGACAGGGATGTCCACTCTCACCACTGCTATTCAACATAGTACTGGAAGCCCTAGCCTCAGCAATCAGACAACAAAAAGACATTAAAGGTATTCAAATTGGCAAAGAAGAAGTCAAACTCTCCCTTTTCACCGAATACATGATAATCTGCATAGAAAATTCAAAAGCCTCCACCCCAAGATTGCTAGAACTCATACAGCAATTCGGTAGTGTGGCAGGATACAAAATCAATGCCCAGAAATCAATGGCATTTCTATACACTAACAATGAGACTGAAGAAAGAGAAATTAAGGAGTCAATCCCATTTACAATTCCACCCAAAACCATAAGATACCTAGGAATAAACCTAACCAAAAAGGCAAAGGATCTATACCCTAAAAACTACAGAACACTTCTGAAAGAAATTGAGGAAGACACAAAGACATGGAAAAATATTCCATGCTCATGGATTGGCAGAATTAATATTGTGAAAATGTCAATGTTACCCAGGTCAATTTACACGTTTAATGCAATCCCTATCAAAATACCATGGACTTTCTTCAGAGAGTTGGAACAAATTATTTTAAGATTTGTGTGGAATCAGAAAATACCCTGAATAACCAAGGGTATTTTAAAAAAGAAAACCAGGGGATCCCAAGGTGGCGCAGCGGTTTGGTGCCTGCCTTTGGCACAGGGCGCGATCCTGGAGACCTGGGATCGAATCCCACGTCAGGCTCCCGGTGCATGGAGCTTGCTTCTCCCTCTGCCTATGTCTCTGCCTCTCTCTCTCTCTCTCTCTCTCTCTCTGTGTGACTATCATAAATAAATAAAAATTAAAAGAAAAAGGAAAACCATATCTGGGGACATCACAATGCCAGATTTCAGGTTGTACTACAAAGCTGTGGTCATTAAGACAGTGTGGTACTGGCACAAAAACAGACACATAGATCAATGGAACAGAAGTGGACCACCCAGAAGTGGACCCTCAACTTTATGGTTAACTAATATTCCTAAGGAGGAAAGACTATCCATTGGAAGAAAGACAGTCTCGTCAATAAATGGTGCTGGGAAATTTGGACATCCACATGCAGAAGAATGAAAATAGACCATTCTCTTTCACCATACACAAAGATAAACTCAAAATGGATGAAATATCTAAATGTGAGACAAGCATCCATCAAAATCCTAGAGAACACAGGCAACACCCTTTGTGAACTCAGCCACAGTAACTTCTTGCAAGATACATCCACGAAGGCAAAAGAAACAAAAGCAAAAATGAACTATTGGGACTTCATCAAGATAAGAAGCTTTTGCACAGCAAAAGAAACAGTCAACAAAACTCAAAGACAACCTACAGAATGGGAGAAGATATTTGCAAATGACATATCAGATAAAGGGCTAGTTTCCAAGATCTATAAAGAACTTCTTAAACTCAACACCAAAGAAACAAACAATCCAATCATGAAATGGGCAAAAGACATGAAGAGAAATCTCACAGAGGAAGACATAGACATGGCCAACATGCATATGAGAAAATGCTCTGCATCACTTGCCATCAGGGAAATACAAATCAAAACCACAATGAGATACCACCTCACACCAGTGAGAATGGGGAACATTAACAAGGCAGGAAACAACATATGTTGGAGGGGATGCGGAGAAAAGGGAACCCTCTTACACTGTTGGTGGGAATGTGAACTGGTGCAGCCACTCTGGAAAACTGGTGGAGGTTCCTCAAAGAGTTAAAAATAGACCTGCCCTACAACCCAGCAATTGAACTGTTGGGGATTTACCCCAAAGATACAGATGCAGTGAAACGCCGGGACACCTGCACCCCGATGTTTATAGCAGCAATGGCCACGATAGCCAAACTGTGGAAGGAGCCTCGGTGTCCATCGAAAGATGATTGGATAAAGAAGATGTGGTTTATGTATACAATGGAATATTACTCAGCTATTAGAAATGACAAATACCCACCATTTGCTTCAACGTGGATGGAACTGGAGGGTATTATGCTGAGTGAAGTAAGTCAGTCGGAGAAGGACAAACATTATATGTTCTCATTCATTTGGGGAATATAAATAATAGTGAAAGGGAATATAAGGGAAGGGAGAAGAAATGTGTGGGATATATCAGAAAGGGAGACAGAACATAAAGACTGCTAACTCTGGGAAACGAACTAGGGGTGGTAGAAGGGGAGGAGGGCGGGGGTGGGAGTGAATGGGTGACGGGCACTGGGGGTTATTCTGTATGTTAGTAAATTGAACACCAATAAAAAATAAATTAAAAAAATAAATTCAACAGCAAAGAAACAAACAATCCAATCATGAAATGGGCAAAAGACATGAAGAGAAATCTCACAGAGGAAGACATAGACATGGCCAACATGCACATGAGAAAATCCTCTGCATCACTTGCCATCAGGGAAATACAAATAAAAACCACAATGAGATACCACCTCACACTAATGAGAATGTGGAAAATTAAAAAGGCAGGAAACCACAAATGTTGGAGGGGATGCGGAGAAAAGGGAACCCTCTTACACTGTTGGTGGGAATGTGAACTGGTGCAGCCACTCTGGAAAACTGTTTGGACGTTCCTCAAAGAGTCAAAATATACCTGCCCTCTGACCCAGAAATTGCACTGTTGGGGATTTACCCCAAAGATACAGATGCGATGAAACACCGGGACACCTGCACCCTGATGTTTATAGCAGCAATGGCTACAATAGCCAAACTGTGGAAGGAGCCTCGGTGTCCATCGAAAGATGAATGGATAAAGATGTGGTTTATGTATACAATGGAATATTACTCAGCCATTAGAAATGACAAATATCCAGCATTTGCTTCAATGTGGATGGAACTGGAGGGTATTATGCTGAATGAAGTAAGTCAATCGGAGAAGGACAAACATTATATGTTCTCATTCATTTGGGGAATATAAATAATAGTGAAAGGGAATATAAGGGAAGGGAGAAGAAATGTGTGGGATATATCAGAAAGGGAGACAGAACATAGAGACTCCTAGCTCTGGGAAATGAACTAGGGGTGGTGGAAGGGGCGGAAAGCAGGTGGTCAGGGTGAATGGGTGACGGTACTGAGGGGGGCACTTGATGGGATGAGCACTGGGTGTTATTGTGTATGTTGGTAAATTGAACACCAATAAAAAATAAATTTATTTTTAAAAAATAAAATAAATATAAAAAAACAATCCTATTGGCTAGTATCTTTTTTTTTTAATATTTTTTTCTTTATTTATTTATGATAGTCACACACACACAGAGAGAGAGAGAGAGAGAGAGAGAGAGAGAGAGGCAGAGACATAGGCAGAGGGAGAAGCAGGCTCCATGCACCGGGAGCCCGACGTGGGATTCGATCCCGGGTCTCCAGGATCACGCCCTGGGCCAAAGGCAGGCGCCAAACCGCTGCGCCACCCAGGGATCCCCTATTGGCTAGTATCTTGTTGAGAACTTGTGCATCCATGTTCCTCAGGGATATTGATCTATTTATCTATTGATCTCTTTTTTTTCTGCTGTACTAATAGATTCCATCTTTCAAAAAGAAAGACATAATTGGGGATCCCTGGGTGGCGCAGTGGTTTGGCGCCTGCCTTTGGCCCGGGGCGCGATCCTGGAGACCCGGGATCGAATCCCACGTCGGGCTCCCTGCATGGAGCCTGCTTCTCCCTCTGCCTGTGTCTCTGCCTCTCTGTCTCTCTCTGTGTGACTATCATGAATAAATAAATAAAATCTTTTAAAAAAAGACATAATTGTAATATTACTTAACAATATGTTTAAAAAGTAGCCAGGCATGCCTCCGTGTTAATACAGTCGTACACTCTCTAACAGACTTGATGGTGAGAGTACTGGGTGGGGTTTTGTTTTGAACTTTCTCATTCTGCAAGGGATCTTACACAAGCTGGCTACAAGTCAGGGGGGTCAGACACAAACAGCGCAACATGTCGACTCTTAAACAGTAGATTGTGGAGGAGAATGAAGCGCGCCTGCCCACCCAGCCCGCCTCAGGGGGACGCAGGACACACGAGAGCTGAGTGACGGGAGTCCCCACACGGGGACAGATGACAGGAAGGGGCGAGATGCAGAGGAGAATTATAATTCTCCTTTTTGGTAGGGTCTTTGTCTGGTTTTGGAATTAAGGTGATTCTGGCCTCATAGAACGAATTTGGAAGTACTCCATCTCTTTCTATCTTTCCAAACAGCTTTAGTAGAATAGGTATGATTTCTTCTTTAAACGTTTGATAGGGGGATCCCTGGGTGGCGCAGTGGTTTGGCGCCTGCCTTTGGCCCAGGGCGTGATCCTGGAGACCCGGGATCGAATCCCACGTCGAGCTCCCGGTGCATGGAGCCTGCTTCTCCCTCTGCCTGTGTCTCTGCCTCTTTCTCCCTCTCTCTCTTTCTCTCTCTCTCTCTCGCTGTGTGACTATCATAAATAAATAAATTTAAAAAAATTAAAAAAAAAATAAACGTTTGATAGAATTCCCCTGGGAAGCCATCAGGCCCTGGACTCTTGTGTCTTGGGAGGTTTTTGATGACTGCTTCCATTTCCTCCCTGGTTATTGGCCTCTTCAGGTTTTCTATTTCTTCCTGTTCCCATTTTGATAGTTTGTGGCTTTCCAGGAATGGGTCCATTTCTTATAGATTGTCTAATTTATTGGCATATAGCTGTTCATAATGGGTTTTTAAAATCATTTGTATTTCCTTGGTGTTGGTAGTGATCTCTCCTTTCTCATTCATGATTTTATTAATTTGAGTCTCCTCTCTCTTCTTTTTAATAAGGTTGGCTGATGGTTTATCTATCTTATAAATTCTTTCAAAGAACCAACTCCTGGTTCTGTTGATCTGTTCCACAGTTCTTCTGGTCTCGATTTCTTTGAGTTCTGCTCAAATTTTAATTAACTCTCTTCTGCTGGGCGTAGGGTCCATCTGCTGTTTTTTCTCTAGCTTCTTTATGTGTAAGGTTAGCTTTTGTATTTGAGTTCTTTCCAGTTTTTGAATCGATGCTTGTATTGCGATGTATTTCCCCCTTAGGACTCCTTTTGCTGCATCCCAAAGATTTTGACCGGTTGTATCTTCATTCTCATTAGTTTCCATGAAACTTTTTAATTCTTCCTTGATTTCCTGGTTGACCCTTTCATCTTTTAGCAGGATGGTCCCTAACCTCCACGTGTTTGAGGTCCTTCCAAACTTCTTGTTGTGATTTAGTTCTAATTTCAAGGCATTATGGTCTGAGAATATGCAGGGGACCATCCCAATCTTTTGGTATGGGTTCAGACCCGATTTGTGACCCAGTATGTGGTCTATTCTGGAGAAAGTTCCATGTGCACTTGACAAGAATGTGTATTCAGTTGAGTTTGGATGTAAAGTTCTGTAGATATCTGTGAAATCCATCTGGTCCAGTGTATCATTTAAAGCTCTCGTTTCTTTGGAGATGTTGTTTTAGAAGACCTGTCGAGTGTAGAAAGTGCTAGATTGAAGTCACCAAGTATAAGTGTATTATTATCTAAGTATTTCTTCACTTTCGTTATTAATTTGTTTAAATATTTGGCAGGTCCCACATTCGGGGCATATATATTGAGGATTGTTAAGTCCTCTTGTTGGATAGATCCTTTAAGTATGAGATAGTGTCCCTCTTCATCTCTCACTACAGTCTTCGGGTTAAATTTTAGTTTATCTGATATAAGGATGGCTACCCCTGCTTTCTTTTGAGGACCATTTGAATGGTAAATGGTTCTCCAACCTTTTATTTTCAGGCTGTAGGTGTCCTTCTTTGTAAAATGAGTCTCTTGTAGACAGCAAATAGATGGGTCCTGCATTTTTATCCAGTCTGAAACCCTGCGCCTTGTGATGGGGTCATTAAGCCCGTTCACGTTCAGAGTTACTATTGACATATATGAGTTTAGTGTCATCATGATATCTATTCAGTCCTTGTTTTTGTGGATTGCTCCACTGGACTTCTTCTTAAAGGGGAATTTTGAGTGTCTCCCTTAAAATTTCTTGCAGAGCTGGTTTGGAGGTCACATATTCTTTCAGTTCCTGCCTGTCTTGGAAGCTCTTTATCTCTCCTTCCATTCTGAATGAGAGCCTTGCTGGATAAATGATTCTTGGTTGCATGTTCTTCTCATTTAGGACCCTGAATATATCCTGCCAGCACTTTCTGGCCTATCAGGTCTCTGTGGAGAGGTCTGCTGTTACCCTAATATTCCTCCCCATAAAAGTCAGGGATTTCTTGTCTCTCGCTGCTTTAAGGATCTTCTCTTTATCTTTGGAATTTGCAAGCTTCATTATTAAATATCGAGGTGTTGAACGGTTTTTATTGATTTTCTGGTTGGATCTCTCTATTTCCTGCATCTGAATGCCTGTTTCCCTTCCCAGTTTAGGAAAGTTTTCAGCTAGGATTTGTTCAAATACATATTCTGGCCCTCTGCCCCTTTCAGCACCCTCGGGAACCCTAATTAAACATAGGTTTTTCTTCCTCAGTCTGTCGTTTATTTCCCTTAATCTGTCTTCATGGTTTTAATTGTCTGTCTCTTTTTTCCTCAGTTTCCCTCTTTGCTATCAACTTGTCTTCTATGTCACTCACTCGTTCTTCCACCTCGTTAACCCTCGTCATTAGGACTTCTAGTTTGGATTGCATCTCATTCAATTGATTTTTAATTTCTGCCTGATTGGATCTAAATTCTGCAGTCATGAAGTCTCTTGAGTCCTTTATGCTTTTTTTCTAGAGCCGCCAGTAGCTGTATAATAGTGCTTCTGAATTGGCTTTCTGACACTGAATTGTAATCCAGATTTTTTTAATTTATTTTTTTATTGGTGTTCAATTTACTAACATACAGAATAACACCCAGTGCCCGTCACCCATTCACTCCCACCCCCCGCCCTCCTCCC
The DNA here is from genome assembly GCF_053574225.1 of Canis aureus. Lineage (NCBI taxonomy): Eukaryota > Metazoa > Chordata > Mammalia > Carnivora > Canidae > Canis > Canis aureus. Next base: position 64,934,896 of record NC_135649.1, on the reverse strand, counting down.
CTTCTACCCCCCGCCCTCCTCCCCTTCTACCACCCTTCTAACCCAGAGTTAGCAGTCTTTACGTTCTGTCTCCCTTTCTGATATTTCCCACACATTTCTTCCCCCTTCCCTTATATTCCCTTTCACTATTATTTATATTCCCCAAATGAATGAGACCATATAATGTTTGTCCTTCTCCGACTGACTTACTTCACTCAGCATAATACCCTCCAGTTCCATCCACGTTGAAGCAAATGGTGGGTATTTGTCATTTCTAATAGCTGAGTAATATTCCATTGTATACATAAACCACATCTTCTTTATCCATTCATCTTTCGTTGGACACCGAGGCTCCTTCCACAGTTTGGCTATCGTGGCCATTGCTGCTATAAACATCGGGGTGCAGGTGTCCCGGCGTTTCATTGCATCTGTATCTTTGGGGTAAATCCCCAACAGTGCAATTGCTGGGTTGTAGGGCAGGTCTATTTTTAACTGTTTGAGGAACCTCCACACAGTTTTCCAGAGTGGCTGCACCAGTTCACATTCCCACCAACAGTGTAAGAGGGTTCCCTTTTCTCCGCATCCTCTCCAACATTTGTTGTTTCCTGCCTTGTTAATGTTCCCCATTCTCACTGGTGTGAGGTGGTATCTCATTGTAGTTTTGATTTGTATTTCCCTGATGGCAAGTGATGCAGAACATTTTCTCATAATCCAGATTTTGTAACTCTGTGGGAGAGAGGACTGTTTCTTTCTTTTGAGGTGAGGTTTTCATTCTAGTTATTTTGCTCAGTGCAGAGTGGCCAAAAGCAAGTTGTATTGGGAAAAGGAGAAAAAGAGAAGAGAGATAGAAAGAAAGAAAAAAGAAAAAAGGAAGAAGAAAAGGAAAAAAGAGAAGAAAAATAGAAAGAAAAAGAAAGGTGAAAAAAAAGGGTGGGGGAAGCAATCAGAAATCAAAAAGAAAAAGAAAACCACGGGGGAGTATCTTCTGATTCTTTTTACTTTAAGTCCCTTGACTTCCCCTTGACCTTGTCCGTCTAGCTGGTCTTCTGGGGGAGGGGCCTGTTGTGCTGATTTTCAGGTGTTAGCAGTTGGGGGAGCTGCTGTGCCCCTGCCTGGTGCAGGGCTCAGTGGGGGGTGTTTACCCCGTGAGGCCCCAGGAGGAACAGCCCCAGTGGCGGGGCAGCTCTGGAAACCTGGATTCAGCTCCGGCAGGAACTCCGTCTGCAGGGCCTGGAGGCTCCGGGGCGGGGCCGCGGATCTGCTCAGCTGGGGCAGGAGCGTCCTTGCTGTCCTGGGCCCTCCCGGCCTCTGCCTGTCCCGGGGGAGGCCGGATCCTGGGCTGTGTCCCGGCGCCCTGTGCTCCGGGGCCTGCGCTGTTGGATTCGCGCTCCCGGTAGCGCAGCCCCCTCCACCAAGTCGCCGCCCGAGCCCCTCCGAGTTGCTCCCGGAGCCGCGCAGCCCCCTCCGCACGGAGCCTCTTCCTCTGCCGGAGCCGCCGCCATTGAGCTGCTCCCGTAGCCCCGCAGCCCCCTCCGCGGAGCCGCTGCCCGAGTCCCTCGGAGCTGCTCCGGGTCCCATGGTGCGCGCTGCAGCCCTTAGGGAGCTTGGCACTCTCCTGTGTGTGCCGCAGGTGTCTGTTAGTGTCCCAGGGAGCCCGAGAGCATCCCCGCCCTCCTGGGGTCCTGCTCTAACTCCCTGCGGGCGCCTTTCGCCTGTGAAGATTGGTGAAGGGGCTCTCCTGTCCTGGGGTCCTGCTCCAAATCCCCGCGAGCCCCTTTCCGCCCGGGAAGATTGGTGCAGTTCCTGCTTCTCCGGGACGGGGGTTTCCTGTCCTGGGGACACTCGCCCCGGCCTTAGCCCGGCTCCTCGCGGGGCCCCTCCCCCTTGGAGGCCTTTTGTTTATTTCTTTTTCCCTGTCTTCCTACCTTGATAGATGCACGAACTCTTCTCACTGTAGAGTTTCAGCTGTTCTTTCTTTAAATCTCAGGCCGAATTCGTAGATTTTCAGGATGATTTGAAGGTTATCTAGGTAATTTGGTGGGGACAGGTGATTTGGGGACCCTACTCTTCCGCCATCTTGTCCCTCTTCATCTATTTTATTCTTAATTTCATCTATGTAGTTCTTCATCTCTGATAAGTTATTTTTTATATCTTTTTTAAGGGTGTCACTGATGTCCTGCATGCTTTTCTGAGGTTTACTGAGTGTGTTTTTTATCATTACTTTAAATTCTCTATCAGATATATTACTTGTTTCTCTTTTTCTTTGCTCTCCTGCTGTGATTTCATCATGTTCTTTCATTTGGGATGTATTTCTCTGTCTCCTCATTTTGTCTACCTCTGTGTCTGTTTCTGTGTGATAGTAAATTCAACTATGTCTTCTACTCTCAGAAGTAGTGACTTTATGAAGAAGTCATGTAGTTTAGAAGACCCTGAAGTGTAGGGTCCCTTGTTCACTATAACGTGGCACTTCAGGGTAGTCTTCTATGTGTGTTTCTTGTATCCTGCTATTGGATGTCACATTTCCTTTCAGTCCATGAGTCTGCACTGACTACCTTTTTTGGCTTTCCTTACTCTCCATAATGTTAGTGAGATCCAGGCAGGCTAGCTATGAGGGGGCATGGCAGTAGAAGGGCATAGAGATGGGATGATGGTGGTAGAAAAATTTGTGCAGAGCCACTACTCCTAGGCTAGATTGCCCCCACAGCCAAGTGGCCACCAGGGGCCTGGGGCTCAGGGGCAGGTGAGGGCACACTGTGAGTGCAGCTGGGCAGGCATATACATGGTATTATCAAAATTTGCAGTGAGCTGCTAGTTTTTACAGCTCCCCTGAGGTGCATGGGTGACCAAGGATGTGGCACATGAAAGCAATGGTGCTCAGATGCATACAGTGTCTACATGTGAGGCTCCTGGGTGAGGCATGCATGGCATTAACAAAATTTGCATTGAGCAACTAGTCTAAGGCCAGATCTTCTGAAGCACAGTGACCATGGCAGCATGGCATGCAAAGCAAGTTGCTGAATTGAGAGGGGGCAGTATTAACAAAAATAGCACTGAGACAGAGCTGATGCCAGCAGGCTTGGAGTGGCTGAGTCCTCAAGAGAATTTTTGGGCAGGGTGTACTGCTAGCAGACTATGTAGCCAGCGTCTGTGCAGAGCTACCTCTGGCAGGTGGCCCTGTGTTTATTCTGGGTCTTAAGGGAGAAAAATGGTGAATGGCAGCTCCTTTGCTTCCAGAGAAGTACTCTAACATGGTCTGAAATCAGGATACATAAATTTCCCTCCTACTCTACAAGCTGTCACTCCCATGTTGCCTCTCTTTGGATTACTGTGTCTTTAAGGTTGGGGACCTGGCTATCATTCACACCCCCTCCCCTGCTCACCCAGTACTGAGTTAACTGACTATTAAATCTCAGGCCCCAAGTCCCATTGGTTATACAAACCCATGGAATTCAGCCCTTCTGTTCTTCAAGGCCAGTGTTTATGGGGATTCATTTTCCACATGTGGGTTCCCTGGCCCTTTTCCCTCCCTGTGCCCTTAGCACCCACCCTCCAGCAGACAACTGCCAACCACAATTTCTGGCCTTCCTAACCTCACTGATACGACTTGACTTCTCTACATTTAGTTGTAGATTTTGTTCTGCCAGCCTTTAGATCACTTTCTGGTTTATTGACAAGGATGCGAGTGATATTGAGTTGTAAACCTGGGACAGGTGAGCTTAGAATCCTCCTACTCCACATCTTCCTGGAACCCACTCTTCCACCTATTTTTAAATTGGATTATTTGGAGTATTTTTTCTTATTGAATTGTATGATTTATTATATATTTTTGAAGTTAACTCCATACATATGACTTACAAATATCTTCCCCAATTCAGTACATTGCCTTTTTATTTTGTTGATGGTTTCCTTCACTGTGTAGAAGATTTGTGGTTTGATGTAGTCCCATTTATTTATATTTTTTATGTTTTCCTTGCCTTTGTAGTTAGATTCAAAAAACCATCGCTAAGACTGATGTCAAAAACCTTACAACCTAGATTCTTCTTTTCTTGGAATTTTAGGTTTGTAGGTCACATATTAAGTCTTTTATCCATTTTGAGTTCATTTTTCTATATGGTGTAAGATAGTGAGTTAGTTTAATTGTTTTCCAAATAATCATTCAGTTTTCCCACACAATTTATTGAAGAGATTGTTCTTGTCCCATTTTGTATACTTGTCCACTTAATTTTTAATTCACAGTATATGTGTGGGTTTATTTCTGAGCTCTCTATTCTATTTCATTGATCTTTGTGTCTATTTTTACACCAATACTATACTGTTTTGATCACTATCATTTAACATATTTGTTTTTATTTAAACTCCAGTTAGTTAACATACAGTTTAATGTTAGTTTCAGGTATATGATATACTGATTCAACATTTCCATACAATACAGGGTGCTCATGACAAGTACATTCCTTATATTCCTATCATCTATTAACGCATCACCCCACTAACCTCCATTTTAGTAACCATCAGGTTGTTCCTTATAGTTAAGTCTTTTTCTTGGTTTGCCTCTTTATTTTTTTCCCTTTGCTTGTTTCCTTTAAGATTTTATGTATTTATGTATTTATTTATTTATTTGAGAGATACAGAGATAGCAACAGAGACAGAGAAAGAGAACATGAGTGAGGAGGAGAGGGAGAAGTAGGCTCCCTGCTGAACAAGGATACCAACATGGGGCTCAATCCCAGGACCCTGGGATCACGACCTGAGCTGAAGGCAGATACTTAACTGACTGAGCCACCCAGGTGCCCCTTGTTTCCTTTGTTTATCAAATTCCACATATGAGTGAACTCATATGGTATTTGTATTTCTCTGACTTATTTCACTTAGCATAATATTCCCTAGCTCTATCCATGTCACTGCAAATGGCAAGATTTAGGGTTTTTTTTATAGCTGAGTAATATTCCATTATGTGTGTGTGTGTATGTATACTTTAAAGTGGAGGTCTACTAGCTGCCCTAGTCAGGGCTGTGGGGAGTTCTTTTTCCCCATGAGGTCACACTGCCCTGGCCTTCTGAACCTTCCTCACCTTCATCTCCAAAAACCTCAAGCTCTGAGCTGCTGCTACAGCCTGGGTTCCCTCCTCTTTTTCTCCCTTGTCCCCTCCACCTCTATATCAGGGAAGAGGGTTAGAGAGGAGAGCCTCCCTGTCATCACCTTATTTCCTGTGCATCCAATGTGGAACAGAGATTGTTGACTACACTGTTCTTCAGGGCTACTGGGCTTGAGACAAGAGTAGGGGGTTTAGCAGGGGGAGATGGTGCCTCCAGCCACTTTTGTGCCCCCTCAGCCTGCTGTGGGGCACCTGAGAAGACTTTGAGGGCAGGGCAGGAGCAGAAAGGGAAACTGAGGAAACTATTCCATTCCCACTCCACCCAACATCTCAAAAATTAGGTCTTAGCCAGGGGCAGGAAATATTGCTGAGCCTAAAGACTGAAGAATGGGGTATTTAGGAGTGGAGTTCAGAGAGGCAGATTCCTTCTCCTTTCTTCCCCTCATGCTCAACCCCTTCCCTTCCTGACCCAGGCTGACATGGGACACTTTAGATAAATCCTTATAAATATCCCTATGTTATCCTCTCTGCAGAGATCTCTTGAAGACCTGCTGCTGTCACCTCCAGTTTTTAAGTTGTTACATCCCCACCTTCCTCCTGTTAGCCCCCTCACCTTCAGCCTGTCACCCAATAACTTAGGACAGTCCCCCTGAATATATATATCTCATATATTCTTACTCTATTTACCATCAGGGGCATGCATTCCTTTGAATTAATATTTTTGTATTCTTTGGGTAAATACCTAGTAGAAAAACTGTTAGATGCTAGGATAATTCTTTTTTAAACTTTCTGGAGACCTCCATGCTGTTTTCCATAATAGTTGAACCAGTTTGCATTCCCACCTACAGTGCAAGAAAGTTCCCTTTTCACCAAATCTGCACCAACACCTGTTGTTTCTTGTGTTATTGATTTTAGCCATTCTGATAGATGTGAGGTAATATCTCATTGTAGTTTTCATTTGCATTTCCCTAATAATCAATAATGAGCATCTTTTCATTTGTCTGTTGGCCATCTGTATGTCTGTGGAAGACTGTCTATGTACATCTTATACCCATTTTTAAATTGCATTATACATTTTATGGGTGTAGACTTTTATAACTTATTTTTATAAAAGTTATAACTTTTATAACTTATTTATAACTTATTTATAATATAACTTATATTTTGGATAGTAACCCTTTATCAGATAGATCATTTGCAAATACTTCTCCCATTCCATAGGTTGCCCTTTAGTTTTCTTGATTGTTTCCTTTCCTGTGCAGAAGCCCTTTATCTTGATGAAGTCCCAAGAATTTATTTTTGCTTTTGTTTCCCTTGCCTCAGGATATATATCTAGTTAGGATGTTGCTATGGCTGATGTCAAAGAAGCAATTGCTTGTGTTTTCTTCTAGGATTTTTGTGGTTTCCGTTCTCATATTTAGAACTTTAATCCATTTGAATTCATTTTTGTGTATGGTGTAAGAAAGTAGTCCAGTTTCAATTTTCTGCATATTGCTGCCCTATTTTCCCAACACCTTTTCTTGAAGAGACTTTTTTTAACCATTGGATATTTTTTTCTGCTTTGCTGAAGATTAATTGATCATATAGTTGTGGGTTCATTGCTGGGGTTTCAATTCTGTTCCATTGATTTATGTTTCTGTTTTTGTGGCAGTACTATACTGTTGTGACATTACAGCTTTGTAATACTACTTGAAGTCTGGAATTGTAATGCCTTAGGCTTTGTTTTGCTTTTTCAAGGTTGTTTTAGCTATTCAGGATCTTTTGTGGCTTCATACAAATTTTGGTATTGTATGTTCTAGCACTTAAAAATGCTGCTGATTGGGGCACCTGGGTAACTCAGTGGTTGAGTGTCAGCCTTTGGTTCAGGGCATGATCCTGGATCCTGGGATCGAGTCCTGCATCAGGTTTCCCACAGGGAGCCTAGTTCTCCCTCTTCCTATGTATCTCTCTCTCTCTGTGTGTGTGTCTCTTATGAATGTATAAATGAAATATTTTTTTAAATGATGCTTGCATTTTGCCAGAGGTTTAATTAGATGAATATATTGCTTTCGGTAGTATAGATATTTTAACAATACTTATTCTTCCAGTCCATAAGCATGAGATATCTTTCCATTTCTTTGTGTCCTCTTCAATTTCTTTCATTAGTATTTTATAGTTTTCATAATATAAGTCTTTTGCCTCTTTGGTTAGGTTTATCCCTAAGTATCTTACTGTTTTTTTTTGTGTAATTGTAAATGGGATTAATTCTTTGACTTCTCTTTCTGTGGCTTCATTACTGGTGTATGGAAATGCAACGGATTTCTGTATGTTGATTTTGTATCCTCTGACTTCACTGAATTCATGTATTAGTTCTAGCACTTTTTAGTGGTATTTTGGGTTTTCTATATAGACTACCATGTTATCTGCAAGTAGTGAAATTTCTCTTCTTTACAAACTTGGATTCCTTTCCTTTCTTTTAGTTGTCTGATTGCTGAGGCTAGAATTTCCAGTTGTATATTTAACAGTGGTGAGAGTGGACATCACTGCCTTGTTCCTGATCATGGAGGAAAAGCTATCAGTATTTCCCATTGAGTTTTATGTTTGCTGTGGGTTTCAAATAGATGACCTTTATTGTGTTGAGGTATGTTACCTCTAAGCCTATTTTGTTGAGAGTTTTATAGTGAAAGCATATTGTACTTTTTCAAATGCTTTTTTTTGCATCTATTGAGAGAATCACATGGATGTTATCCTTACTTTTATTACTGTGGTGTATCAAGTTGATTGATTTGTGAATACTGCACCACACTTGCAACCGAGGAATAAATCCCACTTGGTCATGGTGAATAATTCCTCTAATGTATTGTTATATTTGGCTTGCAAGTATTTTATTGAGAATTATTACATCCTTATTTTTCAGGGATATTGGTCTGTAGTACTTTTTTTACTGGAGACTTTGTTTTTGGTACAAGGGTAATGTTGGACTCATATGATGACTGGAAGTTTTCCTTCCTTTTCTATGTTTTGGAATAGTTTGAGAAAAATAGGTATTAACTCTTCTTGAAATATTAGGTGGAATTGGGCTGTGAAGCCCTCTGGTCCTGGACTTCTGTTTGTTGGGACTTTCTTAATTGTTGACCCAATTTCTTTTCTTCTAATCAGTCTATTCAAGTTTCCCATTTCCTCCTGCTTCATTTTTAGTAATCTATGTTTCTACTAATTTATGTCTTCACAGTTGTCCAATTTGTTGGCATATGTTCTTCAACAAAGCAAGAAGGAATATCCAATGGAAACCAGTCTTTTCCATGATACTGTACATAGAAAACACAAAAGACTCCACCCCAAGATTGCTAGAACTCATACAGCAATTAGGTAGCGTGGCAGGATACAAAATCAATGCCCAGAAGTCAGTGGCATTTCTATACACTAACAATGAGACTGAAAAAAAGAGAAATTAAGGAGTCAATCCCATTTTCAATTGCACCCAAAAGCATAAGATACTTAGGAATAAACCTAACCAAATAAACCTAATTAATATTGTGAAATGTCAATGTTACCCAGGGAAATTTACACATTTAATGCAATCCCTATCAAAATACCATGGACTTTCTTCAGAGAGTTGGAACAAATCATCTTAAGATTTGTGTGGAATCAGAAAAGACCCTGAATAGCCAGGGGAATATTGAAAAAGAAAATCTGACACAGGGGCAATACAATGCCGGATTTCAGGTTGTACTATAAAGCTGTGATTATCAAGAGAGTGGGGTACCGGCACAAAGACACATAGATCAATGGAATAGAATAGAGAACCCAGAAATTGACCCTCAACTCTATGGTTAACTAATATTCGACTAAGCAGGAAAGACTATCCACTGGAAAAAGGGCAGTCTCTTCAATAAATGGTGTGGGAAAATTGGACAGCCATGTACAGAAGATGAAACTAGACCATTTTCTTACACCATACACAAAGATCAACTCAAAATGGATGAAAGATCTAAATGTGAGACAAGCATCCATCAAAATCCTAGAGGAGAACACAGGCAACACCCTTTTTGAACTTAACCACAGCAACTTCTTGCAAGATATATCTATGACGGCAAGGGAAACAAAAGCAAAAAAGAACTATTGGGACTTCATCAAGATAAAATGCTTCTGCACAGCAAAAGAAACAGTCAACAAAACTCAAAGACAACCTACAGAATGGGAGAAGATATTTGCAAATGACCTATCAGATAAATGGCTAGTTTCCAAGATGTATAAAGAACTTATTAAACTCCACAGCAAAGAAACAAACAATCCAATCATGAGATGGGCAAAAGACATGAACAGAAATCTCACAGAGGAAGACATAGACATGGCCAACAAGCACATGAGAAAATGCTCCGCATCACTTGCCATCAGGGAAATAGAAATCAAAACCACAATGAGATACCACCTCACACCAGTGAGAATGGTGAAAATTAACAAGACAGGAAACAACAAATGTTGGAAAGGGTGTGGAGAAACAGGAACCCTTTTGCAATGTTGGTGGGAATGTGAACTGGTGCAGCCACTCTGGAAAACTGTGTGGAGGTTCCTCAAAGAGTTCAAAATAGACCTGCCCTACGACCCAGCAATTGCACTGCTGGGGATTTACCCCAAAGATACAGATGCAGTGAAATGGCAGGAAACCTGCACCCCAATGTTTATAGCAGCAATGTCCACAATAGCCTAACTGTGGAAGGAGCCTCGGTGTCCATTGAAAGATGAATGGATAAAGAAGATGTAGTCTATATATACAATGGAATATTACTCAGCCATTAGAAATGACACATACCCACTATTTGCTTCGATGTGGATGGAACTGGAGGGTATTATGCTGAGTGAAGTAAGTCAATCGGAGAAGGACAAACATTATATGGTCTCATTCATTTGGGGAATATAAAAATTAGTGAAAGGGATTAAAGGGGAAAGGAGAGAAAATGAGTGGGAAAAATCAGTGAGGGTGACAGAACCTGAAAGACTCTTAACTCTGGAAAACGAACAAGGTGTAGTGGAAAGGGAGTTGGGTTGGGGGATGGGGTAACTGGGTGACGGGCACTGAGGGGGGCACTTGACGGGATGAGCACTGGGTGTTATGCTATATGTTGGCAAATTGAGTTCCAATAAAAACATAAATAAATAAATAAATAAATAAATAAATAAATAAATATTTTAAAGTTTTTTTTTAAAAAAAAGTTGGCCTCCTCTCTGTGTTAAAGAGGCCTGTTATGTTTCCTGTTTCTGAGTGTAATGACTTCATGAAGAAAGGTCATATAATGTCCAGGGCCTGGCATGTCAAGAAGTGTCTCTGGTGTGATCTGCATGCACTGTTCCTCTGTGTTATGGCAGCTGTTTCCCTTAGGTGAATCCTCTGCAGAGTTTCTCCTTGCCTTATGTGGGCCGTGTTTGGTCTTTGGCCAGAATGTGGTGATTTTTGATTAGGTCTACCCTGGTATGATTGTTAAATGAGACCTATCACCACTCCACTTGGAACTGAGACCCTGCAGAATTCTCTGATCTGAAGACATGGTGTGGACAGGGGTTATCTATGGGTCTTCCCAGGAAGGCACTCACAACTCTGGACTGAGTCAAGGTTGTTGGAGAAGGGCAGTACTGGCAGAGTGCAGAGATTTGGGACTTAGTTTTTAAGCCTTGTTGGTTGCAAGAATTCAGGAAAATCATCCTGTCTTATTTTCCCAGCCAATGGCTTTGGGGAAGTGTTCTCCTTGTGCATTCCCCGGTGTACTCTTCTGTCTCTGGACTTTTTCCACATCCATGCCTCCTTTCTCCAGCATCTTTGATATAGTGTTTTAATTTCTTTCATATATATTCCCAGAAATGTGATTGATAGTTCATATGATAGTTCTATATTTAATTTTTTGAGGAACATCCATACTGTTTTCCTTATGGCTGTACCAGCTTACAGTCCCACCAACAGCACAGTTTTCTCTCCAAATCCTTAAATGCATTGTTATGTATTTTCTTTTTGATGCTAGCCATTCTAGCAGATATAAGAAGACATGTCATTGTAGTTTTCATTTTCATTTCCTTAATTATTTGTGACACTGTATGTCTTGTCTTTTCATATATCTGTTTACCATATATATATCATTTTTGAAAAAGCTGTCCATTCCAGTCATTTGCTCACTTTTAATCGGATTATTTTTCCCCTTGAGTTGTATGAGTCCCGTGTATAGTTTGGATATTAGCCCCTTATCAGATATATGATTTGCAAAAATTTTCCCATTCTGTAAATTATCTTTTTACATTGTTAATTTTTTTGACTGTGAAGAAGCTTTTAATTTGATGTCATGTATTTATTTTTTATTTTGTTGCTTGTGCTTTAGCTGTCATATATGAAAAAAATATTAAGACCTCTATCAAGGATCTTTTCTTCTCTTCTTGTCTAAGAACCTTATGGCTTCAGGTGTTTCATTTATGTCTTTAATCCATATCAACTTTTGAAATCCATGTAAAATAGAGATCTGGCTTTACTCTTTTATATGTGGATATTCAATTTTCCCAGCACCATTTATTGAAAAGAATGTTGTTTCTCCTTTGAGTATTCCTGGATTCCTCATTAAATATTCATTGACCATATATTCTTGGATTATTTCTGGCCTCTTGATTCAGTTCCATTGCTATATGTGTCTGATTATATGCTACTGCCATACTCTTAATTACAATATAGATTTAAAGGAGAGCTTGAAATCAAGAAGTTTGATGCTTTCTGCACTGTTCCTCTATCTCAGGATTGTTTTAGATTTTCAGGGTCTTTTGTGGTTCCATATAAATTTTAGGATTGTTTTTCCTATTTCTGTTAAAGTGTGGTATTAAAGTATGGTTAAAGTATGGATGGGTATTGCATTGGATCTATAATTTTTTGGGGTAGTATTGACATTTTCATAATATTAATTCTTGCAATCCATGAACATGAGTCACATTTCCAGTTATTTCTCTCTTCTGTGATTTCATTCATAAACATATGGAGATCCCAGATTAGAGATCTTTCACTTACTTGTTATATTTATTCCTAAGTATTTTATTATTTTTGATGTGATCATAAATGTGATTATTTTATTTCCTTTGAAGATAATTTGTTATTCACCCATAAGAGCAATACACTTTTTTATATTAATTTTGTATCCTCAAAATTTTCTGAGCCTGTTTATTAGAAGTAACAATTTTAAATAAAATCTGGATTTTCTATATATAAAATAAATTTATGTACATATAGAGGCAATTTAATTTTTTTCCAATCTGACCTTTTTCTTTCTCTTGGCTGATTTCTTGGACCAGGACATCCAGAACCATATTGAATAGAAGTAGTGTAAATAGGTACTTAAAAAAAATTTTTTTTCTTTTTTTCTTTTCCTTCCCTTCCCGTGTTCATCTGTTTTTCTACTTAAATTCACATGTGTTAAATCAAATGGTGTTTGCCTTTCTTTGACTGACTTATTCCACTTAGCATAATACCCTCTAGTTCTATGCACATCATTGCAAATGGGAATATTTCATTCCTTTTTGATGGCTGACTAACATTCCATTCTATACATATACCACATCTTTATCCATTCATCTGTCAATTAACATCTGGGTTCTTTCTATATATTTTGGCTATTGTGGAAATTGCTGCTATAAACATTGGGGTGCATGTGCCCCTTTGAATCATGATTTTGTATCCTTTGGATAAATACTTAGGAGTGAAATTGCTGGGTCATATGGTAGCTCTACTTTTACCTTTTTGAGGAAAATCCCTACTATTTTTCAGAGTGGCTGCACCAGTTTACTTTGCCACCAACAGTGTAAGAGAGTTCCCCTTTCTCTGAATCCTCACCAACATCTTTTCTTTCCGGAGTTGTTAATTTTAGCCATTCTTTTCTCTCTCTCTCTCTTTTTTTTTTTTTTTTGACCTGTGTAAGGTGGTATCAAATTGTGGTTTTGATTTGTATTTCCCTGATGCCAAGTGATGATGAGTGTTTTTTTCATGTGTCTGTGGTCATTTCTATGTCTTCTTTGGAGAAATGTCTGTTTATGTCTTCTGCCCATTTCTTTTTTTTTTTTAATAAATTAATTTTTTATTGGTGTTCAATTTACCAACATACAGAATAACACCCAGTGCTCATCCCATCAAGGGTCCCCCTCAGTGCCCGTCACCCACTCACCCCCACCCCCCCTCCTCCCCTTCCACCACCTCTAGTTCGTTTCCCAGAGTTAGGAGTCTTTATGTTCTGTCACCCTTTCTGATATTTCCCACACATTTCTTCTCCCTTCCCTTATATTCCCTTTCACTATTATTTATATTCCCCAAATGAATGAGAACATACACTGTTTGTCCTTCTCCGATTGACTTACTTCACTCAGCATGATACCCTCCAGTTCCATCCACGTTGAAGCAAATGGTGGGTATTTGTCGTTTCTAATGGCTGAGTAATATTCCATTGTATACATAAACCACATCTTCTTTATCCATTCATCTTTTGACGGACACCGAGGCTCCTTCCACAGTTTGGTTATTGTGGACATTGCTGCTAGAAACATCGGGGTGCAGGTGTCCCGGCGTTTCATTGCATCTGAATCTTTGGGGTAAATCCCCAACAGTGCAATTGCTGGGTTGTAGGGCAGGTCTATTTTTAACTCTTTGAGGAACCTCCACACAGTTTTCCAGAGTGGCTGCACCAGTTCACATTCCCACCAACAGTGTAAGAGGGTTCCCTTTTCTCCCTTCTGCCCATTTATTGAATGGATTTATTGTTTTATGGGTGTAGAGTTTGATAAGTTCTTTACAGATTTTGAATACTAGCCCTTTATATGATGACATTTGTCAATATCTTTTCCCATTCAGTAGGTTTCCTTTCAGTTTTGTTGATTGTTTCAGTTCCTCTGTAAAAGCCTTTCATCCTGATGAAGTTACAATATTTCATTTTTGCTTTTGTTTTCCTTGCTTCTGCAAATGTGTCAAGGAAGAAGTTGCTGAGACTGCCTGTGTTCTCCTCTAGGATTTTGATGGATTCCTGCCTCACATTTAGATCTTTCATCCATTTTGAGTTTATTTTTTGTGTATGGTGAAAGAAAGTGGTTTCATTCTTCTGGAAGTGGCTATCCAATTTCCCCAACACCATTTGTTGAAGAGACTTTTTACCATTGGATATTCTTTCTTGCTTTGTTGAGGATTAGTTGACCTCAACTAAGTTGAAGGTCCATTTCTGGGTTCCCTATTCTGTTCCATTGATCTATATGGCTATTTTGTACTAGTACCATACTGTCTTGATGATTACAACTTTGAAATACAGCTTGAAGTCAGGAATGGTGATGCTTCCTGCTTTGGTTTTCTTTTTCAACATTGCTACAGGTATTCAGGGTCTTTCGTGGTTCCATACAAATTTTAGAATTGGCGCAACCCGGGTGGCTCAGCAGTTTAGCGCTGCCTTTGGCCCAGGGCCTGTTCCTGGAGACCTGATCGAGTCCCACGTTGGGCTCCCTGCATGGAGCATGCTTGTCCCTCTGCCTGTGTCTCTGCCTCTCTCTCTCTCTCTCTCTCCCCCTCTGTCTCTCATGAATAAATAAATAAAATCTTAAAACAATTTTTAGAATTGTTTGTTCTAAATGTGAAAAATGCTAGTGGTATTCTGATAGGGATGGCATTGAAGGTATAGATTGCTCTGGGTAGCATAAACATTTTAACAATATTTGTTCTTCCAAACTTGAGCATGAAATATATTTCTAATTATTTCTTTCTCAATTTATTTCCTAAATGTTCTGTAGTTTTCAGAGTAAAGATCTTTTACCTCCTCAGTTAAGTTTATTCCTAGGTAACTTTTGGTTTTGAGTGCAATTGTAAATGGGATCAATTCCTTCATTTTTGTTTCTATTGCTTCATTGTTAGCATATAGAAATGCAACTGACTTCTATGCATTGATATTGTATTTTTTTTTTACTTTGCTGAATTCCTGTATCATATCTAGCAATTTTTTGGTGGAATCTTTTGAGTTTTCTACATACAGTATCATGTCATCTGCAAAGAGTGAAAGTTTGACTTCTTTGCCAATTTGGATGCCTTTTATTTCTTTTTTTTGCCTGATGAGGGTTGACATCTCTGTCCTGTTCCTGACCTTAGGGGTAAAGCTCTCTGTTTTTCCTTGTTGAGGATGATATTACCTGTGGGTCTTTCATATATGGCCTTTATGATGTTGGGATATGTTCCCTGTATCCTTACATTGTGGAGGTTTTTTTTTTTTTTTTATCAAGAAAGGATACTGGGGGTAGCCCTGGTGGCTCAGCGGTTTAGGGAGCCTGCTTCTCCCTCTGCCTGTCTCTGCCTCTCTCTATCTGTCTCTCATGAATAAATAAATAAAATCTTTTTTTAAAAAAAAAGAAAGAATACTGGAACACCTGGGTGGCTCAGTGGTTGAATATCTGCCTTCAGCTCAGTGCATAGTCCCAGAGTCCTGGGATTGGTCCCACATCAGGCTCCCCTTGAGGAGCCTGCTTCTCCCTCTGTCTATGTCTCTGCCTCTCTCTCTTTATGTCTCATGAGTAAATAAATAAAAACTTTTAAAAAAAGAAAGGATACTGTATTTTATCACATGCCTTTCCGGCATCAGTTGAAAGGTTCATGTGGTTGTTAATCTTTTTTGTTAATGTGGTATATCACATTCATTGATTTGTGGATGTTGAACCACCCCTGCAGCCCAGGAATAAATCCTGCTTGGTGGTGGAGAATAAATCTTTTAATTTATTGCTGGATACAATGAGCTAGTACTTTGTTGAGAATTTTTGCATCAATGATCATCACGTATATTGGTCTATACTTCTTTTTAGTGGCCTCTTTGTCTGGTTTTGAGATCAAGGCAATGCTGCCCCTATAGAATGAATTTCAGAATTTTCCTTCCATTTCTATTTTTTGGAGGAGTTTCAGAAGAATATACATTGATTCTTCTTTAAATTCTTGGTAGAATTCCCCTGGGAAGCTACCCAGCCCTGCACTCTTGTTTTTTGGGAGATTATTGATTACTTATTCCATTCATTTGCTGATTATGGATATGTTCAGCCTTTCTATTTCTTCATGTTTCAGTTTTGGTAATTTTTATGTTTCTAGGGATTTATCCATTTCTTCCAGATTGCCTAAATTGTTGCCATATAATTGCTCATAATGATCTCTTATAATTGTTTGTATTTCTCTGGTATTGTGTGTGATCTTTCCTCTTTCATTAATGAATTTATTTATTTTGATCCTTTCTCTTTTCTTTTTGATAATTCTGACTAGGGGTTTATCAGTCTTATTAATTCTTTCAAAGAACCAGTTCTTAATTTTGTCTATCTGTTCTAGTGGGTTTTTTATTTCTAAATCATTGATTTCTGCTCTAATCCTTATTATTTCTCCTTTTCTGCTGGATTTAGGCTTTATTTGATGTTGTTTGTCCAGATCCTTTAGGTGTATAGTTATGTTGTGTATTTGAGACTTTTCTTACATCTCGAGGAAGGCCTTTATTGCTATATATTTCCCTCAAAGGCCACTTTTTCTGCATCCCAAAGGTTTTGAACTGGCATGTTTTCATTTTCATTTGCTTGCAAGTATTTTTTTTAAACGCCTTTAATTTCCTGGTTGAGCCATTCATTGTTTAGTAGGATGTTCTTTAACCTCCAAGCACATGTGTTACTTTTAAATTTTTCTTCTGATTTACTCTAGATTTAATAACATCATGTTCTTTAAAAAAAAGATTTTATTTATTTATTCATGAGAGACATAGAGAGAGACAGAGACATAGGAAGAGGGAGAAGCAGACTCCCTATGAGGAACCCAATTCAGGACTCAATCTCAGGACCCTGGGAACACGACCTGAGCCAAAGGCAGATGCTCAACCACTGAGCCACCCAGATGCCCCAATAGCATCATGTTCTGAAAATGTGCATAGTATGTTATCAGTCTTTTTGTAGTACTCAAGTGCTGATTTGTGACCCAATATGTGATCTATTCTGGATAATGCTCCATGTACATTTGAAATGAATGCATACTCTGCTGCTTTATCTTTGAAAATTTTTTGTATACTTTTGTATTGGAGTTTGATTTGCCAATGTATAGTATAACACCCAGTGCTGGGACGCTTGGGTGGCTCAGTGGCTGAGCATCTGCTTTTGGCTTAGGTCATGATCCTGGAATCCCAGGACTGAGTCCTGCATTGGGCTCCCTGAGTGGAGCCTACCTCTCCCTCTGCCTGTGTCTCTGCCTCTCTCTCTCTCTGTGTCTCTCATGAATAATAAAAAAAAGAACACCCAGTGCTCATCCTGTCAAGTGACCGCCTCAGTGCCCATCACCCCGTCACCCCATGAGCATTTCGTCCATTTAAATTGAGAATAATTGTTGAAAGATATGTATTTAGTGCCATTGTATTACCTGTAATGCCCCTGTTCCTATATGTTGTCTCTGTTCCTTTTTAGTCTTTGTTCTTTATGGTCTCTCTTTCTGCTCAAAGAGTTCCCTTTAATATTTCCTGCAGGGCTGGAATATATTCAGTGCTCATGAATTCTTTTAGTTTTTATTTATCTTGGAAACTCTTTATCTCTCCTTCTATTCTAAATAACAGCCTTGCTGTATAAAGTATTCTATAATATGTTGTGGTTTTGATCTATTTTTGTTGATTTTGAAGGGATTTCTCTGTGCATCTTCTACTTGAATGTCTGTTTCCTTCCCTAGATTAGGGGTGTTCTCAGCTATAAGTTGTTCAAATACACCTTCTGTCCCTTTCTCCCACTCTTCTTCTGGAACTCATAATAGGGATATTATTGCACTTTATGGAATTGTTGTGTTCCCTATACTTTCATGATCTAGTGGTTTTCTTTCTCTCTTCCTTTCAGCTCCTTTATTTTCCATAATTTTACCCTCTATATCACTGATTTGCTCTTCTGCTTCATTCATTCTCATTTTTATGGCTTCAACTTGGGACTGCATCTTAGTTATAGTATTTTTAATATCTGCCTATGTTTAAGTTCTTTTATCTCTACAATAAGAGATTTTCTAGTGTCTTCTATGCCTTTCTCAAGCCCAGCTAGTATCTTTATAATCATTGTTTAAATTTTAGTTCAGATATCTTATTTATATCTGTATTGATTAAATCCCTGGTTGTGAGTACTATCTCCTGTTCTTTCTTTTGGGGTGAATTTCTCTGTCTCATCATATTGTCCAGAAAATAAAAGAAGGGGAAAAAAAGAATACAACAAAAACAATAATAAAAACAGCAACAAAATAAACCAAGAAAACAAAACAATAAAAAATAGATCTGGGGTGTGTTTTGGTATGCTTGTAAAAGAAACTAGATCCCAATCTATGAAGGAAAGAAAAATATTATATATATGCCTATATATAATATACATATATAATATATATATAATAAAATACAATGAAAGAAAAATATATATATAATGTTCATATAAAAATAAACATTTAAAAAGAATTGAAAAACAGAGTTCAAAAGAAAATAACTGACAAAATTATAAACTGAAGAATAAAAGTTCAAAGGATTCTAGATACCACTTTACCCTAGAGCTGAAGCTTTGCAGCCCTTTATGATCAGTAAACTTTGTGAGAGTGAGTTTTTTGTGCTGTTCTCAAAGAAGGGCCTGTTGCACTGATTCTGAGGTGGACTTGCCCTAGTGGAAATGCACCTCCACTGTGCAGGGAGGCAGGGCTTGTTGTAAATGGCCCCACTAGGTGGTGCTGTTTTGCTCCCTGAAGTCTTTCAGCCCTGATGGGTGGGATAAATATTTTGGTGCTCTGCTCTATTGCCCTCCCCACTTTTCAGTGAGCCCTCACAGAAAAGCAATCAATCATTGTCTCTTTGGTTTCCATCAGAACTCTGTTCACTGTGTCTTTGTCCAAGGTTTTGTTTTTGTTTTTGTTTTTATCAGGCAAGGTGCTGACTTTCAAAACTCCAAACTTAAGGGACTTCTGTGACACAGACCACACTGTTCCTCCTAGGGAGGGTTTCACCACACTTCTGCCCTTTCCTAGATCCATCCCAGACCCAGACTGCACAGCAGTTCACAGTTTATGGCAACACAGAGAAGAAAACTGGCACCTAGACTTGTTCTCAACCAAATTCCACATGCCTATGCCTGGAAACTGTGCTGCACTTATGTGGCACTGATTCTTGCAACTCAAGGGACCCTCAGATAATGCTGTCACATCTGGGATTCTGTCCCACTTTGCCATCTGAGTGCCCTTAGGCCAGACACATCCTCTACTATAAAAGTCTTCTAAAAGTTCTGATTTTGTGCTTTCCTGTTTATAATATTTTGTGGTAGCCTCATTAAGCAGCCTTCCCTGCTGCTGTATCCTCAACTGTATCACAACAGATTCAAGTCTCCACATCTCCTACTTTCCAAAAGGTGGTCACTCTTCCACTTGTAGACTTGCAGTATTTGTTTTCTTGGACCTCTGATTGATTTGTTGGGTGTTCAGAATATTTTTATTACTACCTAGTTATATTCAAGGAATGAAACAACTTAGGGCCACCCTATTCCTCCACATCTGAACTCCTCTGCTGTAAGGAGGTGGCACTCTTCTTTTGCTCCTGATCTTAAAGGAAATAATTTCAATCTTTCACTGTTGGGTGTAAGGTTAACTGTGGGCCTGTAATATATGGCCTTTATTAAGGTACATTCCTTCTATACCTAATTTGTTGAGTTTTTTTTTCATGAATGTATGTTGAATTTTATCAGATGCTTTTTCTGCATCTATTGAAGTGTTTGTATTACTTTTCCTCTCATTCTATTAATTTGATATATCATATTGATTACTCTGCATATTTTCAACCATCCTTGCATTCCAGGGATAAGTCCCACTCGACCATAGTGAGTGATCCTTTCAATATGCTACTAAATTTGGTTTGCTAGAATTTCACTGGGAGTTTTTGCATCTATGTTCATCAGGGATATTGGCCTGTACTTTTCCTTTCTTGTCATAACCCTTTCTGGCTTTGGTATTGGAGTAATACTGGCTTTATAAAATGAGTTTAAAACTGATCCCTTCTCTTAAATTTTTAGAAGAGTTTGAAAAGTATTGGTGATCATTATAATTTAAAAGTTTGATTAAAGTTACCAGTGAAGCCATCTGTTCCTCAGTTTTTCTTCACTGGGAGATTTTTTATTACTGCTTCAATCTTACTAGTAATTGGTCTGTTCAGATTTTCTTTCTTTCTGTTTCAGTCTTGGCAGGTTTAATGTTTTTAAGAATGTTTCCATTTCTTCTAGGTTGTCCAATTTGTTGGCCTATAATAGTTCATTGTATCATCTTAAGATTTCTGTACTTCTGTGGTATCAGATGTAAATGTCTCCTTTTCTATTTATAATTTTGTTGATTTGTGTCCTCTTTTTTTGGATAGTCTAGGTAATGGTTTGCCAACTTTATCTTTTGAAGGAATCAAACTTAAGATTTGTTCATTTTTTCTCTGTTTTTTCCTGTTCTCTATTTCTTTTCTTATGTTATAATCTTTATTAGATTCTAATCTTCCTTCTGCTAATTTTTGGACTGTTTGTCCTTTTACTACTTCCTGAAGTTGTACAACTAGGTTGTATATTTGAGATATTTCTTGCTTTCTAATGGAGTGATTTCCAGTATGAACTTCCCTCTGAGACCTGCCTTTGCTTTATCCAATAAATTTTGTATGTTCTATTTCCACTTTCTTTTGTTTAAAGATACTTTTTATTTCCCCTTTAATTTCTTCTTTAACCTATTGGTTTTTTTAGGGGAGTGGTTTTTTTAAATTTCCATGTGTTCACAAGTTTTGCAGTTTTCCTTCTGTTATTGATGTCTAGCTTCATATTGTTATGGTCAGAGAAGATACTTGATATGATTTCAATCTCTTTGAATTTGCTAAGAACTTGTTTTGTGGCCTAACATTTGATCTATTTTAGAATATATTCCATCTGTGCTTGAAAAGAACATGTATTCTGTTTTGCTGTATAGGATGTTTTGTATCTGTCTGTTAGGCCTATTTGGTTTATAGTGCTGTTCAAATCTAATGTTTCCTTGCTGATTCTTTGTCTGGATGATTTACCCATCAAGAATAGAGTATTAAATTCCCAACTAGTATTGTATTGCTTTTTTCTTTCTCCTTTTAGTTCTGTTAGTTTTGGCTTTATATATTTATGTGCTCCAATATTGGGTACGGAATTATTTATAATTATTATATTCTTGATTGATTGACCTCTTTTATACTTATTTACTGAACTTTTTTGGTCTCTTTTTACCATTTTTATTTTAAAGTATTTCTTCTGATATAAGACTAGTTACACTTTTGTTGATTATCACTTACTTAAAATACATTTTCCCATCACTTTACTCTCAGTTTATGTGTGTCTTTAAGGCTAAACTGAGTTTCTTGTAGGTAGAATATTGATAGATCTTGTTTTTATATTTATTCAGTCATTGTATGTCTTTTGATTAGAGAATATAATCTGTTTACGTTTAAGATACCTATTGATAAGTAAGGATTTACTTTTGACATTTTGTTAATTGTTTTCTGACTATTTTGTTAATCCATCTTGGATCCCTGTCTTGCTGTTTTTTGTGTGTTTTGATGTCTTTTGGTATCAGTATGTTTTGACTTATCATGTTCTTTTATGTAATTACCACAAGTTCTTCCTTTGTGGTTACCATGAGGCTTGCATAAAGTATCTAAAATTATAACACCATATTTTAAGCTGGTAACAACTCAGTTTCAGTAGGATTTCTAAACTGAATACTTTTACTTCTTCTCACAATTTAAGCTATTTATGTTACAGTTGATATATTTTGTATACTGTGAAACCAATATCAAATTATTATAGTTATAGCTATTTTTATTGTTTTTTAAACTTTTAAACTAGAGTTATAAGTGTCTTACACACTACCATTACCATATTACAAAATATAACTTTTACTGTATATCTACCATTAATAAATTTTATACTACTTGTTTATGTTTTTAACATGTCAATTAGCATTCATTTATTTACATTCAAATAATAAATAACTCACTTTATTCTTTCTTACAGGGTAGGTCAACTGGGGATAAACTCCCTCGGCTTTTGTTTGTTTGGGAAAGTATCTCTCTTTCTCTTCTGAAGGACAGCTTTGCTGTCATAGAATTTTGGTTTGCAAGGTTTTTTTTCTTCTCTCAATAACTGAATATATCTTCTTATTCTTTCTTGGGCAAAAATTTTCTGTTGGGAAATTCACCAATGTCCTTATGGTTATTCCCTTATTTGTAACTTCTCCATTCTCTTACTGCTTTCAGAATTCTTTCCTTATCTTTGGCTTTTGACTATTTCATCATAAGTGTCTCAGTGTAGCCCTTTTCAAGTTTAACCTATTTGAGATTCTTTGGCTTCGTGGATCTAGGTGCCTATTTCTCTCCTCAGATTAGGGAATTTTTCAGGAATTACTGTTTTAAATATACTTACTATTTCTTTATATCTCTCTGCTATTTCTGGAATTTCCATAATGCAAATACTGGTCTTTTTATTATGTCCTATATGTCCCATAGTCTTTCATTTTCATTTCTATTATTTTCTCCTCTGAGTGTATAATTTCAAATGTTTTGTCTTTTAGATCATTGATTCTGTTTTCTTCATGATTTAGTCTTATTTGGGGTTTCTGGACTTGTGTACTGGTATCATCCTTTGGCAGGTGAAGCTTGCTATCAGAGTCTATTTTTGCGTGAAGTCATGCCGAAGCTCTGAAGTTGGAAGAGGGATGCTGCTGAATGAGAACAGTTGGAGAAGACTACAGTCTTGGTTTCTTCCCAAATGAAGCTACAGGATGGGTTCCCCATTGGCTTAGTTTCTCTGGGCAGGATTACTAGCTCGTTTGGGCTGGGTATTATATCCAATATTATATGGTACCATTAATTAACCTCCCTGCCTTGGCAGAGCAGCAGAAATAGCCCCAGGGGATTATTATTTGGGAACCTGAACCAGGAAAGCCTTCCATGAATTACCTGTCCAGGTGGAGTCACTGTCTTGCTGTATGTACAGGAAAAGACAGAAAACTCTTTGTTCAAGTGCTACTGGAAACAAAGCTATTAGATGTACTACACAGATGTGTGCTCTAGTTAGGGTCCCTGCTTAGGTGGGCTGAAGGTTGTATTAAGCAATGGGCAGGGTTATGGATTAAATTTTCTGCCCAGACATAGTGCAAGAAATGACTTGAAGGCTAGCAAACCTTTTTGTTTGTGGATTTAACTCAAGCTGACAATTGCCTCAAGTTTCCTAGCTAAATAGGATCAATGACTTTGCTTTGCAGATGAACAGCTTTACCTGCCATACTCTGCTATAGTATTTTTGGATTATGCAAGTTTCCGGGTGCTATGGATAGCCTTTTTAATCAAGCAAAGCCAGAAACTAACACAGCAGTGGGTCAGACTATTCAGTTCCCTGGCCTGGGCAGGGGCATGCCAGGTTGCAGGGCATGCAAAATTCTTTGTTTGAAGACTCAAATCAGGCAGACTTATTACTTCCTGAGTTCCTTCTGTCTTTGAGACATAGGCAGAGGGAGAAGCAGGCTCCCTCTGGACCAGGGTTCACGCCCTGAGCCAAAGGCATTACGTTCAACCACTGAGCCACCTATTTGTGTGAGGTGTCCCTAGCACAAATACCCTTATTCCCACTCTTCAGAACAGTTTTTACTTTCTTCAATTGTCCAAAACACTGTGTTCTGAGATTTATGCTTTCTGGTGTTTTATTATGCTATGGTTCTTCCTCAGTCTTATAGTGCTTTACCTCCATACCAAGTGTCCCAACCTGGGGCCCCTTCGTCTGTTCCTGCTTCTTAAACTGTAGATGCACAAATGAATTCATTCAAATGTCTTTCTGACTCCACTTTTTGCTCACCATTAAAAACTAGATTCAAAAATGTGATCTGATTGCAAAGAGTACAAATGACATAAAGCTTTACCTGAGGATCCATGGGAAGATGTCCCATGGCACAAGCCAAAAGTGGTAATGCGGTGCTAGCTCTGGAAAGAGAATATGGAGGCCATGAAAAACAGGGTCTAGTCTTGTTTAAACTACTACAAATAAGTTAGGTGACCAGGAGCAATGCTCTTGACCTCATTGGGCCTCTGTTTTCTCTATTAACAAGAATAAGCTAATTCAACTCCGGTTTCTACTCAAGAAAAGCAATGTGCCCACAGAGACTTGTACTTGTATGTTCATAGCAGCATGATTCGTGGCACCCAAAAAGTGTCAAAAAAAAAATGGAAACAACTCAAATGACCATTTACTGGTAAATGCTTAAACAAAAGGTATTATATTCAAACAATGAATGGATAAGAAGATGTCATTTTTTTTTCAAACCTTATAAAGGGAATACATAGAAAAAATGATGCTTGATTAGCTCAGAAATCAGTCACATGAGCTTTTTATCAAGACAAACAGTATATGTCAGTATACTGTATACATACTTCCCATTTTATCACACAGAATACTTATAAAAAACTTACTCTTAACAAAACATAAAAGCAAAAGTGAAGCAATGGACTGCCGAAAAGAACCTCAACACTCTCTAAAGGAAAACAATAAATCCAGAAACTCTAAAACACAAAAGCGTAAGTATCCCGCACCAAATTAAAATTTATTACACAAGCTCAAAGTCATGAAAAGGCAACTCAAAATCAGGGGAAACATCAGTCAATAGGAGTAAAATCAGAAATGAAAGAGATGATGCATTTAGCATGTGATATAAATTTATAAACAAAATTCATTAAAAAACAAAATTCAAGTATTGAAATCATAAACATAGTGATGAGAAAAAAATTGAAGATTAAATAAAACAAATTACCAATATACTAATAGAGGGTTCAAGATGGCAATGTAAAAAGACTGCAAACTCACCCCCTCCCATTGACACAAAAAGTTCACAGCTACATATGAAATAGTTTCTCTCTAAAAGGGACCTGAACACTAAATGAGCAGCATCTTATAATAAAGAACAAAAAAGACACATTGAGAAAAGTAGGAAAGTCACAGACATGGTCTCACCCAGGACCCCACCCAGGATTAAGTGACCCCACAAGCAAAATGGATCCCAAAATATGGAACACTCCTTCAAGGAGTGAAGGGATAATTCCTCACACCAGATACCCTAACCAAGGGGATCAGCACTAAAAAAACAATTCCCCCAAAAAGTCTGGTTTTGAAAACCAATGGGGATTAAGACCTGGAGAATCAAAGAATTACAGGAAACAAAGATCTCATTCTTAAATGGTCTCGCACACAAACCCACTCACCCTGAGATGTAGCACAAAAACAACAGGTTAAAAAGTGGCAACATCACAAGTGACAGAGACCTATTTATTAATTATATTATAATGAAATGTTATATGATGTTCCCTTGATAAGCTAGGAAAACAAGAGAAAATTAAATCCAAAGTAGTAGAAAGAAGAAAATAAATATAGGAGCAGAAATCAATGAAAGCAGAAAAAAAATTAAAAATATTAAGTAAAAATAAAATAAAATAAAATAAAATAAAAAAAGAAAAAAAGAAAAATTAAGTAAACCCAAAAGCTGGGTTAGTTTAAGTTAAACTATAAAGTAAACAAAATTTATGAACTTCCAGTTAGGTTGATCAAGAAAGAAAAGGATAAAGACAAATTTTTAATATCAGGAAATAAAAGTAATATTACTGTATATATTACCAACATTGAAATTATAATAAAAAAATATGAACAAATATAGATAAAATAGATAATATTTTGTGAAACAAGACATACCAAATGAACTAAAACAGAAATAGAAAATGGATAGTGCTATATGTACTAAATAAATTGAATTTGTAATTCAAAACCTCACCACAAGGAGCTTCCTGGTTATTAAACAAATCGAGGTACTTTGAGAATTACATGCTAGGAGAATGCAAAGAAGCAACATGCCAATCCCGGCCATCATACATTGCCCTAAACATCTTCTGTTTGGCAGCCCATACAAATAAGTATGCAATTTTTCATGTTTTGTACTTGAATCTTTTAAGCAAAATTAACATTTACCCTTACCAAATAAAATATATTTACATGATTAAAAAATAAAAACTTTATTACAAAAAAACTCCACGATGAGGAGACTTCACTGGTGAATTCTTTTTTTCCCCACTGGTGAAGTCTATCTAATATTTTGAGATAGATTAATACCAATTCTATACAAAATATTTTATTTCAATCTGTATCATGCTCTTATCAAAACCAGATAAAATTAAAACAAAAAATTTAACTACCAGCCAATAACCTTCATAAACAAAAAATCTTAAGAAGATTTTAGCAAAGGAAACTCAGTAGTATATAAAAATGATAACACACCATGGTCAAAAGGGGCTTAGATCAGGAATACAAGATGGGTTTATATTTAAAAGTACTGTGATTCAATATATTAAGACAATAAAGGAAAAATATTACATAATTATCTCAAGGATGCTGAAAAATTAATTGGTAAATTTTATAATTTGTTTTTATTGAAGTTTCATTGCCCACATATAGTAAAACACCCAGTGCTCATCCATCAAGTGTGCTCCTCAGTGCCATCACCCAGTTACCCCAAGCCCCCACACACCTCTCCTTCCACAAACCTAGGTTTGTTTCCCAGAGTTAGAAGTCTTTCATGTTTTGTCTCCCTCTCTAATTTTTCCCACTCAGTTCCCCTCCTTTCCCTTATAATCCCTTTCACTATTTCTTATATTCCCCATATGAGCGAAACTATATTAAGATTAACCTTCTCAAACTGACTTACTTCACTCAGCATAATACCCTCCAGTTCCATCCATGTCAAAGCAAATGGTGGGTATTCGTCCTTTTTTTTTATTTTAATTTATTTTTTATTGGTGTTCAATTTACTAACATACAGAATAACCCCCAGTGCCTGTCACCCATTCACTCCCACCCCCCGCCCTCCTCCCCTTCTACCACCCCTAGTTCGTTTCCCAGAGTTAGCAGTCTTTACGTTCTGTCTCCCTTTCTGATATTTCCCACACATTTCTTCTCCCTTCCCTTATATTCCCTTTCACTATTATTTATATTCCCCAAATGAATGAGAACATATAATGTTTGTCCTTCTCCGACTGACTTACTTCACTCAGCATAATACCCTCCAGTTCCATCCACGTTGAAGCAAATGGTGGGTATTTGTCATTTCTAATAGCTGAGTAATATTCCATTGTATACATAAACCACATCTTCTTTATCCATTCATCTTTCGTTGGACACCGAGGCTCCTTCCACAGTTTGGCTATCGTGGCCATTGCTGCTATAAACATCGGGGTGCAGGTGGCCCGGTGTTTCACTGCATCTGTATCTTTGGGGTAAATCCCCAATAGTGCAATTGCTGGGTCCTAGGGCAGGTCTATTTTTAACTCTTTGAGGAACCTCCACACAGTTTTCCAGAGTGGCTGCACCAGTTCACATTCCCACCAACAGTGGAAGAGGGTTCCCTTTTCTCCACATCCCCTCCAACATTTGTTGTTTCCTGCCTTGTTAATTTGCCCCATTCTCACCGGTGTGAGGTGGTATCTTATTGTGGTTTTGATTTGTATTTCCCTAATGGCAAGTGATGCAGAGCATTTTCTCATATGCATGTTGGCCATGTCTATGTGGTATTCGTCCTTTTTTAAAAAAAGATTTTATTTATTTATTCATTCATGAGAGAAGGGCTGGGGGCAGAGACACAGGCAGAGAGAGAAGCAGGCTCCATGGAGGGAGCCTGACGAGGGACTAAATTCCAGGTCTCCAGGATCAAGCCCTGGGCCGAAGGCAGCGATAAACGGCTGAGCCACCCGGGCTGCCCGTATTCGTCCTTTCTAATGGCTGAGTAATATTCCATTGCATGTATATAACACATATTCTTTCTCCATTCATCTGTTGAAGTTCATCATGGCTCCTTCCACAGTTTAGCCATTGTGAACATCACTGCTATAAATATTGGGGTGCAGAGGATCCCTGGGTGGCACAGCGGTTTGGCGCCTGCCTTTGGCCCAGGGGCGATCCTGGAGACCCAGAATCGAATCCCACATCGGGCTCCCGGTGCATGGAGCCTGCTTCTCCCTCTGCCTGTGTCTCTGCCTCTCTCTCTCTCTCTCTCTCTCTCTCTTTTTCTCTGTGTGACTATCATAAATAAAAAAAGAAAAAATATTGGGGTGCAGGTGTCCCAGCGTTTCACTGCATCTGAATCATTGGGGTAAAACCCCAGCACTGCAATTGCTAGGTCGTACAATAACTCTATTTTTAACTCTTTGATAAACCTCCACACAGTTTTCCAGAGCGGCTGTACCAGTTCACATTCCCACCAACAGTGCAAGAGGGTTCCCCTTTCTCCACATCCTCTCCAACATTTACTGTTTTCTATCTTGTTAATTTTCACCATTCTCACTGGTGTGAGGTGGTATCTCATTGTGGTTTTAATTTGTAATTCCCTGATGGCAAGGGATGCGGAGCATTTTCTCATGTGCTTGTTGCCATGTGTATGCATTCTTTGGAGAAATTTCTGTTCATGTCTTCTGCCCATTTCATGATTGGATTTTTGTTTTCTTGGGTGTTGAGTCTGACAAATTTTTATAGATCTTGGATACTAGACCTTTATCTGATATGTCATTTGCAAATATCTTCTCCCATTCTGTAGGTTGTCTTTGAGTTTTGTTGACTGTTTCTTTTGCTGTGCAGAAGCTTTTTATCTTAATGAGGTCCCAAGAATTCATTTTTGCTTTTGTTTCCCTTGCCATCATAGATGGCAAGAAGTAGCTTGCAAGAAGTAGCTATGGCCAAGTTCAAAAGACTGTTGCTTGTTTTCTCCTCTAGGATTTTGATGGATTCTTGTCTCACAGTTAGATCTTTCATCCATAAAAAAAATCTTAAATCCACTTTGAGTATATCTTTGTGTATGGTGTAAGAGATTGGTCTACTTTCATTCTTTTGCACGTGGCTGTCCAATTTTCCAGCACCATTTATTGAAGAAACTGCACTTTTTCCCGTGGATACTCTTCCTGCTTTATGGAATATTAGTTGATCATAGAGTTGAGAGCCCATTGCTGGGTTCTCTATTCTGTTCCATTGATCTATGTCTCTATTTTTGTGTCACTACCACACTGTCTTAAGAATCGCAGCTTTGTCATACAGCTTGAAATCAAGCACTATGCCCCTGGAATTGGTTTCCTTTTAGAATATTCCCCTGGCTATATGGGGTCTTTACTTATTCCACACAAATCTTCTTTTTTAAAAAAATTTCTTTTTATTGGAGTTCAATTTGCCAACATATAGCATAAACCCCAGTGCTCATCCCATCAAGTGCCCCCCTCAGGGCCCGTCACCCAGTCACCCCCACCCCTGCCCACCTCCCTTTCCACCACCCCTTGTTCATTTCCCAGAATTAGGAGTCTCTCATGTTCTGTCTGCGTTTCTGATATTTCCCACTCATTTTATCTCCTTTTCTCCTTTATTCCCTTTCACTATTTTTATATTCCCCAAATGAATGAGACCATATAATGTTTGTCCTTCTCCGATTGACTTATTTCACTCAGCATAATACCCTCCAGTTCCATCCTCGTTGAAACAAATGGTGGGTATTTGTCGTTTCTAATGACTGAGTAAAATTCCATCGTATACATATACCATATCTTCTTTATCCATTCATCTTTCTATGGACACCAAGGCTCCTTCCACAACTTGGCTATTGTGGACATTGCTGCTAAAAACATTGGGGTGCAGGTGTCCTGGCATTTCACTGCATCTGTATCTTTGGGGTAAATACCCAGCAGTGCAATTGCTGGGTCGCAGGGCAGATGTATTTTTAACTCTTTGAGGAACCTCCACACAGCTTTCCAGAGTGGCTGCACCAGTTCACATTCCCACCAACACTGCAAGAGGGTTCCCCTTTTTTCACATGCTCTCCAACATTTGTTGTTTCCTGCCTTGTTAATTTGCCCATTTCTCACTGGTGTGAGGTGGTATCTCATTGTGTATTCGAGTTGTATTTCCCTGATGGCCAGTGATGCAGAGCATTTTCTTCTGTGCTTGTTGGCCATGTCTATGTCTTCTTTGGTGAAATTTCTTTTCATGTATTTTGCCCATTTCATGAATGGATTGTTTGTCTCTTTGCTGTTGGGTTTAAGAAGTTCTTTAAAGACCTTGGATACTAGTCCTTTATCTGATAGGTAATTTGCAAATATCTTCTCCCATTCTGTAGGTTGTCTTTTAGTTTTGTTGACTGTTTCTTTTGCTGTGCAGAAGATTCTTATCTTGATGAAGTCCCAACAATTCATTTTTGCTTTTGTTTACTTTGCCTTAATAAATATATCTTGCAAGAAGTTGCTGTGCCCCAGTTCAAAAAGGGTGTTGACTGTGTTCTCCTCTAGGATTTTGATGGAATCTTGTCTCTCATTAATATCTTTCATCCATTTTGAGTTTATCTTTGTGTATGGTGTAAGAGAATGGCCTAGTTTCATTCTTCTGCATGTGGATGTCCAATTTTCCCAGCACCATTTATTAAAGACTGTCATTTTTCCAGTGGATAGTCATTTCTGCTTTGTCGAATATTAGTTGACCATAAAATTGAGGGTCCACTTTTGGATTCTCTATTCTGTTCCATTGATCTATGTGTCTGTTTTTGTGCCAGTACCACACTGTCTTGACCACAGCTTTGTAGTACAACCTGAAGTCTGGCATTGTGATGCCCCCAGCTATGGTTTTCTTTGTTAATATTCCCGTGGCTATTTGGGGTCTTTTCTGATCCCACAGAAATCTTAAGATGATTTGTTCCAACTCTCTGAAGAAAGTCCATGGTATTTTGATAGGGATTGTATTAAATGTGTAAATTTCCCTGGGTAGCATGGACATTTTCACAATATTAATTCTTCTGATCCATGAGCATGGGATATTTTTCCATCTCTTTGTGTCTTCCTCAATTTCTTTCAGAATTGTTCTGAAGTTTTTAGGGTATAGATCCTTTACCTCTTTGGTTAGGTTTATTCCTAGGTATCTTATGCTTTTGGGTGCAATTGTCAATGGGATTGTCTCCTTAATTTCTCTTTCCTCAGTCTCATTGTTAGTGTATAGAAATGCCAAGGGTTTCTGGGCATTGATTTTATATCCTGCCAAACTGCCCAATTGCTGTATGAGTTCTAGCAATCTTGGGGTGGAGTCTTTTGTGTTTCCTATGTAGATTATCATGTCATCTGTGAAAAGGGAGAATTTTATTTCTTCTTTGCCAATTTGAATGCCTTTTATTTCCTTTTGTTGCCTGATTTCTTAGGCTAGGGCTTCAAGTACTATGTTGAATAGCAGTGGTGAGAGTGGACAGTGTGTCTTGTTCCTGATCCTACAGGAAAGGCTCCCAGTGTTTCCCCATTGAGAATGATATTTGCTGTGGGCTTTTTGTAGATGGCTTTTAAGATGCTGAGGAATGTGCCTTCTATCCCTACACTCTGAAGAGCTTTGATCAGGAATCGATGCTGTATTTTATCAAATGCTTTCTCTGTATCTCTTGAGAGGATCATATGGTTCCTGTTTTTTCTCTTGCTGATATGATCAATCACATTGATTACTTTATGAGTGTTGAACCAGCCTTGCATCCCGGGGATAAATCCCACTTGGTCATGGTGAATAATCTTCTTAATGTATTGTTGGATCCTATGGGCTAGTATCCTGTTGAGAACTTTTGCATCCATGTTCAGCAGGGATATTTGTCTATAATTCTCCTCT
Organism: Canis aureus; assembly: GCF_053574225.1. Classification (NCBI taxonomy): domain Eukaryota; kingdom Metazoa; phylum Chordata; class Mammalia; order Carnivora; family Canidae; genus Canis; species Canis aureus. The sequence goes on along the minus strand of NC_135649.1, from coordinate 64,903,113 downwards.
TTGGTGGGGTCTTTGTTTGGTTTTGGAATTAAGGTGATGCTGGCCTCAAAGAACGGGTTTGGAAGTATTCCATCTCTTTCTATGGTTTGGAACAGATTTAGTAGAATAGATAAGGTTTCTTCTTTAAACATTTGATAGAATTCCACTGGGAAGCCATCTGGCCCTGGACTTTTGTGTCTTGGGAGGTTTTGGATGACTGCTTCAATTTCCTCCCTGGTTACTGGCCTGTTCAGGTTTTCTATTTCTTCCTGTTCCATTTTTTGTAGTTTGTGGTTTTCCAGAAATGCATCCATTTCTTCTAGATTGCCTAATTTATTGGCTCAAAGTTCCCCATAATAAGTTTTCAAGATCATTGCATATCCTTGGTATTGGTGGTGATCTCTCCTTTCTAATTCATGTTTTTATTAATTTGAGTCTTTTCTCTCTTCTTTTTAATAAGGCTGGCTACGGGTTTATATATCTTATTAATTCAAAGAACCAACTCCTGGTTTTGTTAATCTGTTCCACAGTTCTTCTGGTCTCTATTTCATTGAGTTCTGCTCAAATCTTTATTAAATCTATTCTGCTGCATGTAGGATCTACTTGCTGTTTTTTCTCCAACTCCTTTAGATGCAAGGTTAGCTTGTGTATTTGAGTTTTTTCCTGTTTTTGGATGGATGCTTGTATTGACATGCATTTCCCCTCAGGACTGCTTTTACAGTATCCCAAAGATTTGAATGGTTGTATCTTCATTCTCATTAGTTTCCATGAATCTTTTTAATTCCTCCCAATTTCTTGGTTGACCCTGTCATCTTTTAACAGGATGGTCCTATCCTCCACGTGTTTGAAATCCTTCCAAACTTCTTCTTGTGATTTGGTTCTAATTTCAAAGCATTATGGTCTGAAAATATGCAGGGGACGATCCCAATCTTTTGGCATCGGTTAAAACCTGATTGGTGACCCAGTATGTGGTCTATTCTGAAGAAAGTTCCATGTGCACTTGAGAAGAATGTATATTCAGTTGCGTTTGGATGTAAAGTTCTGTAGATATCTGTGAAACCCATCTGGTCCAGTGTATCATTTAAAGCTCTTGTTTCTTTGCTGATGTTGTGCTCAGAATGTCTGTCGATTGTTGACAGTGCTACATTCAAGTCACCAAGTATAAGTGTATTATTATGTAAGTATGTCTTAACTTTGGTTATTAATTGATTGATAAACTTGGCAGCTCCCACATTTGGGGCATAAACATTCATGATTGTTAGGTCCTCTTGTTGGAAAGATCCTTTAAGTATGATATAGAGTCCCTCTTCATCTCTTACTACAGTCTTTGGGATAATCTTTAATTCATATGATATAGGGATGGCTACCCCTCCTTTCTTTTGAGGACCATTTGAATGGTAAATGGTTCTCCGACGTTTTATTTTCAGGCTGTAGGTGTCCTTATGTAAAATGAGTCTCTTTTAGACAACAAGTAGATGGTCTTACTTTTTATCCAATCTGAAACCCAGCGCCTTTTGATGGGGTCATTAAGCCCATTCATGAATTTAGTGTCATCATGATACCTATTCAGCCCCTGTTTTTGTGGATTGTTCCCTTGGACTTCCTTTTTCTATTACGGAATGCCCCTTAGTATTTCTTGGAGAGCCAGTTTGGGGGTCACATATTATTTCAGTTTCTGCCTATCTTGGAAGCTGTTTAACTCTCCTCTTCCGAATGAGCGTCTTGCTGGATAAAGTATTCTTGGTTGCAGGTTCTTGTCATTTAGTACCCTAAGTATATCCTGCCGGCCCTTTCTGGCCTGCCAGGTCTCTGTGGAGAGGTCTCCTGTTAATCTAATATTTCTCCCCATAAAAGTTAGAGATGTCTTGTCTCTTGCTGCTTTAAGGATCTTCTCTTTACCTTTGGAATTTGCAAGTTTCACTATTAAATGTGAGGTGTTGAGAGGTTTTTATTGATTTTAGGGGGGGATCTCCTTATCTCCTGGATCTGAAAGCCTGTTCCCTTCCCAAGTTAGGGAACTTCTCAGCTATGATTTGTTCAAATACACTTTCTGGTCCTCTGTCCCTTTTGGCGCCCACGGGAACCCCAATTAAATGTAGATTTTTCCTTCTGAGACTGTCATTTATTTCCCTTAACTTATCCTCACAATCTTTTAATTGATTTTCTTTTTTCCTCAGTTTCCCTTCTTGCCATCAACTTGTCTTCTATGTCACTCACTCTTTCTTCTACCTCGTTCACCCTTGTTGTTAGGAACTCCTGTTTGGATTGCATCTCATTCAATTGATTTTTAATTTCTGCCAGATTAGATCTAAATTCTGCAGTCTTGAAGTCTCTTGAATCCTTTATGCTTTTTTCTAGAGCCACCAGTAGCTTTATAATTGTGCTTCTGAATTGGCTTTCTGACACTGAATTGTAATCCAAATTTTGTAACTTTGTGGGAGAGAGGAATGTTTCTGATTCTTTCTTTTGTGGTTTTTACTTCTAGTCATTTTGCTCAGTGCAGAGTGGACAAAAACTGGAAAAAGGAGAAAAAGGAGAAAAAGAAAAAGAAAAAAGAAAAAAGGGGGGAGGAAACAAACATAAAACAAAAAACAATGGAGAATAACCTCTGATTCTATATGCTGTAAATCCCTTGACTTCCCCTGGAACTTTCCAGTGCTGCTTGGTCAATAACTTGCTTTTCCCCTGTCCTTCTAGCTGGTCTTCTGGGGGAGGGGCCTGTTGTGCTGATTCTCAGGTGTGTGCACCTGGGGGAACTGCCCTGCACCCTGCCAGGGTCAGAGCTCAGTGGGAGTTGTTTATCCTGAGTCCCCTGCTCAGTCCCAGGTACAAGACGACATCAGGAGGAGTAACAACAACAGTGGAGGCGGCCAGCTCTCCAGCTCTGGAGTCAGCTCCCGCAGTAACTACCACAGCTCTCAGTCAGCAGGGCCCTGGATGCTCTGGGGTCAGGGGGCGCCTATCTCCACAGCTCCGATGGAACCAGAAGCAGGTGCATCCTCGCTGTCCTGGGCCCTCCCGGCTTCTGCCTGTCCTGGGGGCAGCACCGGATCTTTGGCTGTGTCCCCCAGCGCCCTGGGCTCTGGGGCCTGTGTCACTGGAATCGCTCCCAGGGCCACGCAGCTCCCTCCATGGGGAGCTGCCTTCGACCTGCTCCTGCGTCCAGCCTGGTGCGTACTGCAGCCCTTTAGGGAGCTAGGCTGCAGTGTGTGGCGCACTCTCCCTGGGGCGCAGTTCCTCTGTTAGTGCCCCTGGGAGCCTGAGGGCATCCCTGCCCCTCCTGGGATCCTGCTTGAACTCCCTGCAAGTGCCTATCCATCCAGGAAGACTGGTAGAGCTCCTGCTTCTCCGGGACTGGGCTTTCCTGTCCTGGGGGCACTCACCACAGGGCCGTAGCCTGGCTCCTGGTGGTGGCCCCTCCCCCTTGGACGCTTTTTTATTTCTTTATTATTTTTTTTCCGTATTTCTACCTTGATCGAAGCACAAACTCTTCTCACTGTAGCGTTCCAGCTGTTCTCTTTTTAAATCTCAGACTGAATTCGTAGGTTTTCAGGATGATTTGAGCATTATTTAGGTAAGTTGGTGGTGCCAGGTGACTTGGGGACCCTACTCTTCCGCCATCTTGCTCCGCCCCCCCATTCCACACAAATCTTAAGATTATTTATTCCAATTCTGTGAAGAAAGTCCATGGTATTTTGATAGGGATTGCATTGAACGTGTAAATTGCCCAGGGTAGCATAGACATTTTCACAATATTTGTTCTTCCAATCCACAAGAATGGAATGTTTTTCCATCTCTCTGTGTCTTCCTCAACTTCTTTCAGAAGTGTTCTGTAGTTTTTAAGGTATAGATCCTTTACCTCTTCGGTTAGATTTATTCCTAGGTATCTTATGCTTTTGGGTGCAATTGTCAATGGGATTGATTCCTTAATTTCTCTTTCTTCAGTTTCATTGTTTGTGTATAGAAATGCCACTGATTTCTGGGCATTGATTTTGTATCCTGCCACACTGCCAAATTGCTGTATGAGTTCTAGCAATCTTGGGGTGGAGTCTTTTGGGTTTTCTATGTTATCTTGTCATCTGTGAAAGTGGAGACTTTGACTTCTTCTTTGGCAGTTTGAATGCCTTTTATTTCTTTTTGTTGTCTGATTGCTGAGACAAGGACTTCTCGCACTATATTGAATAACAGTGGTAAGAGTGGAATCCCTGTCGTGTTCCTGATCTTAGGGGAAAGGCTCCCAGTGTTTCCCCATTGAGAATGATATTCACTTAAGTGACTTTAAGATACTGAAGAGTTCTGAAGAGTTTTGATCAGGAATGGATGCTGTATTTTGTCAAATGCTTTCTCTGCCTCTATTGAGAGGATCATATAGCTCTTGTTTTTTATCTTGTTGATGTGATCTATCACATTAATTGTTTTAGGAGTGTTTGACAAACTGTGCATTTTGAGGATAAATCCCACCTGGTCATGGTGAATAATCTTCTTAATGTACTGTTTAATCCTATTGGCTAGTATCTTGTTGAGTGTTTTTTGCATCTGAGCTCATCAGAGATACTGGTCTATGACTCCTTTTTGGTGGGGTCTTTGGTTTTGGGATCAAGGTGATGCTGGCCTCATAAAACAAGTTTGGAAGTATTATGTCCCTTTCTATCCTTCAGAACAGCTTTAGTAGAATACATATTATTTCTTCAAACGTTTGGTAGAATTGCCCTGGGAAGCCAGTTGTTCATGGACATTTGTTTCTTGGGAGGATTCTGAGGACTCCTTTGATTTCCTCCCTGGTTATTGGCCTGTTCAGGTTTTCTATTTCTTCCTGTGCCAGTTTTGGTAATTTGTGGGTTTCCAGAAATGCATCCATTTCTTCTCGATTGCCTAATTTGTTGCTACATAATGGCTCATAATACGTTTTTTAAATCTTTTGTAGTTCCTTTGTATTGGTTGTGATCTTTCCTCTTTCATTCATGATTTTATTAATTTGAGTCTTTTTTCTTTTTAATAAGGCTGGCTAATGGGTTATCTCTCTTATCAATTCTTTCAAAGAACCAGCTGCGGGTTTTTTTGATCTGTTCTATATTTCCTCTGGTCTCTATTTCATTTACTTTTGCTCAAATCTTTATTATCTCTCTTCTTCTGCTTGGTTTATGCTTTATATGCTGTTCTTTCTCTAATTCCTTTAGGTGCAAGGTTAGCTTGTATATTTGAGGTTTTTCCAATTTTTTGAGGGAGGCTTTTATTGCAATGTATTTCCCACTTTGGGCTGCTTTTGCTGTGTCCCAAAGATTTTGAACAGTTGTATCTTCATTTTTGTTAGTTTCCATGAATTTTTAAAATTCTTCTCTAATTTCTTGGTTGACCCATTCATCTTTTAGTAGGATGTTATTTAACCTCCACTTGTTTGAGTTTCTTCCAAATTTCTTCATGTGACTGAGTTCAAGTATCAAAGCACTGTGGTCTGAAAATATGCAGGGGACAATCCCAATCTTTTTGCATTGCTTGAGTCCTGATTTGTGACCCAGTATGTGGTCTATTCTGGAGAAATTTCCATGTGCACTTGAGAAGAATGTGTATTCACTTGCACTCTGATGGAAAGTTCTGTATATATCTGTGAATTCTATTTGGTCCAGTGTATCATTTAAGGCCCTTGTTCCTTTGGTGATATTCTGCTTAGAAGATCTGTCATTCGCTGAGAGTGCCATGTTGAAGTGTCCTACTATTAGTGTATTATTATCTAAGTACCTCTTTACTTTGGCTTTTAATTGATTGATATACCTGGCAGCTGCCATATTAGAGGCATAAATATAATTTTTAGGTATTCTTGTTGGACAGACCCTTTAAGTATGATATAGTGTCCCTCTTCATCTTAATTAATCTTAAACTTGGGCAGCCCGGGTGGCTCAGTGGTTTAGCGTCGCCTTCAGCCCAGGGCCTGACCCTGGAGACCCGGGATCGAGTCCCATGTCAGACTCCCTGCATGGAGCCTGCTTCTCCCTCTGCCTGTGTCTCTGCCTCTCTCTCTCTCTGTCTCACTATGTTTCTCATGAATGAATAAATAAAATCTTTAAAAAATAATAAAAAATTAATCTTAAACTTTAATTTACCTTAAAGATTTTTTTTTATTTATTTATGATAGTCACACAGAGAGAGAGAGGCAGAGACATAGGCAGAGGGAGAAGCAGGCTCCATGCACCGGGAGCCCGATGTGGGATTCGATCCCGGGTCTCCAGGATCGCGCCCTGGGCCAAAGGCAGGCGCCAAACCGCTGCGCCACCCAGGGATCCCTTTAATTTACCTTATACAAAGATTTCTACACCAGCTTTCTTTTGAGGACTATTTGAATGGTAAATCGTTCTTCATCCCATCATTTTCAGGCGGGAGGTGTCCTTAGGTCTAAAATGAGTCTCTTGTAGACAGAAAATAGATGGGTCTTACTTTTTTTATTCAGTCTAATACCCTGCGTGCTTTGATGGTATCATTTAGCCCTTTCACATTCAGAGTTATTATTGAAAGACATGAATTCAGTGTCATCATATGACCTATAGATTCTCTGTTTTTTGGATTCTTTCTTGATCACTGACTTTCTTTTACAGGGTCCACCTTAATACTTCTTGCAGACCCAGTTTGGTGGTCACATATTCTTTCAGTTTCTTCCTATCCTGGAAGATCTTTATCTCTTCTTCTATGCTGAATGAGAGCCTTGCTGGATAAAGTATTCTTGGCTGTATGTTCTTCTCATTTAGTACCCTGTCTATATCATGCCAGCCCTTTCTGGCCTGCCAAATCTCTGTGGAGAGGTCTGCTGTGAATCTGATATTTCTCCCCATATAAGTTAAGAATCTCTTGTCTCTCACTGCTTTAAGAATTCTCTCTTTATCTTTGAAATTTGCAAGTTTCACTATCAAAAGTCGAGATATTGAGTGGTTTTTATTAAGTTTTTGGGTTTCTCTCCATCTGTTGGATCTGAATACCTGTTTCTCTCCCCAAATTAGGGAAGTTCTCAGCTATGATTTGTTCAAATATACTTTGTGGTCCTCCTTCTCTTTCAGCCTCTTCTGGAATCCCAATTATACATAATTTCTTTCTTCTCAAGCTATCTAAGCCTTTCTTTATGGGCTTTTAATTGTTTTTCTCTTCTTTCCTCAACTTTCTTCCTTACCATCAACTTGTCTTCTATGTCACTCGCTCTCTTTTCCACCTCATTAACCCTAGCTTTTAGGACATCCAGTTTGGATTGCATCTCATTTAATCCATTTTTAATTTCGGCTTGATTAGATCTCAATTCTGCAGTAACGAGGTCTCTGGAGTCCTTTACACTTTTTTCCAGAGCCATGAGTATCTTTATAATTGTACTTCTGAATTGACTTACTGACATTGTATTGAAATCCAAATTCTGCAACACTGTGGCAGAGAGTACTGCTCTGGTTCTTTCTTTGGTGGTGAATTCTTCCTTCTAGTCATTTTGTTCAGTGCAAAGTGGCTGTATGAGCAGGCTGAGTCAAAAATATCAACCATGACCAAAGTAAATTACACCGTAGATGATTCCAAAGAGGTCAGAGACCAGAAATTAAGAGAAAAAGGAGAACAGAACAAAGTAAAACAAAAGGATCACTAAATTAAAAACAAATTTTAAAACAAAGTAGTAAAAATAAAAAGCCAAAAACCATAAAGAAAAAGAAGAAAAGGGAAAAGAAAAAATGACAAAACATGAGAGACTCCTAACTCTGGGAAATGAAAAAGGGGTAGTGGAAGGGGAGGTGGGCAGGGGGAAGGGGTGACTGGGTGACAGACACTGAGTGGGGCACTTGATGGTATGAGCACTGGGTGTTATATTATATGCTGGCAAATCGAACTCCAATAAAAAATATACATAAAAAAGAAAAAGTAAAGAAAAGAGAAAAAAGGGGGATGCCTGGTGATTAAGAAATGGTAGTGGAGAGAAAATGAAGTCTACCTGCTGGGTCCTAGAGGGTGATCCCTCTAGTTCTGAGTGCATTTTGTTCTGTATGTTAGAAGATGCTCAATCCCAAATTTATATAAACCAGCAATACTTATAGGAAGCCCCAACACTGACCACCAAAACACAAACAAGATAAAAGATGGGGGCAGAATGGGTAGGAAGAGAGAATATAATCTCACAGAATGAACCAGCATGGTATTCCATTTTGTTCTGGGTGTATGTTGGTTATGTTTTAGAAGGTATTAACTTCCACCATTGTAAAACAAAACGAGGCAGAAAGAACAAAAAACACAAAACAAAAGCCGTATCTTGTATACTTACCAAAAGTAAATTGAATACGTTGAAGGGAATTAAAAATTGAAAAATATATCTAAGAAATGTAATTGTAGAAATATGAAAGTGAAAATGGAAAAAACTTAAAAATGAAGAGCTGGTAAAATATTGTAGTTAAGGTGGGAAAAGAGAAAAAATATTGGAAAATGTTAACCTGATATAAAAAATGAGTTGTAATGGAAAAAGAAAAAGATGAAAAAAAGGGACCCTCTAGTTCTTTATACTATTTGCCCTCAATTTTCCCTCAGCTCTTGAGCTTTCCAGCACTGCTTGGTCAATAAACTTTCTCTTGCCTTGTTCTTCTAGCTGGTCTTCTGGAGGAGGGGTCTGCTGTACTGTTTCTCAGGTGTCTGTGCCTGGGTGGAGATGCCTCACCCCTTGCCAGGTGCCAGTCTCACTATGAACTGTTTATCCTGTGAGGCCTTTGTACCCTCAAGGCCCTGCCTCCCCCAGACACAAGGTGAAATAAAGAGGAAAAAGAATGGTGGTGGCCAGATTTCCAGATTTCCAATGGTGGGAATTGAGCTCCACACAAGTAACTAACCACAGTCTCCCAGTCCACACTGGCCTAGCTTCTCCCAGAGGCTGGAGAGTTGTCGTCTCCTGCCGCTGGGTGCCCCCAATAAGACGACAACTCTCCTGCCACTGGGTGCCCCCAATATGTGAGGATCAGTGCACATATTGGGGGCACCCAGCGGCAGGAGAGTTGTCATCTTTCCCATGCCCTCTCTGCTTCTGTCTGTCCCATGGGGAACACAGGATCACCAGTTTTGTCCATTTGGGTGTCCTGGGATCCAGGGCCCTGTGCTGCTGGACTCGCATTCCCAGGGACCACCTCTTCTGATAGGAACAGTGCACAGCCACCTCTGTCCAGAGCTGGATTCTAGGGTAAAGGTAGCTCCCCAGCTGGCCTGCCTAACTGACTGGCTTCTCCCAAATGACCCAGAGGCCTGAGGCGCTCCAGCCCTTTACGATACCGGATTGCAGTTTGCATTGAGCTTTCTTCCAGGTTCCCCTCCTCTTATAGTGACTCCAGGAATCTTGAGGCTTCACTACCCCTCCTGTGATTCTGCCCGATTTCCCTGCTAAGCACTTTTTCATGAGGGATAACTCTGGCACTGATTTTCAAAGTTCCCATTTCTCCAGGGCTGGGCTTTCCTGCCCTGGAGTCTTTCACTGCCGCACTTTAGCCCGGCTACTCTCGGTTCCCCTCTCCCACTTTATCCTTTTTTTTTTTTCATCTTCCTAGCTTGTTAGAAGCAAAAAAAACTTTCCTCTCTGTAGCGTTCCAGCTTTTCTCTCTTTAAATCTCAGGTCAAATTTGTAGGTGTTCAGGATGTTTTGAAAGTTATCTAGGTAAGTTTGTGGGGCCAGATGTATTGAGGACCCCTACTCTTCTGCCATCTTGCCCCTCCCTTCAATTGGTAAAATTTAATACACATTTGTGATAAAAACTCTTATCTGACTAGAATAAGAATAGAACTTCTTCAATCTAAGGAGCATCTACTGACAAAACAAACAAACAAACAAAAAAACCCTACAGTTTACACTATACTTAATCTTGAAAAGCAAAATGTTCCCCTCCATCAAGATCAAGAACAAGGCAATAATGACCACTCTCACCACTATTATTTAATATTGTACTGAGGATCCTAACCATTTCAATAAAGGCAAAAAATAGAAAGCATAATATTGGAAAGGAAGAGATAATAATTTTAATTTATAAATGGTATGATTATTTATGTAGAAAATTATGAGATAACTACAAGAAAATTCAATTAAAAACAAGAAGAGAGGCTAGCAAAGTCACAGAATACAAGGCCAAAATACAAAGTCAATTGTATGTCCACATATAGTAATACACTATTGTAAATTAAAATGTTGAAGATATCATTGAAAATAGCATGAAAAATGCAAAACACTTAGGAACAAATTTAAGAAAATATGTTCGAGGCTTGTAAACTGAAAACAAAGAACCTTACTCAGAGAAATAAAAGGAGACAAAATAAATGAAGAGGTATGACATATAAATGCATTGGAAGACTCAATAATATTGTCAAGATATAAAATTTCCTCAAAATTAGTCTAAAAATTCAACACAATTCTGATCAAAATACCAGAAATTATTTTGTGTAAATTTCCAAGCTAAACTGTAAAATGTATGTGGAAATGCAAAAAACCTAAACCAGATTTAAAAAATTAAAGAACAAAAGTTGTAGGACTTGCACTATCCAGTTTTAAGATACACTAAGTGACTATAACTATCAACCAGAAAGTCATATGATTGGACATATAGACCAGTGAAATCCATAAATATCCATAATCCATAAAATACATAGACATGTATAGTAAAATAATTTACATCATTATTTTTTATCAAAATTTAAAAGGTAACACTCTGAAACTTCGAGAAGAAAGTATAGGAAGAAAAATGTTTGTAGTATTGGGGTAGGCAAAAATTAAGACACAAAATCACAAACCATAAAGGTGAAAAAATGGTGAACTAGTATCATCAAAAGCATATTTCCTGTATATATAAACCTGACAAAGGGAATATAGCTAGGACAAATAAAAAAATTTTACACAATTCAAAAATCATACAAATAATTCAATTTAAAAACCGACAAAAGTTTTGAATAGACATTTCTCCAAAGAATGTGGGAATGTGGAAACTCTACAACCACTTTGGAAAATTGTTTCACAGCTTACCTACCTATGGCCCAGCCATTTTTCTCCTTGATGTTTATACAAAAGAAGCAAGAAGAGGAGGAGAGGAGGAAAGGAAGATGGTGGTGGAGTAGGAGTACTTTACCTCTTGCCTCACTTTACCTCATGGACACAACTATCAAATCCTCCTAAATACCTCCAGAAGTAGACTTGAATACTGACAGAATAAATTCCACAACTAAAGGGAAAAAAGAAGTCACATCAAAGAAGGTAAGAAGTGCAGAGATGTGGTTTAGGGAAGAAATGGATTGTGGCTGCTGTGGAAGGGAGGGAGCCATGGTCACACAGACAGATGAAACAGAAAAGAGCACAAAATGTAACACACAGAGAGAAAATTCCCCTAAAGGCATTGGCTTGGAAAATGAGAGGTATTGAATTTCATGAGTTCTTCGAACTAGTGAGTCTTAAAGCCTGGTGTTTGAAGTCAGTGGGCTTGGCTGGGATAGAGCCCTGAAGGTACTACACTGCTCCTAGAAAGAAGCCAGGCAAACAACCTAGGGACAGACAGTATAGAAACAGAAATCTCAAGAGTACCAGGGGCACACTGTGGGGAGATTATTTACTCTTCTCAGAGTATGTCTATGAGAGGCAGCCTTCATGGACATACATTCCCTAGGAACAAAGAAGGTAGTCAGTGCTATTTCCCTCCAACAACCCTCAGCATAAACACAGAACCACCTATGTGAAGGAATGCAGTACCAATACTGGCTGCCTAACTTGCATACATCAAGCCTAACTCCCTGTGCTTTGGTGGGACTGCCCTTCACAGTCAGTTTGCCTCAGTCCCAGTGCAGTGGGACTCTACCCCAGAAGACCAACACAAACCCCTGCCCACATAACATCTCCTGAACAGAGAGCTCTGCAGGAACTCAGTTCTGCTGAAAGTGCTGTCAGTCCTCGTTTCACAAGCAGACCAGAACACACCTAGCTAAAACTCAACACATTCAGCTAGGAACCAAACACTACCCATTGCAGGGAAGGAGAACCTCTGCAGATGACTGACCTGAAGGATACAGCAGTCAGAACACAACAGCTAAGCACACACCAGAGATACTCTCTGAAGTGCTGCACTGTATGACATCTTCTTCATAAGGCCATTACTATCAGGAGCAAGATTCATAACTGGATTTTCTAACACAGAGAAAGCAGTGACTTAAAATAAGAAGACAGGAATTCATTCAATATGAAAGAACAAGGTAAGGGCACAGCTAGAGATCTAAGCAAAACAGATGTAAGTAACATGTCTGATGGAGAATTTAAAGCAATGATCGTAATGATTCGATGGACTTTTAAAAAGAATAGAAACATCAGTGAGACCCTTACCACAGAGATAAAATAGTTAAAAAAGAATCAATCAGAGATGAAGGGTGCAATAAGTGAGATTACAAATACACTTGATGCAGTGAACACCAGGCTGGAAGAAGCAGAGGAATGTATCAGTGACCTAGAAAAAAAGTAACAGAAAGCAATAAAGCTGAGCAAAAGAGAGTAAAAAGAATTATGCAACATGAGAATAGACTTACAGAAATCAGTGACTCCACAAATGTAATAATATTTGTATTATAGAAGTCCCCAAAGAAAAGAGAGAATAGGGGCAGAAAATATAGTTGAAGAAATAACAGCAGAAAACTTCAGTCTGGGACAAGAAACAGATATTCAGATCCAGGAGGCACAAAGAGCTTCCATCAAAATTAACAAAATGAGGCCAACACCAAGGCATATTGAAATTAAATTTGTATAAGATAGTGATAAAGAAAAATTCTTACAAGTAGAAGACAAAAGAAGTCCTTAACTTTCAAGGGAAAACCCGCAGGGCAACCTGGAGATTTCTCAACAGAAATTTGGCAAGCCAAAATAGAATGGCATGACATATTCAAACAGGTGAATGGGAAAAATTTGCAGCAAAAAATACTCTACCCAGCAAGGCTATCATCCAGAATAGAAGGAAAAAAAATGTTTCCCAGACAAAGACTAAAGAAGTTTATGACCCCTAAACCAGCCCTGCAAGAAATATTAAAGGGGACTCTTTGAGGGCAAAGGAAAAACCAAAGTTGTCAAAGACAAGAAAATATCAGGCAAAATCTCCAGAAACAATGATGAAACACGTAATAAAATGGCAATAAAGACATATCTACCACTAATGACTCTGAATGTAGATGGACTAAACAATCAAATCAAAAGACATAAGATGTCAGAATGAATTTTAAAAATATCCATCCATAAGCTGCCTACAACAGACTCATTTTAGACCTAATGACACCTGCAGATTGAAAGAGAGGGGATCGAGAAAAAATTATTATTCTAATGGATATCAAAAGGAGGAGATATGATAGTGATATAGGAGGACCCTAAGCTTACCCCATCCCATGAATACAGATAGATTACTATCAAACCATTCCGAATACCCAGAAAATTGGTCTGAGGATTGATAGAACAAACAGTGCAAATAGAAGGGGAGAAGAGGCCTCATCAAGGAAGGAAGAAGTGTGAAGATGTGTTTTGCAGGGGAAACAGATTGGGTGCAATGGAGAGGAGGGAGGTGAGAGAGGGTGAAGTGTAGAGAGATATGCACAAGTAGAGCACTTCCCAAACCCATTGGCTAGGAAAATGAGAGGGGCTAATTTTTTGTGAGTTTTTGGAACCAGTAGGGCTCAACCACTAGAGTTTTAGAGGTGCCTGAACTTGGCAGGGATAAAGCCCTGAGGGCTCTGCCCTATTCCTGGAGAGAATGCAGGCAGGCAAACCCTGGCAGACAGCAAGATCTGAGGATCACATATGGTACACGAGGGGAGACTGATCTTGGAGGGTATCTGTGAGAAGTGACATTCACAGACTTGCCTCTCAGGGTAAAAATGAGCTGGAAGGTGCTATTTCCCTCCCCTTCTCCTCAGCATAGATGCAGAGACACCTGCTGATGGCTGCTAAATTGGACACAGTTGTTTAGCTTGCTTTGCTCCAACTACCATGCCCCTGTGCTCTGGTGTGACTGCCCTTCTTCGTCAAACATCAATAAGTCCCAGTATGACAAGACTCTCCCAGAAGACCAGGGCAAGTTCCCACCACACCAGATCCCTAAAGTTTAGGGTTTGAAAAGTCAGTAGGTTTGAAAGAGATTAGAGCCTAAAGTGCAGTGCGTTGATCCAGGCAGGCAAGCAAACCGGAGACAGTGTGAAAATGGCAATCTGGAAAATGCCTGGAATTCACAGAGGGAACTAATTCACTCTTCTGGGACTGCTTCCCTGAGATTAGCAAGCATTGAGTCCCCTATCCAGGGACAAAGGAGCTGGCTGATTCTATTTTCCTCTCCAGCCCCTCAGCATAAACCAACTTTATAAACAACAGAATGCAAATACTGGCTGCCTAAGCTGCTTATGCCAATTAATGACCCCCTATACTCTGCTGGTACTGCTTTTCTTAGGCAAGTGTATCTATGGACCAGCACAGCAGGCCCCTTCCCCAGAAGACCAGAATAAACCTCGACACACACCACATCTACCAAACATAGAGTTATGCTAGGCTTCAGTTACACTGGAAGCAGAATCAGGTCTCATTTAACAAGTTGACCAGAGCATGCCTTGTTAAAACTTGCCACATTCTGAGTAAGGTCTAAACACTGCCCGCTGCAGGCAAGGAGAGTCTCTGCAGATGACTGACCTTTGGGATAAAGTAACCAAGCACAGCAGCAAATGCATACAGCACACACTAGAGACACTCCCTGAAGTGCCAGACCCTGAACACTATATGAACACTTCTTCATAAAACTGAGGTTTGAGAGGCGCCTGGGTGGCTCAGTGGTTGAGTGTCTGCCTTTGGCTCAGGTCATCATCATAGGGTCTTGGGATCAAGTCCCACATCAGGCTTCCCATGAGGAGCCTGCTTCTCCCTCTGCTTATGTCTTTGCCTCTTCTGTGTGTCTCTCATGAATAGATAAAGATAATCTTTTAAAAAACCTGATGTTTGAGGGAGAGGAGGTTGTTTGAGGGGATGGGTTAAATGTGTAGTAGGTATTAAAAAGGACACCTGTTGTGAATGAGCACTGAGTGTTGTACTTAAGGGATGAATCACAAAATTCCACTACTGAAACCAGTATTGTACTGTATGTTAACTCATTGGAATTTAATTAAAATTTTTAAAAAGGAAAAAAAGGAAAGAAAATGAAAAAAAAAACAGAAAATACACTGTGTATAAACCATCATTCCAGTAATATATTCTCTCATTAATTTAACCCCCTCACACTCTAATCCCCTAGCCTTAACCGCAAACTCTAACTACAACCCTAACCCCTCAACCTATCCCTAACCACTAACCCTTAACTCTGACCGCGAATCCTGAATCAAATCCTCTGGAGAGTTCTCTAAACTGCAGGATACCAGGCACATATCCTCACTCTGGCCCTAACCCTAACGCTGACCATAAACTCTAACCCAAACCCCTACATCTGAGAATTAAGAAAAAGAAAAAGAAAAAGAAGAAATTGATATATAAACAATGGAATACTACACAGCCATAAAAAATGAAATCTTGCCATTAGGAACAATAAGCCTAGAGCTAAAGAGTAGTATGCTAACTGAAATAAGTCAGAAAAAGACAAATGCTATGTGATTTCACTCATATGTGTATCTGAGGAAATAAAACAAAGGATCAAGGGGAAAAAAGAGGGAGAGAGAGGCAAAACAAGAAACAGACATTTTACTCTAGAGAACAAACTAATGGTTAACAGAGGGGAGGTAGGTGGAGGCGTGGGTTAAATAGGTGATAAGGATTAAGGAGAACACATGTGATGAGCATCAAGTGTTGTATAGAAGTGTTGAATTACTATTTTGTACACGTGAAACTAATATTACGTGTAAGGTAATCAACTGGAATACCCAATTAAAAAAATGAGAGTCTCTTCAAAAAATGGTATTGGGAAAACTGGACAGTAATATGCAGAAGAATGAAACTGGACTACTTTGTTACACCATACATGAAAATAAATTCAACGGTGTCTGGGTGGCTCAGTCGTGGAGAGTCTGTCTTTGGCTCAGGTCGTGATTCCGAGGTCCTGGGATCGAGTCCCACGTCAGGCTCCTTGCAGTGGAGGAAACCATCAAAATTCTAAAGGAGAACACAGGCAGCTACTTCCTTGACATCAGTCATAGCAATCTTTATTTCTTTTTATTTTTTAACTTAAATTCCATTAATTAACATATACTGTATTTTTATTTCAGAAGTAGACTTTAGTGATTCATCAGTTGCATATAATACCCAGTTCATTACATCAAGTGCCCTCCTTAATGCGCTCATCACCCAGTTATCCTATTCAGACACATCACCAGAGGCAACATAAACAAAGCAAAAATAAACTATTTGAGCATGGAATATTTTTCGACCTCTTTGTGTCTTCCTCAATTTCTTTCAGAAGTGTTCTGTAGTTTTTAGGGTATAGATCCTTTACCTCTTTGGTTAGGTTTATTCCTAGGTATCTTATGCTTTTGGGTGCAATTGTCAATGGGATTGACTCCTTAATTTCTCTTTCCTCAGTCTCATTGTTAGTGTACAGAAATGCCAAGGATTTCTGGGCACTGATTTTGTAACCTACTACACTGCCAAAATGCTGTATGAGTTCTAGCAATCTTGGGGTGGAGGCTTTGGGGTTTTCTATGTACAGTATCATGTCATAGGCGAAAACGGAGAGTTTGACTTCTTTGCCAATTTGAATGCCTTTTATTTCTTTTTGTTGTCTGATTGCCGAGGCTACGACTTCTAGTACTATGTTGAATAGCAGTGGAGAGAGTGGACATCCCTGTCTTGTTCCTGATCTTAGAGGAAAGGCTCCCAGTGCTTCCCCATTGAGAATCATATTTGCTGTGGGCTTTTCGTAGATGGCTTTTAAGATGTTGAGGAATGTTCCCTCTATCCCTACACACAGAACAGTTTTGATCAGGAATGGATGCTGTATTTCGTCAAATGCTTTCTCTGCATCTAATGAGAGGATCATATGGTTCTTGGTTTTTCTCTTGCTGATATGATGAATCACATTGATTGTTTTATGAGTGTTGAACCAGCCTTGCATCCCAGGGATAAATCCTACTTGGTCATGGTGAACACTCTTCTTAATGCATTGTTGTATCCTATTGGCTAGTATCTTGTTGAGAATTTTTCATCCATGTTCATCAGGGATATTGGTCTATAATGTCAATGTTACCCAGGGCAATTTACACGTTTAATGCAATCCCTATCAAAATACCATGGACTTTCTTCAGAGAGTTGGAACAAATTATTTTAAGATTTGTGTGGAATCAGAAAAGACCTCAAATAGCCAGGGAAATATTAAAAAAGAAAACCAGAGCTGGGGGCATCACAATGCCAGATTTCAGGTTGTACTACAAACCTGTGGTCATCGAGACAGTGTGGTACTGGCACAAAAACAGACACATAGGTCAATGGAACAGAATAGAGAATCCAGAAGTGGACCCCCAACTTTATGGTCAACTAATATTCGATAAAGGAGGAAAGACTATCCTTTGGGAAAAAAAGACAGTCTCTTCAATAAATGGTGCTGGGAAAATTGGACATCCACATGCAGAAGAATCAAACTAGACCACTGTCTTGCACCTTACACAAAGATAAACTCAAAATGGATGAAAGATCTAAAAGTGAGACAAGATTCCATCAAAATCCTAGAGAACACAGGCCAGACCCTTTTTGAACTTAGCCAGAGTAACTTCTTGCAAGATACATCCATGAAGGCAAGAGAAACAAAAGCAAAAATGAAATATTGGGACTTCATCAGGATAAGAAGCTTTTGCACAGCAAAAGATACAGTCAACAAAACTAAAAGACAACCTACAGAATGGGAGAAGATATTTTCAAATGACGTATCAGATAAAGGGTTAGTTTCCAAGATGTATAAAGAACTTCTTAAACTCAACAGCAAAGAAACAATCCAATCATGAAATGGGCAAAAGACATGAAGAAAAATCTCACAGAGGAAGACATAGACATGGCCAACAAGCACATGAGAAAATGCTCTGCATCACTTGCCATCAGGGAAATACAAATCCAAACCACAATGAGATACCACCTCATACCACTGAGAATGGGGAAAATTAAGAAGGCAGGAAAGCACAAATGTTGGAGAGGATGTGGAGAAAGGGGAACCCTCTTGCACTGTTGATGGGAATGTGAACTGGTGCAGCCACTGTGGAAAACTGTGTGGAGGTTCCTCAAAGAGTAAAAAATAGATCTGCCCTATGACCCAGCAATTGCACTGCTGGGGATTTACCCCAAAGATACAGATGCAGTGAAATTCCGGGACACCTGCACCCCGATGTTTATAGTAGCAATGTCAACAATAGCCTAACTGTGGAAGGAGCCTCAGTGTCCATCGAAAGATGAATGGATAAAGAAGATGTGGTTTATGTATACAATGGAATATTACTCAGCCTTTAGAAAGGACAAATACCCACCATTTGCTTAGACGTTGATGGAACTGGAGGGTATTATGCTGAGTGAAATAAGTCAATTGGAGAAGGACAAACATTGTATGTTCTCATTCATTTGGGGAATATAAAATATAGTGAAAGGGAATAAACGGGAAAGGAGAAAAAATGAGTGGGAAATATCAGAAAAGGAGACAGAACATGAGAGACTCCTCACTCTGGGAAACGAACTAGGGGTGGTAGAATGGGAGGTGGGCAGGAGGTGGGGGTGACTGGGTGACGGGCACTGAGGTGAGCACTTGATGGGATGAGCACTGGGTGTTATTCTATATGTTGGCTAATTGAACTCCAATAAAAAATTAATTTATTAAAAAAACAATAAAATTAGAAAAAAATAAATAAATTTATTAAAAAAAAATAAAGCAAACATTATTGAAAGTAAAAAAAATAAGCTATTTGGGACTTCATGAAGATAAAGATGTTCTTCACAGTGAAGTAAACAATCAATAAAACTAAAAGATAGCCGATAGAATGCAGAATATATTTGCAAATAATATATTTGATAAAGAGTTAGTATCCAAAATTCTATAAAGAGCTTATCAAGCTCAATACTAAAAAAACAATACATCCAGATAAAAATGGACAGAAGATATAACCAGACATTTTTCCAAAGAAGACACCAGATGGCTAGCAGACACATGAAGATGCTCACATCACTCATCATCAGAGAAATACAAATCAAAACCACAATGAGACAGACACCACTTCATGCCTGTTAGAATTACTAAAATCAACAACATAGGAAACAACAGATGTTGGTAAGGATGTGGAGAAATAGGAACCCTCTTGAACGGTTAATGGGAATGCAGACTGGTGCAGGCACTCTGGAAAAAAACAGTACGGCAGTTCTTCACAAAGTTTAAAATAGAAATTAACCTGATAGATTACATCACCAAGAGAAAAAACAAGAACCATATGATTCTGTCAATAGATGCAGAGAAAGCATTTGACAAAATACAGCATCCATTCCTGATCAAAACTCTTCAGAGTGTAGGGATAGAGGGAACATTCCTCAGCATCTTAAAAGCCATCTGTGAAAAGCCCACAGCAAATATTATTCTCAATGGGGAAGCACTGGGAGCCTTTCCCCTAAGATCAGGAACATGACAGGGATGTCCACCCTCACCACTGCTATTCAACATAGTACTAGAAGTCGTAGCCTCAGCAATCAGACCACAAAAAGAAATAAAAGGCATTCAAATTGGCAAAGAAGAAGTCAAACTCTCCCTCTTCGCAGATGACATGATATTGTACATAGAAAACCCAAAAGACTTTACCCCAAGATTGCTAATTGGACACCAATAAAAAATAAATTCATTAAAAAAAAGAAATCCAGCAATGTGACTGATAAAAAAAATCAATGCCCAGAAGTCAGTGGCATTTCTATACACTAAGAATGAGACTGAAGAAAGGGAAATGAAGGAGTCAATCCCATTGACAATTGCACCCAAAAGCATAAGATACCTAGGAATAAAACCTAACCGAAGAGGTAAAGGATCTATACCCTAAAAACTTCAGAACACTTCTGAAAGAAATTGAGGAAGACACAGAGAGATGGGAAAATATTCCATTCTTCTGGATTGGAAGAACAAATATTGTGAAAATGTCTATGCTACCCTGGGCAATTTACACATTCAATGCAATCCCTATCAAAATACCATGGACTTTCTTCAGAGCTGGAATAAATAATCTTAAGATTTGTGTGGAATCAGAATAGACCCTGAATAGCCAAGGGAATAGTGAAAAAGAAAACCAAAGCCAGGGGCATCACGAGGCCAGATTTTAAGCTATACTACAAAGCTGTGATCATCAAGACAGTGTGGTACTGGCACAAAAACAGACACATAGATCAATGGAACAGAATAGAGAACCCAGAAATGGGCCCTCAACTCTATGTTCAACTATTATTCCACAAACCAGGAAAGACTATCCACTGGAAAAAAAGACAGTCTCTTCAATAAATGGTGTTGGGAAAATTGGACAGCCACTTGCAGAAGAATGAAACTAGACCATTCTCTTACACCATACACAAAGACCAACTCAAAATGGATGAAAGATCTAAATGTGAGACAAGAATCCATCAAAATCCTAGAGGAGAATGCAGGCAACAACCTTTTTAACTTGGCCACAGCAATTTCTTGCAAGATACACCTATGAAAGCAAAGTAAACAAAAGCAAAAATGAACTCTTGTGACTTAATCAAGATAAAAAGCTTCTTCACAGCAAAAGAAACAGTCAACAAAACTCAAAGACAACCTACAGAATGGGAGAAGATATTTGCAAATGACCTACCAGATAAAGGGCTAGTATCCAAGATCTATAAAGAACTTATCAAACTCAACACCCAAGAAACAAACAATCCAATCATGAAATCAGCAGAAGATATGACCAGAAATTTCACCAAAGAAGGCATACACGTGGCCAACAAGCACATGGAAAAATGCCCTGCATCACTTGCCATCAGGGAAATACAAATCAAAATCACAATGAAATACCACCTCACACAAGTGAGAATGGCAAAAATCAACAAGACAGGAAACAAGTGTTGGAGAGGATGTGGAGAATGGTGAACCCTCTTGCAGTGTTGGTGGGAATGTGAACTGGTGCAGCCACTCTGGGAAACTGTGTGGAGGTTCCCCAAAGAGTTAAAAACCAAGCTACCCTACGACCTAGCAATTGTACTTCTGTTGATTTACCTCAAAGATACAGATGCAGTGAAATGCCGGGGCACCTGCACCCCAATATTTATAGCAGCAATGTCCACAATAGCTAAACTTTGGAAGGAACCTGGATGTCTATCGACAGAAGAATGGATAAAGATGTGGTATATATATACAAAGGAATATTACTCAGCCATTTGAAAGGACGAATACCCATTTGCTTCATCATGGATGGAACTGAAGGGTATTATGCTGAGTGAAGTAAGTCAATTGGAGAAGAACAATCATCAGGGTTTCATTCATATGGGGAATATAAGAAATAATTAAAGGGACTATAAGTGAAAGGAGGGACAATGAGTGGGAAAAATTAGAGAGGGTGACAAACCATGAGATACTCTTAACTCTGGGAAATGAAAAAAGGGTAGTGGAAGGGGATGTGGGGGGGGGATGAGGTAACTGGATGATGGGCACTGAGGAGGGCACCTGATGGGATGAGCACTGGGTGTTAAACTATATGTTGGCAAATCGAACTTCAATATATATATATATATATATATATATATATATGTAAAAAAAAAAAACAAGGAAAACATGTCAACAAGAAAAATAAAATAAAATAGAAATATACTACAACCCACCAATTGCATTACTTAGATATTAACCCAAAGGATGCAGAAATACATGTTCAAATGGGTACATGTAATCCAATATTTAATAATAATATAATAATTATATAGTAATATAATAATAATATTTAATAATAATATTTAATAATCCAGCATTATCAGCAATAGCCAAACTATAGAGAGAACCCAAATGTCCCCCAATTGATGAATGGATAAAGAAGAAATGATATTATTAATGGGTGATGGGTATTTGATATGATGAGCACTGAGTGTTGCATGTAATTGATGAATCACTGAATTCTATTCCTGAAACCAATATTGCTTTGTATGTTAACTGAATAGAATTTAAATAAAAATTAGGAAAATAAGAAAGATACTAGCAAACTGAGTTAAACAATAAATTTTAAAAATCTCTCACCATGACCATGTGGGATTTATATCTGGGCTGTAGGTGTGGTTCAGTATTTGCAACTCAATCAATGTGATATACTACATTAAAAAAAGAAAGAATGAAAAATAGGATCCTCTCAATAGATGCAGAAATAGCATTTGAAAAAGTCAAACATCCATTCATAAAAAGAACCCTTAATAAAGTTGGGGGTTTTTCAACATAATAAAGATCATGAAAAACCCACAGCTATTATCAGCCTCAATGGGGAAGAAGTGAGAGCTTTTCCTCTATGGTCAGGAATAAGACAGGGATGTTCACTCCCATTACTGCTATTTAACATAGTGCTGGAAGTAATAGCCTCAGCAATCAGACTACAAAAAGAAATAAAAGGCATCCAAGTCATCAAGGAAGAGTTCACACTTTCACTATTTGCATGACATGATACTCTATATAGAAAACCTGAAAGACTCCACCAAAAACTCCTAGAACTGATAAATGATTTCAGTAAAGTCACAATTCAAAATCAATGTACATTGATAGGTGCATTTCTATACAGCAGTAATGCGGCAGCAGAAAGAGAATTCAAGGAATTGGCCCCATTTACAATTGTGCCCCAAACCATAAGATACCTAGGAATAAGCCTAACCAAAGAGGTAAAAGACCTGTACTCTGAAAACTATAAAACACTGATGAAAGTAATTGAAGATGACACAAAGAAATAGATATTCCATGCTCATGAACTGGAAGAACAAATACTGTTAAATGTCTATGAAACCCAACTCGGCTTACACATTTAATGCAATCCCTATCAAAATACCATCCACATTTTTCACAGAGATAGAACAAACTATCTCAAAATTTGTATAGAACTACAAAATTTCCTGAATAGCCAAAGCTATCTTGAAAAAGAAAAGAAACGCTGGGGGGATCACAATTCTGAACTTCAAGTTATAGTACAAAGCTGTAGTGATCAAATCACTATGGTATGGTACAATAATAGAAATCAATAGAACAGAATAAAAACCTGGGACATGAACTCATTTTTACTGTTTTTGTGTTTCCCACTTTCATACTCACTTTTTGTCTTTCTTTTCCACTTAAGGATCCCCCTTTCATATTTCTTGCACTGTTGTTTAGTAATCAGGAACTCCTTTAGTTTGTGTTTGTCTGGAAAGCTCTTTATCTCTCCTTCTATTTTGAATGATAGCTTTCCTGGATAGAGTATTGTTGGCTGCAGTTTTTTCCTTTCAGCACTTTTAATAAACCATCCCACTCCCTTCTGGCTTCAAAGTTTCAGCTGAAAAAGCCACTGATAGCCTTATTGGGGATGGAGGCAGTTCTCCTGTATGTAACTGTTTTCTTCTGTCTTGCTGCTTTTAAATTTTTTATCACTACATTTTGCCAGTTAAATTACAATATGCCTTGGTGTGGATATGCTTTTGTTGATTTTGTTAGGGTTCTCTGTGTCTCCCGGATGTGAATATCTCTGTCATTCCCCAGATTTGGGGAAGTTTTCATATATCATGTTTTCAAACAAAATCTCTGGCCTCTTTTCTCCTAGTATCCATATAATACAATTATTACTATTATTATTTATTATTATTATTATTTTATTTATTTATTCATGAGAGACAAACAGAGAGAGAGAGAGGCAGAGACACAGGCAGAGGGAGAAGCAGGCTCCATGCAGGGAGCCTGATGTGGGACTCGATCCTGGGACTCCAGGATCATGCCCTGGGCTGAAGGCAGGTGCTTAACCGCTGAGCCACCCAGGTGTCCCCAAATATTATTATTTTTAATGTTTTTTTAAAAATTTTTCCATTTGAGAGAGAAAGTGAGTGAACAAGAGCACAAGCAAGGGCAAGGGCAGAGGGAGAGGGAGAAGAAGCAGACTCTCTGCTGAGGAATGACCCCAATTTTGGGCTCCATTCTGGGACCCAGGGATCATGAGGCAAGCTGAAGGCAGATGCCTAATCAATTGAGCCACCCAGACACCCCACAAACGTCATGATTTTTTATGATGTCACTAAGTTGTCTAAGTGTATTCTTAATTTGATGATTCTTTTTACTCTCATTTGTTGAGCTTGATTACTTGTCATTACTCTGACTTCTAGGTCATTAATCTTTCCTCTGATTCTTCCAGCCTGCTGTTCATTCTATCAAGTGTATTTCTCATTTTATTTATCAAACCCTTTATCTCTTTTGTTATTCTTTATCTCTGTATTATGGGTCTCTGATGCAATCCACTGCTTTCTGAAGTCCGGTGAATATCTTTATGATCTTTACTTCAAATTCTCTATCAGACATGTTACTTATATCTGGTTCACTTACATCTCTCATTTTGGCCTTGTCCTGTTCTTTCATTTGGGACAAATTCCTTTGTCTTCTCATTTTATCCATGTCTCTGTCCCTGTTTCTCTGTGTTAGGAAAGTTAGCTATTTTTCCTGTTTTTTTAAAAGATTTTATTTATTTATTTATTTATTTATTTATTTATTTATTTATTTTTCATTCATTCATTCATGAGAGACACAGAGAGTGAGAGAGGCAGAGACACAGGCAGATGGAGAAGTAGGCTCCATGCAGGGAGCCTGATGTGGAACTGGATCCCTGGTCTCCAGGATCACATCCTAAGCGGCACTAAACCGCTAAGCCACCCATGCTGCCCTATTTTTCCTGTTTTTAAGGGTTATGGTCTTACATAAAAGAGGTCCTATAGTGCTCCGCAGTGTAGTGTCCCCTGTACCCGACGTACTGACACTTCAGGGAGTGTCTCCAATGTATACTGCATACTCTCTGCTGTTGTGTCCTGGCCACTTTACCTTTCAGGCCAATTGTCTGCAGATGCTCTCTTTGCCTGTTGCAGGCAGTGTTTGGCCCCTGGCCTGAATGTGGTGTTTTAACTAGATTTGCTTTGGTCTGCTTGTGAAATGATAACTGTCACCACTGCTACCAGAACAGAGGCCCTGCGAATCTCCCAGCTCAGGAGATGTTGTGTTGGCAGAGGCTTGAGCTGGTCTTCTTGGGATGGGGGCCCACCACATTGGAATTCAGGCAAGCATGACTGGGAAGAGCAGTTACACTAGAGCATGAGGATTGGGGTTTGGTGTAAGCAAGTTATGCAGCAACTGGCGGTGTTGTGCTGGTTTCTGCAGGTTGCTCTGTGCTTGTACTGAGAGGCAGGGGGAAATTGCACCAGCTAGCTCCTTTGTTCCCAGAGGTCTCTCTCCCTGAATACTGCCTCTCTAAGCCATACTCAAAGATGAGCAACTAACCTCCCCACTGTGTGTACCAGGTGCATGCTTGCTGTATGTCTGTGGGCTGTTTGTACTGTCTTTTCTCTAAAAGCAGCCCCAATGCCCTCTGATCTCTCCTAGAGCCAAACCCACTGACCTTTAAACTCCAGGTTTTAAGCCCCTCTGGTTGCAAGAACTCAAGAATTTCAGCCCCTCTCACCTTTTAATTCAATTTCTATAATGATTCATCTTATACTGTGGGCTCCACTGTGTGTTAGCCTATCCTCAGCCTTTCTCTGTGACTGTAGCTCCCTACCCACTATGACAGCCACATTCCATTTAGTTCCCAAACTGCATCTCTGCACTTCCTATTTTAATGTGGCTTTATCTCTCCCTTTAGTTGTGGAGTTTGTTCTGCCAGTCTTTAGGTCGATTTTTTGTGTATTTAGGATGCTTTGCTGGTTATATAGTTGTATTCATGGGAGGAAGGAAACTGAGGGTCACCATTCCTTTCCTCCCCAAGAATTAATATTGTTATAATATTTATATTACTCAAAGCAAGCTACAGGTTCAATGCAATCCCTGTCAAAATACCGATAGCATTTTTCACAGACCTAGAACAAATAATATTAAAATTTGTATGTAACCATAAAGGACCATGAAGAGCCAAAGCAATCTTAAGAAAGAGCAAAGCTAGTTGTATCACAATCCCAGATTTTAGGATATACTGAAAATCTATAGTAATCAAAACTGTATGGCACTGGCACAAAAATAAATACGTAGACCAATGTAATAGGATAGAACCTAGACATAAATCCATGCCCATATAATCATTTAATGACAAAGGAGGCAGCGATATAAAGTGGGGACAAGATAGTCTTTTCAATAAATTGTGTTGGGGAAAAACTAGACAGCTTACATGCAAAATAATGAAATTGGACCACTTTGTAACACTATACACAAAAATAAACTCAGAATAAATTAAAGACCGTAATGTGATATCTGAAAACATAAAACTCCTTAAAGAAAACATAAGCAGTAATCTTTTAGTTGTATCTGCCTTAGCTACATGTTTACGGATATATCTCCTCTAGAAAGAGGGGGAGAGTGAAAATAAACTATTGGCAGTACACCAAAATAAAACGCTTCTGCACAGCAAATGAAGAAATCAACAAAACAAAAAGGCAACCTAGTGAATGGGAGAAGATATTTTCAAATGATATATTCAAGGGATCCCTGGGTGGCGCAGCGGTTTGGCGCCTGCCTTTGGCCCAGGGCGTGATCCTGGAGACCTGGGATTAAATCCCACGTCGGGCTCCCGGTGCATGGAGCCTGCTTCTCCCTCTGCCTATGTCTCTGCCTCTCTCTCTCTCTCTGTGTGACTATCATAAATAAATTTAAAAAAAGATATATTCAATAAGGGGTTAATGTCCAAAAAATATAAGGAAATTATACAACTCAACACCAAAAATATCCAATTAAAAATGGGCAAAGGACCTGAATAAACATTTTTCCAAAGAATACATATGGAAGACCAACAGATACATGAAAAGATGCTCAACATCACTAATCATCAGGAAAATTCAAATCAAAATCACAAAAGCATATCACCGTACACCTGTCAGAATGACTAAAATGTGAGAAAGAACAAGAAATGACAAGTGTTGGGAGGAACTTGGAGAAAAAGGAAATTTTGTGCACTGTTGGTGGGAATGCAAATTGGTATGGTCACTGTGGAAAATAGTATGGAGGTTTCTCGAGAAATTAAAAATAGAAATACTACATGATCCAGTAATTACAATAGTGGGTATTTACACAAAGAAAATGAAAACACTAACTCAAAAAAGATAAATACACCCTATGTTTAGGGCAGCATTATTTACAATAGCCAAGATATGAAAGCAGCACAGGTGTCTATCAATAGATGAATGGATAAAGAAGATATGGTATTTTTCCAGAATGAAATATTACTCAGCCTTAAAAAGTATAAGATCTTTCTATTAACAACAATGTGCATGGACCTAGAGGGTATAATGCTAAGTAAAATAAGTCAGGCAAAGGCAAATACTATATGATTTAACTCATATGTGGAATTTATGAAACAAAACAAATGTACAAAGAAAGAAAAAAGAGACCAAAAAAAGATTCAAATACAGAGAACAAAGTGATGATTGCCAGAGGAGAGGTGAGTGGGCAAATGGGTAAAATAGGAAAAGGAGATTAAGAGGTACAAACTTCTAGTTACAAAATATTTAAATAAGTCACAGAAATGAAAAGTACAACATAGGGAATATATTCAGTAAGATTTTAATAATGATGTTTGGTGACTACTCTTATGGTGAGCACTGACTAATCTATAGAGTTGTTGATTCATTATGTTGTACACCTGAAACTAATATAACAGTGTATGCTAACATACTGGACTAATAATTTTAAAATACAATAAATAAGAAGGCAAGGATGTGAAGCAAATGGAACCTCATGCACCTTTGGTGGGAATACATATTGATGCAGCCACTGTGAAAAACAGTACAAAGGTTCCTCAAAAAATTGAAAATAGAAATATGTTACAGGGTGATGGTCACTGAGGGGAGCACTTGACGGGATGAGCACTGGGTATTATATGTTGGCAAATCAAACATCTAAAAAGTACAGCATTAGGGAATATAGTTAATAATATCACGATAATGTGTGGTTACAGATGATGACTATACTTATTGTAGTGAGCATTGAATACCGTAAGGAATTGTTTAATCACTATGTTGTACACCTGAAACTAATATAACCTTGTATGTTTATTATACTTCAATTTTTAAAAGTCCATATATCCTGAAGCCATCATGCTGGAGAAATTA
Source organism: Canis aureus (assembly GCF_053574225.1). NCBI lineage: Eukaryota > Metazoa > Chordata > Mammalia > Carnivora > Canidae > Canis > Canis aureus. The sequence goes on along the minus strand of NC_135649.1, from coordinate 64,874,870 downwards.
CATGGATAGACAACACAGAAATAACAAGAGATGTTGGGGAACTCCCAGATGTTTGAGTCTTCCAACCTAGGTGTCAGAGACATGAAAAAAGTATCCAGTATATTTCGAGCTCCACTGCCACCTGACAGCAACAACATAAGAGACCTCAATTAAGAACCAAAGCCAAATCAACTCTAAGATCTTAGAGAAGTAATAATAATGATTTTCTGTTGTTTATCATTACTAAGTTTAGGGTAATTTTTTACACAGTTGTAGCTAAAATTCTTTCAGTGAGCACTCTAAATTTTTGTTCTCCAAAATAACTTCTCTCTATAACATCATTAATTTAACTTCCTTCATAGATTAAACCTTAATCTGAACTTTTCTTATGTTTCCTTGTTTGTTGTCTGTTTCTCCCTATGAAATATAAGCTTCAGCAACTAGAATACTGACCAGCACACAGTGGATACTTAATAAGAATTTTACAATGAATGAATAAACAGGAGACATGACTGGATCAGAGAGAGGAAGAAAACATTCTACTTACCAGGATGTTTCTAAAGCCACACCCAGAGGTCCTGTACCACACTTGATCACTTGATCTTCTAACTTTCTCTGAACTACCCTCCAATCAGACCCTGTCTCCCTTTTGGTGTTTCTGTCCTTCAAGTGCTTTAGGTGTTCTCTCTTCCAGGAGGCACTCTCTGTGGCCCCACATCATCCTGACACACTTCTTTCTAAAACCTTATTGTGTAGTAATAAAGGAATTGTTTTTTTGTATGTCTCTTTGACGATGTGATTCATCCCTATACACTAGTGCATAATAAAACAAGCCCAGCATAGCAGGTGGTCATAAATTGATTGTTGAATTTAAATGGATGGGTGGCCTTTAGATATGTCTGATCTCTAGGGACTCTCCAGTGTAGATGGATCTCAGGTGCTATGGCTGACTTAGGTAAAACTATGGCCCTATAGGCTAGGATGAGATGGATCTGGATGCTTGTCAAAAGTATTCTGGTACCCTCCTATTCACCGCGTTAGTGAGGGAAAGATTTCTATTCTAGGGTTATGGGTATGGCCAAACACATAACACCGAACACTGGATGGAGGACATAAACAGCAGTTTATTAGTTACATATACTCACAGCCCAGAGTATATGCAAATAGACATTATGCACCAAGCAAGGCCATGTAAGTGTTGCACTCAGGAACAGAATGAACATGCAGAAGCTTTGGAAGACAAATTTTATCAAGATATCAAGGGGGTGAGGTACTCTCTAGTTCCCACAAAAGAATGTAATTGACTTGTTTGAATAAATCTGCAGACTGACAAGGACCTGAAAGACTATGTGGCTTAAACAACAGGAATAAACAGGAACTATGTCTGGTCCCTAGGAGAAGGGGAATTGTTTGGCTAGGGGATCTCATCCATAGGAACTGAGTGGGGAGGGGGTACTTGTTGTTAGTATTTTGAAGGCCCTCCCAGTTTTACCAGATATCAAGGCAGTGCATAATATTAAACGTGTTTTAGGCCTTAGATTACAATGAGTATGGCAGTGAAGGCACTCTAGACAAGATATGTTGGTTCTGCCCTTCACCTCAGGGACTGGTTTATTCCCTATCAAAGCTGACTGATCTTCACTCGGTATGTCACTGGCTACTGTGCCTTTCCCCACTAAGAAACTTCCAGCATGTTGGTGACCATTATTGTGTGTATAGTTTGCTAGGGCTGCCATAACAAAATACCACAGACTGGCTGACTTAACGTAAGTTAATTTTTTTCACAGTTCTGTAGGCTATCAGTCCAAGATTTAGCAGGTTTTGTTTCTTCTAAGTCCTCTCTCTTTGGCCTGCAGATGTTTGCCTTCTCATCGTGTCTTCTTATGGTCTTTCCTCTGTGCAAGAATTGTGGTGTCCCTTTCTGTGCCCAAATTTCCTCTCCTTAAAAAGACACCACCCAGATTAGATTAGGGGTTCAGATTAATATGGGCTCATTTTAACCTAATTACTTCTTTAAAGGCACGGTCTCCAAATACATATTCTGAGGCACTTGGAGTAAGGGCTTCAACATACAAATTGATGTGTGTTGGGGGGGCACAATTCAGCCCATAATATTGTGTAAGAAGACATTAGATAAATGACAGATGTTAACAGTTGTGCCAAACCTCCCTCTTCCCATTCCCTCCCTCCTAGAGCTTGCAACACTACCACCCCAATCCAGAGAAAGGGGAGTAGTCCTGTGTGCAACCAGATTTCCACAGTTGGCACTCACAGATGGATCTTAGGGTGGGCTCCTTCTCCCAGAATAATATTCCTATTTGTCTTATAGGAGAAGAGTAATCCAGAATGGGGCCTTCTTAGAGCATGCCATTGCCTGCAGCTATCATAATCAGGAAGCTTCTCTGAGCTATGGCCCAAGGCATAAGAACAGAGGACAGCTTCAGAAGAAATGATCATGCTTACATCCTGTTTCTCTTATCTCCATTTCCCTGTATAACTTGAGGGAAGTCAGCATTCAGAGGGCAGAGACCCTATCCTGGTGGCTCATACCAAACCAAGTGCTCTCGAAGACAACTTTGAAACAGGCTGCTTAGACCTTACGCCTCCACTCCTAACTTCTGCCCTAACCCTGACCCCCTTAGAAGGGAAGTCATTCTCAATGACTTGGGTCCCCTGAGCAATGAGTAAGCCACGTGGTCTCTCATAAGACATCAAAACCTGCTTGGGACACCTGGGTGGCTCATTGGTTGAGCATCTGCCTTTGGCTCAGGGCATGATCCTGGGGTCCAGGATTGAGTTCCACATCAGGCTCCTTGCAGGGAGCCTGCTTTTCCCTCTGCCTATGTCTCTGCCTCGTGTGTGCATGTGTGTGTGTGTGTGTGTGTTTCATGAATAAGTAAATAAAATGTTTTTTTAAAGCCTCCTTAAATAGACTATGCTAAGCCTGCAGAAAAGTACCTGCTCTGTACCCATGTTCTTCATTGTCCATTCTGTAACAACAGAAGAATCTCTACTTCTAAAACCAACCTTTCCAATTGTGCTATAAGTCTCAACACCTCTTATTTTCCCATAGTCTTTACTCTTACAATACAATTGCATCATCAATTACTCCATGTCTATCATATAGTCTCATCATCTTCTACTATCTTCCATCTTTAAAAAGCATCCAATCCCTTGACCTCATTTCCTTCTTTTCCTAATGTCTATCCAACTCTACACCACATAGCAAAATTTCTTGAAAAGTTTTTTTGTTACTTGCTGTCAATAATCTTATTTGGTTATCTCAAACTGATATCAATCAGGCTTTCAACCACACGAGTCCAATAAAGAATAGCATTCTTTTTTCTCTAGATATACTCTTCACTTAAGTGATCCAATCTATATCTATACATTTAAACTAAATATTGTCTCTCTACAGAGGACTCCCAGTTGAAATCTCTGACTGAGACCTCTCCTCTGAACCCCAAACAGCCTCTGTGACAGATCCTATTTGTAACTGGGCCCAATCCCACTACAGTATCCTCATCTATTGCTAATTTTCTAGGCATACCCTGGAGTCTACAGACAACCAATGTTTCCCTATTCCATGGATGTTACTTCCTGAGTCTTTTCTTCTTAAGTGCTATGTCCCATTGGAATACCCTAACTCATTATCCACCACTGAGTTTTCCAAAACTTCCTGTGGAAAAGAATCATCTAAGAAGATTCCAGGGGTTCTGATTCAAATAATTGGAAATGTGCCCCAAATTTTTTAAAATTTTTTTATTGGAGTTAAATTTGCCAACATACAGCATAACACCCAGTGCTCATTCTGACAAGTGGCCCCTCAGTGCCCATCATCCAGTCACCCCACCCCACCCCCGCCTACCTCCCTTTCCACCACCCCTTGCTTGCTTCCCAGACTTAGGTGTTCTCATGTTCTGTCACCCTCACTGATATTTCCCACTCATTTTCTCTCCTTTCCCCTTTATTTCCTTTCACTATTTTTTATATTCCCCAAATGGATAAGACCATATAATGTTTGTCCTTCTCCGATTCTTACTTCACTCAGCATAATACCCTCCAGTTCCATCCACAGAGAAGCAAATGGTGGATTTTTGTCCTTTCTGATGGATAAGTAATATTCCATTTATATATATACCACATCTTCTTTATCCATTGACCTTTAGATGGACACCAAGGCTCCTTCCACAGTTTGGCTATTGTGGACATTGCTACTATAAACATTGGGGTGCAGTTGCCCCAGCATTTCACTGCATCTTATCTTTGGGGTAAATCCCCAGCAGTACAATTGCTGGGTCATAGGGCAGTTCTTTTTTTTTTTTTAAATTTATGATAGTCAGAGAGAGAGAGAGAGGCAGAGACACAGGCAGAGGGAGAAGCAGGCTCCATGCACCGGGAGCCCGACGTGGGATTCGATCCAGGGTCTCCCGGATCACGCCCTGGGCCAAAGGCAGGTGCCAAACCGCTGCGCCACCCAGGGATCCCGGCAGTTCTATTTTTAACCCTTTGAGGAACCTCCACAGTTTTCCAGAGTGGCTGTACCAATTCACATTCTCACCAACAGTGCAAGAGGGTTCCCCTTTCTCCACATCCACTCCAACATTTGTTGTTTCCTGTCTTGTTAATTTTCCCCATTCTCACTGGTGTGAGGTGGTATCTCATTGTGGTTTTGATTTGTATTTCCCTGATGACAAATGATGCGAAGCATTATCTCATGTGCTTGTTGGCCATGTGTATGCCTTGTTTGGTGACATTTCTGTTCATGTCTTTTGCCCATTTCATGATTGGATTGTTTGTGTCTTTGCTATTGAGTTTATTAATTTCTTTATAGATCTTGGATACCTGCCCTTTATCTGATAGGTCATTTGCAAATATCTTCTCCCATTCTGTAGGTTGTCTGAGTTTTGGTGACTGTTTCTTTTGCTGTTCAGAAGCTTCTTATCTTGATTAAGTCCCAATAATTCATTTTTGCTTTTGTTTCTCTTGTCGTCATAGATATATCTTGCAAGAAGTTGCTGTGGACAAGTTCAAAAAGGGCGTTGCCTCTGTTCTCCTCTAGGATTTTGATGGATTCTTGCCTAACATTGGGATCTTTTATCCATTTTGAGTTTATCTTTGTGTATGGTGTAAGAAAATGGTCTAGTTTCATTCTTCTGCAGGTGTTTGTCCAAATTGCCCACCACCATTTATTGAAGAGTATGTCTTCTTTCCAGTGAATAGTTTTCCTGCTTTCTTGAATATTAGTTGACCAGAGAGTTGAGGGCCCATCTTTGGGTTCTCTGTTCTGTTCCATTGATCTATGTGTCTGTTTTTGTACCAGTACCACATTGTCTTGATGATCACAGCTTTGTAGTAAAACTTCAAATCTGGCATTGTAATGCCCCCGGCTTTAGTTTACTTTTTCAATATTCCCCTGGCTATTCGGGGTCTTTTTTGATTCCACACAACTCTTAAGATGATTTGTTGCAACTCTCTGAAGAAAGTCCATGGTATTTTGAGAGGGATTGCATTAAATGTGTAAATTGCTTTGGGTAGCATGGACATTTTCACAATATTAACTCTTCCAATCCATGAGCATGGAATATTTTTTATCTCTCTATGCATTACTCAATTTCTTTCAGAAGTGTTCTGTAGTTTTTAGGGTATAGATCCTTTACCTCTTTGGTTAGGTTTATTCCTAGGTATCTTATGCTTTTGGGTGCAATTGTAAATGGGATTGACTCCTTAATTTCTTTTTCTTCAGTCTCATTGCTAGTGTGTAGAAATGCCACTGATTTCTGGGCACTGATTTTGTATCCTGCCACATTGCTGAATTGCTGTATGTGTTCTAGCAATCTTGGGTTTTCTACATACAGTAGCATGTCATCTGCAAAGAGGGAGAGTTTGACTTCTTCTTTGCCAATTTAAATGCCTTTTATTTCTTTTTCTTGCCTGATTGCTGGGGCCAGGACTTCTAGTACTATGTTGAATAGCAGTGGCGAGAGTGGACATCCCTGTCTTGTTCCTGATCTTAGGGGAATGGCTCCCAGTGCTTCCCCATTGAGAATCATATTTGCTGTGGGCTTTTCGCAGATGGCTTTTAAGATGCTGAGGAATGTTCCCTCTATCCTTACACTCTGAAGAGTTTTGATCAGGAATGGATGCTGTATTTTGTCAAATGTTTTCTCTGCATCTATTGAGAAGATCATATGGTTCTTGTTTTTTCTCTTGCTGATATGATCAATCCTATTGATTGATTTATGAGTGTTGAGCCAGCCTTGCATCCCGGGGATAAATCCCACTTGGTCATGGTGAATGACCAAGTCTTTCCCATCTCCTTAAATGGCAACACGTACTGTTGGATCTGGCCCTGGAGTTTTGTGTCGTGAGAGGTTTTTATGACTGGTTCAATTTCCTCCCTGGTTATTGACCTGTTCAGGTTTTCTATTTCTTCTTGTTCCAGCTTTGGTAGTTTGTGGTTTTCCAGAAATGCATCCATTTCTTCTAGATTGCCTAATTTATTGGCGTATAGCTGTTCATAATATGTTTTTAAAATCTTTTCTATTTCCTTGGTATTGGTGTGATCGCTCCTTTTTCATTCATGATTTTATTAATTTGAGTCTTTTCTCTTTTCTTTTTAATCAGGCTGGCTAATTCTTTCAAAGAACCAACTCCACATTTTGTTGATCTGTTCTATAGTTCTTCTGGTCTCTATTTCATTGAGATCTGCTCAAATCTTTATTAACTATCTTCTTCTGCTGGGTGCAGGTTTTATTTGCTGTTCTCTCTCCAGTTCCTTTAGGTGCAAGGTTACCTTGTGTCTTTCAGTTTCTTTCCTGTTCTTTGAGGGATGCTTGTATTGCGATGTATTTCCCTCTCAGGACTGCTTTTGTTGTATCCCAAAGATTTTGAATGGTTATATCTTCGTTCTCATTAGTTTACATGAATCTTTTAAATTCTTCTCTACTTTCCTGGTTGACCCTTTCATCTTTTAACAGGATGGTCTTTAACCTCCACATATTTGAATTTCTTCCAAATTTCTTCTTGTGGTTGAGTTCATGTTTCAAAGCATTATGGTCTGAAAATATGCAGGGGACAATCCTAATCTTTTGGTATTGGTTAAGACCTGATTTGTGACCCAGTATATGGTCTATTCTGGAGGAAGTTCCATGAGCACTTGAGTAGAATATGTATTCAGTTGCATTTGGATGTAGAGTTCTGTAAATATCTGTGAAATCCATCTGGTCCAGTATGTCATTTAAAGCTGTTGTTTCTTTGGAGATGTTGTGCTTAAACTATCTGTCATTTGCAGATAGCGCCGTGTTGAAGTCTCTCAGTATAAGTGTATTATTATCTAAGTATGTCTTAACTTTGGTTATTGATTTATTGATATACTTGGTAGCTCCCACATTAGGAGCATAAATATTCATGATTTTAGGTACTCTTGTTGGATAGATCCTTTAAGTATGATATAGTGTCCCTCTTTATCTCTTACTACAGTCTTTGGGATAAACTTTAATTTATCTGACGTGAGGATTGGTACCCCTGCTTTCTTTTGAGGACCATTTGAATGGTAAATAGTTCTTCAACCTTTTATTTTCAGGCTGTAGGTGTCCTTAGGTTGAAAATGAATCTCTTGTAGACAGCAAATAGATGGGTCTTGCTTTTTTATCCAGTCTGAAACCTTGCATCTTTTGATGGGATCATTAGGTCCATTCACGTTCAGTGTTACTATTGAAAGATATGAATTTAGTGTCATCATAATACCTATTCAGTCCCTGTTTTTGTTGATTATTTCTTTGGGCATCCTCTTTCTTTTACAGAGTCCCCCTTAATATTTCTCACAGAGCTGGTTTGGTGGTCTCATATTCTTTCAGTTTCTGTGTATCTGGAAGCTCTTTATCTCTCCTTCTATTCTGAATGAGAGCCTTGCTGGATAAAGTATTCTTGGCTGCATGTTCTTCTCATTTAGGACCCTGAATATATCCTGGCAGCCCTTTCTGGCCTGCCAGGTCTCTGTGGAGACGTCTGCTGTTAGTCTAATATTTCTTCCCATATAAGTTAGGGATCTCTTGTCTCTTGCTGCTTTAAGGATTTTCTCTTTATCTTTGGAGTTTGCAAGTTTCAGTATTAAATGTCGGGGTGTTGACCTTTTTTTTTATGTTAGGTGGAGATCTCTCTATCTTCTGGATATGAATGCCTGTTTCTCTCCACAAGTTAGAAAGTTCTCAGCTATTATTTATTCAAATACACTTTCTTGTCCTCTGTCCCTTTCAGCGCCCTCTGGAACCCCAATTCAAAGTAGATTTTTCCTTTTGAGTTTGTTATTTATTTCCCTTAACCTATCCTCTTGATCTTTTAATTGTTTTTCTCTTTTTTTCTCAGCTTTCTTCCTGCCATCAACTTGTCTTCTGTATCACTCACTCTTTCTTCCACCTCATTAACCTTCATTGTTAGGATATCCAGTTTGGATTCCATCTCATTTAATTGATTTTTAATTTCGGCCTGATTAGACCTAAGTCCTGCAGTCATGAAATCTGTTGAATCTTTTTTGCTTTTTTCCAGAGCTACCAGTAGCTTTATAATTGTGCTTCTGAATTGGCTTTCTGATATGGAATTGTAATCCCAATTCTGTATCTCTGTGGCAGAGATGACAGTTTCTGATTCTTTCGTGGTGAATTCTTTCTAGTATTTTGCTCAGTTCAGAGTGGCTAAAAACGAGTTGTACTTGTTAGAAGTGCAAACTCTTCTCTCTGTAACTTTCCAGCTGTTCTTTCTTTAAGTCTCAGGTTGAATTCGTAGCTTTTCAGGATGATTTGAAAGTTATCTAGGTAATTTGATGGGGACAGGTGACTTGGAGACCCTACTCTTCCGCCGTCTTTCTTTCACTCCCCCAATAATTTATTTTTAAAATATGCTTCCTTTGTGTTTTCCACATATCGCAGGTAGTGAAATATTTCTCTAGAAAAATTCCTGCTGTGGACAAATGTCGGCTTCTTTGTGATTTCTTACTACACTCCTGGAGACATGATTAAGGACTCTTTCCCCTATGCCCCAACATTTTTTTGTACTTAGCCCTTATTTAGTTTGTTAATACAAATGCTGTTCTCTAATTGGCACTTTAAAAAACTCTATTCCAGCTTCTCCATCACCTCTTTGAGGAAAGGGATTATGTCTTTAATCTCTGCATCCCCATGGCCTGGCACAACATCTTTCACATGTGGGTGCCTAGTATATGTTTTGCTGGCTGAGTGACTGAAAAGCAAATGATTCAGGAGTCAAGAAATCATCAAGGTTATAAAAACAGAGTTCTAGGAATTAATCCTCCTCTCTAAATATACATCATATATCTGATTCTCTACGTAACATCTTCACTATCATGTAGGTATCTCAAATTTAACATGGACAAAATTGGACTCTAAATTTTATGCCATCAAGATAGGTGGAGTCTTGCCCCTTCTCTCAAGTCTTTCCCATCTCCTTAAATGGCAATTTAAAAAATTCATTTGCTTAAGTAAAACTTAGTTCCTTTCTGTATTTCACATATCCCCTCAATTCAACCCACCAAGCCTATTCATTCAACGTTATCTTTATTTCCACTATCTGTGATTCTATTGCAGATACAGCCTCTCTCATAAACATCACTAACCTGGAGAGAAAAGGCTGGAAGAGCATCTTTTAAATACTACTTTTTCCTCATTAACCTAATCCTAATGGAAGGGAGAGAAAAGGAGAAAGGGAAATCTTATAGGCCCTATGTAGTATATAATAAAGGTGAGCAAGTGGCCAGGGCACACAAGAAATCCAACCTCACCACCCTCCAATCTTTTTATTTTATTGAGGTGAAATTTGCATAACATAAAATTAAGCATTTCAAAGTTTACAATGTAGCAGCATTTAATATATTCACAATGTTATACAATTACCACCTACAACAACTTTGAAAACATTTTTTATGAACATACATAAACACATCATAATCACACAAAGTCTGTGTTCACTCTTAATGGATTTGGAGAAATGTATAATTATATGTATTCACTATTTTGCTATTATACAGAATATTTTTGGTGTCCCAAAAATCCTCTGTGCAACACCTACTCATCCTTCTGATCACCTCAATGCCTGGTAACTACTGATCTTATCACTCTCTCCATAGTTTTGCCTTTTTCAGAGTCATAAATTTGGAGTCATACATTATATAGATTTTTCAGATTGACCTCTTTCATTAAGTAATATGCATTTTAGTTTCCTCTATGTCTTTTCATGGCTTGATAGCTTATTTCTTTTTGGCCATGAATAGTATTCCATTGTCCAGCTATACCATATTTAATTATCCATTCACCTACTAAAGAATATTATTGTTGTTTCTGAGTTTGGGAAATTATGAATAGAACTGTTATAAATATCTATGTGCATTTTTTGTGTATTGATATAGTATTTAACTCCTTCAGGTCAATATCAAGAAACACAGGTTATGGATTGTATAATAGAAGTATGTTAAGTTTTGTAAGAAACTACCAAACTCTTCCAAAATGGGGTATCATTTTGTATTCCAACCAGCAACAAATGAGAATACCTGTTGTTTCACATGATTACTAGCATTTTATTGTAAGTGTTTCAGATTTTGGGCACACTAAGAGGTGTAAAGTGGTATGCCATTTTTTTAAATTTGTATATCCATGATGACATATGTGAAGCAACTTTTTATGTACTTGCTTGCCATCTGTATATCCTTTTTGACGAAGTGTCTGTTTTTATGTACTTGCTTGCCATCTGTATATCCTTTTTGACGAAGTGCCTGTTAAGATTTTTGGCCATTTGTTAATCAGGTTGTTTTCTTATTATTGAGTATTAAGAGTTCTTTATATATTTTGAATAACAGTCCTCTATCAGATATGTCTTTTGCAAATATTTTCTCCCTGTCTATGGCTTATCTTTTCATTCTCTTGACACTGTCTTTTGTGGAACACAAGTTCTTACTTTTCATGAAATCCAATTTATCAATTTTTCTTTCATAGATCATGCATTTGGCACTGTATATAAAGTGGCATTGTCATATGTAAGGTCATCTAGGTTTTCTGCTGTGTTGTCTTCTGGTAGTTTTATAGTTGTGCATTTTACATTTAGGTCTATGATAAATTTTGAGTTAATTTTTGTGAAGGGTATAAGTCTTTGCCTAAACTCTTTTTTTTTTTTGGATGTAGATATCTAATTGTTTCAGCACTATTTGTGGAAAAAAGTATCTTTGCTCCATTGTATTGTCTTTGCTTCTTTTTCAAAGATCCATTGACCATATTATGTGGATCTCTTTCTGTGCTCTCTATACGGTTCCATTGATCTATTTTTCTATTTTTTCACCATACCATACCATCTTGACTATTGTAAGTTTTGAAGCTGGGTAGTGTCAGTCTTCCAAATTTGTTCTTCTCCTTCAATACTGTGTTGGCTATTCTGGATCTTTTAACTTTAAAATCAGTTTGTCAATATCTACAGAAACTTTTCTGGGATTTTGATTTGATTTGTATAGATAAAGTTGGGAGAACTAACATTTTGACAATTTTGAGTCTTCCCATCCATGAATATGGAATATCTCTCCATTTACTTAGTTCTTAGATTTTATTCATCAGAGTTTAGTAGTTTTTCTCATATAAATCTTGTACATATTTTATTAGATTTTTACCTAAGTATTTCATATGGAGGGAAGTGCTAATTTTAAGTTGTATTTTGTTTTTAATTTCAACTTTCACTTATTCATTGCTGGTGTATAGGAAAGAAGTTGACTGTTGTATATTAACCTTGTATCATGTGACCGTACTATAATCAATTATTAGTTTCAGGTGTTATTTTGATTGGTTCTTTGGATCTTCCATATAGATGATCATGTCATCTATGAAAAAAACAGCTTTATTTCCTCATTTTCAATATATATTCCTTTTTCCTCTTTTCTATTCTTCTTGCATTAGCTAGAACTTCCAGTTTGATGTTGAAAAGTAGTGGTTAGAGGAAACATACTTGCTTTGTACCTACCTTATCTTAGTGGGAAAGCTTCAAGTATCTCAACATCAAGTATGACATTAGCTGTGGTATTTTTGAAGATATTACTTACCAAGTTGAAGAGGTTCTACTCTATTCCTTGTTTACTGAGAAGTTTTATCAAGAATGGGTGTTGGATTTAGTCAAATTCATTGCCTGCATCTGTTGATATAATAATGTAATTTTTCTTATTTAGCCTATTGATGTGATTGATTACATTAATTGATTTTCAAATGTAAACTAGCTTTACAAATATGAGATATATCCCATGTGGTTTTAATGCTTAATTTTAAAATGAATTATTGGATTCAACTTGCTAACATTTTGTTGAGGATTTTTATATCCATGTTCATTAGAAATATTGGTCTGTAGTTTTCTCGTAATGTCTTTGATTTTGACATTGAGGTAATATTGTCCTTACAGAATGAGTTAGAATGTATTCTCTCTGCCTCTATCCTCTAAAGTAATTGTAGAGAATTGGTAAAATTTCTCCTTTAAATATTTGATAGAATTCACCAGTATAACCATCTGGGTCTGATGCGGTTTTGAAATATTATTAATTATTGACTTACGTTAATAGATACAGTCCTATTTAAATCAGCTAATTTTTCTTGTATGAGTTTTGACAGGTTGTGTCTTTCAAGATATTGGTCCATTTTATCTAGGTTCTTAAATTTGTGGACATAAAGTTGTTGGGAGTATACTTTTATTACCCTTTTTAATGTCCATGATCTGTAACAATTCCCTCTCGTTAACTTCTAATATTAACCATTTATGTCTTCCACTTTTCTTAGACTAGCTGGAGGTTTATCAATTTTACTGATCTTTTCAAAACAGAAATTTTGTTTTGTTGATTTTCTTTATTGAATTACTGTACTCAATTTTTTAAAATTTTTGAACTAATTTTATTTTTTTTCTATTTAGATTGGATTTAATTTGCAATTCTTTTTCTAGTTTCTTAAAGTAGAAGCTTAGATTCCAGATCTTTGAAAAATTTTCCACTAAGCATTGGTTTCAGGTTTCCCACAAATTTTTATATAAATTATATATTTAATTTTAATAAGTTCAATATATTTTTAAATTTCTCTTGAGATTTCTTTTTGGACACACTTGTTATTTAGAAGTTTGTTGTTTAGAGGTGGTGAGGCAAGATAGTGGAAGAGTAGGAATCCTAAACTCACCTGGTGCCACCAACTTACCTATATAACTTTTAAGACACTGTGAACACCCATGAATTTAACCTGAGATTTAAAGAGAGAACAAAAAAAAAAAATAAAAAATAAAAAAATAAAGAGAAAACAGCCGGAATGCTACAGAGAGAGAACTTTTCACTTCTAGCAAGGTAGGCAGGTGGAAAATAAATAAATAAATAAATAAATAAGAATAAAGTGGGAGAGGGGCCCTGCAAGAAGCCAGGCTGAAACAGAGAGGTGAAAGCCTCTGGGACAGGAAAGCCCAGCTCTAGGGAAGCAGGAACTTTAAAAATCCACACCAGATTTTTCCCGGATAGAAAAGTGCTTAGCAGGGAAATTGAGCAGAATCCCAGGAAGCGCAGTGAGCCTCCAGATTCCTGGAGTCACTAATAGAGGAAGTGTGCCAGGGAAAAGTGTGCTGCAAACCGCGGACCGATCTCAGTCAGTAAATGGCTGGAGCGCCAGAGCCCTCGGGACATTTGGGAGAACCCAATGGGTTAGGTGGGCCAGCTCCGGACAGAGGCGGCCGTGCTCTGTTGCCTCCGGGAGCCATGGCCCTCAGCAGTGCATTTCCAGTGGCACAGGGTCCCAGATCCCAGTGTGCCCATGCAAACAAAGCCGGTGATCCTGCTTTCCCCCTGAGACAAGCAAAAGTGGAGAGGGCAAAGGAAACAGAGAACTCTCCTGCCACTGGATGCCCCTAAGCTGTGCAGATCAGTGCACCCCCGCCAGCCTCTGGGAGCATCTAGGCCAGGGTGGACTGGGAGACTGCATTAATTACTAGTAGGGAGCTGACTCCAGAGCTGGAAATCTGGCCGCTGCCATTGCTGTTTTTCCTCCTTGTTTCACTGAGGGCCTGGGAGAGAGGAGGCCACCAGGGAACAGGCCTCATAGGATAACCAGCTCCCACTGAGCCCAGGGCCCAGCAGGGGGTGGGGCAGCTCCACCCAGGCACAGACACCTGAGATCACCACAGCAGGCCCATCCCCCAGAAGACCAGCTGGAAGAACAAGGGAAGAGTGTGGGCGACCATGAACTAGCTGGAGTAACTGAACCAAACCAAGCCCGGACTTGGCGTCCCTCATTCACTCAAAAGGCTCGAGAGCCTAAAGGGTGAATAGTTGGTAGATGCTTGAGAAAGGGCTTGAGCAATGGTTCTCAGGGCTTGCTTGGATGTGATCGCCCACATAACACAATAGATAAAACTTATTCTGACCTGGTCATAAATGTATATAAGGGTCTGTCTGTCCTTGCTGGTCTGTTTACCATACCTAATATTCCTTTGAAGTATGCACATCTGGAGCAACAAGCTTATCTATTTACCAAGGTCTTCTGGCACCCATGAGTCAGTCTTACATGCTGAGAAAGGGGAACTTTGGAGGGTTTCATTTTCCATTTCTGGATTCCCTTCAACATACTAGTTTAATTTAGGGAGATATATGGGATATAGGTTTTTGTTTTGTTTTTTGTTTTCTCTACTTCGTTTTGTCTTACAATGGCAGAAGTTAATGCCTTCTAAAACATGACGAGCAGCACCCAGAACCAACTGGAATACCATTCTGTTCATTCTGTAACATTATATTCTCTCTTCATTCCCATTCTGCCCCCCTATTTTATCTTGTTTATGTTTTAGTGCCAATGTTGGGGCTTTCTACAACTATTGCTGGTTTATATAAATTTGAGATTGACTATTTTCCAACACACAGAACTTAGTGCACTCAAAACTAAGAAGATCACCCTCTAGCACCCCTCAGGTAGACTACATTCTCCCTCCACTACAACATCCTCACCACCACCATCTGTCAGTACACCCCCTTTTTTTCTTTTTTCTATTTTTTCACTTTACTTTTTTTTCTCTTCTTTTTTTCTTTTTCATTTTTTCTTCTTTGGGATTTTGGCCTTTTATTTTTTACTATTTGGTCTTAAAATTTGTTTTTCAATTTAGTAGTCCTTCTGTTTTGTTTTGTTTTGATCATTGTTTTCATTTTCTGGTCTCTGACCTCATCAGAATCATCTAGAGTGAAATTTACTTAGGTTGTCATTGATATTCTTGACTCAGCTCGCTCATACAGCCACCCTACACTGAGCAAAATGACTAGAAGGAAGAATTCACCACAAAAGAAAGAATCAGGAACAGAACACTCTGCCCTGAGTTACAGAATATGGACTACAATTTGATGTCAGAAAGCCAATTGAGAAGCACAATTACAAAGCTAATGGTTGCTCTGGAAAAAAAGCATAAAGGACTCTAGAGACCTCGTTACAGCAGAATTTAGATCTAATCAGGTCGAAATTAAAAATCAATTAAATGAGATGCAATCCAAACTGAATGTCCTAAAGGCTAGGGTTAATGGAGTGGAAGAGAGTCAGTGACATAGAAGAAAAGTTGATGGCAAGGGAGGAAGCTGAGGAAAAAAGAGAAAAACAATTAACAGACCATGAGGAAAGGCTAAGGGATAGGACAGCCTGAAAAGGAAGAACTTATATATAATTGGGGTTCCAGAAAACGCCAGGAGGGACGGAGGACCAGGAAGTATATTTGAACAAATCATAGCTAAAAACATCCCTAATTTGGGGAGGGAAACAGGCATTCATATCGAGGCGATAGAAATGTGCCCCCAAAGATCAATAAAAACTGTTCAACACCTCAATATTTAATAGTGAAACTTGCAAATTCCAAAGATAAAGAGAACATCCTTAAAGCAGCAAGAGACAAGGGATCCCTAACTTATATGGGGAGAAATATCAGATTAACAGCAGACCTCTCCAGAGACCTGGCAGGCCAGAAATGGCTGGCAATATTATTCAGGGTATTTAATGAGAAGAACATGCAGCCAAGAATACTTTATCCAGCAAGGCTCTCATTCAGAATAGAAGGAGAGCTAAAGAGCTTCCAAGAGAGGCAGAAAGTGAAAGAATATGTGACTGCCAAACCAGTTTTGCAAGAAATATTAATGAGGACCCCATAAAAGAAAGACAGAGCCCAAAAAAATAACCCAATGAAGAGGTATTACAGTGACACTAAATTCATATCTTTCAATAGTTACTCTGAACATGAATGGCCTAAATGATCCCACCAAAAGCTGCAGAGCATCAGACTGCATAAAAAAGCAAGACCCACCTAGTTGCTGTCTACAAGACACTCATTTGAGACCTAAGGACACCTACAGCCTGAAAATGAAAGGTTGGAGAAACATTTACCATTCAAATGGTCCTCAAAAGAAAGTAGGGGTAGCAATTCTCATATCAGAAATTAAAGTTTATTCCAAATACTGTAGTAAGACATGAAGAGGGACATTATATCATACTTGGGGTGTCTAGCCAACATGAAGACCTAACAATAATGAATATTTATGCCCCTTATGTGGGAGCTGCCAAGTATATCAATCAATTAATAACCAAAGTAAAGACATACTTAGATAATAAAAAAGGAATAGTAGGACACTTCAAAATGGCACTTTCTACAAATGACAGATCATCTAAGCACAACATCACCAAAGAAAGAAGAGCCTTAAATGATACACTGGATCACATGGATTTCACAAATATACAGAACTTTCCATCTGAAAGAAACTGAATACACATTCTACTCAAGTGCACATGGAATTTTCTCCAGAATAGACCACATACTGGGGCACAAATCAGGTCTTAACCAATGCCAAAAGATTGGAATTGTTCCTTGCATATTTTTAGACCATAATGCTTTGAAACTAGAACTCAAACACAAGAAGAAATTTGGAAGAAACTCAAACACGTGGAGGTTAAAGGGCATCCTACTATAAGATGAAAGGGTCAACCAGGAAATTAGAGAAGAATTAAAAAGATTCATGGAAACAAATAAAAATGAAGATACAACCATTCAAAATCTCTGAGATACAGCAAAAGCGGTCCTAAGAGGGAAATATATATTACAATACAAGCATCCCTCAAAAGACTGGAAAAAACTCAAATACACAAAATAACCACACACCTAAAGAACTGCAGAAAGAACAGCAAGTGAAACCTACACCAAGCAGAAGAATAGAGATAATAAAAATCTGAGAAGAACTCAATGAAACACAGAGCAGGAGATCCGAATAATAGATCAAGGAAACCAGGAGTTGGTTCTTTGAAAGAATTAATATGATAAACCATTAGTCAGTCTTATTAAAAAGAAGAAAAACTCAAATTAATAAAATCATGAATGAAAGAGGGGAGATCAAAACCAATAGCAATGAAATACAAATTATTTTAAAAATGTATTAATTGAGGAAGACACAAAGATATAGAAAAATATTCCATGCTCATGGATTGGAAGAATTAGTATTGTGAAAATGTCAATGCTACCCAGGGCAATTTACACATTTAATACAATCCGTATCAAAATACCATGGACTTTCTTCACAGAGTTGGAAAAATCATCTTCAGATTTGTGTGGAATCAGAAAAGACCTGCAATTGCCAGTGGAATATTGGTAAAGAAAACCAGATCCGGGGGCATCACAATGGTGGATTTCAAGTTGCACTACAAAGCTCTATTCAAGACAGTGTGGTACTGGCACAAAATCAGAAACATAGATCTTGGAACTGAATAGAGAACCCAGAAATGGGCCCTCAACTCTTTGGTCAACTAAAATTCGACATAGCAGGAAAGACTATCCACTGGAAGAAGGACAGTCTCTTCAATAAATGGTGCTGGGAATATTGGACAGCCACATGCAGAAGAATGAAACTAGACCATTCTCTTACACCATACACAAAATGAACTCAAAATGGATGAACGATCTCAATGTGAGACAGGAATCAATCAAAATCCTAGAGGAGAACACATGCAACACCCTTTATGAACTTGGCCACAGCAAATTCTTGCAAGATACATTTATTAAGGCAAAGTAAACAAAAGCAAAAATGAAATCCTATGACTTAATCAGGATAAAAAGCTTCTGCACAGCAAAAGAAACAGTCAACAAAACTGAAAGCAACCTACAGAATGGGAGAAGATATTTGCAAATGACCTATCATATAAAGGGCTAGTATCCAAGATCTATAAAGAATTTATTAAACTCAACAGCAAAGAAACAAACAACCCTATCATGAAATGGGCAAAAGATATGAACAGAAATTTCACCAAAGAAGGCATACAGATGGCCAACAGGCACGTGAGATAATGCTCTACATCACTTGCCATCAGGGAAATTCAAATCAAAACTGCAATGAGATACCATTTCACACCTGTGAGAATGGTAAAAATTAACAAAACAGGAAAAAAAAAATTTTGGAGAGGATGTGAAGAAAGGGGAAGCCTCTTGCACTGTTGGTGGGAATGTGAACTGGTGCAGCCGCTCTGGAAAACTGTGTGGAGGTTTCTCAAAGAGTTACAGCATCCATTCCTGATCAAAAGTCTTCAGTGTAGGGATGGAGGGAACATTTCTCAGCATCTTAAAAGCCATTTTGAAAAACCCACAGCAAATATCATTCTCAATGGTGAAAAACTGAGAAAAAAATCCCCTAAAACCAGGATTATGATAGGATTATGACAGCCACTCTGGAAAACTGTGTGAAGGTTCCTCAAAGAGTTAAAAATCGAGCACCCTATGACCCCCCTATTGCACTGCTGGGGATTTACCCCAAAGATACAGATGCAGTGAAAAGCTGAGACTTTTGCACTCCAATGTTAATGTAGCAATGTCCACGATAGCCAAACTGTTGAAGAAGCCTCAGTGTCCTTCACCAGATGAATGGATAAAGAAGATGTGGTATATATATATACAATGTAATATTACTCAGCCAGTAGAAATGATGAATACCAACTATTTGCTTCAACATGGATAGAACTGGAGGGCATTATGCTGAGGAACTAAGTTAATTGGAGAAGGACAAACATTATATGGTTTTATTCATACCGGGAATATAAAAAAACAGTGAAAGGGATTTTAGGGGAAAGAAGAGAAAATGAGTGGAATATATCAGAGGGGGTGATAGAACATGACGGACTCCTATTCTGGGAAATGAACAAGGGGTAGTGAAGGGGATGTGGGCAGGGGGAAGGGGAGACTAGGTGACAGGTACTGAGAGGGCACTTGATGGGATGAGCACTGGGTGTTATACTACATTTTGGCAAATCAAAGTCCAATAAAAATATACAAATAATTATATATATTTTATATATTTATATTTATAAATAACCAGGGTAGCCATACTACCTCACACAAACAAGGTTTTAAACGAAGGAGTGTAACAAAAGATGAAGAATGGCAATATATCATAATATGTGGGTCTAAAACCAACAAGAAGAAATTACAATTGCAAATGGTTATATCCCCACCTTGGGAGTACCCAAATATATAAATCAATCAATAACAAATATAAATAAATCCATTGATACT
Organism: Canis aureus; assembly: GCF_053574225.1. Lineage (NCBI taxonomy): Eukaryota > Metazoa > Chordata > Mammalia > Carnivora > Canidae > Canis > Canis aureus. The sequence goes on along the minus strand of NC_135649.1, from coordinate 64,855,316 downwards.
AAGAATAGTAGGGGACATTAACACCCCACTTACAGCAATCCACAAATAATCGATGCAGAAAATCAACAAGGAAACAATGGCTTTAAATGACACACTGGACCAGATGGACTTAACAGATACAGAACATTTCTTCCTAGAGCAGCAGAAAACACATTCCTTTCAAGTGCCTATGGAGCATTCTCCACACTTGATCACATATTGGGTCACAAATTAGGCCTCATCAAGTGCAGGAAAATTGAGAACACACAATACATATTTCCTGACCATCACACTATGAATCTTGAAGTCAATCACACACACAAAAAAATGGAAAGATTACATATACATGGAGGTTAAAGAGCATCATACTAAAACTGAAGAGGTCAATCAGGAAATTAAAGAAATAAAAAATACATGGAAACAAATGCTAATGAAAACACAACAGTTCAAAACCTTTGGAATGCAGCAAATGCTGGTTATAAAAAGGAAGCATATAGAAATACAGGACTACCACAAAAAGCAAGGAAAATCTCAAATACACAACCTAAATATACATCTAAATGAACTAGAGAAAAGAACAGCAAATGAAGCCTAAAACCAATAGTAAATTGGAAATAATGAAGATTAGAGCAGAAATAAATGATATACAAACAAAAAATACCAGTAGAGGGATACCTGGGTGGATCAGTGGTTGAGCATCTGCCTTTGGCTTAGGTTGTGATCTTGGGGTTCCTGGGATCTAGTCCCATTCAGGCTCCCTGAAGAGAATCTGCTTCTCCCTCTGCCTGTGTGTCTGCCTCCTTTCTGTCTCTCTGCATCTCTCATGAATAAATAAATAAAATATTTTAAACTGTAAACTGAGGCCAGTAGAATATATCAAGGAAACCAGGAGCTGATTCTTTGTAAGAATGAATACAAGTGATAATCCCCTAGCTAGACTTCTCAAAAAGAAGAAAGGACGGAAATAAATAAAATCATGAATAAGAGAGAACAGATTACAATTAACACCACAGAAACAAAAAAAATTCTAAGAGAATATCATGAAAAATTATATGCCAATAAATTGGACAATCTGGAAGACATGGATAAATTCCTAGAAACGATATCTACCAAAACTAAAACAGGAAGAAATACAAAAACTCAAACAGACCAATTATGTGGAAAGAAATTGAATCAGTGATCAAAAATCTCCCAACAACAAAAGTCCAAGACCATAAGGCTTCCCAAGGGAATTCTACCAAAATTCAAAGAAGAGTTAATACTTATTCCTCTTAAACTATTCCAAAACATAGAAATGGAAGGAAAACTTCCAAATTCATTCTATGAGGCCAGCATTACCTTGATTCCAAAACCAGACAAAGGCCCCACTAAAAAGGAGAAATACAGGCCAATATCCCTGATGGTTCCCAGAATTCTCAACAAAAGGGGCACATAAGTGTCTCAATCGGTTAGGTGTCTGATTCTTGATTTTGGCTCAGGTCATTAACTCAGGGTCCTGGGATCCAGGCCCATGACAAGTTCCCCAGTCAGCAGGGAGTCTTCTTGAATATTTCTCTACCTTTGCCCTCCCACTCTCCCTCTCTTTCTCTTTCTCAAATAAATAAATAAATAAATAAATTCATTAAAAATTTCAACAAAATAGTAGAAGATTAAATCCAACACTACACTTTAAAAAATCATTCAACTAATCTTCAACAAAGCAGGGAAGAATATCCAATGGAAAAAAGACAGTCTTTTCAATAAATAGTGTTGGGATAATTGGACAGCCACAGGCAGAAGAATAAAACTGGACCATTTTCTTACTCCATACACAAAAATAAACTTAACATGGATGAAAGTCCTAAAAGTGAGACAGTAATTCATCAAAATCCTAGAGAAGAACACAGGCAGCAACATTTCTGTACTCAGCCATAGCAACTTCTTACAAGACATGTCTATAAAGGCAAGAGAAACAAAAGCAAAAATGAATTATTGGTACTTCATCAAGATAAAAAGCTTCTGCACAGCAAAAGAAACAGTCAACAAAACTAAAAGACAACCTACAGAATAGTAGAAGATACTTGCAAATGACCTATCAAATAAAGGGCTAGTATCCAAGATCTATAAAGAACTTATTAAACTCAACAGCAAAGAAACAAACAATCCAATCATGAAATGGGCAAAAGACATGAACAGAAATTTCACCAAAGAAGACATACACATGGCCAATAAGCACACGAGATAATGCTCCACATCACTTGCCATCAGGGAAATTCAAATCAAAACTACAGTGAAATATCACCTCACCCCAGTCAGAATGATAAAATTAATAACACAAGAAACAACACATGTTGGAGAGTATGCAGAAAAAGGAAACTCTCTTACACTGTTGATGGGAATGTAAATTGGTGCAGCCACTCTGGAAAACAGTATGGAGATTCCTCGGAAAGTTAAAAATAGAGCTACCTTATGGTCCAGCAATGACACTATTATGTCTCTACCCAAAGAATACAAAAATACTGATTCAAAGTGATACATGCACCGCAATGTTTATAGCAGCATTATCAACAATACCCAAATTATGGAAAGAGTCCAAAGGTCCATCGATTGATAAATACATAAGAAGAGGTAACATTACTCAGCCTTAAAAAAGGAATGAACTCTTGTCATTTGCAATGACATGGATCGAACTAGAGAGTATTACACTAAGCACAGAAATCAGAGAAAGACAAATATAATATGATTTCATCCATATGTGGAATTTAAGAAACAAAACAGATGTACAATAGGAGAAAACAAAGAAAGGAGTGATGTAACCATAAAACAGACTTTAAAGAACAAACTGAGGGTCACTAGAGGGGAGTTGGGGGGAGGTATGGCTTAAATGGGTGATGGGTATTAAGGAGGTCACTTGTGATGAGCATTGGGTGTTTTATGTAAATGATGAATCCCTAAATTCTACTCCTGAAACTAATATACACTATATGTTAACTAACTGAAATTTAAATAAAAATTAGAAGCAAAGAAAATAACAATTCTCCACATTACTCTGTGCTCACCATAATATGTGTAGTTTCCATATTTTATTACAATATTATTGATTATATTCCCTATGCTATACTTTTCATCTGCATGACTTATTTTATAACTAGAAGTTTGGACCTCTTAATGCCCCTTATCTATTCTATCCATTTCCCTACCCACCTCCCCTCTGGCAACCATTGGACTATTTTTCAGAGTCTGTTTTTTGATCATTTGGCTTGTTTTTTAGATTCCACATATAGGTGAAAATCACATGGTATTTGTCTTTCTCTGTCTGACTTATTTAACAGCCTAGTAAACTCTGGGCCTTCCATGTTGTTGCAAATGGCAAGATCTTATTCTTTTTTATGGGTAATAGTCCATTTATGTATACGATATCTTCATTCATCTGTTGATAGACACTTGGGTTTCTTCCATATCCTGGCTACTGTAAATAATGTTTCGATAAACATAGGGGAGCATATATCTTTTTGAATTAGCTTTTTAATTTTCTTTGGGTAAATATCCAGTAGTGCAACTAGATCGTATGGTATTTCTATTTATATTTTTTAAAAATTTTAAATTTATTCATAAGAGAGAGAGAGAGAGAGGCAGAGACACAGGCAGAGGGAGAAGCAGGCTCCATGCAGGGAGCCTGACGTGGGATTCGATTCTGGGACTTCCAACCACTCCAGCCCTGGGCTGAAGGCAGGCACTAAACTGCTGAGTCACCCAGGGATCCCCTCTATTTATAATTTTTACAGAAACTTCCATAGTATTTCCCCCAGTAGCTGTACCAATTTACATTTCTGCCAACAGTGCCTGAGAGTTCTTTTTCTCCATATCTTCCCAGCACTTTTTTCCTTTTGATTCTACTCATTCTGACTGGCTTAAGGTAATATCTCATTGTGGTTTTGATTTGCTTTTCCCTGATGATTAGTGATGCTGAGTGCCTTTTCATCAGTCTGTTAGCTATCTGTAAATATTCTTCCAAACAATGTCTATTAAGGCCTTCTGCTCATTCTTTATCAGATTATTTTGGGGAAGGGATGCTTAGTTGTATAAGTTCTTTATATTTTTTGGATATTAACCCTTTATAAGATATAATATTTGCAAATATATTCTCCCATTCACTAGGCTGCCTTTCTGTTTTGTTAACATTTTTTTCTCTGCAAAAGCTTTTTATTTTGTTGTCTCAATCATTTACTTTTGGTGTTTACCTTGCCTGAGGAAACATGTCTATGTATATGTTGCTAAGGTCTATGTCTAAGAGATTACTATTTATGCTTTCTTTTAGGAGTTTTATGATTTCAGGTATTGTATTTAAGTTTTTAATCCAGGTACTCACAGATACCCCTCTTTATAATTGTGAGGTTACAGAAATCAGAAACACATTTTATCTTAAACCAAAAACAGTAAATGGAATTTATTAGAATGAAAGTAGATTATGTCACAGAATCCACGATATCACAGTAGCTCTGGGGCCTCATCAACAGGAGTGTTTGAGCCTCCCCTAATGTCTTGCTATTAAAGCAATGTAGTTATCCTTTAGTTTCTCTGCATCTAAGTTGAAAATCACAACTTTAGAAGAGAAAATCTGATTGATCTCTTTGGATTAAGTATATTTATCCCTAAACCAATTATGTATAACTAAGAGGAATGGAGACAGGACTATAATACAAGCTATATATTAAAAGATATATTATACATATTATATGCTATCATCTGAATGTTTGTGTCCACCCATGATTCATATATTGAAATCCTAATGCCCAATGCAATGGTTTTAGGAGGTGGGGTCTTTGAGAGATGTTTAGGTAATATGGGTAGAGTTCTCATGAAAGGATTAGTACCCATAAAGGAGAGTCCCAAGCAGCTTCTTAGCTCACTGTCACCATGTGAAGACACAGTAAGAAGTTAGCTGTCTGCAACTCAGTAGAGGGCTTTCACCAGACCTTGACCATACTTGCACCTTGATCTTGGACTTCCCAGCTTCCAGAACTGTGAGCAATAAATTTCCATTATTTATGAGCTACCCAATCTATGGTATTTTGTTATAGCAGACTGAATAGACTAAAATAGTGTAACTAGAGATATATTATATAGATATTACAGATAATAATGTATATGATATATAAGGAGAGGTTTTTTAAGGAATTGGCTAATGTGGTTTTGGGGGCTGCCAAGGCAAATCCAAAATCCATACGGCAGATCATCAGGAAGTACATGCTAGACCTCTTAAGCACAAGTTGAGGTTGTTATCCACAGGTAGAATCATTCTTCTTATGGAAAAGTTCTACTTTCCTCTGAAGGCCTTTCAACTGACTGGATAAGAGCCACCTGTATTACCTAGGATAATACACTTTAATCACATCCATAGCAACAAGAAGACTACTGTTTGGTTGAATGATAGAGAACTAGAGTCCAGCCAAATTCACACATAAAAATGACCATCACATTGAGTAAGGCTCAATCTCTGTGTCTCTGGGCTCAGCTCTGTATATTAGAACAGAGTAGTAACCAGAAAAGGAGGAATTGCAGAAATCTAGGAAGGAAACCCTATGAGTATCCATAACATGTCCACTCAATGTTCTTAAGTTTACTTAAGTAGCAGTATAATTTATTGAGACATTAACTTGTGAGAGATTTTCTTTACATGTATTTTGTTCTATCCCATTATAAAAATAAAGTTAGGCTTTTTGTACTCCCTTGCTTCAGAGAAGTTAGAAGCAAAACCAGAAAATATCTACAGAAAATTTCCTTACCCATAGCTGACACAGATGCTACAGAGCCACCATATTTCAAAGATAATATGCAGGCATGGACAATGAAAATATCATTGGTAACCTCCATTGTTCAAGCACCACACAAGGCTTTCATATTCTTCTATGATATATGAAAAGGAAAGGACCTAAAAATGACTTTAATTTAATTTCCCAGTAGCTCAGTGGGATGAATATTTGGAGTTAGGTTCAATTAAGCTTAAATAAAATTGTGTGGCATTCTTTGCACATCCATTTGTGAAGCTAAGAATTATACTTGCTACACATATGGTAAACTTGGCCACAGAAATATTTTTCTCCCCTCATTGCGATTCTAACTTTGCAGGAAAGGGGATCTGAACAGCTCAGCTGATTCTGATACTCACCCCTGATTCAATCAACTATGGTCATAGGAATAGTGTAATATTGATCATTATTATGATCATAAGAATAGGGAATTGAAACATGGCCATTGGAAACCCTCCTCTCTAATCATGTAGATTGGAAATGTTTGGTTTATTTTATTTTTTTTAAGTTTTATTTATTTATTCGAGAGAGAGAGAGAGAGAGAGAGGCAGAGACACAGGCAGACGGGAAGCAGGGCCCATGCAGGGAGCCCGATGTGGGACTCGATCCCGGAACTCCAGGATCACGCTCTGGGCCGAAGGCAGGCACCAAACCACTGAGCCATCCAGAGATCCCTGGAAATGTTTATTCCCAGAGGAAATTAAGTTCATCTGTTTGAAATATCCACAATACCATCATTGCCTTCTACTCAGTCCAATCCAAAGAGTGCTATCATATACCTAATTATTATCTGGTCTCTTCAGCAGCTTCAGTTTGAGTCATCTTCCAGAAGTGATACAATTCAAAAATCTATTTAAACCTCAAGTCTTTCTCTGTCCTATGATTCCAACGTTATTATGTTAAATAGTCAAATCTTCCTGATGCCTAACACTGATACAGCCAACCCTTACTGGCCCTCCAGGGATATGGGCAGTTATCTCATATAGATATCTAATAAACATGTTTCCTAAGAAAAAATGGAAGGCTGGTGTTTCTAGAATCTTACTATAAGGAAAGTATTGAGATGAGTGGTGGTGTTCATTCTGCAACACATGAGAGGGTTTTTTTTTTTTAATTGAGTGTGTAAGGATTATTCATGGTTTCTTTCCTTTTAGATTTTATTTATTTAGAGAAAAAGAGCACAAAAGTGGGGAGGGGCAGAGGGAGGAGAGAGAGAATATTCCAAGCAGACTCCCTACTGAGGGCAGAACCCTACATGGAACCACAGGACTCAATCATATGACCCTGAGATCATGACCTGAGCTGAAATCCAGAGTAGGACACTCAGCCAACTGAGCTACCCCAGCATCCCTTATTCATGGTTTCTGATTGCCATCTGGTAATCTTTGTTTTTCCCACTCAAAGGTTTCCAGGTGAAAATGCCAGATAAATAATTTTTATTTATAAAAATATAAATTTTTATCTGGCATTTATGAAGAAATATCAAATAATGAGGACATACCATGTAAATAATTATTAATTCAATCAACAAATATTAAATGCTTTCTACTACTAGATACTGGTATAGGTACTAAGTATACATCCCTTCTCAATCCACCAGTCTTAAGTGACAAGGTTACAGATTGCATAAGCATCATTCTATGGCAAATAGTATGAAAGAGTTGTTCTAAAATTCCACAAATATTTCCCCCTCACATTTAGCCATATAAATGCTCTTCCCCTTCCCATAAAGTCCATCACAGAAAATGCTGTTCAAAATATAACAGTATCATTATAGTTCAAATAACATCACTGTGAAATACTGTATTCTCCTTCACATTGAACATTACACCTCCTCACCCAAGAAAGCTCACTAGAAAAAGTATGCATTTTATACTCTAAAAGAGTATCATCAAAACCAAATAACATATTATAACAACATAAAACGTTGACTATCCTCTACTCTCTAATATTTAAACTGTGGGGCCCCTAATATTAATTCAACCACTTCTTCAAAAATAAATTAAACCTCCAAAATATTCATTAAAAAAATCCTTCTTCTTTCCTCTCCCATTATTTTCTCAGTCTTCTGAGATCCAACTGCAAATTCCTGGTTGGAGTCCAAGTCTTTTCTTTTGTTGTATAATGGAGTGCCCTCTGGTATAAGTAATGAGCCCTGATGTTATATTATTCCAATTCAAATCTCTCATGTATCCTCTAATTTTCAACTTTTCTGATCTGATACCAAGAATCTCTCTTCTGGCACTTACCTTTGCAGTAGATAACAACATACTTCAAATGGTGTACTTCTGTACAAATACGTTTCTACTGTCAAATCAGGCTCTTAATATTACAGAAAAGGGAAGTCTCAACATTTTTAAAATATAATTTCCATTTAAATGTTTAATCACAGGGAAATTATCTCATCCTTAAAGAACTTGGTTTGATTCTTTACCAATTGCACATTGAGATTTCTTCCATTGGCAGTGATAAAGCACCTCTAAAGTCTTTCCTAAGTCACAGTTTTCTAAAGTTCAAAAAGAAGCTACCAGATAATATAAGAATATAACATCAGTCCCACTCTCATAAAAGCTTCAAAAGAAAAATAAATTCTTGAAATAAATGTGATCTCTGAAGTGGCTAACACTCTAAAGGCCCATCTCTTATATAAGAGCATTTCCCAAGCAAAAATTATATTCCTAGAACTACATCTTTATTAGAAAAGTATTCCATAACAGAGGCTTAATATTTTTTAATCTGATCAAAGCAGAATTTTATTTCATTTTTTGAACAGAAGGGAGTAAGAAAGAATTAAGATTTTAAAAAGTGCCGTTCAATCCATGACAGCTTCTCAGATTCTCCAAAGTATGAATTTAAATATTTCATTTAAAATCCACCATTAATTCAAAATAGTCTTCAGAATAATGTCTCAGAAACATTTCTGTATTTTAGAAAAATTCAGAAATTTGCAATATTGCCACCTGTATTCTTAGGTTCTCTTTACTTTCCAATATTTGTATTTTAAATATATTTTTTCACTGTGCCTAACATACCCTCGATTTTATCTTACAAAACACCCTTGTCTTCTGTATTCAAGGTGTTTTTTTCCCCTAAATTAGAACATGTATACAGAAACTGATTAAGGCCTTTCCCTGCTTACTCCCTGGAAATGCTACCAGAGAATCAGCATTTATGGTAGTATGCAGAAGTAATGCTTGGTGTCCAGATGCTCTTAGGACCTTGGCATTTGGACAGTTACTGGGCAATTTAGAATGTAGAAGTATACTCACTGGCTGTTCCTCTTGGTGGATCTGATGAATGGCAGCTCTAGCCAGAAACACCTAGGTGAGACAAACAAACATAACCAAGTGATAGTCACAAACCATGAATAATCTTCACATGCCCAGTTGAAAAAAAGTACCCCATGTGCTATAGAATCAGCAGGATAATTCCTCTCAACACTGTCCTTAATAGTAAAGATTTTAGAAACACTGGGGTAATAGACTTCCTAAGATAATGTGTACAAATAAATACTTTCAAATTTTATAATATTTGTAATTTTTATAAAGAAGCCTATCTAATATGGAATTACTATTTTTATTTTCTAAAGGATGGAGTTAAACTTGTATTGAGGGTGTTGCAGGGGGCCTGTGGAAAGAACTTATGGATATACACTCATCAGTTGCAACTCTCCCTTGCTCCTAATAGTTAGCTTGTACCTCTTCATTTAAGTTATTGTTAGTTTCTATTTGTACAATTTATTCAAGCTTCTAATTTATGCTGTAGAGATGGAGGAGAAAAAATTACCCAAAAAGATGGGTGGAATTCAGGAGAACCACATGCCTGCAATTATGGCCTGTAGATCTGAAGTAAGAATACAAAACATCAAGTCTGAAGGAGAGTGCCAAATTCAAGAAATATATGCATATCCAAAGTAACTCATTAAGGTTTTAAGGGAGTAGGATTGAGAATAAAAGCCAAGGTGTGCAGCCAAATGGGGTTCAGGGATGCTGGAAACAAAGAGCAGTAGGTTTAAGCAGGAGACGCAATGCATCTTATTCTCAAGAGAAAAGCATTTCACATTCATCCACAGATGACATTTACAAGTTAATACTCTGTGTCTGTTTGGACAAGTTGATATAATGAAGTGGCTGTGTTGGGATTAACATACTTTCCCAAAATACCCTTCCTTAGGCAGTAACTAGGTTTATCCAGATTTACCCATAGAACACCCGAATGCCCTCTAGTGCATTCCTGAGGTAAAATGGAATTTCCATGGCTACTTTGGTGATCTTTACCCTTTCAGGGAACAAGGTACCAAAATTAGCCATTGTGTCACCATGGTTATAACATCTCTTCTGTGTTGAACTTGTATTCTTCTCTTGCATTCAAGAAATAAGTAGGCTATATGGTGGAGGATCATATCAGATGAAATATAAGTCATAAACCTGGAATAAATGTTTATAAATTGGTATAGGTACATAGTATAAAATTGTAAGGAGGGGAGCCAAATTGGGTCTCTCACTTGGATGCCCTTGCCTGGGCCTTTGTATTGGTTAGAATAATTTTATGTCTCTTTATATGCTGTCAAAATATTGGCAAAACTGAGACATAAAAATTGGTAGCAGGATTGACAATCATAATTGCTCTGAAAGAGAATTTTCAGTGCAGTGAGTTGCTATAAAAGGATATCATGGTAATAAGATGGCAGCTGGATTACCATATTTGAATACTTTGTTTGATATAAATAAGTCAACCATTAGTCTACATGTGTTTGGCAAGCAGATGTGGATATGTGGGCTTTTCACTAGCTGGATTCAAATTTGCAATAAAAATAAGGATTCAAATTAGGTAGAGTAGTCAAGATCTGATAGCTGGAGATCCCAGAGAAGTGGAAGACTTTCTTCAGGAATTAAGTATCCTTGGCCTTTGCTGTAAAGGAGATGGAAAAGTGTAATTTTTACGAACAAGTTAGCCAAGGAATTAGATTTCTTTTATTGGCAAGATGACCATTGCCAGGAAAGAGAAAAAGGTGGAAGACTTCTTTTATCATCAAGGTATCCAGGCATGGTACAAATACAAAAAAAACCCCCTGAAAACTGAAAGTAAAAGACATGTGAACAGACTTTTAGCCATCATCAGGGTTGACAAGAAATAGAAGCTTTGTTCATGAACAAACTAGAAATATTGCTGAGGCAGTAAGGCAATGGAAGATTTATTTCTTGAACAAAGTAGCCAGTGCAAACAGGATTATGGAATAATTTTTGTGAAACTCTTGAGGAAGATTATACCCCAAATCCAAGAAGTATGACTCTAGACATTGTGGCCCTAACCACTTTATGCCACTTCCTTTGCAGGAACATTGGATACTTATTTAGTGAAAAAACTTGCCATGGTCAGTTCAAAGAGGAAGAGAGGAAACTACCTTCCAGAGGGAAGCATCTAAGACTGAAATATGTACAGATGTCAAACACTTCTTTCATGAATGCTGAAGCTAAGGTCGGGGCAGACAAGGAAGTGGGCAAATGTATGTGGGGTATGTGTGTGTGATTGAAGTGGGAAAGAAAGGAGAATTTGTTTCAGAAGGTCATGAAGATAGAAGACTTTTTCTTAAAGTAGCTATGCCCATTGCAGGCAAAGAAAGAATAGTTCTTTTATTAATAAATTTGCTGTGGCTGGTTAAGATCAGAAAGTGGGAGATATAAGAGATGTTTACTAAGTACATTTTCTATGAATATTAGAAAAGAAATATGAAAGATTTATTTCATGCACAAGTTTAAATAGGTAATTGGAAGACCTCCTGAAGGAGTAAAGTAGCCATAGCTGGGCGGATACAAGTAATACCACTGTTCTGGACAAGTGACCATGGTAATACAAAGAAAGATATGGGAATACTTCCTTCAAGAATGAGGCAATCATGCCAAGTTTAGAAAGCAAAAAAGAATATTGCCTACACACTCAAAAAATAAGAACGCTTAATTCATTATTATTATTATTATTTTTACAAAAAAGGAAAGTAAATATATGACCAGTGAAAACAGTGATATAAGACTCTTCACATCAGGTAGGTAGGGGTGAGAGGTGAAATCTTTTTATCATGAACAAAATAACCGTTGCTATGACAGCCAATAAGATGAAATAAAATTTAATTAAGTTGCTATAACCAGAACATATAAGAAAATGGTGGACTTTCATGAACAAAGCAGGAATCTCTAATGTAAATGGGGCAGTGGAATGATAAGATTTGTAAACAATATACCTGCAGCCATTCAAGAAAAAAATGCAAAATTTTCTGTAAGATTTATCTTTATCCTGAGTGAAGTAGCCCTGACAAGTAAAAACTGGGAGATGGAAAATTTCTATCCTGAATCATGTTGTCATTGCCAATATAAATGAAGAAGCAAAAGGCTTATAAAATACTTATAATAGGGGGAGGGGCAAGATGGCGGAAGAGTAGGGTCTCCAAATCACCTGTCTCCACCAAATTACCTAGATAACCTTCAAATCATCCTGAAAATCTACGAATTCGGCCTGAGATTTAAAGAGAGAACAGCTGGAATGCTACAGTAAGAAGAGTTCGTGATTCTATCAAGGTAAGAAGACAGGGGAAAAGAAATAAAGAAACCAAAGGCATCCAAGGGGAAGGGGCCCAGCGAGGAGCTGGGCTAAGGCCAGGGCGAGGGCCCCCAGAACAGGAAAGCACCGACCCAGAGAAGCAGGAGCTTCACCAACCTTCCCGGGTGGAAAGGCCCTCGCAGGGAGTTAGAGCAGGACCCCAGGAGGGCGGGGATGCCCTCGGGCTCCCTGGGACACTAACAGACACCTGTGCACACAGGAGAGTGCCCCGAGCTCCCTAAAGGGCTGCAGCGCCGCAGGGCTGGAACGGGAGCAGCTCGGAGGGGCTCGGGTGGTGGCTCTGCGCGGAGAGGGGGCTGCGTGTCCCGGGAGCAGCTTGGAGGCGGCTCCGGCAGAGGAAGAGCCTCCGTGCGGAGGGGTCTGCACGGCTCCCGGAGCAGCTCGGAGGGGCTCGGGCGGCGGCTCCGCGGAGAGGCGACTACACGGCCGGGAGTGAATCCAACAGAGCAGGCCCGGGAACACTGGGCGCCGGGGACACAGCCCAGGATCCGGCCTCCCCCCGGGAAAGGCAGAGGCCGGAAGGGCCCAGGACAGCAAGGACGCTCCTGCCCTGAGCTAAGCAGATCAGCAGCCCCGAGCCTGGAACATCCAGGCCCCTGCAGACCGAGAGCTCCGTAGTTACAGCAGGAGCTGAATCCAGGGCTCCCGAGCTGGCCGCCACCACTGTGTCTGTTCCTCCAGGGGCCTCAAGGGGTAAACAACCCCCACTGAGCCCTGCACCAGGCAGGGGGCAGAGCAGCTCCCCCAAGTACTAACACCTGGAAAACAGCACAACAGGCCCCTCCCCCAATAGACAAACTAGACGGACAAGTTCCAGGGGAAGTCAAGGGACTTTAAGTATACAAAACAGCAGATACTCCCCCGATTTTTTTTTTTTTTGCTTTTTGATTTCTGTTTCCTCCCCCACCCTTTTTTTTCTTTCTTTTTCTTTCTCTTTTTCTTCTCTTTTTTTAACTTTTTTTCTTCTTTTTTCTTTTTTTTATCTTTTCTTTCCTTCTTTCTCTCCTCTCTTTTTCTCCTTTTCCCAATACAACTTGCTTTTGGCCACTCTGCACTGAGCAAAATGACTAGAAGGAAAACCTCACCTCAAAAGAAAGAATCAGAAAGAGTCCTCTCTCCCACAGAGTTACAAAATCTGCATTACAATTCAATGTCAGAAAGCCAATTCAGAAGCACTATTATACAGCTACTGGTGGCTCTAGAAAAAAAGTATAAAGGACTCAAGAGACTTCATGACTGCAGAATTTAGATCCAATCAGGCAGAAATTAGAAATCAATTGAATGAGATGCAATCCAAACTAGAAGTCCTAACGACGAGGGTTAACGAGGTGGAAGAACGAGTGAGTGACATAGAAGACAAGTTGATGGCAAAGAGGGAAACTGAGGAAAAAAGAGACAAACAATTAAAACACCATGAAGATAGATTAAGGGAACGACAGCCTGAGGAAGAAAAACCTATGTTTAATTGGGGTTCCCGAAGGCGCCAAAAAAGACAGAGGGCCAGAATACGTACTTGAACAAATCATAGCTGAAAACTTTCCTAATCTGGGAAGGGAAACAGGCATTCAGATGCAGGAAATAGAGAGATCCCCCCCGAAAATGAATAAAAACCGTTCAACACCTCGACATTTAATAGTGAAGCTTGCAAATTCCAAAGATAAAGAGAAGATCCTTAAAGCAGCAAGAGACAAGAAATCCCTGACTTTTATAGAGAGGAGTATTAGGGTAACAGCTGACCTCTCCACAGAGACCTGGCAGGCCAGAAAGTGCTAGCAGGATATATTCAGGGTCCTAAATGAGAAGAACATGCAACCAAGAATACTTTATCCAGCAAGGCTCTCATTCAGAATGGAAGGAGAGATAAAGAGCTTCCAAGACAGGCAGGAACTGAAAGAATATGTGACCTCCAAACCAGCTCTGCAAGAAATTTTAAGGGGGACTCTTAAAATTCCCTTTAAGAAGAAGTCCAGTGGAACAATCCACAAAAACAGGGACTGAATAGGTATCATGATGACACTAAACTCTTATCTTTCAATAGTAACTCTGAAGGTAAATGGGCTTAATGACCCCATCAAAAGGCGCAGGGTTTCAGACTGGATAAAAAAGCAGGACCCATCTATTTGTTGTCTACAAGAGACTCATTTTAGACAGAAGGACCCCTACAGCCTGAAAATAAAAGGTTGGAGAACCATTTACCATTCAAATGGTCCTCAAAAGAAAGCAGGGGTAGCCATCCTTATATCAGATAAACTAAAATTTACCCCGAAGACTATAGTGAGAGATGAAGAGGGACACTATATCATACTTGAAGGATCTATCCAAAACGAGGACTTAACAATCCTCAATATATATGCCCCGAATGTGGGAGCTGCCAAATATTTAAATCAATTAATAACCAAAATGAAGAAATATTTAGATAATAATACACTTATACTTGGTGACTTCAATCTAACTCTTTCTATACTCGATAGGTCTTCTAAGCACAACATCTCCAAAGAAACGAGAGCTTTAAATGAGACACTGGACCAGATGGATTTCACAGATATCTACAGAACTTTACATCCAAACTGCACTGAATACACATTCTTCTCAAGTGCACATGGAACTTTATCCAGAATAGACCACATACTGGGTCACAAATCAGGGCTGAACCGATACCAAAAGATTGGGATCGTCCCCTGCATATTCTCAGACCATAATACCTTGAAATTAGAACTAAATCACAACAAGAAGTTTGGAAGGACCTCAAACACGTGGAGGTTAAGGACCATCCTGCTAAAAGATGAAAGGGTCAACCAGGAAATTAAGGAAGAATTAAAAAGATTCATGGAAACTAATGAGAATGAAGATACAACCGTTCAAAATCTTTGGGATGAAAAGCAGTCTTAAGGGGGAAATACATGGCGATAGAAGCATCCATTCAAAAACTTGAAAGAACTCTAATGTGGTTTATGTATACAATGGAATATTACTCAGCTATTAGAAATGACAAATACCCACCATTTGCTTCAACGTGGATGGAACTGGAGGGTATTATGCTGAGTGAAGTAAGTCAGTCGGAGAAGGACAAACATTATATGTTCTCATTCATTTGGGGAATATAAATAATAGTGAAAGGGAAAATAAGGGAAGGGAGAAGAAATGTGTGGGAAATATCAGAAAGGGAGACAGAACGTAAAGACTGCTAACTCTGGGAAACGAACTAGGGGTGGTAGAAGGGGAGGAGGGCGGGGGGGTGGGAGTGAATGGGTGACGGGCACTGGGTATTATTCTGTATGTTAGTAAATTGAACACCAATAAAAAAAAAAATGAAAAAAAAAAAAAAAAAAAAAAAAAACAAAAGCTAACCTTACACCTCTAGGAGCTAGAGAAAAAACAGCAGATAGATCCGACACCCAGCAGAAGAAGAGAGTTAATCGAGCAGAACTCAACGAAATTGAGACCAGAAGAACTGTGGAACAGATCAACAGAACCAGGAGTTGGTTCTTTGAAAGAATTAATAAGATAGGTAAACCATTAGCCATCCTTATTAAAAAGAAGAGAGAGAAGACTCAAATTAATAAAATCATGACTGAGAAAAGAGAGATCATTACCAACACCAAGGAAATACAAACGATTTACAGCTATACGCCAATAAATTAGGCAATCTAGAAGAAATGGATGCATTTGTGGAAAACCACAAACTACCAAAACTGGAACAGGAAGAAATAGAAAACCTGAACAGGCCAATAACCAGGGAGGAAATTAAGGCAGTCATCAAAAACCTCCGAGGACACAAGAGTCCAGGGCCAGATGGCTTCCCAGGGGAATTCTATCAAACAGCTAAAGAAGAAAGCAAACCTATTCTACTAAAGTTGTTTGGAAAGATAGAAAGAGATGGAGTACTTCCAAATTCGTTCTATGAGGCCAGCATCACCTTAATTCCAAAACCAGACAAAGAACCCACCAAAAAGGAGAATTATAGACCAATATCCCTGAGGAACATGGATGCATAAGTTCTCAACAAGATACTAGCCCATAGGATCCAACAGTACATTAAGAAAATTATTCACCATGATCAGGTAGGATTTATTCATGGGACACAAGGCGGGTTCAACACTTATAAAACAATCATTGTGATTCATCATATCAGCAAGAGAAAAACCAAGAACCATATGATCCTCTCATTGGATGCAGAGAAAGCATTTGACAAAATACAGCATCCATTCCTGATCAAAACTCTTCAGAGTGTAGAGATAGAAGGAACATTCCTCAGCATCTTAAAAGCCATCTGCGAAAAGCTCACAGCAAATATCATTCTCAATGGGGACAAACTGAGAGTCTTTCCCCTAAGATCAGGAACAAGACAGGGATGTCCACTCTCACCACTGCTATTCAACATAGTACTGGAAGTCCTAGCCTCAGCAATCAGACAACAAAGAGACATTAAAGGCATTGAAATTGGCAAAGAGGAAGTCAAACTCTCTCTTCGCCGATGACATGATACTCTACATAGAAAACCCAAAAGTCTCCACCCCAAGATTGCTAGAACTCATACAGCAATTCGGCAGTGTGGCAGGATACAAAATCAATGCCCAGAAGTCAGTGGCATTTCTATACACTAATGAGACTGAAGAAAGAGAAATTAAGGGGTCAATACCATTTACAATTGCACCCAAAAGCATAAGATACCTAGGAATAAGCCTAACCAAAGAGGTAAAGGATCTACACCCTCAAAACTATAGAACACTTCTGAAAGAAATTGAGGAAGACACCAAGAGATGGAAAAATATTCCATGCTCATGGATTGGCAGAATTAATATTGTGAAAATGTCAATGTTACCCAGGGCAATTTACACGTTTAATGCAATCCCTTTCAAAATATCATGGACTTTCTTCAGAGAGTTAGAACACAGTATTTTAAGATTTGTGTGGAATCAGAAAAGACTCCGAATAGCCAGGGGAATTTTAAAAAAGAAAACCATATCTGGGGGCATCACAATGCCAGATTTCAGGTTGTCCAACAAAGCTGTGGTCAAGACAGTGTGGTACTGGCACAAAAACAGACACATAGATCAATGGAATAGAATAGAGAACCCAGAAGTGGACCCTGAACTTTATGGCCAACTAATGTTCGATAAAGGAGGAAAGACTATCCATTGGAAGAAAGACAGTCTCTTCAATAAATGGTGCTGGGCAAATTGGACATCCACATGCAGAAGAATGAAACTAGACCACTCTCTTTCACCATACACAAAGATAAACTCAAAATGGATGAAAGATCTAAATGTGAGACAAGATTCCATCAAAATCCCAGAGGAGAACACAGGCAACACCCTTTTTGAACTCGGCCACAGTAACTTCTTGCAAGATACATCCACAAAGGCAAAAGAAACAAAAGCAAAAATGGACTATTGGGACTTCATCAAGATAAGAAGCTTTTGCACAGCAAAGGATACAGTCAACAAAACTAAAAGACAACCTACAGAATGGGAGAAAATATTTGCAAATGACGTACCACATAAAGGGCTAGTTTCCATATCTATAAAGAACTTCTTAAACTCAACACCAAGGAAACGAACAATCCAATCATGAAATGGGCAAAAGACATGAACAGAAATCTCACAGAGGAAGACATAGTCATGGCCAACATGCACATGAGAAAATGCTCTGCATCGCTTGCCATCAGGGAAATACAAATCAAAACCACAATGAGATACCACCTCACACCAGTGAGAATGGGGAAAATTAACAAGGCAGGAAACCACAAAGGTTGGAGAGGATGCAGAGAAAAGGGAACCCTCTTCCACTGTTGGTGGGAATGTGAACTGGTACAGCCACTCTGGAAAACTGGGTGGAGGTTCCTCAACAAGTTAAAAATAGACCTGCCCTACGACCCAGCAATTGCATTGTTGGGGATTTACCCCATAGATACAGATGCAATGAAACACCGGGACACCTGCACCCCGATGTTTATAGCAGCAATGGCCACAATAGCCAAACTGTGGAAGGAGCCTCGGTGTCCATCGAAAGATGAATGGATAATGAAGATGTGGTTTATGTATACAATGGAATATTACTCAGCCATTAGAAACGACAAATACCCACCATTTGCTTCAACGTGGATGGAACTGGAGGGTATTTTGCTGAGTGAAGTAAGTTAAACGGAGAAGGACAAACATTGTATGTTCTCATTCATTTGGGGAATATAAATAATAGTGAAAGGGAATATAAGGGAAGGGAGAAGAAATGTGTGGGAAATAACAGAAAGGGAGACAGAACATAAAGACTCCTAACTCTGGGAAAGGAACTAGGGTTGGTGGAAGGGGAGGAGGGCAGAGGGTGGGGGTGAATGGGTGACGGGCACTGAGGGGGGCACTTGACGGGATGATCACTGGGTGTTATTCTGTATGTTGGAAAATTGAACAGCAATAAAAATTAAATTTATTATAAAAATAATAAAACATGTAAAAAATGAAACCACACACACAAAATAATCATAATATTTGAGGGTGGAGAAATGGAATGACTCCTTAATTTAAAATGTGGAAGTGAGCTTGCCATGGCCAATATGGACATGAAAGTAAGATAAGTACTCAAAGAAATAATGGCTGAAAATTTTTCATTTTTGGCAAAGTTATACAGATACAAGAGGCTGAGTCACAAGAAAGGAAAAACTCAAACATACCATGACAAGATATATCATAATCAGATTATAAAAACTAAAGAAAAAAAACTTTGGCATAGTGAGAAAAACATCTTACTTATGAGAAAATAAATTCAAATGACAAGTTTTTCATCAGAAGTTATGAGGAAAATAGTAAATGGTAAAACATTTTTTAAGTATGGAAAGACAACTGCTAACCCAGCTCTACATCCACTTATATATCCTTTAATAATGAAGGGGAAGTAGAGACTCTCAGAAGAGGGAAAACTAAGAATATTTGTTGCCCACAGACTTAACCTAAAAGAAGGGCTGCAAGAAGTTATCTAGACCAAAAGTAAATAATAAAATGCTGCAACAAGCAATGTGACAATCCTTAAAAGTAATAAAAGTTAGAAATTCTTAACAAACAATGAAATGTCTCAATAAAGAAATGAAAGATATAAAGTGAAATAAAAGTTGTATGATGTAGGAAACATATTTAAAAACCAAAAAGAGTAAAAATTATGAGTAAGTACAATTTACTTTCCTTCTGTCCCTGGATTTTCTAAATTGTTTCATATTTGAAGGAAAATATTACAATATACATATAGGAAGTATTTAAGAAAATTATATCATAAATTGAGGAGGATAAAATGTTTTTTTTTAAAGATTTTATTTGTTTATTCACAGAGACACAGAGGGAGAAGCAGGCTCCATGCAGAGATCCCGATGTGGGACTCGATCCAGGGTCTCCAGGATCACACCCTGGGCTGCAGGTGGTGCTAAACCGCTGTGCCACCAGGGCTGCCCGAGGAGGATAAAATGTAATAAAAGAAAATAAGATTTCTAGAGACAAAGACAGGAAAGGGCCAAGAAAATGTTCTGACATAATAAAAAAAAAACAAGGAATAAAATGGCAATAAATACAAATCTATCAGTAATTACTTTCAATGAAAATAAACTAAATACTCCAATAAAAAAACAGGGCAGGGTGTCAGAATGGCTTTAAAAAATAACAAAATCAAGACCCTTTTATATGCTGCCTATAAGAGATTCATTTTAGACCTAAGGAATCCTGCAGATTGAAAGTGAGAAGATGGAGAAACATCTATCACGCAAACAGATGTCAAAAGAAAGCTAGGATAGCAATACTTACATTGGAAAAAAATTGACTTTTAAACAAACAATGTAACAAGAAACAAAGAAGGACAACATATAATAATAAAGATGACAATGCAACAAGAAGATACAATGATTGTAAATATTTATGCATCCAATATAGGAACACCGAAACACACAAAAACAGTAAATAACAAACATAAAGGAAATAACTGATAATAATACAATAATAGTAGGGGACTTTAACATCATTCAATGAACATATCCCCTCAAAAAAAGTCAGCAAGAGATAAATGGCTTTGAATGCTACACTGTAATAGATGGATTTAACAAATGTATTTATACTCAAACAGCAGAAAACACATTCTTTTCAAGTGCACGTGGAACATTCTCAAGAATAGATCACAAATTAGCCTATAAAAAAAACCTCAACAAATTCAAGATCAAAATCATACAATGCATATTTTCTAACCACACCTATATGAAACTAGAATTCAACCATAAGGAAAAATCTTGAAAGACCACAAATATATGGAGGTTAAAGAACATGTTACTAAATGATGAATGGGTCAACCAGGAAATCAGGGAAGAGATTTAAAACACATGTAAACAAGTGAAAATGAAAATACGATGATTCAAAACCTTTGGGATGCAGCAAAACTAGACCTAAGAGGGAAGTATACGCCAGAAGAGACCTACCTCAAGAAGTAAGAACAAAATCTTAAACAAACAACCTAACATTACATCTAAAGGAGCTAGAAAAAGAACAGCAAATAAAGCTTAAAATGAGCAGAAGGAAGAAAATAATAGACATGAGGGAGAAATAAATGATATAGAAACTAAAAAAAAAAAAAAAGAACACATCAATGAAACAAGGACCTGAATCTTTAAAAAAAATCAATAAAATTGATAAAACTCTAGTCAAGCTTATCAAAAAGGAGATAGAAAGTACCAAAACCAATAAAATCACAAATAAGATGGAAAATAACAGGTAACACCACATAAATACAAACAACTATAAGAAAATATTATGAATGAGTATATGCCAACAAATTGGAAAACCTGGAAGAAATGGATAAATTCCTAGAAACATATAAACTACAAAAACTAAAATAGGAAGTAATACAAAACTTGAACAGACCCATAACTAGAAAAGAAATTGAGTCAGTAATCAAAGACCTATGAACAAACAAAAATGAGGCGGGGCAAGATGGCGGAAGAGTAGGGTCCCCGAGTCACCTGTCCCGACCAACTTACCTAGAGAACTTTCAAATCATCTTGAAAATCTACAAATACGGTCTGAGATTTAAAGAGAGAACAGCTGGAATGCTACTGTGAGAAGAGTTTGCACTTCTATCAAAGTAGGAAGACGGAAAAAATTTTTTAAAAAGTAAATAAAAAAACATCCAAGGGAGAGGGGCCCCAGAGAGGAGCCGGGCTAAGGCCACCGGGTGAGTGCCCGCAGGACTGGAAAGCCCAGTCCCTGAGAAGCAGGAGCTTTACCAATCTTCCCGGTCGGAAAGAGACTCACAGGGAGCTCGGGCAGGATCCCAGGAGGGGCAGGGATGTCCTCAGGCACTAAAAGAGGAACTGCGCACTGGGGGAGAGCACGCCACACACCGTGGGCGGAGCTCCCGAAAGGGAAGCAGCGTTCACCCAGCGGGCCTGGGAGCAGCTTGGGGCGACACAGGTGGCTCCTTGTGGAGAGGGCTGCGTGGCCCCAGAGCGCGATTCCAGCAGTGCAGGCCCCAGAGCCCAGGACGCTGGGAGACACAGCCCAAGATCCAGTGCTCCCCCCGCCCCCGGACAGGCAGAGGCCAGGAGGACACAGGACAGCAAGGACGCTCCTTCCGCAAGGCGGCTCCAAGCAGTGCAGATCACCACCCCCAACCCTGGAGCACCCAGGCCCCTGTGGACTGAGAGCTGCACAGTTACTGTGGGAGGTGACTCCAGAACTGGACAGCTGGCTGCCACCACTGTTGTTGTTCCTCTTGGTGTCACCTTGTACCTGAGACTGAGCAGGGGCCTCACAGGATAAACTGCTCCCACTGAGCCGAGCACCTGCCAGGGGGCTGGGCAGCTCCCCCAGGTGCACACACCTGAGAATCAGCACAGCAAGGCACTCCCCCAGAAGACCAGCTTCTTCTTCCCCTGTAGAAGGACAGGGGAAAAGTAAGTTATTGACCAAGCAGCACTGGAAAGTTCAGGGGAAGTTGAGGGATTTACAGATTATAGAATCAGAGAATACTCCTCACTGTTTTTTGTTTTCTGTTTGTCCCCCCACCCCGTGCCTATTTTCTTTACTTTTCTCACTTCTTGTCCTTTTTCCAGTACAACTTATTTCTGGCCACTCTGCACTGAGCAAAATGACTAGTAGGAAAAAATCACCACAAAAGAAAGAATCAGAAACAACCCTCTCTCCCACAGAGTTACAAAATTTGTATTACAATTCAATGTCAGAAATCCAATTCAGAAGCACAATTATAAAGCTACTGGTGGCTCTAGAAAAAAATCATAAAGGATTCAAGAGACTCCATGACTTGCAGAATTTAGATCTAATCAGGCTGAAATTAAAAATCAATTAAATGAGATGCAATCCAAACTGGAGGTCCTAACGATGAGGGTTAACGAGGTGGAAGAACAAGTGAGTGACATAGAAGACAAGTTGATGGCAAGGAAGGAAGCTGAGGAAAAAAGAGGAAAACAATTAAAAGATCATGAGGATAGGTTAAGGGAAATAAATGACAGCCTCAGAAGGAAAAATCTATGTTTAATTGGGATTCCCGAAGGCACTGAAAAGGGACAGAGGTCGAGAATGTATATTTGAACAAATCATAACTGAGAATTTCCCTAACTTGGGAAGGGAAACAGCATTCAGATCCAGGAGATAGAGAGATTCCCCCACTAAAATCAATAAAAAACCTCTCAACACCTTGATATTTCATGCTGAAACTTGCAAATTCCAAAGAAAGAGAAGATCCTTAAAGAAGCAAGAGACAAGAAATCCCGAACTATTATGGGGAGAAACATGAGGATAACAGCAGACCTCTGCACAGAGACCAGGCAGGCCAGAAAGTGCTGGCAAGATATATTCAGGGTCCTAAATGACAAGAACCTGCAGCCAAGAATATTTTATCCAGAAAAGCTATCATTCAGAATAGAAGAAGATATAAAGAGCTTCAAAGATAGGAAGAAACTGAAAGACTATGAGACCACCAAACCAGTTCTGCAAGAAGGATAAAGGGGGACTCTGTAAAATAAAAAGGAAGTCCAAGGAAACAATCCACAGAAACAGGGACTGAAGAGGTATCATGATGACACTAGATTCCTATCTTTCAATAGTAACTCTGAACATGAATGGGCTTAATGACCCCACCAAAAGGCGCAGGGTTTCAGACTGGATAAAAAAAAGCAAGACCCATCTATTTGCTGTCTAAAAAAGACTCATTTTAGACATAAGGACACCTACAACCTGAAAAAAAAAAAAGGTCAGAGAACCATTTACCATTAAAATGGTCCTCAAAAGAAAGCAGGGGTAGCCATCCTTATATTAGATAAATTAAAGTTTATCCCAAGACTGTAGTAAGAAATGAAGATGGAAACTATATCATACTTAATGGATCTATCCAACAAGAGGAAGTAACAATTATGAATGCTTATGCCCCGAATGTGGGAGCTGCCAAGTAGATCAATCAATTAATAACAAAAATTAAGACATACTTAGATAATAATACACTTATACTTGGTGACTTAAATGTAGCACTTTCTACAATCGACAGATCTTCTGAAAACAACATCAACAAAGAAACAAGAGCTTTAAAGGATACACTGGAAGAGATGGATTTCACAGATACATCCAAACGCAACTGAATACACATTCGTCTCAAGGGAACATGGAACTTTCTCCAAAATAGACCACATATTGGGTCACAAATCAGGTCTTAACTGATACCAAAAGACTGGGATTATCCCCTGCATATTTTCAGACCATAATGCTTTGAAATTAGAACTAAATCACAATAAGAATTTTGGAAGGATTTCGAACACGTGGAGGTTAAGGACCATCCTACTAAAAGATGAAAAGGTCAACCAGGAAATTAGGGAAGAATTAAGAAGATTCATGGAAACTAATAAGAATGCAGATAGAACAACTAATCTTTGGGAAACAGCAAAAGCAGTCCTGAGGGGAAATGCATTGCAATACAAGAATACATCGAAAAACTGGAAAGAACTCAAATACAAAAGCTAACCTTGCACCTACAGGAGCTGGAGAAAAAACAGCAAACAGATCCTCACCCAGCAGAAGAAAGGAGTTAATAAAGATTCGAGCAGAACTCAATGAAATAGAGACCAGAAGAACTGTAGAACAGATTAACAAAACCAGGAATTGGTTCGTTGAAAGAATTAATAAGATAGATAAACCTTTAGCCAGCCTCATTAAGAAGAGAGAAAAGACCCAAATTAATAAAATCATGAATGAGAAGGGAGAGATCACCACCAATACCAAGGAAATACAAACGATTTAAAAAACATGTTATGAGCAGATATGCACCAATAAATTAGGCAATCTAGAAGAAATGGATGCATTTCTGGAAAGCCACAAACTACCAAAATTGGCACAGAAAGAAATAGAAAACATGAACAGGCCAATACCAGGGAGGAAATTGAAGCAGTCATCAAACATCTCCCAAGACACAAAATCCAGGGCCAGATGGCTTCCCAGGGGAATTCTATCAATTTTTTTTTACTGTTTTTTTTTTAATTTTTATTTATTTATTTATGATAATCACAGAGAGAGAGAGAGGCAGAGACACAGGCAGAGGGAGAAGCAGGCTCCATGCACCGGGAGCCCAATGTGGGATTCGATCCCGGGTCTCCAGGATCATGCCCTGGGCCAAAGGCAGGCTCTAAACCACTACGCCACCCAGAGATCCCGGTTTGTTTGTTTTTTTCATAAATTTATTTTTTATTGGTGTTCAATTTGCCAACATATAGAATAACACCCAGTGCTCATCCCGTCAAATGCCCACCTCAGTGCCCGACACCCAGTCACCCCACCCCCCGCCCACCTCCCCTTCCACCACCCCTAGTTCGATTCCCAGAGTTAGGAGTCTCTCATGTTTTGTCTCCCTTTTTGAAATTTCCCACTCATTTTTTCTCCTGTCCCCTTTATTCCCTTTCACTATTTTTTATATTCCCCAAATGAAGGAGACCGTATAATGTTTGTCCTTCTCCAATTGACTTATTTCACTCAGCATAATACCCTCCAGATCCATCCACGTCGAAGCAAATGGTGGATATTTGTCATTTCTAATGACTGAGTAATATTACATTAGATATATATGCAAAATCTTCTTTATCCATTCATTTTTCAAGGGTCACTGAGGCTCCTTCCACAACTTGGCTATTGTAGACATTGCTGCTATAAACATCGGGGTGCAGGTGTCCTGGAGTTTCACTGCATCTGTATTTTTGGGGTATTGTTAGCGTATAGAAATGCCACTGACTTCTGGGCATTGATTTTGTATCCTGCCACCCTGCCGAATTGCTGTATGAGTTCTAGCAATCCTGGGGTGGAGTCTTTTGGGTTTTCTATGTAGAGTATCATGTCATCGGCAAAGAGGGAGAGTTTGACTTCTTTGCCAATTTGAACGCCTTTTATTTGTTTTTGTTGCCTGATTCCTTAGGCTAGGACTTCTAGTACTATGTTGAATAGCAGTGGTGACAGTGGACATCCCTGTCTTATTTCTGATCCTAGGGGAAAGGCTCCCAGTGTTTCCCCATTGGGAATGATATTTGCTGTGGGCTTTTTGTAGATGGCTTTTAAGGTGCTGAGGAATGTTCCCTCTATCTCTACACTCTGAAGAGTTTTGATCAGGAATGGATGTTGTATTTTGTCAAGTGCTTTCTCTGCATCTATTGAGAGGATCAAATGGTTCCTGTTTTTTCTCTTGCTGATATGATCAATCATATTGATTGCTTTATGTATGTTGAACCAGCCTTGCCTCCCAGGGACAATTCCCACTTGGTCATGGTGAATAATCTTCTTAATGTATTGTTGGATCCTATTGGCTAATATCTTGTTGAGAATTTTTGCATCCGTGTTCATCAGGGATATTGGTCTATAATTCTCCTTTTTGTTGGGGTCTTTGTCTGGTTTTGGAATTAAGGTAATAGTGGCCTCATAGAACGAGTTTGGAAGTATTCCATCTCTTTCTATCTTTCGGAACAGCTTTATTAGAATAGGTATGGTTTCTTCTTTAAACGTATGATAGAATTCCCCAGGGAAGCCATCTGGCACTGGACTTTTGTGTCTTGGGAGGTTTTTGACGACTGCTTCAATTTCCTCCCTGGTTATTGGCCTGTTCAGGTTTTTTATTTCTTCCTGTTCCACTTTTGGTAGTTTGTGGTTATCCAGAAATGCATCCAATTTTCTAGATTGCCTAATTTATTGGTGTATAGCTGATCATAGCATGTTTTTAAAATCGTTTGTTTTTCCTTGGTCTTGGTGGTGATCTCTACTTTTTCATTCATGATTTTAGTAATTTGAGTCTTTTCTCTCTTCTTTTTAATAAGGCTGGCTGGTGGATTATCTATCTTATTAATTCTTTCAAAGAACCAACTCCTGGTTTTGTTAATCTGTTCCACAGTGCTTCTGGTCTCTATTTCATTGAGTTATGCTGAAATCTTTATTAACTCTATTTTTCTACTGCATGTAGGATCTATTTGCTGTTTTTTCTCCAGCTCCTTTAGATGCAAGGTTAGCTTGTGTATTTGAGTTTCTTCCTGGTTTTGGATGGATGCTTGTATTGAGATGCATTTCCCTTCAGGACTGCTTTTGCTGTATCCCAAAGATTTGAATGGTTGCATCTTCATTTTCATTAGTTTCCATGAATCTTTTTAATTCTTCTCTAATTTCTTGGTTGACCCTTTCATCTTTTAGCAGGATGGTCCTTAACCTCCACGTGTTTGAAATCCTTCCAAACTTCTTCTTGTGATTTAGTTCTAATTTCAAATCATCATGGTCTGAAAATATGCAGGGGATGATCCCAATCTTTTGGTATCAGTTAAGACCTGATTTGTGACCCAGTATTTCGTCTATTCTGTAGAAAGTTCCATGTGCACTTGAGAGGAATGTGTATTAAGTTGCGTTTGGATGTAGAGTTCTGTAAATACCTGTGAAATCCATCTGGTCCAGTGTATCATTTAAAGCTCTTGTTTCTTTGTTGATGTTGTTTTCACAAGATCTGTCGATTGTAGAAAGCGCTACATTTAAGTCACCAAATATAAGTGTATTATAATGTAAGTATGTCTTAGCTTTGGTTATTAATTGATATACTTGGCAGCTCCCACATTCGGGGCATAAACATTCATGATTGCTAGGTCCTCTTGTTGGATAGATCCTCTAAGTATGATATAGTTTCCCTCTTCATCTCTTACTACAGTCTTTGGTTTAATCTTTAATTTACATGATATAAGGATGGCTACCCCTGTCTCTTTTGAGGACCATTTGAATGGTACATGGTTCTCCGACTGTTTATTTTTCAGGCTGTAGGTGTCCTTATGTCTAAAATGAGTCTCTTGTAGACAGCAAAAAGATGGGTCTTGCTTTTTTATCCAGTCTGAAACCCTGCACCTTTTGATGGGGTCATTAAGCCCATTCACGTTCAGAGTTACTATTGAAAGATAGGAATCTAGTGTCATCATGATACCTTTTCAGTCCCTGTTTTTGTGGATTGTTTCCTTGGACTTCCTCTTTCTATTACAGAATACCCCTTAGTATTTCTTGGAGAGCCGGTTTGGTGGTCATATATTCTTTCAGTTTCTGCCTATCTTGGAAGCTGTTTATCTCTCCTTCTATTCTGAATGAGAGCCTTGCTGGATAAAGTACTGTTGGCTGCATGTTCTTTTATTTAGGACCCTGAATATATCCTGCCAACCCTTTCTGGCCTGCCAGGTCTCTGTGGAGAGGTCTGCTGTTAATCTACTATTTATCCCCATAAAAGTTAGAGATGTCTTGTCTCTTGCTGCTTTAAAGATCTTCTCTTTCTTTGGAATTTGCAAGTTTCAATATTAAATGTCAAGGTGTTGTGCAGTTTTTATTGATTTTAGGGGTGATCTCTCTATTTCCTGGATCTGAATGCCAGTTCCTCTTCCCACGTTAGGGAAATTCTCAGCTATGATTTGTTCAAATACACATTCTGGACCTCTGTCCCTTTTTGTTGCCTTGGGGAATCCCAATTAAACGTAGATTTTTCCTTCTGAGGCTGTCATTTATTTCCCTTAACCTATCGTCATGATCTTTTAATTGTTTGTCTCTTTTTTCCTGTTTCCCTCCTTGCCATCAACTTGTCTTCTATGTTACTCACTCGTTCTTCTACCTTGTTAACCCTCGTCATTAGGAACTGCAGTTTGGATTGCATCTCATTTAATTGACTTTTTATTTCAGCCTGATTAGATCTAATTTCTGCAGTCATGAAGTCTCTTTAATCCTTTATGCTTTTTTCTAGAGCTACCAGTAGCTTTATAATTGTGCTTCTGAATTGGCTCTCTGACATTGAATTTTAATGCAAATTTTGTAACTCTGTGGGAGAGAGGGTTGTTTCTGATTCTTTCTTTTGAGGTGAGTTTTTCCTTCTAGTCATTTTCCTCAGTGCAGTGGCCAAAAACAAGTTGTACTGGAAAAAGGAGAAAAAGAGAGGAAAAAAAAAAGAAGATGAAAAAAAAAGAAAAGTGGGGGGAAGCAAAGAAAAAAAACAAGGGGGAGTATCCTCTGATTCCATATACTGTAAATCCCTCGACCTCCCCTGGAACTTTCCAGTGCTGCTTAGTCAATAACTTACTTTTCCCCTGTCCTTCTAGGTGGTCTTCTGGGTGAGGGACCTGCTGTGCTGATTCTCAGGTGTCTGCACCTGGGGGAGCTTGATGTTGCTTTTTAATGATACATTTGGTTTCTTTTATATTCATTTTTTACAAATCTGTTACAGGTTTTTGATTTGTGGTTATCATTAGGTTTATATGTATTATCCTATGCATATAGCAGTCTATATTAAGCTGAGAGTTGTTTAAGATGAACCCATTCTAAAAACACTAAATATTTACTCCCCACCGCACAATTTATCTATATGGTATCATACCTTACATCTATATATTCTGTTTGTGTTTTTGCAGTTATAATTGATCTCACTACCTTTGTGCTTTAACCTCTGTACCGGCTTTGTAAGTGTTCATTCTATGACTTTAGTATGTTTATTGCACCCATGAATATTTTTTCTTGCCCACTCTACTTAATCCTCCTTATAGTCTTCCTTTGTACTCAATGAATTTCCTTTAACATTTCTTTTAGGGCTGGTTTAGTGGTGATGAATTTCTTTAACTTTTGATTATCTGGGAAATTCTTTATCTCTCCTTTTCTGCCTTGCTGGATAGAATATTTTGTTTGCAGGTTTTTTTCTTTCAGAATTTTGAATAGATCATGCCACTCCCTCTTGACTTCAAAGTTTCCATTGACAAATAAGCTGGTAGTCTTATGGGTTTTCTCTTGTATGTAAATGCTTTCTCTTACTGCTTTTAAAATTCTTTCATTGCTACTCCTTTTTTTTTACTTTTTCAAGTTTTTAGTTCTAGTTAACATATAGTGTAATATTAAAGTGTAGAATTTAGTGATCAGCACTTTTTTACAAATCCCAGTGCTTATCACAAATGCCCTCCTTAAATCAACACCTGTTTAACCCAACCCTCCCCCTGATCTCCACTCCAGCAACCCTCAGTATATTCTCTATATGTGAGTCTTTTTTGTTTGCCTGTCTTTTCGCCCCTACGTTTATCTGCCTTGTTTCTTAAGTTCCACATATGAGTGACATCATGTGATATATGTCTTTCCCTGGCTGACATATTTAGCTTAGCATAATATTCTAGCTTCATGCACATCATTGCAAGTGGCAGGATTTCATTCCTTTTTATGTTTTAGAAATATTCCATTATACATATACCACATCTTCATTATCCATTCATCAGGGAACGGATATTTGGGCTCTTTCCATAATTTTGCTATTGTTGATAATCCTGCTATAAACATCGGGGTGCATGTATCCCTTCAAATCAGTATTTCTGTATCCTTTGGGTAAAAACCTAGTACTGACATTGCTGGATCATAGAGTAGTTCTATTTTTACTTTTTTGAGGAAACTTCACACTGTTTTCCACAGTGGCAGCACCAGTTTGCATTCTACCAACAGTGTAAAAGGATTCCCTTTTCTCCATATCCTCACCAACATCTATTGTTTCCTCTATTGTTAATTTTAGCCATTCTGACATATTTGAAGTAATATCTCATTGTAGTTTTGATATGTATTTCCCTGATAATCAGTATTGTTGAGCATCTTTTCATGTGTCTATTAGCCATCTATATGTCTTCTTCTGGAAAATATCTATTTATGTCTTATACTCATTTTTAAAGGGTTATTCGTTTGGGGGGTATTGAGTTTGATAAATTCTTTATGTATTTTGGATAGTAATCTTTTATCAGATATGACATTGGCAAGTAACTTTTCCCATTTCAAATGTTGCCTTTTAGTTTTATTGATTACTTCCTTTCCTGTGCCAAAACTTTTTATCCTGATGTGGTCCCAATAATTCATTTTTGCCTTTTTTTTTTCATTTGCCTCAGGAGACAGATCTAGTAAGATGTTGTTATGGTCAATGTCAATGAAGTTTCTGCCTGTGTCTTCCTCTAGGGTTTTGGTGATTAACTGTCTCTCATTTAGTTCTTTCATTCATTTTGAATTTATTTTTGTGTATTGTGGAAGTAAGTTGTCCCATTTCATTCTTCTGTGCATTGTTGTCCAGAGTTCCAAACCGCATTTGTTGAAGAGACTGTCTTTTATCCTTTAGATATTCTTTCCTGTTTTGTCAAAGATTAGTTGAATATATACTTGTGGGTCCATTTCTGGGTGTTCTATTATGTTCCATTTTTTTAAATTTTTATTTATTTATGATAGTCACAGAGAGAGAGAGAGAGAGAGAGAGGCAGAGACACAGGCAGAGGGAGAAGCAGGCTCCATGCACCGGGAGCCCGACGTGGGATTCGATCCCGGGTCTCCAGGATCGCGCCCCGAGCCAAAGGCAGGCGCCAAACCGCTGCGCCACCCAGGGATCCCCTATTCTGTTCCATTGATCTATGTGTCTGTTTCTGTGCCAGTACCATACTGTCTTGATGACTACAGCTTTGTCATATAGCTTGATGTCTGAAATTGTGATGCCTTCAGGCTTCTTTATCTTCTTCAAGGTTGCTTTGGATATTCAGGGTCCTCTATGGTTCCATACAAATTTTAGGATTGCTTGTTTTAGCTTTATGAAAAACGCTAGTGGTACTTTGATACAGATTGCACTGAATGTGTCAATTTCTTTGGGTAGTATACACATTTTAACAATATTTGTTCTTCCAATTTATGAGGATGGAATGTTTTTCCCTTTCTTTTTGTCCTCTTCAATTTCTTTCATAAGTGCTTTATTGTTTTCAGAGTACAGATCTTTTACCTGTTTGGTATGGTTTATTTGTAGGCATCTTATTGTTTTTGGTACAATTGTAAATGGGATTGATTCCTTAATTTTCCTTTTGCTGCTTCATTGTTGTAGTATAGAAATTTGACAGATTTCCGTACATTCCTTTGTATCCTGCAAATTTACTGAATTCATATATCAGTCCTAGCAACTTTTTGGTGGTGACTTTCAGATTTTCTACATGGAGTATCATCACCTCTCCAAATAGTGAGTTTTACTTATCCCTTGTCATGTTGGATGTCTTTTCTGTCTTTTTATTGTCTGATTGCTGAGTCTAAGACTCCCAGTGCTATGTTAAATAACAGTGGTGAGAGTGGTTATCTGTGTCTTATTCTTGACCATAGAGGAAAAGCTCACAATTCTCCCCACTCAGGATGATACTAAGTGTGTTTTTCATTTATTGCTTTTGTTATGTTATGTTCCCTCTAATCCTACTTTGTTGAGGGTTTTTAACAGGAATGGATGTGTGCTTTATCAAATCTGTTTTCTACATCTATTGAGAGGGTTAAATGCTTCTTATCATTTCTTTTATTAATGTAGTGTATCATCTTGACTTGTGAATATTGAGCCACCCTTGCAGCCCAAAAAGAAATCCCACTTGATCATGGTGAATGACTTTTTTTTATTATACTTTGGATTCGATTTGCTAGGATTTTGTTAAGAATTTTTGCATCCATGTTCATCAGGGATATTGACCAGTACTTCTGTTTTTAGTGGAGACTCTATCTGGTTTTGGAATCAGGGCAATCCTGGCCTTAAAGAATGAATTTGGAAGTTTTCCTTCCATGTCTGTTTTTTAAAAATAGTTTGGGAAGAATAAATATTAACTCTCCTTTAAATGTTTGGTAGGACTCTCTGTGAAGCCATCTGGCCCTAGACTTCTGTTTCCTGAGAGATTTTTGATTCCTGATTAAATTTCTTTGCAGGACATCAGTTTGTTCAAGTTTTCTATTTCTTCCTGTTTTAGTTTTGGTAGTTTATATGTTTCTAGGAATTTATCCATTTATTCCATAATGTCCAATATGCTGCCAAATAATTTTTCATAATATTCCCTTAAAATTGTATTTCTGTGGTGTTGATTATGATCTCTCTTTCCTCATTCATGATTTTATTTATTTGGTTCCTTTCTCTCTTCTTTTGAAAAATCTCACTAAAGGTTTATCAATTTTATTCATTCTTTCAAGGAACCAGTTCCTGGTTTCCTGATCTGTTCTACTGATTTTTTGTAGTTGTTGTTTGTATATCATTTATCCTGCTCTAATCTTTATTATTTCCTGTCTTCTGCTGGCTTTAGGCTTCATTTGTTGTTCTTTTATTGCTCTTTCAAGTGTAAAGTTAGGTTGCTTATTTGTGATTTTTCTTGCTTTTTGAATTAGGCCTCTATTGCTATATACTTCCATTGTATGACCATTTTTCTGCATTCCAAAGCTTTTGGAACCTTATGTTTTCATTTTCATTTGTTTCCATGTATTGTTTTTTAATTCTTCTTTAATTTCCTGGTTGACCCATTCATTCTTCAGTAGGATGGTTTTTAACCTCCATGTATTTTGTGGTCTTTCCAATTTTTTTTCTAGTGGTTGACTTCAAATATTGCAATGCTGTAGTTGGAAAATATGCATGGTATGATCTTGATCTTTTTTTACTTGTTGAGGGCTGATTTGTGACCCAGTATGTGATCTATTCTGGAGAAAGTTCAGTGTGTACTTGAAAACAATGTGTATTCTGCTGTTTAGGATGAAATGTTCTGAATGAATCTGTTAAGTCTATCTGGCCAGTGTGTCATTTGAAGCCATTGTTTCCTTGTTGATTTTTCCGCTTAGATGACTTGTCCATTGATGTAAATGGGCTGTTAAAAATACGCTATTGGGTAGCCCAGGTGGCTCAGTGGTTTAGCACTGATTTCAGCCCAGGGTGTGATCTGGCAGACCCGGCATTGAGTCCAAGGCTCCTGCGTGGAGCCTTCATCTCCATCTGCCTGTGTCTCTGCCTCTCTCTCCCACTGTGTGTCTCTCATGAAAAAATAAATAAAATCTTTAAAAAATAAAATAAATTCCCCTACTATTATTGTATTGTTATCAAAGAGTTTATTTTTTAAATTGATTTGTATATTCGGGTGCTCCAAAATTGGGGGCATAAACTCTGGAAAACTGTGTGGAAGTTCCTCAAAGAGTTAAAAATAGATCTGCCCTACGACCCAGCAATTGCATTGCTGGGGATTTACCCCAAAGATACAGATGCAATGAAACACGGGGACACCTGCACCCCGATGTTTATAACAGCAATGTCCACAATAGCCAAACTGTGGAAGGAGCCTCGGCGTCCATTGAAAGATGAATGGATAAAGAAGATGTGGTTTATGTATACAATGGAATATTACTCAGCCATTAGAAATGACAAATACCCACCATTTGCTTTGACGTGGATGGAACTGGAGGGTATTATGCTGAGTGAAATAAGTCAATTGGAGAAGGACAAACATTATATGGTCTCATTCATTTGGGGAATATAAATAATAGTGAAAGGGAATAGAAGGGCAGGGAGAAGAAATGGGTAGGAAATATCAGAAAGGGAGACAGAACTCCTAACACTGGGATACAAACTAGGGGTGATGGAAGGGGAGGAGGGTGGGGTGTGGAGTGAATGGATGACAGGCACTGAGGGGGGCACTTGACGGGATGAGCACTGGGTGTTATTCTGTATGTTGGCAAATTTAATACCAATAAAAAATAAATTTATTATTTTAAAAATTGGGGGCATAAATATTTATAATTGTTAGATCTCCCTGTCTGATAGGCCCAATTATTATGATACAGTGCCCCTCTTAGTCTTGTTAAAGGCATTGATTTAAAATCTAGTTTGTTTTATATAGGTATTCATATTATGCTGTTTCTTTTGATGTCCATTTGCATGATAAGTGCTTCTTCATCCTCTCACTTTCAATCGTAGGTCCAAAGTGAATTTCTTGTAAGAGGCATATGGATGGGTCTTATTTTTTTTTATCCACTCTGACACTCTGTGTCTTTTGCTTGGAGAATGTAGTCCGTTTATATTCAGAGTGATTATTGACAAGTATGAATGTATTGCCCTTTTCATTTGTTTTGTCATTGTTTCTGGAGAATTTTGGTGCTCCTTTATAGTCTTTCTCACTTTTATTTTTCTTTCCCACTCAAGGAGTCCCCTTTAATATTTCTTGCAAGGCTCATTTAGTGGCCACAAACTTCTTTTATTTTTGTTTGTGTGGGAAACTCTTTATCTTTCCTTCTATCCTGAATGATAGACTTGCTGGATAGAATATTCTTGGCTGCAGATTTTTCCTATTCATTACCTTGAGTGTTTCATGCCACTCTTTTCTGGCCTGTCAAGTTTCTTTGGAGAGATCAGCTGCTATACTTATTGGTCCTCCTTTGTAAGTTAGGGGCTTGTTTTGTCTTGGCGATTTTACAATTTTTCTTTATCTCTATAATTTCCAAATTTAACTGTGATATATATTGGTGTTGGCCTGCTTTTAATTTTAAAGGGAATTTTCTGTACTTTCTGGAGTTGGATGTCTGATTCTTTCCCCAGATGAGCGAAGTTTTTAGCTATTATTTCCTCAAATATACCTTCTGTATCCTCTTCTCATTCTTCTTCTTCTGGAGCTCCTATGAGAGGAATTTTACTACATTTAATGGAATCACTGAGTTCCCTAAGTCTACTTTTGCGATCTACTTTTGCAATCCAAGATTTTTCTTTCTTTCTTTTGTTCAGCTTCATTATTTTCCATACTTCTATCTTCTATATCACTTATTCATTCCTCTGTTCCTTCCATCCATGTGGTCATTACATCAACTTGGCTTTTAATCTAGTTTACTGCATTTTTCATTTTGGCCTGGTTGATTTTGAGATCTTTCAACTCTGTGGTAAGGATACCCCTGATGCCTTCTATGCTTTCTCAAGCCCAGCTAGTATCCTTATGATTGTTGCTTTAAAGTCTGCCTCAGGCATATTACTTATTTCTATTTTGATTTGATCCCTGGCCACGACCTTTTCTTGTTCGTTCCTTTGGGATAAATTCCTCCATCTTAGCATTTTGTCTAGTCTCTGTCTTCTCTGTGTTAGGAAAGCCTGTTATATGTTTCATCATCCTGAGAGTAATGGCTTTATGAAGAAGAGGTCATATAATGCCCAGGGCCTGGTGTCTCAGGAAATATTTCTGGTGTGAGCTGCATGCACTATGTTGCTGTGTTATGGCTACTTTTTCCGTCAGGTCAGTCCTCTGCAGAGTTTTTCCCTGCCTGCAGTGGGGAGTGTTTGGACTTCCACCAGCATGTGACAAGTTTTAACTACAACTGCTCTGGTCTGCTTGTTAAAAGGAACCTGATGTTATTTCCACTAGAACTGAAGCTTTGTAGAACTCTATGGTCAATAAATGTGGTACATGCAGGGATTTGTTTTGGTCTTCTTGGGGAGGGGCACACTGTGCTGATTCTTAAGCACACTTGGCCAAGAAAAGCAGTACTAGCAGAGTGTAGGGGGGTGGGACTTGGTGTAGGCAGCTTAGATGGCCAGCATTAGCATTGTGCTGATTCCTGAAGTTGGTTTATGCTGAGGAGTAGGGGAGGGATATGGTGCAAACCAGCTCATTTGTCCCTGGAGAAGGGAGTTTATGCTTGCCGCTCTCAGGGAAGCCCTCTCAGAAGAGTGAACATTTTCCCTTCGTGCATCTGAGGTATTTTTCAGATTGCTGTTTCCATAATATCGTTGTCTGGGTTGCTTACCTACCTGTAGCAGTGTAGTGCACTTTAGGCTTTATCCCAGCCAGGCCAGCTGAGTTTTAAAATTCCAAACTTTAGGGATCTGGTGTGGCAGACATATGCTGGAGAATATTTCATCATGCTGGGATTGTGTCACCATGCTGGGATTGGAGTAAAGCTGGCTAAAATAGCCAGTGTGCAATTTAGCCACCCTCAGCATGTGTCTCTACACCTATACTGAGCGGCATGGGAGGGAAATACTGCTGGTTCTTTTGTCCCCAGAGAGGCAATGCCACCTCTCTCAAATATACTTCAAGAGGGAACATTCTCACCTTGTTCATCTTAGGTGATCTTCAAATTGTGCTATCTGTGCCTGGGTCATCTGCCTGCCTTCTTTACAGTAGTACTGCAGCACCCCTAGGGCTCTATGCCAGCCACGTTTGTAGATCTCTAAAATTCCAGTCTTTCAGCCACAGTGGTTGCAAAAACTCATGAAAATCTGCCCTCTTATTTCCCAATGAATGGCTTGGAGGAAGTGTTCTCTGCAAATTTCTCTCTCTCTCTCTCTCTCTCTGGGATCAGGGTCCCCTTCCCTCTGCAGCATCCATGACCCATTTTTTCCCCCAAAAGTTGTTTCCACACTTCCTACCTTCCACAATGTGGCCTTCTCTCTCCCTCTAATTATGCAGTTTGTTATGTCAGTCCTTAGGTTTATTTCTTGGGTATCCAGAATGATTTGAATTTTCTATTTGTGTTCAAGGGACAAAGCAAGCCTAGGGTCCTCCTACTACTCTGCCATCTTAGCTCTTCCCCTTCATCACTACCTCAGCAATTTTAATTATTATGTATCTTGGTGCAGACCTCCTTGGATTGATTTTGTTTAGGGTTCTCTGTGCATCCTAAATTTGGATGTCTTTTTCTTTCCCAGATTAGGAATGTTTGCAGCTCTTATTTCTTCAAATAAACTTTTTGTCCACTTTTCTCTCTTATCCTTCCATGATTTATATAATGTGAGTTATTATGCTTGATGGTGTTGCTGAGTTTTCATAACCAATTCTCATTTCTATTATTCTTTCTTTTCTTTTTCCTGTTTCACTTTGTTGTTTGCATTACTCTACCTTCCAGTTTGCTGACCCATTCTTGTATTCCTTCTAGTGTATTATTTATTTCATATAGTCTGTTTTTACTTTCAATTATTGAGTTCTTCATATCAAATTGACTCCTTTTATATTTTCTCTTTTTTATGTTTCACTGGGATCCTCCACTCCTGTCTCAAGTCCAGTTCAGTGAATATCTTTATGACCATTATTTTGAATTCTTTATCAGGCATATTACTTTTTTCCATTTCACTTGTCCTGTTCTTTCATTTAGAATATATTCTTCTGTCCCCTCATTTTATATAACTCTGCATCTGTTTCTCTGTGTTAGGAAAATCAGCTATGTCTCCTGCTTTTGGAAGTTGTGGCCTCATGAAGAAGAGGTCCTTTAGTGCTGTACCATGTAATATTCTCATTCCTCAGAATCTGGTGCTTCAAGTGCATTGCCTATGTATCTTGCTTGCACCCTCCTATTGTGGCTGAGCCATGTTTGCCCTTACTCTAGTTGTCTGCAATGGCTTCCTTTACCTGTTGTGTGCAGTGTTTGGCCCCTGTGCTGTTAAGGGGCCAGTCTGGGGTTGTCTTGGGGTTGAATTTGGTCAGACCAGATGCCTTCCTTCAGCTTATTTGCCAAAGTTGTGGTCATATGGAATTACAGTGCACCCTGGATTGTGTCCTAGAGGCTTTCATTGGTGGGTGGGGTCTGCAGTTAGACTAGATGTCTGTCCCTGGTCTATCTATTGGGGTTGCAATAACCCCAAATTACTGGGACCTCTCTTTGTGTTACCTTTTGTTAGGTTTTTGATGGTGGGTAAGCCTGGCAGTCAGATCAGTTGTCTGCCCCTATACCACTGCTAGGGTTGCCATGGAATTGGTTTGTCATTATCTTCCTCTTTACCCAAAGTAGCAGGAGTCACTTTGGAGTAGCACTAGCCATTGTTGGAACTACTTGCATGATGCCACACTTGTGGAACTACTTTGAATGGACTCTTGCCCAGTGGATGGCACAGTATGTAAGAGAGTGCAGGGTCATCGGGTTCAGCATTAGCAAAGTATGTACTGGTTTGCTTGTGGGAATAGACCTGTAACCACCTTGGAGGAACTCCTGCCAAGTGAGACTAGTTGGATGAGGTAGATCTACAGGAGAACAGGAGACTGGGCCTGCTATTAGCAAGCTAGATAGAATTGGTGCTAGTTCCTGTAGTTGACCAGGTATCTAAGCTGGGGTATGGGGAAGAGAAATGTTGCTTGCCAGTTCTTTTGTTCTTGGAGAAGTCTCCTAAAAATCCCTACCCCATTATCTACTAATGAGATCCCTACCCCATTATATTATTAATGAGTAAATAAATCTCATTAGGATATACCCCTGGCACTTTTCAAACTACTGCTTATATGCTGTATTTCAGTGAGGTTGTTTGTTATGCTCTTTAAGGGCAGGGACTGTTTCCTATTGCCCTCTAGCTCTCTCACAGCTAACTCCACTGATTTTCAAACTTCACCATATTAAGCCCCACAGACTAGAAAATTCAAGATGTTAAGCTCCTCTGGCTTTCAAAGTCAAATGTTATGGGGATTCACTTTCTCACTGCAGTTCCCCCATGTCTGTGGTGCCAGGCTCTCTCTCCTCTATATGTTTGTGGTGTCTCTCCTTTTTGTGGTTAGCCTTGCTGGGTAGTTTTGTTCCCAACCACATCTCTACCCTTCTATTATTTTTGATGTGGCCTCCTCTCCATGATTAACTGTGGAGAGTCTTCTGCAAATCTTTGGGTCATTTTCCAGGTTAGCTACACTGACATGAGTCTTATCTACATGTATTTGTGGCATGAAGTGAGATTAGGATCCTTCTACGCTGCCATCTTCCCTGGAAGTCAGTCCAATAATTATGTTAAATGTACATAGTCTAATGCTGCTATCAAATACACAGGGTAACTGAATGGAATAAAAAAAACAAGACCCATCATTATAATGTCTACATTATATTTCTAATCTAAAAGCACACACAGACTAAAAGTGATGACCTTGAAAAAGATATTCCAAGTAAATGGAAACAAAAAGAATGGTAGGGTAGCAGTACTTACATCAGAAAATATAGACTTTAAAAAACAAGGCTGCAATAAGAGACAAAGAAGGGCACAAGAATATATAACACTTGTAAATATTTATATACCCAATGTAGGAGCACATAAATATATAAAGCAAATATTAACAGCAATAAAGGGAGAAATAGACATCAATACAAAAATATTATGTATGGGACTTTAACACTTCAATTACATCAATGAATAGACTGTCCAGACAGAAAATCAATATGGAAACACTGGTGTTAAACCACACGTTAGATTAGATGGAGTGAATGGATATATAGAGAACAATCCATACAAAAACAGCAGAATATACATTTTTCTCAAGTGCACATAATACAACCTCCAGCATAAACCACATGTAAAGCCACAGAACAATTAACAATAAATTTAAAAAGATTGAAATCATATCAAGCATCCTTTCCAACCACAACATTATGAAATTGAAAATCAGTTACAAGAAGAAAACTGGAAGAAAAAAAAACACAAACACATGAAGACTAAACAACATACTACTAAACAACTAATGGGTCAATGAGGAAATTGAAGAGGGAATCAAAAATTACCTTGAGAAAACTTAAAATAAAAATACAAAAGGAATGAATGAAGTTCCATGATGTTAAAGATCAGAGGGGATTAATAAAATAGACACAAAAACTATAAAAGATCAATGAAACAAAGGACTGGTTCTTTGAAAAGATGAGCAAAATTGATAAGCTGTTAGCCAAACCAATCAAGAAAAAAAAGAGAGAGCCCAAATAAATAAAATCAGAAATGAAAGAAAAAATTATACCCAGTACTACAGAGATACAAAGGGTTCTAAGAAACTAGTATGAAAAATTACATCCCAACAAATGGGACTACTTAGAAGAAATGGATAAATTCCTAGAAACACATAATCTTCCAAGTCTGAATCAATAATAAATAAAAACTTTGAACAGACCAATTAATAGGAATGAAATTGATTCAGTAGTAAAGAAATATCCTAGCAAATAAAAGTCCAGGATTAAATGACTTCATTGGTGAATGTTGCCAAATATCTAAAGAGCTAATACT
Organism: Canis aureus; assembly: GCF_053574225.1. Lineage (NCBI taxonomy): Eukaryota > Metazoa > Chordata > Mammalia > Carnivora > Canidae > Canis > Canis aureus. The sequence goes on along the minus strand of NC_135649.1, from coordinate 64,814,661 downwards.
TATCCTTCTGTAACTATTCCAAAAACTGAAGAGAAAGAAATGCTTCCAAATTCATTCTATAAGGCCACTGTTACCCTGATATGAAAACCAGAAAAGGATACCAAAAAAAAGAGAGAGAGAAAGAGAGAGAGTTAATTACAGGCCAAAATTATTGATCAACATAAACACAAGTTTCTCAACAAAATATTAACAAGCAGAATACAATAAGATGTTAAGCAGATCATACACCATTATCAAGTAGGATTTATTCCAGAATGGTTCAACATTCACAACTCCATCAACATAATGCACCATATTTACAAAAGGAAAAATAAAGTAGTATGATCATCTCAATAGATGCAGGCAAATCATTTGGCAAAATTTGACATCCATTCATGATTTTTAAAAAGATTTTATTTATTTATTCATGAGAGACAGAGAGAGAAAAGCAGAGACATAGGCAGAGGGAGAAGAAGGCTCCTCGCAGGAAGCCTGATGAAGGACTTGACCCCCAGACCCCGGGATCACACCCTGAGCCGAAGGCAGACGCTCAACCACTGAGCCACCCAGACATCTCCATCCATTCATTATTTTTTTAATTCTCAACAAAAAAGTTATAGATAAAACTTACCTAAATATAATAAAGACCATATATGACAAGCTCACAGATAACATCATACTCAAAAGTGAAAAGCTGATTTCTTTTCCTGTAAAATCAGGAGTAAGAGGAAGATGTGCACTGTCTCCAGTTTTACTCAACATAGAATTAGAAGTCATAGCCAGAGTAATTATGCAATAAATAGAAATAAAAAGTGCCCAAATTATAAAGGAAGAAGTAAAATGGTCAGTGCTTATGGATGACATAATTTTACATATAGAAAAGCCTAAACCGGGATCCCTGGGTGGCGCAGCGGTTTGGCGCCTGCCTTTGGCTCAGGGCGTGATCCTGGAGACCCAAGATCGAATCCCACATCGGGCTCCCGGTGCATGGAGCCTGCTTCTCCCTCTGCCTGTGTCTCTGCCTCTCTCTCTCTCTCTGTGACTATCATAAATAAATAAAAAAAAAACTTTAAAAAAAAAAAAAAAGAAAAGCCTAAACCAAAACCTGTTAAAGTAAATGAATTCAGTAAAGTTGCATGGTACAAAATCAATACAGGAAAATCTGTTGTGTTTCTATACAGTAATAACTATCAGAAAAAAAGATTAACAAAACTATCTTATTTATAAATATATCAAAAAGATATTAAATACCTATAAATCTAGGTATTAAATACCTAGAAATCATTTAGCTTAGGATGTAGTCTTGTACACAAAAAACTATAAAATACTGATGAAACAAATTGAAGAAGACACAAATAAATGGAAAGATAGTAAGTGGTCACAGAATGGAATAATTAATCTTGTTTATCCATATTACCTAAAGTACTCTACAGATTTTTTTTTTTTACTCTACAGATTCAAGGCAATCTTTATCAAAAAACTAATGTCATTTTTCTCTAAAATAGAACACAGACTCCTAAAATTTGTATGGAATCACAAAAAGACCCCCAATAGCCAAAGTAATCATGGGAAAGTAGGACAAAGCTGAAGGCATTATGCTCCCTGATTTCAAACTATACTATACAGCTAAGGTAATCAAAACAGCATGGTATTGGCATAAAAACAGACACATAAATCCATGGAACAGAATAGAGAGCCTAGAAATATTCCCACGCATATATGATCAATAATTTACCACAAAAGAGGCAAGAATATACAAAAGGGGAAAGGATAGTCTAGTTAATAAGTGGTGTTTGGAAAACTGGACAATCACATTCAAAGGAATGAAAGTAGACTATTATTATATATCATTCATAAAATTAACTCAAATGGATTAAAGACTTTATGTAAGACCTGAAACAATAAATCTAGAAGAAAACATAGATAGTAAGCTCTTTGACATTGACCTTGGCAATGTTTTTTTTTTTTTTTGAACTGACTCCAAAAGCAAAGGAAACAAAAGCAAAAACAATCAAACAAAAATGCTTTTGCACTGCCAAAAGAAAACAACCAAATGAAAAAGCAACCCATTGAATGGGAGAATATATTTGAAAATCATCTATCTTGTATGAGGTTAATATCCAAAATATATAAATAATCATATAATCAATAACAAAACAAATAATCTGATTTTTGAAATGTGAAGAATTTCTGAATAGACATTTTTCCAAGGAAGATATCTGGATGGCCAATAGATACATGAAAAAAGTTCTCAACATTACTAGTCAACACAAAAATGCAAATAAATTCACAATGAAACAACATCTCATACCTCTCAGAATGGCTATTATCAAAAAAGACAAGACTTAAGTGTTGGCAAGGATGTTGAACAAAGGGAACCCTTGTACACTGTGTGAATGTAAATTGGTGCAATCGCTTTGGAACACAGTATGGAAGTCCTTTAAAAAATTGAACTACCATGTGATGCAGCAGTTTCACATCTGGGTACCTATCAAAGGTAAATGAAAGTACTAATTTGAAGAGATATATGCACCACTATGTTCATTGCAGCATCACTTACAATACCCAAAATATGGAAACAACTTAAGGGTACATTCATAGACGAACGCATAAAGATGCAATGTATGTCCATTATACTTCAATTAAAAAATGTTGGAAAGGATGTGGAAAAAAGGAAATCCTCATGCACTGTTGGCAGGAATGTACATTGGTGCATCTAATATGGAAAACAGTATTGAGCTTGTTATAAAAATTAAAATGAAAATATCATATGATCTAGGAATCCACTACTGGGTACTTATCCTAAGAAAACAGATACACTACTTTGAAAAGATATATGGGGGGTGGGGCAAGATGGCAGAGGAGTAGGGTTCCCAAGTCACCTGTCCCCACCAACTTACCTAGATAACTTTCAAACCATCCTGAAAACCTACAAATTCGACCTGAGATTTAAAGGGAGAACAGCTGGAACGCTACAGAGAGAGGAGTTTGTGCTTATAACAAGGTAGGAAGGCAGAAAAATAAAATAAAAAAGAATCCAGTGGGGGAGGGGACCCCGCGAGAAGCCGGGCTAAGGCCAAGAGGCGAAAGCCTCCCGGAACAGGAAAGCCCAGTGCCGGAGAAGCAGGAACTTTAAAAATCTGCACCGGATACTTCCCGGACAGAAAGGCGCTTAGGAGGCAAACCAGGCAGAACAACAAGAGAACAGTGGAGCTTCCACGTTCCCGGAGTCACTGACAGAGGAGATGTGCCCTGGAGAAGGGCGTGCCACAGACTGTGGGCCAAGCTCAGTAAAGGGCTGGAGTGCATGCCTGGTGGGGCCTCGGGAGAAGCTCAGGCAGCGGCTCCAGATGGAGGGGGCTGTGCCCTGCTGCCTTCAGGAGCAACGGCGCCAGGAACTGCGGCCGTGGGAGCACATTCCAGCAGCACAGGCCCGAGATCCCAGGTCACCAAGCAAACACAGCCCAGGATACTGCACTCTCGCAGGGACAGGCGGAAGTCGGGTGGGCACAGGACAGCAAGGACTCTCCTGGCACCAGGCACCCCCAAGCTGTGCAGATCAGTGCCTCCCGCCCCAGGGAGCATCCAGGCCAGTGTGGACTGGGAGACTGTGGTAGTTACTGCAGGAGCTGACTCCAGAGCTGGAAGGTTGGCTGCCGCCAGTGTTGTTATTCCTGCTGGTGAAACACTATGCCTGAGACTGAGCAGGGCCACCAGGGAACAGGGTCCTCACAGGATAAACAGCTCTCACTGAGCCAGGCACCTGGCAGGAGGCGGGGCAGCTCCCACTGACACTTGCACACACCTGAGAAATAGCACAGCAGGCCCCTCCCCAAGAAGACCAGCTGGAAGGAAAGGGGAAGAGCAAGTTCTTGACCAAGCAGCACTGGAAAGATACAGGGAAGTCCAGGGATGCACTGTATATAGAACCAGAGGACACCCCTCCTTGTTTTTAATTTGTTTTGTTTTGTTCTTTCTTCTGTTTTTCAGTACAACTTGTTTTTAGCCACTCTGACTGAGAAAAATGACTAGAAAGAAGAACTCACCACAAAAGAAAGAATCATAAACAGTACTCTGCAACAGAGTTACAGAATTTGGATTACAACTCGATGTCAGAAAGCCAATTCAGAAGCACAATTATAAAGTGACTGATGGCTCTGGAAAAGAGCATAAAGGATTCAAGAGACTTCATGACTGCAGAATTTAGATCTAATCAGGCCAAAATCAAATATCAATTAAATGAGATGCAATCAAAACTGGAGATCCTAACAATGAGGGTTAATGAGGTAGAAGAAAGAGGGAGTGACATAGAAGACAAATTGACAGTAAGGAAGGAAGCTGATAAAAAAAGAGGAAAAATAATTAAAAGACCATGAGGAAAGATTAAGGGAAATAAATGACAGCCTCAGAGGGAAAAATCTACGTTGAATTGAGGTTCCAAAGGGCACCAAGAGGGACAGAGGACCAGAAAGCATATTTGAACAAATCATTGCTGAGAACTTCCATAATCTGGGGAGGGAAACAGGCATTCAGATTCAGGAGATAGAGAGATTCCCCCCCTAAAATCAATAAACACCGCTCAACAACTGGACTTTTAATAGTGAAACTTACAAATTCAAAAGATAAAGAAAAATCCTTAAAGCAGCAAGAGACTAGAGATCCCTAACTTATATAGGGAGAAATATTAGATTAACAGCAGACCTCTCCACAGCGACCTGGCAGGCCAGAAGGCTGGCAGGATATATTCAAGGTCCTAAATGAGAAGAACCTGCAGCCAAGAATACTTTATCCAGCAAGGCACTCATTAAGAATGGAAGGAGAGATAAAAAGCTTCCAAGATAGGCAGAAACTGAAAGAATATGTGACCACCAAACCAGCTCTGCAAGAAATATTAAGGGGGACTCTGTAAAAGAGAGAGGACGCCCAAAGAAATAATCCACAAAACAGGGACTGAAGAGGTATTATGATGACACTAAATTCATATCTTTCAATAGTAACTCTGAACGTGAATGGGCTTAATGATCCCATCAAAAGATGAAGGGTTTCAGACTGGATAAAAAAGCAATACCCATCTGTTTGCTGTCGAGAAGAGACTCATTTGAGAGCTAAGGACACCTCCAGCCTGAAAATGAAAGGTTGGAGAGCCATTTCTCATTCAAATGGTCCTCAAAAGAAAGCAGGGATAGCAATCTTCATATCAAATAAATTAAATCTTATTCCAAAGGCTGTAGGAAGAGATGGAGAGGGACACTATATCATATCATACTTAAAGGATCTATCCGACCAGACCACCTAACAATCATGAATATTTATGCCCCTAATGCAGGAGGTGACAAGTATATCAATCAATTAATAACCAAAGTAAAGACATAGATAATAATACACTTATACTGGGAGACTTCAACACTGTGCATTTTGCAAATTACATATCTTCTAAGCACAACCTCTCAGGAAACAAGAGCTTTAAAAAATACACTGGACCAGATGGATTTCGCATCTATTGACAGAACTTTACATCCAAACGCTACTGAGTACACATTCTTCTCAAGTGCACATGGAACTTTCTCCAGAATAAACCACATAGAGGGTCACAAATCAGATGTTAACTTATACCAAAAGATTGGGATTGTCCCCTGCATATTTTCAGATCATGATGCTTTGAATCTTGAACTCAATCACAAGAAGAAATTTGGAAGACATTCAAACACGTGGAGGTTAAAGAGCATCCTGGTAAAAGATGAAAGGGTCCACGAGGAAAATAGAGAAGAATTAAAAAGATTCATGGAAACTAATGAGAATGAAAATAAAACCATTCAAAATTTTAGTATACAACAAAAGCAGTCCTAAGCTACACCAAGCAGAAGAGAGTTAATAAAGATTCGAGCAGAACTCAATGAAATAGACCAGAAAAACTATAAAACAGATCAACAAAATGTGGAGTTGGTTCTTTGAAAGAATCAATAAGATAGATAAACTGTTAGACAACCTTATTAAGAACAAAAGAGAAAAGACGCTAATTAATAAAATCACGAATGAAAAAGGACAGATCACTACCAATACCAAGGAAATAGAAATGATATTAAAAACATATTATGAGCAGCTATACGCCAATAAATTAGGCAATGTAGAAAATTGGATGCATTTCTGGAAAACCACAAACTACCAAAACTGGAACTGGAAGAAATAGAAAACCTGAACTGGCCAATAAGTCAGGAGGAAATTGAAGCAGTTATCAAAAACCTCCGAAGACACAAAAGTCCAGGGCCAGATGGCTTCCCAGGGGAATTCTATCAAACGGTTAAAGAAGAAATAATACCTATTCTACTAAAGCTGTTCTGAAAGATAGAAAGGGACGGAATACTTCCCAACTCGTTCTATGAGGCCAGCATCACCTTAATTCCAAAACCAGACAAAGACTCCACCAAAAAGGAGCATTATAGACCAATATCCCTGATGAACATGGATGCAAAAATGCTCAACAAGATACTAGCCAATAGGATCCAACAGTGGATTAAGAATATTATTCACCATGACCATGTGGGATTTACACCGGGATGCAAGGCTGGTTCAACACTTGTAAAGCAATCAACGTGACAGATCATATCAACAAGACAAAAAACAAGAACCATATGATCTTGTCAATAGATACAAAGAAAGCATTTGACAAAATACAGCATCCATTCTTGATCAAAAGTCTTCAGAGTGTAGGGATGGAGGGAACATTCTTAAAAGCATCTTAGAAGCTATGTATGAAAAGCCCACAGCCAATATCATTCTCAGTGGGGAAATACTGGGAGCCTTTCCCCTAGGATCAGGAACAAGACGGGGATGTCCACTCTCACCACTACTATTCAACATAGTACTAGAAGTCCCAGCCCCACCAATCAGGCAACAAAAAAAGGCATTCAAATTGGCAAAGAAGAAGTCAAATTCTCCCTCTTTGCAGATGACATGATAATGTACGTAGAAAACCCAAAGACTCCACCCCAAGATTGCTAGAATTCATACAGCAATTCGGCAGTGTGGCAGGATACAAAATCAATGCCCAGAAATCAGTGACATTTCTATAAAGTCACAATGAGACTGAAGAAAAAGAAATTAAGGAGTCAATACCATTTACATTTGCACTGAAAAGCATGAGAAACCTAGGAATAAACCTAACCAAAGAGGTAAAGGATCTATACCCTAAAAACTACAGAACACTTCTGAAGGAAATTGAGGAAGAGAGAAAGAGATGGAAATATGCTCCATGCTCATGGATTGGCAGAATTAATATTCTGAAAATGTCCATGCTACCCAGGGCAATTTACACATTTAATGCAATCTCTATCAAAATACCATGGACTTTCTTCAGAGAGTTGAAACAAATCATCTTAAGATTTGTGTGGAATCAGAAAAGACCCCGAATAGCCAGGGGAATATTAAAAAAGAAAACCTGAGGCAGGGGCAATACAATGTAGGATTTTAGGTTGTACTATAAAGCTGTGATCATCAAGAGAGTGAGGTACTGGCATAAAGACACATATATCAATGGAACAGAATAAAGAACCCAGAAATAGGCCCTCCACTTGATGGTTAACTAATATTCGACTAAGCAGGAACACAGGAAACACCGTTTCTGAACGTGGCCACAGTTGCTTCTTGCAAGGTATATCTATGAAGGCAAGGGAAAGAAAAATAAATTATTGGAACTTCACCAAGATAAAAAGCTTCTGCCAGGAAAAGAAACAGTCAACAAAACTCAAAGGCAAACTACAGAATGGGAAAAGATATTTGCAAGTGATATATCAGATAAAGGGCTAGTATCCAAGATCTATAAAGAACATATTAAACTCAACAGCAAATAAACAAACAATCCAATCCTGAAATGGGCAAAAGACATGAACAGAAATTTCACAGAGGAAGACATAGACATGGCCAACAAGCACATGAGAAAATGCTCCACATCACTTGCCTCTGGGAAATAGAAATCAAAACCACAATGAGATACCACCTCAGACCAGTGAGAATGGGGAAATGCAACAAGGCAGGAAACCACAAATGTTGGAGAGGATGTGGGGAAAGGGGAATCCTTTTGCAGTGTTGGTGGGAAGGCATGTGGTACAGCCACTCTGGAACCTTGTGGAGGTTCCTCAAAGAGTTAAAAATAGAACTGCCATACAAACCAGCAATTGCACTACTGGGCATTTACCCCAAAGATACGGATGCAGTGAAACGGCAGGACACCTGCACCCCAATGTTTATAGCAGCAATGTCCACAATAGACTAACTGTGGAAGGAGCCTCAGTGTCCATCGACAGACGAATGGATAAAGAAGATGTGGTCTATATATACAATGGAATATTACTCAGCCATTAGAAATGACAAATACCCACCATTTGCTTCAACGTGGATGGAACTGGAGAGTCCTGATGAGTGAAATAAGTCAATTGGAGAAGGACAAACATTATATGGTCTCATTCATTTGGGGAATATAAAAATAGTGAAAGGGAATAGATGGGAAAGGAGAGAAAATGAGTGGGAAAAATCAGTGAGTTTGACAGAACATGAGAGACACCGAACTCTGGAAAACGAACAAATGCTGGTGGAAAGCGAGGTGGGTGGGAGCTTGTGGTGACTGGGTGATGGGCACTGAGGGGGGCACTTGACAGGATGAGTACTGGGTGTTATGCTATATGTTGGCATATCGAACACCAATACAAAATATATACAAAACAAAAAAAAGACGGGATCCCTGGGTGGCGCAGCAGTTTGGCGCCTGCCTTTGGCCCAGGGCGTGATCCTGTAGACCCTGGATCGAATCCCATGTCGGGCTCCCGGTGCATGGAGCCTGCTTCTCCCTCTGCCTGGGTCTCTGCCTCTCTCTCTCTCTCTCTCTCTCTGTGACTATCATAAATAAATAAAAATTAAAAAAAAAACAAAAAGCAAAAAAAGAAAAGATCTATGCATATCTATGTTTCAAATGGTAATTCAAACATTCGGTCACCCAGTGGCTCAGTCAGGTAATTAGCCAAGTGTGGATTTCTGCATGATCATGATCTCAGGGTAGTGAGATTGAGCCCCACATCAGGCTCTGTGCTCAACAGGTAGTCAGAGCTTTCTTGAGATTCTCTCCTTCTGCTCTGCCCCTCCCCCAGCTTGTGGGAACACACTCTCTCTCTAAAATAAACAAATATTTTTAAAAAACAAACAAAGATATGTACAGAGAAGATGCAGAGAAAGGGGAACCGTCAGGACATCTGGGTGGCTCAGCGGTTGATCATCTGCCTTTGACTCATGGCATGATCCCAATTCCGGGACCAAGTCCCACATGGGGCTCTCTGTGAGGAACCTGCTTCTCCCTATGCCTGTGTCTATGCCTCTCTCTCTCTCTCTCTCATAAATAAATAAATAAATAAATAAATAAACCTTAAAAAAACGAAAAATGGAAATACCTTAATGAAGCAACAATTGCACTATTAGGTATTTATCTAAATAATACAAATATACTGACTCAAAGGGGCACATTATTCTTATATTTATAGTAGTAATGTCCAAAATAGCCAAAATATGGAAAGAGCCCAGATGTCCATCAACAGATGAATGAATAAAGATGTGGTGTATATGTATATACATATATATATATGTATATATATATATATATGTATAATGGAATATTATTCAGCCATCAAAAGGAATGAAATCTTACCATTTTCAATGATGTGGATAGAAGTAGACGGTATTATGCTAAGTGAAATGAGTCAGTCAGAGATAGACAAATACCATATTATTTCACTCATACGTGGAATTTAAAAACAAAACTGAGGATTATAGGGAATGGTAGGAAAAATAAAATAAGGTAAAAACAGAGAGGCAGACCATAAATATTCTTGACTATAGGAAACAACTTGAGGGTTGCTGGAAGGCAGGTGGATGGGGTATGTAAATGGGTCATGGGCGTAAGGAGGGCACTTGATATAATGAGCACTGTGTATTATATGTAACTAATGAATCACTGAATTCTACCCCTGATATTAGTAACACACTATATATTAACTATAATTTAAATTTAAAAAGATATGTGCAGTGTCATTTACAATAACCAAAGTATGGAAAAAAACCTAAGTTCTATCAATGGATGAATGAATAAAGAAAACATGCTATGCATGTGTATGCATACCATGGAATAATAGCTATTAAAAACTTAAATAGTGAGAGGTGGGGCAAGATGGCGGAACAGTAGGGTCCCCACGTCACCTGTCCCAACCAAATTACCAAGATAACCTTCAAATCATCCTGAAAATCTACGAATTCGGCCTGAGATTTAAAGAGAGAACAGCTGGAATGCTACAGTGAGAAGAGTTCACGCTTCTATCAAGGTTGGAAGATGGGGAAAAAAGAAATAAAGAAACAAAAGGCATCCAAGGGGGAGGTGCCCCGCGAGGAGCCGGGCTGAGGCCGGGGCGAGTGCCCCCAGGACAGGAGAGCCCCGTCCCGGAGAAGCAGGAGCTGCACCAATCTTCCCGGGCAGAAAGGCGCTCGCAGGGAGTTACAGCAGGACCCCAGGAGGGCAGGGATGCCCTCAGGCTCCCTGGGACACTAACAGAGCACCTGGGCCCCGGGGAGAGCCCGTCACGCCCGACGGCTGAGCTCTGGAAAGGTCTGCAGTGCGCACATGGCTGGACCCGGGAGCAGCTCAGAGGCGGCTCTGGCAGAGGCTCCGCGTGGAAGGGGCTGCGGGGCGGTAGCGCAAATACAACAGCGCAGGCCCCGGAGCACAAGGCGCTGAGGACACAGCCCAGGATCCAGCCCCCCCCCCTCCCCAGGGCCGGCAGAGACCAGGAGGGCCCAGGACAGCAAGGACACTCCTGCCCCAAGCTGAGCAGATCAGTGGCCCCGCCCCCGGAGCATCCCGGCCCCCCGCAGACTGAGAGCTCCTTAGTTACTGCAGGAGCGGAGTCCAGGGCTGGAGACCTGGCTGCAGTCACTGTTGTTGTTCCTCATGGGCCTCACAGGATAAACAACCCCTACTGAGCCTCACAGTGGCCTCACCCGAAAAACAGGTTAAGCATCTCTCACTGAGCCCTCCACTAGGCAGGGAGATGAGCAGCTCCCCAAAGTGCTAACACCTGAAAATCAGCACAGCAGGCCCCTCCCCAGGAAGACCAGCTAGACCGACAGGGGAAAAACAAATTATTGACCAAGCAGCACTGAAAAGTTCCAGGGGAAGTCGAGGGATTTACAGTTTACAGAATCAGAGGATATTCCCCCCTTCTTTTTTCTTTTTTCATTTCTGTTTGTCCACCCCTTTTTTTTCTTTTTTCCTTTTCATCTTTTTTCCTTTTTTTCTCTTTTTTTCTTCCGTTTTCCTTTTTTTTTCTTTTCTTCTTTCTCTTCTCTCTTTTACTCCTTTTCCCAATACAACTTGTTTTTGGCCACTCTGCACTGAGCAAAATGACCAGATGGAAAACCTCACCTCAAAAGAAAGAATCAGAAACAGTCCTCTCTCCCACAGAGTTACAAAATTTGGATTACAATTCAATGTCAGAAAGCCAATTCAGAAGCACTATTATAAAGCTACTGGGGGCTCTAGAAAAAAGCATAAAGGACTCAAGAGACTTCATGACAGCAGAATTTAGATCTAATCAGGCAGAAATTAAAAATTAATTGAATGAGATGCAATCAAAACTAGAGGTCCTAATGATGAGGGTTAACGAGGTGGAAGAACGAGTGAGTGACATAGAAGACAAGTTCATGGCAAAGACGGAAACTGAGGAAAAAGAGACAAACAATTAAAAGACCATGAGGATAGATTAAGGGAAATAAGTGACAGCCTATGGAAGTAAAATCTATGTTTGATTGGGGTTCCCAAGGGCGCCAAAAGGGACAGAGATCCAGAATATGTATTTGAACAAATCATAGCTGAAAACCTTCCTAATCTGGGAAGGGAAACAGGCATTCAGATCCAGGAAATAGAGAGATCTCCCCCTAAAATCAATAAAAACTGTTCACACCTCGACATTTAATAGTGAAGCTTGCAAATTCCAAAGATAAAGAGAAGATCCTTAAAGCAGCAAGAGACAAGACATCCCTAACTTATAAGGGGAGAAATATCAGATTAACATCAGACCTCTCCACAGAGACCTGGCAGGCCAGAAAGGGCTGACAGGATATATTCAGGGACCTAAATGAGAAGACCATGCAGCCAAAAATACTTTATTCAGCAAGGCTCTCATTCAGAATAGAAGGAGAGATAAAGAGCTTCCAAGACTGGCAGGAACTGAAAGAATTTGTGACCACCAAACCATCCCTGCAAGAAATTTTAAGGGGGACTCTTAAAATTCCTCTTTAAGAAGAAGTCCAATTTTTAGTATATGTGCTGCCGAAGCGAGCACTAAGAAGAAGTCCAATGGAATGATCCACAAACCCAGGGACTGAAGAGGTATCATGATGACACTAAACTCATATCTTTAAATAGTAACTCTGAACGTGAACGGGCTTAATGACCCCATCAAAAGGCACAGGGTTTCAGACTGGATAAAAAAGCAGGACCCATCTATAAAAAGTTGGAGAACCATTTAACATTATGGTCCTCAAAAGAAAGCAGAGGTAGCCATCCTTATATCAGATAAACTAAAATTTACCCCGAAGACTGTAGTGAGAGATGAAGAGGGACACTATATCATACTTAAAGGATCCATCCAACAAGAGGACCTAACAATCCTCAATATACATGCCCCGAATGTGGGAGCTGCCAAATATATCAATCAATTAATAACCAAAATTAAGACATACTTAGATAATAATACACTTATACTTGGTGACTTCAATCTAGCTCTTTCTACCCTCGATAGGTCTTCTAAGCACAACATCTCCAAAGAAACGAGAGCTTTAAATGATACACTGGACCAGATGGATTTCACAGATATCTACAGAACTTTACATCCAAACTCAACTGAATACACATTCTTCTCAAGTGCACATGGAACTTTCTCTAGAAGAGACCACATACTGGGTCACAAATCAGGTCTGAACCGATACCAAAAGATTGGGATCGTCCCCTGCATATTTTCAGACCATAATGCCTTGAAATTAGAACTAAATCACAAGAAGAAGTTTGGAAGGATTTCAAACACGTGGAGGTTAAGGACCATCCTGCTAAAAGATGAAAGGGTCAACCAGGAAACTAAGGAAGAATTAGAAAAGACTCATGGAAACTAATGAGAATGAACATACAACCGTTCAAAGTCTTTGGGATGCAGCAAAAGCAGTCCTGAGGGGGAAATACATCGCAATACAAGCATCCATCCAAAAACTGGAAACAACTCAAATACAAAAGCTAACCTTACACCTAATGGAGCTAGAGAAAAAACAGCAAATAGATCCTACACCCAGCAGAAGAAGAGAGTTAATAAAGATTTGAGCAGAACTCAGTGAAATAGAGACCAGAAAAATTGTGGAAGAGATCAACAAAACCAGGAATTGGTTCCTTGAAAGACTTAATAAGATAGATCAACCATTAGCCAGCCTTATTAAAAAGAAGAGAGAGACGACTCAAATTTAAAAAATCATGAATGAGAAAGGAGAGATCACTACCAAAATGAAGGAAATATAAAAGATTTTAAAAACATATTATGAACAGCTATCCGCCAATAAATTAGGCAATCTAGAAGAAATGGACGCATTTGTGGAAAACCACAAACTACCAAAACTGGAACAGGAAGAAATAGAAAACCTGAGCAGGCCAATTACCAGGGAGGAAATGGAAGCAGTCATCAAAAACCTCCCAAGACACAAAAGTCCAGAGCCAGATGGCTTCCCAGGGGAATTGTATCAACCGTTTAAAGAAGAAACCATACCTATTCTCCTAAAGCTGTTTGGAAAGATAGAAAGAGATGGAGTACTTCCAAACTCGTTCTACGAGGCCAGCATCACCTTAATTCCAAAACGAGACAAAGACCCCACCAAAAAGGAGAATTACAGACCAATATCACTGATGAACACGGATGAAAAAATTCCCAACAAGATACTAGCCAGTAGGATCCAACAATACATTAGAAGATTATTCACCATTACCAAGTAAGATTTATCCATGGAATGCAAGGCTGGTTCAACACTCGTAAAACAATCAATGTGATTCATCATATCAGCAAGAGAAAAAACAAGAACCATATGATCCTTTCAATAGATGCAGAGAAAGCATTTGACAAAATACAGCATCCATTCCTGATCAAAACTCTTCAGAGTGTAGGGATAGAGGGACATTCCTCAACATCTTAAAAGCCATCTACGAAAAGCCCACAGCAAATATCATTCTCAATGGGGAAGCACTGGGAGTCTTTCCCCTAAGTTCAGGAACAAGACAGGGATGTCCACTCTCACCACTGCTATTCAACATAGTACTGGAAGTCCTAGCCTCAGCAATCAGACAACAAAAAGAAATAAATGGCATTCAAATTGGCAAAGAAGTCAATGTCTTCCTCTTCGCCAATGACATGATACTCTACATAGAAAACCCAAAAGACTCCACCCCAAGATTCCTAGAACTCATACAGCAACTGGGCAGCTTGGCAGGATACAAAATCAATGCCCAGAAGTCAGTGGCATTTCTATACGCTCACAATGAGACTGAAGAACGAGAAATGAAGGAGTCAATTCCATTTACAATTGCACCCAAAAGCATAAGATACCTAGGAATAAACCTAACCAAAGAGGCAAAGGATATATACCCTAAGAACTATAGAACACTTCTTTTTTTAAATTTTTATTTATTTATGATAGTCACAGAGAGAGAAAGAGAGAGAGAGAGAGAGAGGCAGAGACATAGGCAGAGGGAGAAGCAGGCTCCATGCACCGGGAGCCCAACGTGGGATTGGATCCCGGGTCTCCAGGATCGCGCCCTGGGCCAAAGGCAGGCACTAAACTGCTGTGCCACCCAGGGATCCAACACTTCTTTTTTTTTAATAATTAATTTATTTTTTATTGGTGTTCAATTTGCCAACATACAGAATAACACCCAGTGCTCCTCCCATCAAGTGCTTCCCTCAGTGCCTGTCACCCATTTACTCCACCCCCCGCCCTCCTCCCCTTCCACCACCCCTAGTTCCTATCCCAGTGTTAGGAGTCTTTATGTTCTGTCTCCCTTTCTGATATTTCCTACCCATTTCTTTTCCCTGCCCTTTTATTCCCTTTCACTATTATTTATATTCCCCAAATGAATGAGAACATATAATATTTGTCCTTCTCCGATTGACTCATTTCACTCTGCATAATACCCTCCAGTACCATCAACCTTGAAGCAAATGGTGGGTATTTGTCATTTCTAATGGCTGAGTAATATTCCATTGTATACATAAACCACATCTTCTTTATCCATTCATCTGTCGATGGACACCGAGGCTCCTTCCACAGTTTGGCTGTTGTGGACATTGCTGCTAGAAACATCGGGGTGCAGGTGTCCTGGTATTTCATTGCATCTGAATCTTTGGGGTAAATCCCCAACAGTTCAATTGCTGGGTCGGAGGGCAGGTGTACTTTTAACTCTTTGAGGAACCTCCACCCAGTTTTCCAGAGTGGCTGCACCAGTTCACATTCCCACCAACAGTGTAAGAGGGTTCCCTTTTCTCTGCATCCTCTCCAACATTTGTGGTTTCCTGCCTTGTTAATTTTCCCCATTCTCACTGATGTGAGGTGGTATCTCATTGTGGTTTTGATTTGTATTTCCCTGAATACCTGGGAATAAACCTAACTAAAGAGTTAAAGGATCTATACCCTAAAAACTATAGAACACTTCTGAAAGCAATTGAGGAAGACACAAAGAGATGGGAAAATATTCCATGCTCATGGATTGGAAGAATTAATATTGTGAAAATGTCAATGTTACCCAGGGCAATATACACGTTTAATGCAATCCCTATCAAAATACCATGGACTTTCTTCAGAGAGTTAGAACAAATTATTTTAAGATTTGTGTGGAATCAGAAAAGACCCCGAATAGCCAGGGGAATTTTCAAAAAGAAAACCGTAGCTGGGGGCATCACAATGCCAGATTTCAGGTTGTACTACAAACCTGTGGTCATCAAGACAGTGTGGTACTGGCACAAAAACAGACACATAGATCAATGGAACAGAATAGAGCATCCAGAAGTGGACCCTCCATTTTATGGTCAAGTAATATTCGACAAAGCGGGAAATAATATATATGTTAATTAAATTGAATTAAAATTAAAAAAACGTTTTAAAGGATAAAAAGAGTTTTAATACTTAACCTCCTCAAACTTTTATAAGAAATAGAAGAGAAATCATCCAAATTCATTCTATGAGACTGATATTTCCCTGATTCCAAAACCAAATAAAGAAAAAAGAAATACAAGCCAATATCTCTGATGACCGCAGATGCAAAAATCCTCAACAAAGTACTAGCAAATTAAACCCAAAATACATTAAAAAATCATTACCCATGATCAAGTGTAATTTATTCCCAGGATGCCTGGGTGGTTCAACATTCACAAGTCAATCAACATGATATATCACATCAAAAATAGAAAGAATAAAAAGCATATGACTATTTTAATAGATGCAGAAAAGGCATTTGACAAAGTATTACATCAATTTAAAACCCTCAACAAAATAGGTTTTAGAGGGAACATACCTCAACATAATAAGGACCATATATGTAAAACCCACAGCAAACATAATACTCAATGGTGAACATCTGAGCGGTCTTAGTTAATCTTGTTGTTTGCAACATAAATGGATCTAAAGGGTAAAATGCTAAGTGAAATCAGTCAGAGAAAAACAAATACCACATGATTTCACTCTGATGTGGAATTTAAGAAACAAAGGAAAAAGGAAAAAAAAAAACACGGAAAAAAGAGACAAACTAAAAAACAGACTGTTAGCTATAGAAAACAAACTGATGGTTACCAGAGGAAGGAGGGTGGGGGTGAGTGAAATAGGTGAAGGCGATTAAGAATATATATATCATGATGAGTACTGAGTAGTGTGTAGAATTGTTGAGTTACTGTATTTTATACCTGAAACTAATATAACACTATATGTTAATTATATTGGAATTAAAATTTTTAAAAAGAATAGAGAGAAATGAAGGAAAATCCCTGTAACTCTTCTTTCCTGGCCCAAAGAATGTGATGATAATTTTTCAAGGAATTTTGACTTATTGGATATATTCCACCATGGGAGTCACCATAAAACTAATCCATCACAGAATCATCAGCTAGGATGTAGTATCTTCCCTCCCCCTGCCTTCCATCTAGATAGTACTAGAAAAGATCATATCTGTCATGTGTACAAATGTTAGCCAATTGCTAAATATTTACAAAAGAAGATTTTGTCCAAGTTCTTCCTCTTATCAAACCCACATTTCTCATAGATACCCACAAAGCCCAATTCCCTTCAGATGGTCTATCTGCCTGGTTTTGTGTTTGGAGTTCAGAAATATTAAATCATGCCACAGTGGAGTCCCTTCATCCTTCTGATGACCCTTGAGATGGGGTAGGACTCTAGTAAAAGCTTGCAAGGGGATGGCTCCAAGATGCTTATCGCTACTGACCACTTAGGTAATCCACCCATATCCTAGAGCCAAAGCCTCCATTAGTTTGCCTTATCTGGCATATTTTCTCTTGTTATTCTTGGCCAAGTTGGAAATTACAATAATTTTTTCATGGTTTTAAGCAAGATCAACAGTGAGGAAAACCAAAGGATCATGGCAGACAGGTACAGAGAACCTGAAGATGGAGGATTCCTGCCACATTCTTCATGGCATAAACATAGTCAATATGGGGGGTTAGAAGTGAGGAGGAAAGTATGGCAACTAGGAACAAAGATAAAAAACTAACTTTCAAAAAACCTTTTCACTAATTGTATGCATGTCAAAGAGATAGCCCAAGAAACAGTTTTACATCTGGGAGGTAAATTTTTGCCCCAAAAGGGGTGTGTGTATGTGTGTGTATTAGTAATATACACATGCATATCAGAGCCTACATGTGATTCCAAAAGAAAACACAACAGTACAAACATAGGATTTAAATGATATGACTTTGTAAGAGCACAATCTTTGCAGACTTGATCCCAGTTAGTTAATTCTAAGTTCAGGATGAGCTAGCAAGCTGTCAAAAATGCTAATTGTAAAGTTAGATTGCATCAACAATAGCATAATGCTCAAAGTTAAGGAGAGGATAGTTTCACTTTATTTTGAGCTGGTAAGACCACTTGAGATATCTTTTTTTTTCTTTTTTACTGCTAGATACCATATATTATGACTGTTATGGGTAAAGTAGATCATGTTGCAAAACAGTAGCCAGAACAGTGAATGAGGAGAAGCCTGAAAACTTCTTAAGGTGAAAATAGTATAATACCCAGGGCTCATCCCATCAGGTGCCCTCCTCAGTGCCCATCACCCAGTTACCCCATCCCCCCACTCACCTCCCCTTGTGCGACCCTTTGTTTGTTTCCCAGAGTTAGGAGTCTCTCATGGTTTGTCTCCCTCTCTAATTTTTCCCACTCAGTTCCCCTCCTTTCCCTTAAAATCCCTTTCACTATTTCTTATATTCCATATATATAGATTTACCTGTTTTAAGAAATACAATAGGAAACTGAAATTAGATTCGTCCTACATAATACAAATAAGAGTAGAACATATAAGTCTTTTTTTTTTTCAAAGTACAGTTGGTTTTAGGGGAGACATGGTAAACCATTGGTAACTTCTACACACTTTGTTAGCTGAGCAACAACAGCATTTCTCTCAACTAATAGCTTTTATGAAGACCAGTATGCCATTGAGTCATCAGTTAACATCTGCAAGCCAATAGAACACAGAGGGTTAGAATCTTAAATGCTGCTCAAGATCACATACGTTGGGCCTGAGAATTGTCCAAAGTATGGGTTGCATTGCATTTCCCCTAAACTGATGTGGCTTGGTCTGTTCCTGAAATGGGGAGAAAGGGTCATGGGAAAACCACCTTCCTCAGCAGGCCCCAGGGGAGCCAGTTGTTTCTAGTCTGGGTTCTGGGTTTCCCTGATCATCTCTAGGTCTTGAAATTGGACACGAATGTGGACCTGTTCTCACCCCAGATTGGCATTTGATGTAGTTGGTGGCCTGATGCACCTATGCTTGTCAGGGGAGATGGAGTAGTTGAACCCTTGGAGCAGCTCATCAAAGATTTCTGGGTGGATCTCTAAGAAAGGACAGAGCCAGCTACCAGGGCCAGGAGGCAACAGAGGCCTTCCCCCTAATCTGGGGTTCCAAGAACATATAAGTCTTAAAATCAGTTTTAAATTGATTGGCTATGATGATTGTGTAGAAGCCACAGTAAGTTGGCAGAAAGAGGAATCATCTGAGGACCCATAAGGCTGATGGTCAAAGTTGTCAATTACATTAAGGTGAAGATGAAAGTAGACTCAAGAGCCCAAAAAGGAAGAATGGGAACGCACAAAAGCAAGAGCAAAGCAAGGTGGAGTCCCAAACAATATGACTGGGAAAACAAAAAAGAAATAAATGCACATAGTAGTTGCAGAGAAAAATCCAGTTAGGAGAGCCAAAAGACAAATAGTAGGCATGGCCAAGAACAGCAATGGCAAGCTCTGTCAGAAATAGAAACATTTTGAGAGGCTGATTCAAAATGACAACTAACTATAAAGGCACTGCCCCCAAGTGGTCAAGGAATCTTAAGGCTAGAAAGCATCTTAGAGGGTCTAGAGCCCATCTTTTGTTTATTTTATCTTTGAAAACTATTTTCTGCAGTGTTCATTACACTTGTTCATAACATGCTTTGACAACCAGGCAAAGCACACAAAACTTCACACTTGAACAAATCCATCTACCTATAAGATAACAAGGTATCCTTCCTCACTAGGACAGAGGCCTTTGACAATATTGCAATGTACTTCATCTAAACACTATTTTGCATACAAACTACAGGCCAAATCCCAAGGACTTCTTGCACTGTCTCTTTCTACAACTTTCTACACTGTGTACAATTACCTTAGGTACTTAGATCAGTATAGGCTGACCTCCAATTATTCCTTCCGTAGCTCAAGGATTTATATAAGTGACCAGATGGAAATAGTACTCATAAAGGAATCTTATGACCATAGAAATAACATGTAGCTGCTCAGCCAATTCTTGTCCCTTGTGTAGTAAATTCCATAGCCTTCTGGTCACATATTCTCAATATCTATTCCATCTACCATTGTTCCTCAGCTAAAGTCAGTCCCACACTCTAGTCACCATCCAAAATACCATTTTTTGTATAAGTAAAAGAAAGATGTATATGTAGAACTTCCTGCCCAGACAAGATAGTATAGATTCACATCTCCACCCCCTTCCCCCACTAAGTGCAAATTATAAGTGACAAAAAAACTGGTACGCCTGGGTGGCTCAGTGAGATCAAGTCCCACGTGATCGTGATCGAGTTCCACGTCAGGCTCCCTGCATGGAGCCTGCTTCTCCCTCTGCTTGTGTCTCTGCTTCTCTCTGTGGGTCTCTCATGAATAAATAAATAAAATCTTTTTTTTTAATTTTTAAAAAGTGACAAAAAACTATAAAAGGTAGAACTGTTTAGGGACCCTCATGATTGCAAGAAAATTTTATTTACAATAAAAATAAATAAATAAGACCCAGAATCTGCTAATGTATTAGGAAAAAAATGCCCAGGAAACAACAAAAAATCACTTGTCATTTCAAGAACAATGAAAATCACAAGCCAAATAAACAACAGGGTGCCTTTTATCATGCCACTCAACAGAAGAAAGTAACCCAGGCCTGGCATTTCCTGACCCCTAACTTAACAGAAAATGATGCAAGTATGGTCATTCTTCTCCCAGATCACTTGGAGTTCTGCCTACAGAACCTACAGTACTACACCAGGCCAGCCCAGCACCACAGGCAAGGGAGATTGATCTCCCCACTGACAAAAATGTCTAGGAAAAGTGCTCTCCTTTATTGGAGGGCATGTAACTTCCCTCCTTCACCAAAAGACACTGGGCAGCTGGGTGGCAATGACAAAGAGATCCCACACAACAATCACCTGAGTAGGCACTCCTTATCCCCACAGACTGGAAATTCCCTTCCTCCACTTAAAAGCACCAGATGGCCTTGGTTTGGTGAGTCTCTTCTGCTCCTTCAATCAGCACCAATTGATACTGTGGAGTCCCAGCAGCACAAGATAAACCAAGCAGTTGAGAATAGCATTTCATTTCAGAACAGATTCTGAAAATTACACTTGGAAACAACAGCTCACTAAAGTAGTCCAGGATCTGCATGATAAATCTAAATAGGGTGACTACCAGCTACAATAAAAATAAATAAATAAGACCCAGAATCTGCTAATGTATTAGGAAAAAATGCCCGGGAAACAACAAAAAATTACTTGTCATATCAAGAATAATGAAAATCACAAGTCAATAATTACAAATTCTTTTGAAACACATGAAGACATAGGAAATCTCACCAAAGGGAAAAAAGGGGGTGGGCAGCACAAGTGGCTCAGCGGTTTAGCGCTGCCTTCGGCCAAGGGCGTGATCCTGGAGACCCAGGATCGAGTCCCTTGTTGGTCTCCCTGCATGGAGCCTGCTTCTCCCTCTGCCTGTGTCTCTGCCCCTCTCTCTGTGTGTGTCTCTCATGAATCAATAAATAAAATAAAACCTTAAAAAAATCTCACCAAAGAAAGTTATGATAAAAAGACAAAAATTACAGAACTAAAAATTACAACGGAAAGACTGTTTAAGCTCACTAATGGGCTCAATAGTCAAGTGTAGATGACAAAAGATAAAATCAGTGGATTTTAAAACATATCAGTAGAATTTGCCCAACCTGGGGATCCCTGGGTGGCTCAGCGGTTGAGCATCTGCCTTCAGCCCAGAGCGAGATCCTGGAGTCCCAGGATCGAATACCACGTCGGTCTCCCTGCATGGAGCCTGCTTCTCCCTCTGCCTGTGTTTCTGCCTCTCTCTCTCTCTCTCTCTCTCTCAATCTCTGTCTCTCTCTCTGTCTCTCATGAATAAATAAATAAATAAATAAATAAATAAATAATATTTTAAAAAAAGAATTTGCCCAACCTAAACAACAGAAGAAATAGACTGGAAAAAAATGAACAGAGTCTCAGAAACCTGTGGGGCAATAGCAAAATATCCAACATTCATATCACTAAGTCCCATTTGAGAGCCAAAAACTTCTCAACTTTGTTGAAAATATAAATGCACATATTCAAGAAGCTAAGTAAACCAAAAATAGAATAAAACCAAAGAAATCTATGCCACAATGCACATCATAATTAAATTTCTTCAAACAAAATGCAAAGAAAAAATTTTGAAATAAAAAAGTAAAGAAAGAATACATTAAGTTTTGGGTAATTCTATACTAACACAGTCACCATTGCTGGCTTTTGTATTTCATGTATGGAAAATTTTGACCTAAAGATGATGTTTACCAGTAATTATATCCTTCACTTCCTATTCACCTTTTGCCTCCCATTTTAGTTGCTATTTCTTTGATATCAAAAAAGACTGTAAAGCAAATGTGCTCAGACTTCCTGAGACCTCAAGATCTACCCTAAAAAACATCTGTCCTGTCACCCAAGCTAAATTCTTCATATTTATTCCCAACACTATCTTATCCTATGCTTTATGTCCTTGAGCACATTTCAGGTTCCAGAACTTCTTTCTCCCCTGAGAAGATGATGACATAGTTCATTAGTTTTGTCTGCTAAGATATTTTCCACCTTGTCAGCATATATCCTACCACTCTTATTCATTTTATATCATTAATATTACTTTTTTCTCCTGATACCAGTCCAGATAATTATTCCCAATTTCTAATATCTGTGGGCTATTATGCTTCCCTCCTTTCTCACAAAACCTTAGCAGGCAATAAACTAGTATCCTTATTTCTAGAGCCTTCAAGCTGCTTCCATCCATCAGGAAGTTCTTGACTCTATTTAGCTGATCCCAGTTGTCTTTCAATAACTCCCTTGAAATTTCTCCAATTTGCTGAAATCTGTTTAAAGGCAGGATGCACCTGCCCCCCCTTCCCTCAGGCTTCTCTGTGCCAACAGAATACTGTATTTCCATGACAGTAGAATTAAGGAACTGATGAAAAATGTCGTATCTAATCTCTTAAATTCCTATAATCTTTCCATGTCTCTATTCATTCCTCAATTTCTCAGGAAAATGTGATTTAGGATCAAAATTGGGAAGTTGGTCCAACTTGCTTTTCATTCCCATTTCATCCTCTATCCTTTAATACTGCTGTGACTGTCTCCTGTTGAGAAGAAAATTGATCTGATAAATGTATTTATATTGAAGTACTGAAGATTTAAAATGATATATTTTCATGAGATATTGCATTTTGAAAGAAGCTAGGAGAAGGCAATGATAAATTCAAAAGGTAGGCAATATGACTAAACTGACAATTTTGGGAAAGAACTTTGGTCTATCACCCCTTAAAGACAGCACTGAGTGTGAATTTGAACAAATCATTTCACCTTTTCTGGAACTTGAAAGACATTCATTGGTATGAAAGAATTTGTATGTGTTGACATTAAGATTTCTTCTGGCACTTAAATTCTATGAATTGGCAAAGATGGAGACCTCCAAAAGGCCTCAAATTGTGCCATGAAGGCTATTTCAATTATGTATGAGCAAATCTGGTCATGAATATGAGCTATTGTCTTCCCCAGCTAAAAGAATGCAGAGAAAGAGAATTAATTCTGCCTGAGAGATTCAGGATAATCTTCACAGAGAAGGTAACACATGAGGACAGTAGGATTTTTTCAAGTGGCAAATTATAAAGAGATTCCAGGCAAAGCATATGAAATAATATTCAGTATTATTTGCTATATTCCAAGAAATAGGGAGTAGTTGGGTAAGGCAGAAGAATAGGATATATAGAAATAATGGTGGGAGTTAGACCTAAGCCAAATTAGGTACAGATTGTGAATGGTCTAGAATGCAAGTGTTGGTTAGTGTGTTAGTGTTAGGAATTAATTCCTATAGGGCTCATCTCAGTAGGTGGCCACTGAGGATTTGCAAAACAAGAGAGTGGCAGGATTGCATCTGTGCTTTAGGACAAAAGCTCTGGCTATACTGTAATGTTTGGATTGGAGGGGAGCATCTTGGAAACAGAGAGGCTTGTTGTTGGAAAAAATTAAACAGAAGGTGATGAGAGCCTGAATCTCTCTTTCTAGGAGAGAATGAGAAAAGTTATGGGGTGGTACTTCTGGAGAAAGTATATCAAATTCACCATACAGCTCACCCAGGGGGTAAAAAAAAAAAAAAAAAAAAAGCTTTACACCCCTTTCCATCCCCACAACTCCTAGTTCTCTGCTGGGTTCACAACAGACATAAGATACACTAATCCCCAAAAGTTGAAGATACAGGAAGTTATGGCTCTATTAAGCCTTCTAAGCTAACTTTCACTTTAGGTAACACAGAATTAAACATGGAGGAGTCCACACAGAGATGCTCCAGGTGAGTCAAGAAGTCTGGTTTGGATAACTTTAAGTTCCTGTTTTCCTGATAAAGGATTAATTTAACGTTCTCTACCAATAAGGCAGAACTAGGCTTTAGTAAAAAGGCTTGCAAGGCCTTCTTGAAAGATTACTCTACATCTTTCAACTAGAAACCTTCTTTCTTGGACCATATTACCTTTTGTAACTTTTATCAAAAATTGCACCTTATGGGATGCCTGGGTGGCTCAGTGGCTGAGCATCTGCCTTTGGCTCAGGGAATGATCGCATGGTCATGGGATTGAGTCCTGCATGGGGCTGCCTGCATGGAGCCTGCTTCTCCCTCTGCCTCTGTCTCTGCCTCTCTCTCTCTCTGTCTCTCATGAATAAATAAATAAATCTTTTTTTTTTTAAATTGTGCCTTAAATGAGGATAAAGAGAAAGGGGAACCCTCTTACACTGTTGCTGGGAATGCAAACTGAGGAAGCCACTTTAGAAAACAGTATGGAGTTTCCTCAAAAAGTTAAAAAAAAAAAAAAACTACAGTCCAGCAATTGCCTTCCTAGCTATTTACCCAAAGGATACAAAAATACTAATTCAAGGGGATACATACACCCGATGTTTAAAACAGCATTATCTAACAATAGCCAAATTACGGAAAGAGCTCAAATGTTCATCTACTGATGAATGGATAAAGATGTGGCATATATATACAATGGAATATTACTGAACCATAAAAATAATGCAATCTTGCTATTTATAATTATATGGATGGAGCTAGAAAGTATTATGCTACACAAAATAAGTCCGAGAAAAACAAATACCATAAGATTTTGCTCATATGTGGAATTTAAGAAACAAAACAAATGAACATGGGGGGGGGAGAGAGTCAAACCAAGAAACAGAATCTTAACTATAAACTAATGGTTACTGGAGGGAAGGTGGGTAGGGGGTTGGGTTAAAATGGTGATGGGTATTAAGGAAGGCACTTATGATGAGCACAGGGTGTTGTATATAAGTGATGAATCACTAGATTCTACACCTGAAACTAATAGTGCATTGTATGTTAACTAGATAGAATTTAAATAAAAACTTGGGGAAAAATCATGCCTTAAAGTTTAACTACTCCCCATTCCAGACTAATACAGGGACCCCCTCCATAATATCCCTGACAAGTGTTATCCAGTTCAGCACTTGCTGATAAAATTCCCCAAGGCTGGACTACCCACTACTTCCTAAAGCAACTAGATTCAGAACCTAAGGGCAGAGGAGTTTAGTTATTTTATGACCGTGTACCTATTTTCTGAAGCCAAAGCAACTATTTTGAGCATGCAAAAGTTTGTTCTTTGTGCTTCTTAAACTCTTACTTTCCACTTTAATAGCAAGCTGTTTAGGGACACCTAGGTGGCTGAGTTGGTTAAGCATCTGCCTTTGGCTTAGGTCATGATCCCAGAGTCCTAGGATCAAGCCCCACATTGGGTAGTGAGGAGCCTGCTTCTCCCTCTCCCTCTGTTGTTCCTCCTGCTTGTGCTCTCTGGCTCTCTCTCTCTCTCTCTCTCCCCCCGTCAAGTAAATAAATAAAATCTTTTTTAAAAATAGCAAACTGTTTATATATTAATAGCAAATAATGACCACATATAAAGTATTCATTATTTTAGCAATACTCACTGAATTCTTACTATGTGCAGGGCACTGCTGCAACTGAGCAAGGAGAAGGAAAGTTGGCAGAATGGGGATAGAGAGGGTAGTGAGATATAGACATTACCCTCAATGAGCTTAACATTTACTAGGACCAGATCACTGGTGCCAAATACAACATAAACCATTTGGTGCAAGATCATTTACGAAGTTGGGCATAATTAGGAACATGGCTTAGCCTCATGAGAAGGGACAAAACCAACTTCATAATAAATCTTCTAAATTTACTCAGTGGCTCACCACAAGAAGAAAAGTGTTTATCTCCTGATTTCAGTTTTTGTTAACATACTGCCACTTATTCTGTGTCTGGTTTGCAGACTATCATAGTGAAGGATGGCCTCCAAATGCCACTCTCTCCTTGGCCCTTAATCATGTATATTGTCCAGTATAGAGAAACTAAATTTTAAAATGCTTCCTTAAGGATTCCAGGATATGTTGATAAATTTCAATATAAAGAATATCTAGAACCATTACTCTCTTTGTGCTGGACCTCAAAGCTCTCTAGTTGCCCTGAATTGCCAAGAAATGCTACTATCATTTGGCAGAAAGGACAAAAGAGCACTGTATCACCATGTTTCTGTTTGTAACCTTTAAAATGCCAATAAACTTTATTAGCAAGAGTATCCTCTCTTGCCTTTCATCATCTGGACTATTACTTCCCCAAATAACTGCTTCTTATGTTTGCAGATCATTTATATCTTATAACCTTTTTTCTCAGTATGAGAAAAATCCAAGGTGTTGTGGTGAGGCTTGCCAATTTGATTAGGATAAGGATCTTAGATCCTTACTTGTAAGAATCATGAATTCCACATAAAGTAGATAGAATATAATTTGCTTATCTTAATGACTCAAAAGGAATATTAAAAGCATGAATTTCTGAACTATGCTTTGTTACTCTCAGGTGAAGCTAAGGTGTGTAAGTAAATTAGTCCCTAAACTGATTCCAGATTACTAGTCTTAAATAATTCTTTTACTTCCTCCTCATTGTAAGCTACCCCTTCTTGTTGCTGTCAGCATGTCTGACTCTATAGATAAAATGGCTTCTTTCTGCTTCACAATGAATTAACTAGTTATCTCAATAACGAATTGAGCTAAAAATTAATGGATAAAAATAGTTTAATATCCCTTATGGACCTGCCAGCCTTGTATGTACCTAAACTCATTTCTAAGCTATGTTCTCATCCTGTACTACCTCTTAAAATAATAGCAAGTTCCATGCATTTATCACCCTATTTTCCTAAATTTACTTGAAATTTTGGTATTCAGGAATACGGGCAGCCCAGTGAAGGATTCTAGAATTTTGTAAACAAACAAATTCTAGAATTTGGGGAATCCAATTCACCTAATCCACATCCTTACAGACTTCAGTGAAACCTCTTTCATTTCTGTCTTTCTGAATAACAAGTTCCCATCTTTTTAGACTATCCTTATATGATATGATCCTTATATCTTTTGCTACTGATACTTTCTGTTACCCTTCTCATTTCCCAGTTTTTTCTTCTTTTTCAGGATTCTTTTTTTTTTTTTTTTTTTTTTTTTTTAATTTTTATTTATTTATGATAGTCACACAGAGAGAAAGAGAGAGAGGCAGAGACACAGGCAGAGGGAGAAGCAGGCTCCATGCACCAGGAGCCCGATGTGGGATTCGATCCCGGGTCTCCAGGATCGCGCCCTGGGCCAAAGGCAGGCGCCAAACCGCTGCGCCACCCAAGGATTCCTTTTTTCAGGATTCTTATATCATTCCTCACACACAGTGATAAGGCATTTGTACAATACCTTTCTGTATTGGACACTGCAAAGAATATCAGGGTCCTTTATTTGTAACTTAGTAGATGCCAACTTATGTTCTTCTTTATCTTTAGCAGCCAATACATCAATATCAGCTAATATTTAATAGGTAAGTGACATAGAAGGAAATAAGCATTTGTTTTCTAGGTTACTATTAATTTCAAATAGTCTACCTAAATTTTAAAATGATGTGCTTTAATTTTGGGTTTGGAAAATATGGTTACCATAAGTATAAGGCATACATGAAAATATCACACAGTAAATATTTAGATATAGTGCAGCTAAGTGCTAGAGGCAAAATGAACTTAAATAAGAGCTAGAGGAGTTCAAGCAAAAGACATACAGTGTGGCCTGAAGCAACTAGCAGGACTGCAACAGAGGAGATAGGACTGAGTGGGGTTTAGAACAGATGGGTCATATCTGGATACAGATGGATCATATCTGGATACAATGGTGATAGAAATGGAATAATGGTCATTATCTAAGTAGATTAAAGGGCCCATTTTTATGGCTGTCAAATCCTACTTAGGAGCATCTTATCATACCAACCAACTTCTTTGCACCTATACTACATTCTGAGGTCAATTATCAGAAGGCTTTGCTCTGTCACTCAGAAGTTTCTTTCTTGATCCTACATCCTATCTTGCCAATTCATTTCCTGGCCTCATCTTGCTGGGTTCCAGTTCCATTGGTCAATCAGAAGTTTACCAAATCAGTTTAGTTGTCTAAATGGACTAGAAATGCTCCAATTAGGGTAAAGAATTCCAATCAGTGATTTAATATGACCTTAATACTCAAAGGCTGGACTAATTCAACTTTTTTTCTTCACCTCCAAATTGGTTTGGGGGTAGTTGGGTAGATATAACCCATAGCACACAATGCTAACATAAACCAAAATGTAGATAATTTCAAAATGTATATGAAAATAAACAGGAACCAAATATGTAGAATTAAACAATTATGCCATGGAGAGACACTGAGGCCCATTAGTGGGAAGTGAACAGGAACAGGCAAAAAGTTTCATGTTTAAACACAGTGAGGTTAAAAAAATAAATAAATAAGTAAACACAGTGAGGTTTGTAAAGTTATTAGATTTCTTTTGAGTGGCCTAGGAAAGTTTGATGGCATTAGGGTATCAAAAACTACTTGGATAGAGTCTAATGATCTGGGGAAAACAGCAAGGGAGCTTGAGAACAGGAATAAGAATATTTGGATGAGGCCAGAGGATACCTGGCAAACAAGATTCCCTTTATTCTTATTTATTTGTTTCTTTTACTCCTAGTTCCTCTTAAAATGAGCCTGTCCAAAGCTCTGTATCACCCAATAACTAGTAAAAATCTAGTAATCCATGAGAGCTATCAAAATAAACACTATTATTACTAGAGTTACCATTAACATCTAGATATACAAACAGATAAATAATTAGAATTATTAAAGCAAATGTTATAATTCAGGGATGGCACGGGAATGGCCAGTTTGCATCTTGAAGTTTTCTTATATTTTTCAGGCATGTTGCTAGTTGCATATATGTTACAGGCATTGTGAACAATTTCTAGGAATGACTTACAAACATTATACACATTGCCTAGGAATTGTTTACAATTCCTGATTTAACATTCTGCCTGTAACATAAATACCAGTTAAATTACAAGGAATTTGATCACACATTAGCATTAAATCAGAAGGCAGTATTTCTTCAGACTTGTCATATAACCAGAAAGTTGATGTGCATATTAAAAATGTAACACAGCATAGGTAATGGCCAAATAACCATTTTGTACTTTTTAAGACCCATATGCAAAAAAACTATGAATAAACCAACTGAATGAACCAAGGTGAGAAGAAAAATTTGATTCAGTGTTTTTAAAAGTAAGCTAATTTTATAACTGCTTACTGAATTGTATGACTTTAAGTCCAAACATAATAAATACATATAAAAATCTAACTGATTTTCTTACTTCAATGTTTTTTAAACAAATTGACTGCTAATTTAATATTTATTTTAAGAATATACCAGAACTTGTACATCCAAATGCATATTGTACTTTTCAAAGAAGTCCCCTTGGGGATGGACCTATCTATCTATCTATCTATCTATCTATCTATCTATCTATCTACCTATTTATGATTATGCTGTTATTGTTCAGAATATTTTTGAAATGTTTTTGGAGCTGCCTTCAGAGTCAGTTTATGAACTACACAATTAAAAGTCACATTACTTTCTATCATATTTCAAAAGGTGATGCATTCAATATACATAAGCTATACAATATATATTAGATACATAATTGATATAAACCAGATTCATCTGATAAATCAAAATATAGTCATATTATTATTAAAGGCTTTTCCCAAACCACCCTCTTGAGCCTTTTCTCAGGCTAGATTCAAGGCCATCTCCTCCCTCTCCACCCAACCCTGCCTCCCAGAAAGCATGTTCAGTTGAAAAGTATTGACCATAATTTGTTTCAAAAAGGTAAACTGAACTTGCCTCAATAATGTTTCTTGGAATATTGCATTTGGCCAGACTAGGTAGCTAGACTATAAGCTTCATAATACCAGGGACTTTTGTCTGCCTTATTCACTGCTATATCCCCAGTGCTGAGAACAATGTCTGGCATGTTGTAGTTGCCCAATAATTACTTGTGGAATGGATGGATGGATGAATTAAATTTCTTTAAGAGTCATTATGGATGACCAAATGTAGATGGGCAAATATGAAATAACAAGGGATGGCTATATTGAAAGTAAGACTAGGCTCCCAGTGACAATGAGTTCAATCTATCACTGGCAGTGGTTAACAAAAATCCTGGTAGTGGTTATAGCATGTCTCTGGATTAGGAGCCAGTTAGCTTGGTGAAATTTTAGAGGCTGGTGCCATGCCCCATGTGGACCAGTTTGTTTATATCATATTCCATTCACAGGTTAGGCCTCTGGTATAGGCCAGGTGATTTGCAAATAAGTGTCAATGGCATTTTAATTTCAAGGGTAGTTACTGAAACCCAGAGATCTAAAGTGGGTTGGGCTACATCACACAGCAAACTAATGAAGAGTGGAAGAGTTTGGGTTTGAGATAAGAGAAATATAATTCCAAGTTCCTGCACTGTTCTGGTATTTATTCTATTCCTAGCTAGAATTATAGTCCTGCAATCTTCCTTGATACTGCTACCTTCTACACATGCTAGAAAATAATTATCTTGAGGTATTCAACTTCTCAACTTATTTGGGAAAAACTCTCATTACCAATAGTAGTAGTAGTAGTAGTAGTAGTAGTAGTAGTAGTAGTAGTAGTAGTTCTCGTAGTTGTTGCATAGTTGTAGTAGTTTTAATAGTATTAGAAGAAGTGGTAAAGGTAAAAGTACTTCTAGTAGTAATGTTAATATTATTTAGGACTTGCTGAGTGCTTAATACATGATATGCACTATTCGAACTCTTCATATATTATATTTCCTTTTAGTCCTCTTCAGAAACCTACCAACTGAGCAATGTTATTGTCCTCATTTTACAAATGAGGAAACTGAGGCTCTTAGAGATTAAGTCAGCTAGTCAGGGGTCTATGCCCTTGCCTGCCTAAATCTAGCCAAGGCACTAAAAGAAGCCAAGGCACTGAAAGACAACAGAATGCTGTCGCCTTAGCATTAGCCTCTGTTATCTAATCCACCCTTCTTCTCCTGGCCCACAAGAAAGCTACAAGAAAAGATCTGAAAAGTCACCATAGTTCAAACCCTGAAGTGATTTGGTTCTACTTATAGCTTTCAATAATAATGGCTGTGAAGCAACACAATCCTCCTAGAGGCTGAACATCTGTTTTAAGACCTTGAGTATGTTTTTCTGGAATATTCCCTTAGAAATGTTTTTTGAACATTTGTTCAAACAAGTTAAGGTCTGGACACCCTCTCATGCCTTTCTTGAGTGGTTATATGCCAAGTATGACACGATCCTTCTGCATGTGGTTTTAGTTAGATGAAAACATTGTACATGCCTGAGACACTGGCAAGCCCTCTAGAGCTGCCCCTAGACCCCGACAAGCAGGCCCACTGACTAAATGGCAGCCATGGGGTGACTGGGCTAGGTCACCCCACAACCCTCACTGAGGAGGCAGCCTTTGCATGAGAGCTAGGACATCTGTGTTCTCCTAACCTTTATTTTGCCTCTACCTAGATATTTTCTGGTCTTTGGGACAGATTCCAGAAACACTCAATGGACTTCTTATGCATTGTGCTTAAGAGTTTCAGAATCTCTAAGCCCAAACCAGCTCAGTGCTGCTATGGCCTTACTTTCCTTACTACAAGTCACCTGAGCTCTATCTGATGTACCATGAAATCATTAGGAAACTGATTAATTATATTGGCAGGTGCTTTGGTGCACATAACTGGAAGGGACTACAATTCTAGACAGTTTTACAGCTTTGGCAGGATAAAAGTATACTCTGGATAGATTGAATGTCACCTCTTGGCCTGTTTGTGGGAGATGGCTGCAGAGCCCATCAGCAAAGCTGCCACATGGCCAAGTACATTGTGAGTGATGGAAACATGACTGTAGTAAGAGGCCAAGGCTGGTAATGAGGAGACACTAAAACCTAAGGGGAAATCCCTGAACTCCCAACATCTGTGATATGGATCAGATGAGGCTAGAGAGCAAAAAGCAACAGAAAGCATTCAGCTGATACAGATGTATTAAAAAAGAAACAAAGAAGATAAAATCTTATGTTGTGGCCAAGAGGAAAGCTACAGATGTTGGGTCTGTTTTAACATCCAAACTAGGAGATAAAATATACAATGGGAGTGCTTCAGAGTGAGACACAAATGTAATTATGCAACTATCTTAGTCCACTTAAAACTCTTGAAATTTCCTCCATCTATTATTTCAGGAAGTCCTACAAACTGATGCTATACCTTATTCATGTCTCTCATTCTTTTGTGTGTGTATGTGTTTCACAATTATTATTTTTTTGTTGGAGTTCAATTTGCCAACATATAGCATAACACCCAGTGCTCATCCCATCAAGTGCCCCCCTCAGGGCCGTCACCCAGTCACCCCCACCCCCTGCCCACCTCCCTTTCCACCACCCCTTGTTCATTTCCCAGAGTTAGGAGTCTCTCATGTTCTGTTTCCCTTTCTGATATTTCCCACTCATTTTTCTCCTTTCCCCTTTATTCCCTTTCACTATTTTTTATATTCCCCAAATGAATGAGACCATATAATGTTTGTCCTTCTCCGATTGACTTATTTCACTCAGCATAATACCCTCCAGTTCAATCCACGTCGAAGCAAAAGGTGGGTATTTGTCGTTTCTAATGGCTGAGTAATATTCCATTGTATACATATACCACATCTTCTTTATTCATGTCTCTCAATTAAAAAATGCACATGTACCAATATAAATTGAGAATATCACAATCCCATAAACTTAATCTAACACTACTGGTGGAGCTACTGGTGGGAAAAGAAACTAAGGTGAAGTTTTCTCTAGATTTTTATTGATTGAAGTTGATAAGGTTTAGAAGGAATGGACCAGATAAAAGGGTTATTAAAATGTTTGAAATGAGAAGTTATGAAAGCCTAAATAAAGGTGGTGGTAGTGAATATGCATAGGAATCTTTGCTCATGAGAGAGATTATGGAGGAATATCCACACAGTGTGGCAACTGACTGGATTTAGTGAGGTAATGGAAAAATCAGAGATATTGCCAAAGTTATTAGTCTTAGTGATTGGGGAAAAAATGGTGGTGCCAGCAATAGAAACAATGAATTCAGGAGAAAAAAAAAAGGTTTTAAAGGGAAGATAAATGAGTTTGAGGTGCCATATTGAGAGATGGAACAGGCCGTTTGAAATTCTAGTCTGGGACTCAGGAAAGGTTTGCACTACAGAAAAAAATTCAGGCAGGCATCATTTACCTTCTACTTCGTGTTAGTCCAAAACTTCTGGCTCCTAATCTCCACCAGGAGAGGCCATATATAAAAGGTATTTGAAACTTCCTTCTCTCTGCTTCTGCTGCTATTCCTCCCCACTCCTCAGATTCTTCTGTCCTATAATTATGTCTAGAATCTTACAATAGAGAAGTCTAGTTTGCCTCTTTGTCTATTCCAAGCATCCACCACAAATGTCTAGTTTTAAGCATGGTTCTTTATATTTCCAAACACATGTCTTTTGTGAGTAATACGTGATCCAAACAGATTATACTTATAGAAAGTTTCAATTGCTTTGAATATTATTTATACCAATGAAAAACTTGATATGCATAAGGAAAAAACCTAGAAAGGAAAGATAAGGTGAGTGCTACAGAGTTATGGCAACCATGTTTTCTGATGCAAAATATAAGGCATTGCTTTTTTCTTTTTAATTTAATTTTATTTTAATTTAATTAATTAATTAATTAATTAATTAATATATATCATTAGCTTTAGAGGTAGAGTTCAGTTATTCATCAGTTGCATATAACACCCAGTGCTTCTTAATCCATCGCCCAGTTACCCCATTCCCCTCACCTCCTCTCCAGCAACCCTCAGTTTGTTTCCTATAGTTGAGTCTCTTATGGTTTGTCTCCCTCTCTGATTTTCTAGTGAGAAAAAAAAAAAGATGTTCTGAAATCCTTTCTGATTGAATGAGGCAGTTTAGGAGATTTAATTCGAATAGTGAAACATTGCAATTACCAGGATATTTGGATTGTTTCTAGAAAAAATTGGACAAGATATTTATCCTGGAAAATCTGGAAAGTACATAGAGTAAAATACTTATAACACAATGCACAAATTCATATTTTGCTTTTGTACTGTAAAATTATTTTCTTTTATATTCCTTAACTTTCTGTTTATGATATCTGACAGTCTTGGTATTTCTCACTCTCTAAAGAACTTTGAGGACCCAAAGTATTGAAGGTCAGAGTGAGAAGGTACCTTGGAATTCAGTTCACCCAACTACTTTTTTTAATATAAGAAAACTTAAGGTCAGAATTAATTAAGAAATTAATTTCCCAAGGTCACACATCAAGTCAATGACAGAACTGGGACTAGAATCCAAGTATCTTGACCTCCCAAACATCTTCTTTCCAAATACCAAAGCTTGATTTGAGCAGTAGGTTTTCCACTCTCTCTTCTTTACATCTCATCTCTACCCTTTGCCTTGGAAATCCCTGAAGGAATGGGGCACACTGCTAAGAGTGCAGAACCTCCAATACCTGCTATCTCAAATTACTTTGACCTACAGCAAGCAGTACCCCCTTCCCTCACCCAGACATCTTTCCTTCTATCAGGCAAAACACGCACACATCTGTTATAGCAGATGTCTTAGGGCCAAATGGGACATCCAGGAGAAACACAGGTGGAATTTGGATACCTGATATACCCAGAATTGCATTCCTAGATGATTACAGGTTGCATACACCAAAACTGCTGGAATGTCAGCACATTTCATGCTTTCCAAGCTTCTTTCAAAATTATTGGAAGGGCCAAAACTCTTATTTAGAACAAATATTCAATATAGGGA
This sequence comes from Canis aureus, assembly GCF_053574225.1. NCBI lineage: Eukaryota > Metazoa > Chordata > Mammalia > Carnivora > Canidae > Canis > Canis aureus. The sequence continues at coordinate 64,779,268 of NC_135649.1, read as the reverse complement.
AAAAATTCATTGATGGTTACACCTCATTCCTTGAAGTTTGTTCAACTCTTCCCTAGGGGTAAGCAGGAAAATAATATTACTTTGTATATCTTGCAAGAAGTGACTTACCCAAAATCAGGATAATAGGGCTGGAACCCACAACTTACACTCCACATATCTAAGATCTCTTTATTCTCTATGGCCTCCTAAGCCATAGAGAGCCTAAGCCTGTCAGAAAAACCAGTGGCCAAGAATGGAACAGGGGTGGCTCACACTCCCTCATGCATGACTTCTTTACATGGAGCAAGCTCCTATAATCCCATTAACCATGCAAGACACTTTAGAATTTTCCCTTCTGAGATTATGAGTTTTTGTGCTTCTTGAAGAAGGGACTATAGGTTATATAAGTCTCTGAGTTATCTACAGGGCCTAGGATGTGTCCATTAAGTATATCACAAACATTCAAATAAATATATATGGAACTAAACTGAAAGAGTAAGCATAATAGGAGATTAGAACAGAAAAACAGGCCAGGACCAGAGTATGGAGGACTCTGAGCGACATTCTTGGAATCTATCATTTTCAATATAGTCTGTGACTGTGCATCTTCGTGTGTCATGTAAAACAGAACATTTTCAACATTGCAGTATAACTCCATGACAAGTAGGAATTTTGAAAACTATTCTCCTCTTTAGTTCAGTGCCTCTATAAGAAGTATTCAGGCTTCTTTTAATATATGAGGAACTCATAATTCCTAAGCAATCACTCTAATATGTCGCAAGCAATTTGACTGAAGTATTGCATATACTGTGGGCTTGAGACCAAGTGTGAGAAACTCTACCCCCTAAGAAAAACCATTGAGGCAGCTTAAGGTAATGGAAACTGGTACTTTGGACTAAACCTGTCTCTTTCCATTTCTGTTTTTGGTGCCTGGATAATGCCTTTGAAGAAAAAAACAAACAGCATGTAGCTTTGATACTTTGGAGTTAAAGAGGGAAGAAAGACAAAATGGAAAGGATTCGGAGTATGTTCTAGTCTTTAATACAGGTCCCAACTGAGACCTTAAGAGTAACTTACAAAGGACACTTTAAAATTAGGGGATCCCACAGGCCAGTATGTTCCATTGTCACAATCTAGGTTAGGATATCTGCTTTCTAGAGAAATATAAGAAAAGACAAGAGAAAATTTTCAGAAATAAGCACAAAACAAGTAATAAAATGGCAATAAATACCTATGTATCAATTACTTTGAAAGTAAATAAACTAAATGCTCCAAACAAAAGACATAAGGTGATAGAAAATATTGAAAAAACAAGACCCATGTATATGCTGCCTACAAGAGACCCATTATAGATGAAAAGACACCCAAAGATTGAAAATGAGAGGATGGAGAAACATTTATCATGCAAATGGATATAAATCTTTATAGCAGCACTACCACACTATTCAAAATATGTAAATAGTCCAAATGTCTGCCAACTGATGAAGAGATAGAGATGTGTTTTATATATATAATATATATAATGGAATATTACATAGTCATCAAAAATAATGAAATCAGCATTTGCAATGATATGGATGGAACTAGAGTGTATTATGCTAAGCAAAATAAGTTAGAGAAAGACAAATACCATATGATTTCACTCATATGTGGAATTTAAGAAACAGAACATATGAACATAGGGGAAGGGAAGGAAAAATAAATTAAGATAAAGACAGGGAAGCAAACCATAAGCAACTCTTAACAATAGGTAACAAACTGAGGGTTACTTGAGGGGAGGTAGGTAGGAGGTTGAGGTAATTGGGTGATGTGTCTTAAGGAGGGAACTTGATGTAACAAGCAAAAGGTGTTATATGCAACTGGTGAATCACTAAATTCTACCCTTCAAACTAATACTACACTACATGTAAACTAACCTGAATTTAAATAAAATCTTGAATGAAAAATAAAAAGCCAGAGTAGCATACTTATATTGAACAAAATAGACTTTAAAACAAAGAATGTGGGGATCCCTGGGAGGCTCAGTGGTTTGGCGCCTGCATTCAGCCCAGAGCGTAATCCTGGAGTCCTGGGATCGAGATCGAGTCCCACATCAGGTTCCCTGCACAGAGCCTGCTTCTCCCTCTGCCTGTGTCTCTGCCTCTCTTTCTCTCTCTCTCTCTCTCTCTTTCTGTGTCTCTCGTGAATAAATAAATAAAATCTTAAAAAAAAAAAAGAGGGCAGTCCGGGTGGCTCAGTGGTTTAGCGCCGCTTTCAGCCCAGGGCGTGATCCCAGAGTCCTGGGATCGAGTCCGGCAGCAGGCTCCCTGCATGGAGCCTGCTTCTCCCTCTGCCTGTGTCTCTGCCTCTCTCTCTCTCTCTCTCTCTCTCAATCTCATAAATAAATAAAATCTTAAAAAAAATAAAAATAAAATAAAATAATAAAAAATAAAAAAACAAAGAATGTAACAAGAGACAAAGAAGGACACTATATAATAATAAAGGGAACACTTCAACAAGAAGATATGACAATTATAAATATTTATACACTCAACATAGGAGCACTCAGATACATAAACTGTTAATAACAAACATAAAGGAATTAGTAATACAATAAAAGGGGATTTTATTACCTCACATCAATAGACAGATTATCTAAACAGAACATCAACAAGGAAACAATGGCTTTGACTGACACAATGGAAGAGATGGTAGGTAAGATGAGAGGTATTCAGAACATTCCATCCTAAAACAGCAGAATACACATTCTTCTCAAGTGCACATGGAATATTCTCCAGAACAGATCACATATTAACCCACAAAACAAACCTCAACAAATTCAAAAAGATCAAAATCATACCCTGCATATTTTCTGACCACATCACCATGAAACTAGAAGTAAACCACAAGAAAAAAATCTGAAAAGATGACAAATATATGGAGCTTAAAAAACATGCTACTGAATTATGAACAGGCCAACAGAAAATCAAAGAAGAAATTAAACAATACATGGAAACAAATCAAAATGTAAACACAACAGCCCAAGTCCTCTAGGATGCAGCAAAAGTGGTTCTAAGAGAGTAGTTTATAGCAATACAGGTCTACCTCAAGAAGCAAGAAAAAAATCCCAAATAAATAACCTAATTTTATACCTCATGGAGCTAGAAAAAGAACAAACAAAAACTACAGTCAACAGAAAGAAGGAAATAATAAAGATTAGAGCCAAAATAAATGATATAGAAACTTTAAAAATAATAGATCAATGAAACCAGGGGTTAGTTTCTTTTAAAAAAATCAATAAAATTGACAAAATTCTAGCTAGGTTTATCAAGAAAAAAAGAGAAAGTACTCAAATAAAAGTACAAATGAGAGAGGAGAAATAACAACCAATACTACAGAAATACAAATGATCATAAGAGAATATTATGAAAATCTACATGCTAACAAATTGGAAAATTTATTTATTTATTTTTTAATTTTTATTTATTTATGATAGTCACACAGAGAGAGAGAGAGAGGGAGAGGCAGAGACACAGGCAGAGGGAGAAGCAGGCTCCATGCACCGGGAGCCCAACGTGGGATTCGATCCCTGGTCTCCAGGATCGCGCCCTGGGCCAAAGGCAGGCGCCTAACCCCTGCGCCACCCAGGAATCCCCAAATTGGAAAATTTAAAAGAAATGGATAAATTCCTAGAAACATATAAACCATCAAAACTGAAACAGGAGGAAAGAAAAAAGTTCAACAGACTAATAGCCAGCAAAGAAATGGAGCCAGTGGGACACCTGGGTGGCTCAGTGGTTGGACGTCTGCCTTCATCTCGGGGCGTGATCCCAGGGTCCCAGAATCAAGTCCCGACTTGGGCTCCCTGCATGGAGCCTGCTTCTCCTCCCTCTTCCCGTGTCTCTGTCTCTGTGTGTGTGTGTCTCTAGTGAATAAACAACAACAACAAAAAAGAAACTGATCCAGTAATCAAAAAATTCCAAACAAACAAAAGTCCAGGGCCCGATAGCTTCAAAGGCGGATTCTATCAAACATTTATTTTTTTAATAATTAGCCAACATACAGAATAACACCCAGTGCCCCCCTCAGTGCCCGTCACCCATTCACTCCACTCCCCCGCCCTCCTCCCTTTCCATCACCCCTAGTTTGTTTCCCAGAGTTAGGAGTCTTCATGTTCTGTCTCCCTTTCTGATATTTCGTATCCATTTCTTCTCCCTGCCCTTCTATTCCCGTTCACTATTATTTATATTCCCCAAATGAATGAGAACATATAATGTTTGTCCTTCTCCGATTGACTCATTTCACTCAGCATAATACCCTCCAGTTCCATCAACCTTGAAGCAAATGGTGGATATTTGTCATTTCTAATGGCTGAGTAATATTCCATTGTATACATAAACCACATCTTCTTTATCCATTCATCTTTCGATGGACACCGAGGCTCCTTCCACAGTTTACTATTGTGGACATTGCTGCTAGAAACATTGGGGTGCAGGTGTCCCGGCGTTTCATTGCATCTGAATCTTTGAGGTAAATCCCCAGCAGTGCAATTGCTGGGTCGTAGGGCATGTCTATTTTTAACTCTTTGAGGAACTTCCACCCAGTTTTCCAGATTGGCTGCACCATTTCACATTCCCACCAACAGTGTAAGAGGGTTCCCTTTTCTCCGCATCCTCTCCAACATTTGTGGTTTCCTGCCTTGTTAATTTGCCCCATTCTCACTGGTGTGAGGTGGTATCTCATTGCGGTTTTGATTTGTATTTCCCTGAATACCTAGGAATAAACCTGACTAAAGAGGTAAAGGATCTATACCCTGAAAACTATAGAACACTTCTGAAAGAAATTGAGGAAGACACAAAGAGATGGAAAAATATTCCATGCTCATGGATTGGCAGAACTAATATTGTGAAAATGTCAATGCTACCCAGGGCAATTTACAAGTTTAATGCAATCCCTATCAAAATACCATGGACTTTCTTCAGAGAGTTAGAACAAATTATTTTAAGATTTGTGTGGAATCAGAAAAGATCCCGAATTTTAAAAAAAGAAAACCATATCTGGTGGCATCACAATGCCAGATTTCAGGTTGTACTACAAAGCTGTGGTCATCAAGACAGTGTGGTACTGGCACAAAAACAGACACATAGATCAATGGAACAGAATAGAGAATCCAGAAGTGGACTCTGAACCTTATGGTCAACTAATCTTTGATAAAGGAGGAAAGACTATCCACTGGAAGACAGTCTCTTCAATAAATGGTGCCGTGAAAAATGGACATCCACATGCAGAAGAATGAAACTAGACCACTCTTTTGCACCATACACAAAGATAAACTCAAAATGGATGAAAGATCTAAGTGTGAGACCAGATTCCATTAAATCCTAGAGGAGAACACAAGAGACACCCTTTTTGAGTTCGGCCACAGTAACTTCTTGCAAGATACACCCACGAAGGCAAAAGAAACAAAAGCAAAAATGAACTGTTGGGACTTCATCAAGATAAGAAGCTTTTGCACAGCAAAGGATACAGTCAACAAAACTAAAAGTCCACCTACAGAATGGGAGAAGATATTTGCAAATGACATATCAGATAAAGGGCTAGTTTCCAAGATCTATAAAGAACTTATTAAACTCAACGGCAAAGAAACAAACAATCCAATCATGAAATGGGCAAAGACATGAACAGAAATCTCACAGAGGAAGACATAGACATGGCCAACACGCACGTGAGAAAATGCTCTGCATCACTTGCCATCAGGGAAATACAAATCTATCAAACATTTAAAGAAAAGTTAATACATATTTTTCTCAAACCTTTACAAAAAATAAGAAAGGGACGAAAACATACAAATTCATTCTATGAGGCCAGCATTACCCTGATACCAAAATCAGATAAAGACACCACTGAAAAAGAAAACTATAGTTCAATATCCCTGATGAACATAGATGCAAAAGTTCTCAATAAGTTACTAGGAAGCCAAATTCAACAATACATTTAAAAAGTCATTCACCACAATCAAATGGGATTTATTTCTAGGTTGCAAAGGTCGTTAAATATTTGCAAATCAATCAATGTGATATGTCACATCAATAAGAGAAAGGATAAGAACAATGAAGAAAAAAGCACCTATCCATTCATGATAAAAATCATCAACAAAATAGGCTTAGAGGGAATATGCCTCAACATAATAAAGCCCATCTGTGAAAAATCCACTGGTAACAGTATGGAAGTATCCAATTACTATATGGTACACCCGAAACTAATATAACACTGTATGTAAACTGGAATTAAAAACTTAAAAAAAGAATGCTCTTTAGACTAAAATATTGGACTATGTCCTTTCTCCTTGTCTTTTCCTACATCCCAAATTTTCTGTAGTCTATTATCAAGATGATATCTGTCAAACAATTGATTTACTACAGTGTTGAAAATTAAACAGTGAAGATTAAAGGTAAGTAAGTTGCAGGCATATAGCATAGTGAACTATTACAGTTTTAAATGCCCTCATTATAGGAAAAGGAAGAGCATTTATAAGAATAATCAACATTTATATAAACTATTGCCATCCTCAAAGATCATTTTTTTTTAATTGGCGTTCACAACACTAAGAGGTAGATATTTGTATTAGTCTGGTGGACCTGCCATTAAAAAAAAAATACCACAGGGGATCCCTGGGTGGCTCAGCGGTTTAGCGCCTGCCTTCAGCCCAGGGTGTGATCCTGGAGTCCCTGGATCGAGTCCTACGTCGGGTTCCCTGCATGGAGCCTGCTTCTCCCTCTGCCTGTGTCTCTGTCTCTGTCTGTCTGTCTCTCTCTCATAAATAAATAATAAATACATACATACATACATACCACAGACTGGGTGGCTTAAGCAACACAAATTTATTTTCACACAGTTGTGAAAGATAGAAGTCCAGGAGCAAGGTGCCAAGGATGGTGAGATCTTTCTTCCTGGCTTGTAGATGGCTGCCTTCTTATTATGTCCTCACATGGCCTCTCCTTTGTGCTTGTGCAGAGAGAGTAGCCTACAGTGTCTCTTCTTATGAGGTCACCAATCCTCTAGTATATTAGGAGGCATTTATGCCTCATTTAATCTTAGTTACCTCCCTTAAGGTTCTATCTTCAAGTACAGTCACATGGTATGGGTTAGGACATCAATATGTGAATTTTGGAGGGATACAGTTCAGTCCACAATAGTGTTATTAACCACACTGTACTAATGAAGAAACTGAGACCCAAAGACGTTTAGGGATTTGTATGTACTAATAAGTAATATAAGCCAAGACTAAAACTCTAGTCTTGTGTCCTTTCTATTATATCATGTTACATTATTCATTAAGAGATATTCTTTCTCCGTCTACCTTCTATTATAGAAATTTGGTGTATGTTCTTTTTAAAATATTTGGTAGAATTCGCCAGTGGAACCATCTGTGTCTGGGACCTTCTGTTTTGGAAGTTTATTATTGGTTCAATTTCTTTACTAGACACAGGCTTATTCAGATTCTCTCTCTTCCTGTGTGAGTTTTGGTAGATTGTGTCTTTCAAGGAATAGGTCCATCTCATCTAGTTTATAAAATTTGTGGTCACAGAGTTGTTCATAATATTCCCTTATTGTCTTTTAAATATTCGTTGGATTGGTAGTGATGATCACTTTTTCATTTGAAATATTAGCAATTTGTGTCTTCTATTTTCTTAGCCTGGGTAGAAGTTTATCAAATTTATTATTTTTTTCAAAGAAATAGCTTTCAGTTTTGTTAATTTTCTCCATCGATTTCTTATTCTCAATTTCATTGATTTCTGCTTTAATTTTCATTACTTCATTACTTCACCTCATATTGTATTTAATTTGCACTTTTCCTAGTTTTCTAAGGTGGAAACTTAAATTATTGATTTTAGATCTTTCTTCTTTTCTAAGATATGAATTCACTAGGATAAATTTTCCTCTGAGTGCTGCTTTTGCTGTATCTCACAAATTTTGATGTTATACTTTTTCATGTAATGTGAAATATTTTAAAATGTCTCATGAAAATTCTTTGGTCTATGTGTTGTGTACATAAAAATTCTTTGGTCTATGTGTTGTGTAATAGTCAAGTATTTCAGCGTTTTCCAACCATTTTTCTGTTATTAATTTTTAGTTTAATTCCACTGAGATCTGAGAACATACTTTTTTAATTTCTATTCCTGGAAAAGGTATGTTTTATTTATATTTACTTATTCCTGGTTAAGGTATGTTTTATGACCCATGATGTGGGTTTATCTTGGAAAATGTTCTGCATGAGCTAGAGAAGAATGTACATTCTTCTGTTACTGAATAAAGTATCCTATAAAATCCTTATATAATTTGGTAATCCAGTTGATTGATAGTGCTGTTCAATTCAATTGTGTCCTTACGGATTTCCTGCCTGTTGGATCTATCACGTACTGATAGACAGGAGTTGAAATCTCCAACTATAATAGTGAATTCTTCTATTTTTCCTTATAGTTCTGTAAATTTTTGTCTCATGTATTTTGATGCTTTGTTGTGAGATGCGTGCATATTAGGGATTTTATGTGTTCTTGGAGTATTGACCCCTTCATCATTATATAATGCCCCTGTTTATCCCTGATAATTTCCGTTACTTTGAAGTCATCTTTGTCTTTTTTATTTTAATAAATATATATTTTATTATAGCTCTTCCAGCATTCTTTTGATTATGTTGGCATGGTATATCTTTCTCTATTCCTTTACTTTTATTATATCTTTGTCTTTATATTTAAAGTGGGTTTCCTGTAACAGTTGAGTCTTTTTTTTAAAACCCACTCTAAAAGACTGTCTTTAAACTTTTTTATTTGACTAAAGTTGATACACAATGTTACATTAGTTTCAGGTGTACTGCACAGTGATTTAATTTCTCTGTACCTTATGCTATGCTTACAATCGGTGTGGCTGTCATCTGTCACTATTCAATACTATTACAATATTATTGACTATATTCCCTGTGTTGTGCTTTTTATTTCATGACTTACTCATTCTATAACTGGAAGCCTGTATCTTCCACTCCCTTTCACCCATTTTGCCCATTTCCCTCCTTCCCTCTGACAATAATCAGTTTATTCTCTGTATTTATAGGTCTGATTCTGTTTTTGTTTGTTTATTCATTTGTGTTATTTTTCAGATCTCACATATGAGTGAAATCATATGGCATTTGTCTTTTTCTGTCAGACTCATTTCACTTATCATAATACCCTCTAGGTACATATATATTATTGCAAATGTCAAGATCTCATCCCTTTCATGGCTGTATAATATTCATTTATACATATGCCACATCTGCTTTATCCATTCATCTATTGATGGACACTTAGGTTGCTTCCATCTCTTGGCTATTATCAACAATGCTGCAACAAATTTAGGGGGTGGATATATCTTTTTGAATTACTGTTAAGATTGTATTTTAATTGGGGTATTTGGACCATTGACATATAAAGTGATTATGAGATAGTTGGATTAATATCTACCATATTTGTTACTGTTTTCTATGTGTTGCTTTGGTTGTTTCTTTTTTGTTATGCTATTTAAGCCTTCTCTGGTCTTAAACATTTCATATTCCATTTTCTTTCCTTTTAGCATATCAATTGTACTTCTTTTACCTTTTTTAGTAGTGGCCCTAGAAGTTGCAATTTACATTTATAACTAATCCTAGTACAGAGTACATCCAAGCACAATGAATACAACACTGTTTGTTAACTAAAATAAAAAAATCTTTTAAATACACACCCTCCAAAAAAATCACAAATAATGCTATACCACTTCACAGGTAGTACAAATATCTTAAAACAAAGCATTCTCAATTCATTCTCCCTATCTTTTATAACATTGGTGTCATTAATTTCACTTATGCATAAACTATAATTACCAAATGCAGTTACTTTATTATTTTGAACAGTTATATATCAGATAAATCAAGAATAAAAAATAATATATTCTATTTTACCTCCATTTATTCCTTCTCTATTACTCTTTCTTAATGGAGATCCAAGTTTTTGACCTTGGATCATTTTCCTTATTTCTGATGAACTTCTGAGCATATCTACTGGTGATACATTCCTCAGCTTTTATCTAGAAAGATTTTATTTCTCTTTCAATTTTGAGGAATAATTTCCCTGGATACAGAACTCTAGGTTTGTGGGCTTTATTTTTCAATACTTGAAATATTTCATTCCATTCTTCTTGTTAGCATAGTTTTTGAAGAGAAATCTGATGTAATTCTTACCCTTGCTCCTCTATAGGTAAGGTGTTTTGTTCATCTGTCTTCTTTCAGGATTTTCCTTTGTCTTTCATTTTCTCCAGTTTGATTATGATATGCCAAGGAATATATTTTTTGGTATTTACCTTGTTTGGTGTTCTGTGAGATTCCTGCATCTTCAGATTGTTATCTCATTAGTTTTAGAAAATTTGCAGTCATTGTTAGTTTGAATATTTCTTCTGCTCTTTTCTCTCTTCTACTAGTATTTGCATTGTGTATATTTTACACCTTTTGTAATTGTCCCACAGATTTCATATTCTGTTCTGTCTTTATCATTATTTTTCTTGTTTGCATTTTACTCCTACAAGTTCTTATTGACAATCCTTCAAATTCATTGATTCTTTCTTCAGCCTATATTTTGATCTATCAAATATTCTTCTTTATTTCTGTTACTTTTTTTATTCCTAACACTTGCTGATATACATCTGTTCTTGCATGCTGTCCATTTTTTCCATTACAGCACTTACCATATTAATATAGTTGCTTTATATTTTCAGTATGATAATTCTAACATCTCTGTTATATTTGAGTCTGGTTCTGGTACTTGCTCTGTCTCTTCCAACTGTGTTTTTTGTTTTTTTCTTTGAATGTCTGATTTTTTACTAATAGTCAGTCATGATTTACTAAGTAAAAGGAATTTAGGTAAACAGGCTTTTAGTGTGAGGTTTTATGTCTATCTGGTAGATGTTTGACTGTGTTTACCATTTGCTTTAGCTGTAGATCTCAGAGCCTAAAATTTCTTCTGATCAATTTGTTTTTTTACTTCTCTCTTCTGTTAATACTTCTTAAATAACATCTGAGACACAGTTCTTTTTTTTTTAAAGATTTTACTTATTTATTCATGAGAGACACAGAGAGAGAGAGAGAGAGAGAATGAGGCAGAGACACAGGCAGAGGGAGAAGCAGGCTCCATGTGGGGAGCCTGACGTGGGACTTGACCCCGGGTCTCCGGGATCATGCCCTGGACTGAAAGTGGGACTAAACCGCTAAGCCACCAGGGCTGCGCTGAGACACAGTTCTTTCAGCTGCATTCCTCTGTTATTATACAGATGCACTATTGATGTAATGGTAAGGTGTGGGGAGAAGGGAAGCATTCTATAGTCCTATGATTAAGGCTCAGTCTTTTAGTGAACCTCCATTACTAAGCCATAATCTTCACAAGTGCTTCTTAGTTTTTACCTCCCCTTAGGTGAGACAAGAAGGCTAGAGGTGGGGGGCTGGAGTTTGGTATTTCCTTTCCCTCAGGTCACATTGGCTCTGGTAAAATCCCAGTCAGTTTGGCTCTGTTAGAATAGTTTCCTTTGAGGGCAGGCCTTGTTAAAAAGAGCAGAATTTTCTGGGCATAGTTTAAAATGGTTACTTTCCCCCTTCCTCTGCTGGAAGCACAAGGGAATTTTTTTTTTTTTAGATCCTCACTGTGAAAATGTGGTAGGGCTCCTAGAGATAAAAATAATGAAAATATGGGAGCTCCCCTAAAACTGGTCCCCTCAGGAGTTTTTAACTCACAAGCTTGTCCACACTGAGCCTCTAGCCATGTGTCAATTACAGTTTGTTTTCCTAACCCAGTATCACTTCCAGTGGCAGTTTCTGCTCCTGGTCTTAGCTCTAATAAGTTGTGATTCTCTGTATTCCCCTGTCTGACTATCCAATGAGGGGTGTAGCAGTTTACTCTGAGATCTTAATTCTCCAGTGAATATAAGGTCTATTGATGTTTAGTTTGTTTCTTTTTCCTTGTTATGAGAACAGGAGTGATGACTCCCACTCTTTACATGCCAGAGGAGACACCAGAAGTTTCATGTTGTCCCAACATACAAAATCCTATTTTTCCAGTTCCAGCCACTTTTAGCTCTGAGCTCTTTAGTTTGTTCTTGGAATCCCTAGTCCCAAGAAACCCTCAAGCCTATCTTGCTCTGTTTTAACCTCCCTTCACTCTATATCTTATCTTTTTTTCAGACCAAAACTGCCCAGGCTTTACCAACAATATCTACCACCTACTAGAAGCTACAATTAAAATATTTGTATTGCTTTATTGGGTATTTACCCAAAGAAAAAGAAAACACTAATTCAAAAATATATAAGATATATGCAGCCCTGTTTATCACAGCATAATTTACACTACCAAAATTATGGAATCAACTCAAGTGTCCACTGATAGATGAATGGATAAAGATGTGATATATATGTATAATGGAATATTAGCCATAAAAAATAATGAAATGCTGTCATTTACAACAACATGGATGCACCTAGAGGGTAAAATGCTAAATGAAATAGGTTAAAGAAAGACAAATACCATATGATTTCACTCATACGAGGAACTTAAGGGAAAAATAAACAAATTAAAAACACACACAAAAAAGACTCTTCAATATACACAATAAACTGGTGGTTGCCAGAGTGGAGGTGGGTGGGGATGGGTGAAATAGATAAAGGGTATTAAGAATACGCTTAACTTGATGTGGACTAAGAAATGTATAGAATTGTTACATCATTATGCTGTTCACCTGAAAGTAATAAAAAATTTTATGTTGCTCCATTATTGGTTTTGTTTCAAGTCCATTAATTATTTCTGTGTACTAATTCAAAGACCTTGTTTATTTATATTTTTGTATTGCCTATAAATTTTGGCACATAGTAGATATGACGAAAATAGGAAATTTCTTTGAAAGGAATTTGTCTAATGAGTCAGGCAAATGCTCTAATGTGTATGATCAATTCCATGTGTTTGGAGAGAGCCTTATGTTTGGGATGATCAAGAAAGGCTTCATGATGGAGGCTGAAATTAAATCTTGCCCTGAAGAATGAATAGGGTTTATATCAATTGAGAGAATGAAATGGCATTTCAGATTTTGGGCACAGCATGAGAAAAAGTGCAGAGACAGGTTAAGAAAAAAACATCCACTTCTGAGGGACATATTCTGTCAGCTGTTAAGACCTGTTATTGGGATAAGCTTGGGTGACTTGAAAGTTTTGAAAATATTAACATTCTTCAGAATTGATTAAGTATGGCTACATGGAGATATTTTGTGATATTGAGAAGATCTCAAGTTCCTATGTTGGCCCAGGGAGAGGCATATATGTAGGAGAATTTGTTAACTGAATTTTGAAGAGATAAAGCAACTTCTTCAGTATCACCCAGTACGATGTAGAGCCAGAATTCAAATACAGATATGTCTAACTTTAAAATATCTTATTATTTAAATAACACTGCATTTTGTCTAAATAAGAGAAGTCCAAAAATGGAATGGGCTACCTTGTAAGTGACTGGCCACCTTGACCTCCAAGTGTGTAACCAGAGTCTGGATAACTATCAGAAAAATTTCACAGAAGTGATTAAAACATGGAAATTAAGGAATGGGGTGTACTTTCTGTTTAACTATTAAAGATCCAAGAGGAGTTAAAATGGTGGAGGAGTAGGAGGACCAGACTTGAGCTTGCCTCATCCCTCAAACACAGCTAGATAAATATCAAATAATTTGGAACATCCAAGAAATCAATATGAGGACTGAGAGAACAAGACTGCACATCTACAAGTAGAAAAATGACCAACCTGTGGAAGGTAGAAGCTGTGGAGAGTTGATTTCAGACAGAAAAGAACTGCAGGTGCCGGGAAGGGTATGGAGCCCTGATCATGGAGAGAAGAGTAAGAGACAAAGAGAGAGAAAAAGAGTGAAGCAGCAGGAAGAGGGGTGCACAAGAAAGACTTCCTCAAAACTATTGACTGGAGAGAGGAGGAGGGCTGACTACTGCAAGTTATTATAAGCAGCAGAGCACAAAGTCTGAAGTTTTAGAAGTCCACATCATTGATGAAGTTATCCCTGGCAGGCTTAGAGATGCTCCTGCAGGAAAGAAGGGCGGAAACCTAGGAGTTAGCAGCATGGTTTAAGGATCTCCTGGATCACAAAGGGAGAAACAGTTCCCCTTCTTGGAATGCATTTGTGACTGATGTCACAGCCTCCCTGGGAACAAAAGAACTGGCAGTGCCAATGTGCCGCTTGTTTCCTAGTATAGGAACAAAGACACCAACTGAAGGAAACAAACCTTGGTGCTGGCTTTTTGTTGCATTTCACTATAAACTGCAAACCACTGTACAGTTATGTGACCATTTTTCTGGGACAAAGTGACAAATGGCAAAAGCGCAGTGAGACCTTCACCCAAAGGATCAGGATTGGTCTGTGCTACATGGGTCTCTAAAATTTGGAGTTTTAAAACCCAGCTGTGTCTGAGATAAAACACAGTACTCCGGGGATCCCTGGGTGGCTCAGCGGTTTAGCGCCTGCCTTTGGCCCAGGGCGCGATCCTGGAGTCCCAGGATCGAGTCTCACATAGGGTTCCTGGCATGAAGCCTGCTTCTCCCTCCTCCTGTGTCTCTGCCTCTCTCTCTCTCTCTCTGTCTATCATGAACAAACAAATAAATAAATCTTAAAAAAAAAAACATAGTACTTCACCACATGACAGGAAGACAACTCAGACATAGATAAGATGAAGGCAGGGATTTGACAGAAGCCAACTACAAAAGAGGGGTAATTGTTTGCTTCCTGAAGAGTGTCAAACCTAAACTCCTCACTCCAGGAATGAAAGAAATAAGGAACTCCACTCCCCCCCCCCCCGGCCCATCAGCACTGACCAAATTCAGTGAGTAACACAGCACTCCCCGCTCCCCCCGTGGAGACTAGAGCCATTTACAACAAGCCCCATTCCCATGTACCCCAGAGGTGCATCTCTGCTAGAGCAAGTCCTCTTGAGAATCAGTGCAACAGGCCCCTCCCCCAGAAGACTACCACAAAAACCTCACAGGCACCAAGTCTACCCATCATAGAGTACTGCAAAGCTTCAGCTCTGTAGGAAATAGGATCTGTAGGAAATAGGATCTCTCTCTCTCTCTCTCTCTCTCTGATCTACCTTCTTTAACAAGTAGACCAGGGATCCCTGGGTGGCGCAGCGGTTTGGCGCCTGCCTTTGGCCCAGGGCGCGATCCTGGAGACCCGGGATCGAATCCCACATCGGGCTCCCGGTGCATGGAGCCTGCTTCTCCCTCTGCCTGTGTCTCTGCCTCTCTCTCTCTCTCTGTGACTATCATAAGTAAATAAATAAAAAATTTAAAAAAAAAAAAGGATCACATTCCTAAAAAAAAAAAAAAAAAAACAAGTAGACCAAAATATACCTAATTAAAACTTGCCACACAGTGGACAGGGTCCAAACACTCCCCACTGCAGGCAAGAAGGAACTCTGCAGAGGACGGTTTTGAGGGTAGGACCAGCCAAAACCAACAGCAGAGTGCATATAGGACCACCCCTTTTTTGAACCTCTTCTTAATATAGCCATTATTCTCAGGAGCAGTAATATAGCAGGCTTTCCTAACAATCACACAAAAAACAGTGATCTAAACAAAATGATAAGGTGGAGGAATACACCCCAAAAGAAAGAACAGGAAAAAGTCACTGTCAGAGATTTAATCAATACAGATATAAGTAAGATGTCTGAAATAGAATACAGAAAAACAATTATGAGGATATTAACTTGGCTTGGAAAAAGCATAGTGAACACTAGAGAATCCCTTACTACAGAAGTAAAAGAACTAAAAGCCAGTCAGACAAAAATTAAAAATGCTATAACTGAGATGCAAATCCAACTGGATTCCATGATAACACAAATGGAAGAAGTAAAAGAACCAATCAGTGATATAGAAGATAAAACTATGGAAAATAATAAAGCTAAAAAGAAGAGGGAATGAAAAATATTGTATCACAGATGAACACTTAGGGAATTCAGCAACTCCTTAAAGCATAACATTCTTATTACAGGAGTCCCAGAAGAAGAAGAGAGAAAAAACGGGGGCAGGTTTATGTAAGTAAATTATAGCTAAAAGCTTCACTAATTTGGGTAGGACACAACATTGAAATCCAAGGACAGAGAACTCCCACTAAATTCAACAAAAGCCAAGTGCCATCAAGACATATCATAGTCAAATACACAAAATATACAGACAAGGAAAGAATCCTGAAAGCAGCAAGGGGGAAAAAGTCCTTAAGCCACAACAGAAAATAGATCAGGTTAATAACAGATCTGTCCAAGGAAACTTGGACCAAAATAAAGAAGCATGATATATTCAATGTGTTGAATGGGAAAAAAAATGCAGCCAACAATATCTCATCCAGCAAGACTATCATTCAAAATAGAAGGAGAGATACAGTTCCCCAAATAAAAACTAAAGGAGTTCATGACCACTAAACCAGCACTGCAAGAAACATTAAAGGGGATGCTTTGAGTGGGGGACAAAAGAATAAAAGCAACAAAGACTAGAAAGGAACGGAGCACATCACTAGAAACATCAACTTTACCGATAACACAATGGCACTAAGTCCATCTTTCAAAAATCACTTTCAAAGTAAATGGACTAAATGCTCCAAACAAAAGACAAAGGACATCAGAATGGATAAAAAAAAAAAAAAAAAAAACAAGACCCATCTATATGCTGCCCACAGGAGACTCACTTGACACCTAAAGACACCTGAAGATTGAAAGTGAGGAGATGTAGAATCATCAATCATCCTAATAGACATCAAAAGGAAGCTGAAGTAGCCATACTTATAGGAGACAAACTAGATTTTAAACCAAAGACTATACGAGAGATGAAGAAGGGCATTATATCATAATTAAGGTTTTTATCTATCAAAAAGATCTAACAAGGGATCCCTGGGTGGCGCAGCGGTTTGGCGCCTGCCTTTGGCCCAGGGCGCGATTCCGGAGACCCGGGATCGAATCCCACATCGGGCTCCCGGTGCATGGAGCCTGCTTCTCTCTCTGCCTGTGTCTCTGCCTCTCTTTCTCTCTCTGTGACTATCATAAATAAATAAAAAATTAAAAAAAAAGAAAAAAAAAAGATCTAACAATTGTACATATTTATGCCTCCAACAAGAGAGTACTCAAATATATAAAACAATAAATAACAAACATAAAGAAACTTACTAATAAAAATACAATAATAGTAGGAGACTTTAACACCCCACTTACAGCAGTGGACAGATCACCTAAGCACAAAATCAACAAAGAAACAATGGCTTTTAAGGATGCACTGGACCAGATGAACTTTAACAGATATAATCAGAACATTTCATCCTCAAGCAGCAGAGATAAAAGGAGACAATCTTTTCAAGAGCACATGGAACATTCTCCACAATAGATGACATACTGGGTCACAAATCAGTCCTCAAAAAGTACAAAAGGATAGAGATCATATGATGCATATTTTTAGACCACAGTGCTCTGAAACTTGAATTAACCACAAGAAAAAACGTGGAAAGACCACAAATACATAGAGGTTAAAGAACATCCTACTAAAGAATGAATGGGCTAACCTGGAAATTAAAGATTAAATTTTAAAAACACATGGAAGCAAATGAAAATGACATGACAGTCGAAAACCTTTGGGATGTAGAAAGGTGGTCCTAAGAGGGAAGTATTCAATACAGACCTGCCTCAAAAAGCAAGAAAATCCTACAAAACCTAACTTTACACCTAAAGGAACTAGAAGGGGAATAGGAAAAAAAAGCCTAAAGCCAGCAAAAGAAGGAAAATAATAAAGATTAGAGGAGGAGAAAATAAATGATACAAAAACAAACCAAAAACAAAACAAAACAAAACAAAAAACAATAGAAGAGAATGAGGAAACTAAGGGCTGGTTCTGTGAAAGAATTAATAAAATTGATAAACCCCTAGCCAGATTTATCAAAAAGAAAAGAGAAAGGACCTAAATTAAAAAAAAATCACAAATAAATGAGAGATCACAGCCAGTATCAAATAAATACAATTATAAGAAAATATTATGAAAACTTATATGCCAACAGACTGGGCAATCTAGAAGAAAAGGACAAATTTCTAGGAGCATACAACTACCAATACTAAAACAGGAAGAAATTGAAAAATTGAACAGACATATAATAAGCACAACAATTGAATTAGTAATCAAAAATCTCTCAAAAACAAAAGTCCAGGGCCAGATGGCTACTGAGAGGAATTATACCAGATATTTAAAGAGTAGTTAATACCTATTCTCAAACTGTTCCAAAAAATAGAAATGGAAGGAAACCTTCCAAGCTCCCTCTATGAGGTTGGCATTACCTTGATTCCAAAACCAAAGATCCCCCCAAAAAAGAGAATTACATGCCGATATCCCTGATGAACATGGTTGCAAAAAAATTCTAAGATACTAGCAACTTGAATCTAACAGTACATTAAAAGAACTATTCACCATCATCACATGGGATTTATTCCTGGACTGCAGGATTGGTTCAATATTGGCAAATCAATCAACATTAATAAAAGAAAAGGCAAGAATCAAATGATCCTCTCAATAGATACAGAAAAAGCATTTGATAAAATACAGCATCCTTTCTTGATGAAATCTCTCAACAAAGTAGGGATAGATGGAACATACCTCAACATCATAAAGGCCACATATGAAAGACCCACAGCTATTATCCCCAATGGGAAAAAACTGAAAGTTTTCCTTTATGTTCAGGAACAATACAGGGATGTCCACTCTCACCATTATATTTAACATAGGACTGGAAGTCTTAGCCTTAGCAATCAGACAACAAAAAGAAATAAAAGGCATCCAAATCAGCATGGAAGAAGTAAAACTCTCACTGTTGCAAAGGACATGATACTCTATGTAGAAAGCTTGAAAGGCTCCCCACAAAATTATAGAACTAATGTATGAGTTCAGCAAAGTCTCAGAATAAAAAATCAATGTACAGAAATCTGCTGCATTTCTATACACCAATAGTGAAACAGCAGGAAGGGAAATCAAAGAATCTATCCCATTTACAATTGTACCAAAAACATAAGATACCTAGGAATGCACCTAACTAAAGAGGTAAAAGATCTATACTCTGAATACTATAGAATACTTATGAAAGAAATTGAAGAGGGCACAAAGAAATGGAAAAACATACCATGCTCATGGATTGAAAGAACAAACGTTGTTGAAATGTCTAATAAAAGCAGTTGACACATTTAATGCAATCCCTATCAAAATATGACCAGCATTTTTCACAGAGCTAGAAAAAACAATCCTAAAATTTGTATGGAACCAGAAAAGATCCCAAATAGCCACGGCAATCCTGAAAGGGAAAATCAGTGCTGAAGAAGGCATCACAATTCCAGACTTTAAGCTATATGACAAAGCAGTATGGTACTGGCACTAAAGCAGACATATAAATTAATGGAACAGAATAGAAAACCAAGAAATGGGCCCACAAGTGTATGGTCAACTAATCTCTGATAAACCATGAAAGAATATCCAATGGAAAAAAAAGACACTCTCTTCAACAAATGGTGTTGAGAAAACTGGACAGAAACATGCAGAAGAATGAAACTAGACCACTTTCTTACACCATACCCCAAAATAAATTCAAAATGGGTGAAAGACCTAAATGTGAGACAGGAATGCATCAAAATCCTAGAGGAGGACATAGGCAGCAACTTCTTTGACCTCAGCTACAGCGACTTCTTGCTAGACACATATCCAGAGGCAAGAGAAACAAAAGCAAAAATGAACTATTGGGACTTCACCAAAATAAAAAGCTTTTGCATAGCAAAGGACATAGTCAACAAAACTAAAAGGCAACCTACAGAATGGGAGAATATATTTGCAAGTGACATATGTGATAGTTAGTATCCAAAGTCTATAAAGAGCTTATCAAACTCAACACCCAAAAGACAAATAATCCGGTTAAAAAATGGTCAGAAGACATGAATAGACATATTTCCAAAGAGGTACAAATGACTAATGGATACATGAAAAGATGCTTATCATCACTCATCAACAGGGAAATATAAATCAAAAGCAAGATGAGGTACCACCTCACACCTGTGAGAGTGGGTAAAATTAACAACACAGGAAACAACAGATGTTGGTGAGGATGCAGAAAAAGGGGAACCCTCTTACATTGTTGGTGGGAATGCAGACTGGTATAGCCACTCTAGAAAACAGTATGAAGATTCTTCAAAAAGGTTAAAACAGAACTACTTCATGACCCAGCAATTACACTACTAGATATTTACCCAACAGATACAAAAATACAGATTCAAAGGCATACATGCAGCCTGTTATTTATAGTACCATTATCAACAATAGTTAAACTATGAAGAGATCCCAAATGTCCATTGACTGATGACTGATGAATGGATAAAGAAGATGTGGCATATATATATATATATTTGATCTATATATATATTTGATTATATATATAATGGAATATTATTCAGCCATCAAAAATAACTAAATTTTGCCATTTGCAATGATATAGATGGAACTAGAGGGTGTTATGCTAAGTGAAATAAGTCAGTCAGCGAAAGACAAATACCATATGATTTCACTCATATGTGGAATTTATGAAACAAAACAGATGAACATATGGAAAGAAGGAAAAAAGAAAGAGGGGAAATAAACCATAAGAGACCATTAATGATGGAGAATAAGCTGAGGCTTGATGGAGGGAGGTGGGTGGAGGAATGGGTTGTGTATTAAGGAGGGCACTTTTATGGTGAGCACTGGGTGTTATATGTAAGTGATGAATCACTAATTTCTACTCCTGAAACCAATATTATAGTATATGTTAACTAACTAGAATTTAAATAAAAATTTGAAATCAAACTCCAATTTAAAAAATACAAAAAAATAAGAAAATAAAATAATATTATAAAAAGAATGAAAAGGAAAAAATATAAAGATCCCCTCCAACTCAGAGAATTTCTGATCTAGTCTAAATGTCTTAAGGGCAATTTTTGCTCATACTTTCAGAGTAGGTGCACAGACACACAAACACAAACACAGATACAGACACACACATTAATTGTATTATAAATGACTTTTCCTTCTCAGCAAAATCCCCTGCAAGTATCCTTCCTTGGAACATATATCAGCTTCCCAATATTCTCATTCACAATGCTTTCTTACTGGCAAATGCCAGTTCTTAAAAGTCTTCCTTTATTCTGAAAGAAATCATTGGACCCTCTACTCAGGAATGTTGATCCTGCTGACAAAATTCAGGTTGTCATAGTTACTGCAAGCAAAGTGGCTGTCTGGTATGTACTCTGGATGTACAAATAATAGCTGATTCAATCACTGTAGTAATTTAGAAATGTTATAGAAAAATGGACCTCCATTGCTTGAAGTGAAATCAAAGATATCAAGGGTATCACTGCAGAAGTTTGGGAACTATAAAAATCTTATAATGCTGTTGTGTTTACTTAATTTAACACTCTTAGTGTGTTCCATTGGGCACTGTCAAAGAAAAATAAACATTTACAGCATGTGGTAATCATTGTACCCTGGTTATAAAACATCTATGGGAAATATATTTGGTGATAGAGCCTCTGATTTCCTCTCTGAGTCCCCATCCTGTCTGCAGGACTAACTAGTTTCATAGCTATAAATATAATGATCAAACAAATATTAATAAAATGGATCTTCTGATTTATACAGTTAGATGGAGGAAGATTGCTTGAATTGGGCCTGAATTGATGTTAAGAAAAATATCATGTTTCATCTCTTTTCCCTTCCACCATCTGGTTTAGTTAGGGTCTATCACCTGGAACTGGAATAAACATCAGGAGCAAGTCTCTAGTTAATACAAGATGAGAATTTGTAATGTTTTTTGAAATAACACCAGAATTTAGTTTACTTAGCATAACCTAATTGAATTATCCTATTCAGATCTTCTCCATAATTTTTCTTCGTTTTTACTTCTTTTGCTTTTGAATGAGTTGTGCAAAACTCCCTCCCTTCCAAAATCTCCTTCCCTACCTCTCCCATCACCCCTCCTCCTCCTCTCTGTCTCTATCTCTCTTTCCCTCAACTGAAATTATAAGAATACCACTGTTCAGGTCAACCAACCAAACTTCCTTTTATAATTATACATGAAAGATAGGGGATAACTCCCACTACTTGAACATAAATTAATTCAGAAAAGACCAACCACAGTTTAATAACTTCAGAGTCCTCCACTAATAATGAGCCTTGATATAATAGTAATTTAAAAAGCAACAACAAACTAGGTCTCTGCCATTTACATTCACCTACACTGCATTTTTATCAACCTCATTCTCTTGCAAGGAAACCAAGAATATAACACAACTGTCATATCTAAAGATTTGAAAAAAATATCTGGGGTCAGAAATCACCAGTTGGACATAAATTAGCAACGAGCTGGAGTTACAAATTGCAGCCTGTGGTGAAAGTCTCAAAATCAGGGCAAAATGAAAGCAGTTGTCTTGTCTATATCCAATGGTCTTTTTCCAGAACTGAACCCGACTGAAAATCTTCTGAAACAGATTTTGAGCAAATTTCCCTGAGGAGTCAGTTTTCCAAAGATTTCCCAAAAGGCTATTGCTAAGTCTAAGATAGTGAACTCAGTTCTCTCTCTGTCCAGCAGCAATTCCTCTACTGGATGTTATCCTGATACTAGAAAAAAAAATGAACTTGACTCTTACAGCCTGTTCTTTTTATTTTTAATGGTTCTGAGTTTATGCAGCATAAAATCCTACCTAGCTATGTTCTTAAAACCAAAAGAAATAATATCACAGCTTTGGGCATCTATTATGGGACCTTTTCTAATGAGTGAGTGAATTTTTCCAACTACTATGTATATTACTGTGTTAGGAAGAGAAGAATGATCCATGAAAGAATGAAGTATTTTTATCAATGATTTCATACATTAATTTTACCAAGGAGTGAAAAAGGTTAGGTGAGATGAGGAGACAACAGCAGACCTAAGATCTGAGCTGCCATCATGGGGCTCATTGCCAGTGGAAATGCCAGACACTAAATAACAATAACAATAACAACAAAACAAACATATTTTTACTGAGATTTTCTATGTATTTGCACTATTTCAGTAGATACAGGAAAATAAAACAGTCTTGTATCCTCAAGGAGCTCTTAGAATCTAACAGGGGAGACTCTCCCCAGACACTCCAGTTTGTGCTTCCCCATCACTGTATCCATATAACAATTAAAACTCTTTTGTCATCTCTGTGTTCACAATGAATGTCTCCCCAGCTGGGCTGTGAGGTCCTGGAGGGCAGTTCTTTTCAGTTTTATATCCAGCAAAGATAGTAGGTAGCCATTAAAAATGTTTGAATGAATCAAGGAATTAGCAAGTAAGACCGAATGAATTATACAACACAAAATTAGAAACAGGTCAAGGTTGAAAGCTTCTAATCTCATCTTTATCCAATATATTCTCTGTATTTCTATCAGTGTGAAATTTCCCATAAATTTGATCAGATTACTGCCATAGCTGAAAGGATCTGCATTGCTTGGGGAAAAAAACTGAACCCTCTAAGTGTCATGCACAAGGCCATCAAAGATGTGCCCTGGCTGCCTCTTCTCTCACCATAGCATGGGCCATACTATTGTATCCATGGTTGACTCTTCAACTAGACTGTAAGTTCCTTGAGAGGAAGAACCTTGTCATATTTATCTGTATAGTGCCACTGCCTTAAACAGTGTGTCTTAATACCTACTAAACATTCACTATGTACCAGATCCTTCCAGTGGCACTGGGATGTTACCACATTTTCATTTATAATATTCCCTTTCATTGAATAAAGGCAAAGGAGAGAAAATGAGTGAAAATATCAGTGAAGGTGATAAAACATGAGAGACACGTAACTCTGGGAAATGAACAAGGGGTAGTGGGAAGGGAGGTGGGCGGGGGGTTGGGCACTGGGTGGGAGGGTGACTGGGTGATGGGCACTGAGGGGGGCACTTGGAGGGATGAGCACTGGGTGTTATGCTAAATGTTGGCAAATTGAACTTCAATAAAAAATTTTAAAAAATTAAAATTAAATTAAATTAAATTAAAATTAAAAAATAAAAAATATTCCCTTTCATTTAACTGTGCTTCATAGCCCTTATAAAATTTGCCAAATAAACAATAATTGCATATACCTTCTTATGAATCAACTAACTCTGCTTCCACTCCTGGCTGTACTGCTACTTAATTGAATTTATCTCTGCCTATTTCCTCTAATAAGAAATAAAATAACCACCTATACTTTTTACCTTACTTGATATTCTAAGCTGACATACTTTCCAGAATATGATAGAGTATAAATAAATACCCACATACACAAATGTTGCAATAAACAAATAATTATGTTAATGTAAAGTAGTAATGTTATAACAATTTATATGGATTGACTGAGTCTGAAGCTAGATTGCCTGGATTCAAACCTTGGTTCAGCCACCTGTCATCAAGGGTTCTCTGTTTATCACTTTCATTGTCTGTGAAGTAGAGATAATAATTGTACCTATTCTTAGGGTTGTGTTAAAGATTCAATGAGTAAATTTATGTAAAATGTGCCCATCACCCAGTTATCCCATCCCCCCGCCTGCCTCCCCTTCCACTAACCTTTGTTCATTTCCCAGAGTTAGGAGTCTCTCATGTTTTGTCTCCCTCTCTAATTTTTCCCACTCATGTCCCCTACTTCCCTTATAATCCCTTTCACTATTTCTTATATTCCCCGTATGAGTGAAACGATATGATAATTGTCCTTCTCTGATGGACTTACTTCACTCAGCATAATACCCTCCAGTTCCATCCACATTGAAGCAGTTTTATCCTTAATAGACCGTTCCATAAGTGTGAAAAGATTTTTAAATTATTCATATCTTGACATGTTGATTCAGAGTTTTCAGCTTCACTGTGAGAAAGCCCTCTGAAAGAGGCAGCACTTTGAGCATCAATTTAGATTTTTATGCAGTCATTTTGACACCAGGAACTTTTTGATCCAACTAGTTTAATCCTGTCATTTTGTTGTGGCCTAAAACAACACACCATTACGCTTTCAACTGTTTTATAAATTACCAGGTAATGTGTAAAACAAATGACCTTACCCCATTCTGACATTCATCCTAATGCCAGCCTCTACCCCTGGAAAGAGGGAGGTTCAAAATGGAGTGGGAGGGCAGCCCGGGTGGCTCAGTGGTTTAGTGCCACCTACAGCCCAGGGTGTGATCCTGGAGACTGAGGATCAAGTCCCATGTCAGGCTCCTTGCATGGAGCCTGCTTCTCCCTCTGCCTGTGTCTCTACCTCTCTCTCTGTGTGTGTCTCTCATGAATAAATAAATAAAATCTTTTTAAAAAATGGAGTGGGAATTTGGCATATTTATGTTTTTCACATACTAAGAATGGTGTGGTGACCACCTGTAGTCATCTCATAAAGAGCCAACAATTATACTCAATAAACTATCTTCTCACTTTCCAAGAATTTAATATCTTGATAGGCACTTCAAATAACCTGATTTTTCCCTAAAAGTCAAAATGTTTTGCTCTGGATTTTTGACAGTAGAGATGGTAGGTGATTTGGAAGAGACGGGGGACCAGAATAAAAGAGACTAATTAGTTAATGATAACTAAGAACATTTACCAGAGTAAGACTATCACCAATTGAGACTCTACTTAATGCCAACATCATACAGAGAGATAAATAATGACTTTATAAAATGAAGAAATAGGGGTGTTTCAATACTCCATGGAAGTGAGAAATACTTAAAGCAATGAAGATAGAATGAAATTAAATGACACAAAAATAGATGAGAAAGGCTTTAATTTATACTTATATATATATTTATATATATGTTTATATATGTGTGTGTGTTTGTAGTTCTGTAAATGTTATTCTACATTATGAGTTATGGCATATCTAAGGAAAAATAAAGATTTTTTTATGTTTTTATTTTACCCAAAGAATAATATGTTAAATGATCTCCACACCCAATGATTCTAAGCTAGAGCATGTCTAGTTAGTGTGTCTATATGGTGAACACATAAGATTCTACCATTCCCCTGCCACTTCAGTACCCAAATACGAGGTAAAGAAACTAACTACAGGCCAAGCTTATAAATCTGAATCTATGTAACAATGTTTCTTAACTTTTGGAGGATTTGAGATTCTTAGAGCACTAATAAAAGGTAGACTCCAGAAAAATGCACATGTGCATACACACATGAAATTTTTTTTATGCACAACTACTGGAGTTTCATAGACTTGAGGATAAAGGCATCTCTCTTGGTTTCTTTTGGCCTTGAGCACAGTGCTTCCTTTCCTGGCTAAAGATATATCATTTTTACCTGGATGCTAGTAAGGTCACTTTCCAGTGGCATGCTCCTTGCTTCCTCTGTGCCTTGGGTACTATTGATGGGGGAACACAGGGCTAGCTGAGGACAAAGCATGAGCCCGGGGCAGCACATTGACAGGTTTTTGAAACAGGCAAGAGGACATTCCTCTACAGACTCAACTGTCTCGATGTTCATACTTTGCTAAGGGCTGAAGGCAATCTTAAATCTTTGCCCAACTCCCAGGAGCCTTTAAGTCTACTTTAACATATAAAAATTCCTTTAGAAATTTCCTTTTATTTCTAAACCCCCAAGATATGTGTTGGCAATCATCCCCCAAGCACATGGCCCACCGATATCCATCTGAAGAGTCTCATGACTCAGATTTTATTAGATGGTAATACGTGATCTTTCCCCAACAATAGCTAGCCCCCTCAAGGTCCTAAAAACCTTGCTTCCAAAATTCCTTAGAGAACGCTATCCTCAAACCCCTCCCAACTCCCAGGTATATAATCAGCCACCCCTCACAGAACCGGGCCAGCAGCTCTTCCTGCCCACAGGTCCTGTCCCCGTGCTTTAATAAAACCACCATTTTGCACCAAAGATGTTTCAAGAATTCTTTCTTGGTTGTTGGCTCCAAACCTCATCTATATTCCAAAACTTCATCACTATGATGAAGTGTGAATAGTGACACAGTTCAGCTTCATTTGGGGTCCTTGGAAAATGTCTGTTTCCAATACTGGTAACCCTGTCTTATAAGCTAATGTGCCAGTTAATACATAACAATAACATAGAAAAAATAACAGAGGAACTCCTCAAATTTTTTTTTACCCAGTACATTGACAGACATGCAAAACCTGACTGGAGGTATAATTTTTTTGCCTTCTTTCTACATTAATTTTCTTCCTAATTTCAATTAGCCAAACTTGAATGGAGACTTTATAGACAGTTCAACCCCACCTCAGAGCTCTGCAGACAGCTCTTACTGCCAAGCTGTCTATCACCAAGACAACTAGGACAATGTGCTTTGCTCTGGGTAAATACTTCATCAGGGACAGTTGCAGGAGTTTCTTTGCAATGACTTCCCATCAGATCAAAATTTGTACTCCTAGCAATTGAAAATATTGTTTGAAAGTACATGAGGTTATAAATAATCATTAACATTTAAAAATAATTCTTTACACTGATTAACAGGAGGCTATCTCCAGAAATAGTCTCATATGAAGGCAGATTCATTCAAGAGGTCTTGAAAAGCCCTCTCCTCCTCAATAAGTCTGAAGTTCTTCTATTTGTGAGGCATTATTTTTTTCCTTAGCACTAATTATAACTTTCTTCTAACACCTGGGACTGGATCCCAGGACCATGGGACCTGAGCCAAAGGTCAAAAACTGAGCCACCCAGGTGCCCCTCTAGTCTCTTCTTTTTAAAACATTTTGAAGAAGACATGATAAAAGGTGAGATGGCTGGCATTCTTACCTCAAATGAAAAATAAAGGAGATAGTTAACTCTTTGGACAGAGTAGCATTCAGCAAAGTGATATTTTTTATAAGCTTAGGACATATAAATGAGTTAAGAAAAGAAAAACTCTACTTCCAGCGATTCAAAGAAAGTTTTTGTTTAAATCTCAGGGGGAAAAAAGCTGGGACCCAAAAGAGGTGCCAAATCATTGTATTCTTCCCATCCAGGCTCCACTACTGCTGATTCACCCTCAGGGATTTTCTGAGCAGCCCCTCACAGCTTTATTGTTTGCTGGTCTCCTTGGCGGCAGGTGTCTTTTAATCAGAGGCTTAAGAAGGTGTGGGGTTTAGGAGTCGGCCCTGACTGCAAGGAAAACTTTCCATTTAGCCTTGAGCAACAATACTGGAGCTTTTTTGAATGTGTAATCAACTCTGTGCCAAGTGGGGCCCAATCTCTCCCTACACAGCCCCAGGAATCCAAAGAAAGAAGTGTTTTCAATTCTCTTCAGAACGTCTGATCTCCCACACTGCAGACCAAATAAAAACAGTCTGGGCCAATTGTGCCTGCTCCTACACCCATTTACTGTGGAATCTGCCTGGGAGAAACAGGAAAGTTGGCCTTGGGCCAACACTGGCCTTCTGTAGAGGCAGAAAACTTCCCTCACCTTCCTTCCATAGACTATCTTAGAAATCAAAAGGAGAACTTCCACCTCAGATATTCCATGGAGAGGGGTGGCTAGGGGGGGTCAGAGCAGGACCTAAGATGATAGATCTGGGACATCAAAAAGTTCTAATACTTGAATAGGTATTTTCTGTGTACTTTCTGTGTACTTGATTTGGTATTTTCTGTGTACTTGCTATTTTCTCTTATTAATTAGACTGGGAAGAAAACTGGAAAGAGTTCCTTGAGAGTTGAAATGGCTATGGACTGAATCTCAGCATCAGTCCTCACTAACTGTAACATTAGACAACTTATTTTACTGACCAAGACTCTCATCCCAGTTCTCCCACTGACTAGCTCTGTGATGTTGGCCAAATCCCTACACCAACCTTGGTCACCTCATCATAAAAATGAGGAGGTTGCACAAGAAGATCTCTAAGGGCCTCTTCTATCCTAAGAGTTTAAAGTACTTCTTAAATCCTGAATTTGGAAAATATTCAAGTGGGATTAGATACTTGGAAATTATCGTCTACCCCTATCCCCAACATCCACTAACTCCAATTAATTTTGGGTTTTGGCCATGGTTCTTCAAGTCATTTTTCTTGGGGAGCCTACTGGGCCTAAGAATGGGGAGCAAGAGAGGCAATGCAAGGCCAGGTCCACAACAAAATTCTGGGTGGCCATGATCAAAGTAAGAGTAGCTCAAAACCACAGGTTTCAAGTCCAGAAATACCAGGTTACGAGCTAATAATAAGGTAAGAGCAACTTTTCCCTACAAATTTTACCAAGCAAATCTTGTCAGGTGACTAAAGGGTACCCTAGAGACTATGGCTTAACAATGCCATAGCCAAGGCTCACATGGAGGCTACAGCTAATACACTCCAACAATGTTAAAGGAAGAACAAGTGGTCCAGTAAGGGGGAATCAGAGAACATAAGGCTGGGAAAGTTTTGTGGAACAGAACTATAGAAGGGAATACTTCTAAGAACCCAACAGAAGTACATAAGGACAGAAAGCCCTTTCGTGCTGCAGTGGCCCAAAGGCCTGGATAAGCCACAAATACTAAAATGAGGACTCTTTGAAACTAAAACTCCTTTAAGGACCTAAATGAACAAAAAGTTAAAGCTAATAATCAAATTTCAGATATTGTCATAGTTTGTTAGGGGAAACAGTTGGAGAGTGCAATGGGATAGTGATGTTGTAAAGAATCCAATAGAGCTCCTTTTCTGTTCTTAAGATAGAATCGTCACAATTGAAATCTGTTGGGAGTAGAAATGTGAGGGAGAATATAGTGGAATTCTAAACAATATGATGCTTACAGGAGAAATACAAGCTATTTCCATATTCAAAATATTTAAGCCTGAATTTATTAAAATAAAGCTAAATAAATAAATCCAAAATAAAACTAAGTTAAAAAAAAGAACAAGGCTAAAATCAAATGTTTCTTTGTCCACAACACTAAATAAACAGATTTTAGTGAATTCTCCCTTTTTAACTAGTTGGTTGGTATGTGTAGATGCAGCCAGCATTTAATATCCTTTCAATTGTGTCCTCCAGCCCTCAAGATGGACCCCCTGGGGGTCTGAAATCTCAGCCAATTTTGCAATTTAATCCAAAACCCAAAGCAGTTCAGATTCCAAGTAACCTGTTACCCTCTGTTAGCAAAACATCACTTATGGTTTGAAAAATATCATTTTTAATAACCCCTTTTCAGTTTCCTGGCAGGGCCTCAGCTTCACTTCAAAGTTGATTTTCCCCAGTGAGAGTACAGCTGGAAGAATCCAGAAGTGCACTATGCCACAATCCACTACCCCAGGCTGTGAAGGCCCAGCTCTTGGGCAAAGCTCTAGGGTAGGTACACAGGCAGCGGATGGGGTTGGGGGTGCTCAGGTTGTGGATCACAGAGAAATGGCCTCAGCTCAGGCCTTCCCAGAGACAAAACACATCACTCTCAATAATGAACTAAAGAAATTAAATCCAAATTGAATTTTTGGTTTATTTTTAAGTAAATTTGATATAAAGAAACTACCATAATTTGGGTTGCCTCTTGAATGCCATGTTTTTTTTTTCAGTGACCCACCCTTCAGATGTCACACAAATAAATGCCAAGAAAACATATTATGAAGAGAGGCACTGGAGGCAGAAGTGGAGGAAAGAAAACAGAATATCATCTTTGGAGACCTAGGATCTCTTAAGACAAGTACAGACTGAGCTCTCCTTAAACTCCAAGACAGTAGTAGCCTTGAAGTCCTGAGTTTGCTCTTGTATTTCTTGCCCAGGACTAGTGAAGTTGAGGTTGCCAATAAAATGACCACTTTACTCAAAATGTTGCATTTAAAATCCAAATATTCTTAAAACAGCAGAGTAGGATTTGGGCCAGAAAGTGCTTTCTAGTACAAATACTAGTACACTTTTACAAGGCAGGTAAAGCTCAAAATTATGTTGCTAATTAATTTTATAGTTCCTCTAGCTACCTAGAACCAACTGTAACCCAACATACTTCAATTGGGATTTGGCCAAGAATTCAGATAATGCCATTTATGGACCATGCCAACAGCTAAGGTCATGCTTTCTGTCTAAAGAGGAAAAAGAAAGAAAAAATAAAATGGAAAGTTCATATTAGGGGATAGGAGCAGAAGGGAGGAAAAAAAAGAGATAAGAGGTTTAAAAAAAAACTTTCTGTATCAACCAACACCAAACAGAAATGAATTCCAGAGGAAGACCTGAAGGCTTTGAGTTTGTATTATTTAGAAGTAAAAATGAAGCAAAACAGGATAATACAGTGATTGTAAGAAATGTTAGAGGAGCAACAGTTTGACATCAAAGAAACAACCTTTAACCCCCCCAAGTATAAAAAAATATGAAAAGGGGAAGACCTGATGTCTTCCATCATGGCTGGTACAGAACATTTGTTCTGTTATCTGCATGCCAGAAATGTGAATTGCTTGCTACTTGGTTTGGGGTTCTGTAATTAAAACTCTTCTTTTTTTTTCAACACAAAATCTGATTCCAAGGACTAGAAGAACCTTTACAAATCCCAGTATATCGAACATTAGAGCTAGAAAGGAGCTTGGATCTCATCTACTTTAATTGTCTCCATTCTAGGAATGAAGAAACAGGAAAATGGAGCAAAAACATGGCCAAATGTCACACAATAAATTAGTGACAGAGTCAAAACTAGAACTAAGATCTAATGGCATAGTTCCTAAATATCAGATGATAATAAACATCACTGGTCCAAGGGAAATATGAGAAATACAAGTATAAAGTTAAAATTTTTACAATTTTGAGACTATGTCCATTCTTTTTGATGTTAAAATATTCCTTCTTTTATGAAATGATGATAAGCACAGAGAATACTTGTTATTTTATAATGTATTTAACTGGCAAAATAATAAATTGGCAGCTTCCTGTGAAGCCTTAATATTTTTGGAAAATATTTGGTGTGTGAAAACTATAAGTAGAACTAGAAGACTACTAGCCTAGTCCAATCCCCTGGTGTCAGGCAGGATATCATCACTCAATCCAAGGTCTCTCCTGATCCCAAAAGGTTTTGTAACCACTGAATATGCCCCTGAAGTGTCATATACTGAACAAAGTATCAGAAAGAAACTGATTTGACTAGGATGTGGGGTGGAAGACAAACTAAGAAAAAAAAATGCACATGGCAAAACATGATGGAAAAAAAACTGGTTTGCAATCAATGCATCATCCTGTTTTTTGTTATGGTAACTTAAAGTTACCATACTACCCTGATTTAATAGAGAATAGCTTTTTCACTATATATTTATATTTTTCATTTGTGATTCAATTCAAATTTTCATCATGAGGGAAAAAACAGACATTCAATATATGTATGAAGTACACATATAGAAGAAGCTAAGAGAGGTTAAGTGACTTGCCCAAGACAACTTGGTTCACATGGGATTGAGCTAGGACTAAAGCCTTCATTCTAGATATCATAATCCTTCCTTTTATTCATGTTTCTATCCATTGTACATCTTAACTCAGTTTCTAGGTATGACCCTTCAGCTGGCCAATAACATTGCAGTATGCATGATCTGTCCCCAAAGTGTCCAACATTACCATTCTAGGTGCTAAGCTCAAGTAGCACCAGACTCCAGGACCCAGGAGGATTACATGGTCACTGGGAATATAAAGGCCTCTGGCTCCTGGTCACTCACTGGTATGACTTGTGAGGGTGGCCCAACAGCCCAATCACTGTAGCCACCAGTTGCTACCACTTCTAGCCAGATAAGGACCAGAGGAGAGAACTGGTGTATCAGAATGCACACACAAGCATCATCATCATTATCATTATTATCAAATTTTCAATGATTCTCATTGAAATAACTTGACTTAAGAATTAACTAAATTCAATGTTTCATCCTAGCTATTACCTTCTGCCACTCAATCAAGATGCAATCTGATAATCCAAATATATTTTAACATCAATTTAAGCCAAACAGAATTTTAAAGGTAGGGCAAATAATATTAACCAAAACTACCACATAATGTACTCTAATGCCAAACCCAGGGTCACTGATGGGATTGTTGCTATTTGAGATTCTAGCTGTTCAGGACAATCCCTATCTCTGTATTCATTTACATGGGTGGAATCATATGTTGGTTTAAAAAAACGAAAAAACAAAAAAAATAAAAACCAAGACTGCCTTCTAGTTCCTGGTTAGGTTAGTGGTTAGTAATTTCCAGGGCCTTGACTCAGCAGAGTATCAAGAGGGACTACATAGTACTGACTTCACTGTGGCCCAGCCAGCAACTGCCATCAATCATAATAAATAACTCTTGAAAGAGAAACCAGTATCTTTATCTGGACAGTCACAGTCCAATACAGATCTCAGACCTGACCCATCAATAAATGTTTATCTCTTAGACCCTGGTAAAATAAAACAAGGCTCAAGGGCTTTGGGTAAGACGATCAGGTTTTCAGACTCACTTGGGAAAAAAGTTAATATGGTGGTAATGAGCCACCTAAATGCCTGTCTGCCTATGTTATATTCCTACCAGTGGCTCCCAAAGGGTGCTGTGGACATCCACATTTTGTGGATACTTCCATTCTACAAAACTACCCACAGAAAGCAAATCACTTCTCTCTCCCAAATTTGTTTTTTATAGTTATTGGGGTTCCCTCTTTCCTTTAAGATTTTACTTTTTGTTTTCTTTTTCTTTTGTGCTTTTTGCCCTTTTGGATTTTTTTCTTTTTATCCTTTTTAGTGCTTGAGTATTTTATTTCCCTTTGTTGCTTTTGTTGCTGCTGCGGCAGCTGCTGCTGTTCTCTCCTTCTCTTTCCCATTGTTTTTCCTTTTTTGTTGTGATTTGGGGAATATCTTTCTCTGTTTAGGAGATTTATTTTACTTTCATGTGTTTTCAGATATTTGTTTTATGGGGTTTTTGTTTTCAATTGTTCAGTTTGTTGTTTTATGGTGTTTTACTCTAGTTTATTTGCTTTTTTGTTGAGATTTTAACTTTTTTCCTGGGTATTTTTTTCTTTGTTCTTTATTCTTTTTTTTGTTTCTTTGTTTCCTTGGGTTCTTTCCTTTTTTGTGTTTTTCTTTTCTATGCTTTTTTCCCTTTCTTTGGATCTGGAGTTTTGTTCTGTTTTTCTTTATATTTGGGGCTTAAAAATTTTTTTTTTGGACTTAGGATTTTTCTTTTTCTGTTACAGTTTTCCCCTTTTTGTGTTTCTTTAATTTAAAAAAATTATCTCTTTTCTTATTTAAGTGCATCTTTAACATTTTTTGTCTCCTTTTCTTTAATCTTTTAGATTTACAGGAAACTTGCAAAGATAATGCAAAGGGTTCCTATATACCCAACACCCAGTTTTCCCAATATTAACATCTTTCATTAGTATGGTACATGTGTTACAATTAAAGAACAAATTCTGGGCAGCCCAGGTGGCACAGTGGTTTAGTGCCGCCTTCAGCCCAGGGCCTGATCCTGGAGACCCAGAATCGAGTCCCACGTCAGGCTCCCTGCGTGGAGCCTGCTTCTTCCTCTGCCTGCGTCTCTGCCTCTCTCTCTCTCTCTGTGTCTCTCATGAATAAATAAATAAAATCTTTAAAAAAGAACAAATTCTAATATGTTATCATTAACTCAAGTCCATATTTCATTCAGATTTCCTTAGTTTTTACCTAATGTCCTTTTCCTATTTCAGCATTCCATCTAGGGTACCATATTACAATTAGTTGTCATATCTTCTTAGGCTCCTCTTGACTTAGTTTCTCAGACTTTCCTTCTTTTGAGTGATCTTGATGCTCCTGGAGTATCAGTCAGTTATTTCATAGAATGCTCCACAATTGGGATATTCCCAAAATTTCTTTCATAATTAGACTTGGGTAATGTGTTGGAGAGGAAGACCACAGACATGAAGTGTTCTTCTCATCCCATCAAAACAGGGTATTCACTATCAATCTGCCTTATCACTATGTTTTTTGCCATAATAGCTTTGATTTTTTTCATATTTTTTAGCTTCACATTTTACTTTAAATTTTCTAACCAAAGAGGTAAAGGATCTATATCCTAAAAACTACAGAACACTTCTGAAAGAAATTGATGAAGACTCAAAAAGATGGAAAAAGATTCCATGATCATGGATTGGAAGAATTAATATTGTGAAAATGTCTATGCTACCCAGGGCAATTTACACATTCAATGCAATCCCTATCAAAATACCATGGACTTGCCTCAGAGAGTTGGAACAAATCATCTTAAGATTTGTGTGGAATCAGAAAAGACCCCGAATAGCCAGGGGAATATTGGAAAACAAAACCAAGCCAGGGGCATCACAATGTTGGATTTTACGTTGCACTACAAAGCTGTGATCATCAAGACAATGTGTTACTGGCACAAAAACAGACACACAGTTCAATGGAACAGAATACAGAACCCAGAAATGGGCCTCAACTCTATGGTCAACTAATATTCGACAAAGCAGGAAAGACTATCCACTGGAAAAAGGACAGTCTCTTCAATAAATGGTGCTGGGATAATTGGACATCCACCTGCAGAAGAATGAAACTAGACCATTCTCTTACACCAGACACAAAGATAAACTCAAAATGGATGAAAGATCTAAATGTGAGACAAGCATCCACCAAAATCCTAGAGGAGAACACAGGCAACACCCTTTTTGAACTCGGCCACAGCAACTTCTTGCAAGATTCATCTATGAAGGCAAGGGAAACAAAAGCAAAAATGAACTATTGGGACTTCATCAAGATAAGAAGCTTCTGCAAGGCAAAAAAACAGTCAACAAAACTCAAAGACAAATTACAGAATGGGAGAAGATATTTGCAAATGACCTATCAGATAAAGGGCTAGTATCCAAAATCTATAAAAAACTCATTAAACTCAACGGCAAAGAAACAAACAATCCAATCATGAAATGGGCAAAAGACATGAACAGAAATTTCACAGTGGAAGACATAGACATGGCCAACAAACACATGAGAAAATGCTCCGCATCACTGGCCATCAGGGAAATACAAATCAAAACCACAATGAGATACCACCTCACACCAGTGAGAATGGGGAAAATTAACAAGACAGGAAACAACAAATGTTGGAGAGGATGTGGAGAAAGGGGAACCCTCTTGCACTGTTGGTGGGAATGTGAACTGGTGCAGCCACTCTCGAAAAGTGTGTGGAGGCTCCTCAAAGAGTTAAAAATAGATCTGCCCTATGACCCAGCAATTGCACTGCTGGGGATTTACCCCAAAGATACAGATGCAGGGGGAGGAGCAAGATGGCGGAAGAGTAGGGTCTCCAAATCACCTGTCTCCACCAAATTACCTAGAAAACCTTCCAATCATCCTGAAAATCTATGAATTCGGCCTGAGAATTAAAGAGAGACCAGCTGGAATGCAACAGTGAGAAGAGTTCGCGCTTCTATCAAGGTAGGAAGACGAGGAAAAAGAAGTAAAGAAACAAAGGCCTCCAAGGGGGAGAGGCCCCGCGAGGAGCCGGGCTGAGGCCGGGGCGAGTGTCCCCAGGACAGGAGAGCCCCGTCCTGGAGGAGCAGGAGCTGCACCGACCTTCCCGGGCGGAAAGGGGCTCGCGGGGAGTTGGAGCAGGACCCAGGAGGGCGGGGATGCCCTCGGGTTCCCTGAGACAGTAACAGCAACTGCGCGCCCAGGAGAGTGCTCCGAGCTCCCTAAGGGCTGCAGCGCGCACGGCGGGACCCAGAGCAGCTCGGAGGGGCTCGGGGGCGGCTCCGCGAAGGGGGCTGCGCGGCCCCGGGAGCAGCTCGGGGGGGCTCGGGCAGAGGAAGAGGCTCCGTGCAGAGGGGGCTGCGCGGTTCCAGGAGCAGCTCGGAGGGGCTCGGGCGGCGGCTCCGCGGAGGGGTTGCGCGGCCCGGGAGCGCGAATCCACCAGCGCAGGACCGGAGCACAGGGCGCCGGGACACAGCCCAGGATCCCGCCTCCCCCCGGGACAGGCAGAAGCCGGGAGGGCGCAGGACAGCAAGGACGCTCCTGCCCTAGCTGAGCAGATCAGAGGCCCCGCCCCGGAGCCTCCAGGCCCTGCAGACGGAGTTCCTGCCGGAGCTGAATCCAGGTTTCCAGAGCTGCCCCGCCACTGGGGCTGTTCCTCCTGCAGCCTCACGGGGTAAACAACCCCCACTGAGCCCTGCACCAGGCAGGGGCACAGCAGCACCCCCAACTGCTAACACCTGAAAATCAGCACAACAGGCCCCTCCCCCAGAACACCAGCTAGACTGACAACTTCCAGGAGAAGCCAAGGGACTTAAAGTACACAGAACCAGAAGATACTCCCCCGTGGTTCTTTTTGTTTTGTTTTGTTTTGTTTTGTTTTGCTTTTTGATTTGTTTCCTTCCCCCACCCCCCTTTTTTTTCTCCTTTCTTTTTCTTTCTCTTTTTCTTCTCTCTTTTTTTTTCGTTTTTTTCTTCCCTTTTTTTCTCTTTCTCTTTTCTTTCCTTCTTTCTTTCCTCTCTTTTTCTCTTACTCCCAATACAACTTGCTTTTGGCCACTCTGCACTGAGCAAAATGACTAGAAGGAAAAACTCACCTCAAAAGAAAGAATCAGAAACAGTCCTCTCTCCCACAGAGTTACAAAATCTGGATTACAATTCAATGTCAGAAAGCCAATTCAGAAGCACTATTATACAGCTACTGGTGGCTCTAGAAAAAAGTATAAAGGACTCAAGAGACTTCATGACTGCAGAATTTAGAGCTAATCAGGCAGAAATTAAAAATCAATTGAATGAGATGCAATCCAAACTAGAAGTCCTAACGACGAGGGTTAACGAGGTGGAGGAACGAGTGAGTGACATAGAAGACAAGTTGATAGCAAAGAGGGAAACTGAGGAAAAAAGAGACAAACAAAAGGCCATGAGGATAGATTAAGGGAAATAAACGACAGCCTGAGAAAGAAAAACCTACATTTAATTGGGGTTCCCGAGGGCGCCGAAAGGGACAGAGGGCCAGAATATGTATTTGAACAAATTCTAGCTGAAAACTTTCCTAACCTGGGAAGGGAAACAGGCATTCAGATCCAGGAAATACAGAGATCCCCCCCTAAAATCAATAAAAACCGTTCAACACCTCGACATTTAATAGTGAAGCTTGCAAATTCCAAAGATAAAAAGAAGATCCTAAAAGCAGCAAGAGACAAGAAATCCCTGACTTTTATGGGGAGGAGTATTAGGGTAACAGCAGACCTCTCCACAGAGACCTGGCAGGCCAGAAAGGGCTGGCAGGATATATTCAGGGTCCTAAAGGAGAAGAACATGCAACCAAGAATACTTTATCCAGCAAGGCTCTCATTCAAAATGGAAGGAGAGATAAAGAGCTTCCAAGACAGGTGGGAACTGAAAGAATACGTGACCTCCAAACCAGCTCTGCAAGAAATTTTAAGGGGGACTCTTAAAATTCCCCTTTAAGAAGAAGTTCAGTGGAACAGTCCACAAAAACAAGGACTGAATAGATATCATGATGACACTAAACTCATATCTGTCAATAGTAACTCTGAATGTGAACGGGCTTAATGACCCCATCAAAAGGCGCAGGGTTTCAGACTGGATAAAAAAGCAGGACCCATCTATTTGCTGTCTACAAGAGACTCATTTTAGACAGAAGGACCCCTACAGCCTGAAAATAAAAGGTTGGAGAACCATTTACCATTCTAATGGTCCTCAAAAGAAAGCAGGGGTAGCCATCCTTATATCAGATAAACTAAAATTTACCCCGAAGACTATAGTGAGAGATGAAGAGGGACACTATATCATACTTAAATGATCTATCCAAAACGAGGACTTAACAATCCTCAATATATATGCCCCGAATGTGGGACCTGCCAAATATATCAATCAATTATTAACCAAAGTGAAGAAATACTTAGATAATAATACACTTATACTTGGTGACTTCAATCTAGCTCTTTCTATACTCGATAGGTCTTCTAAACACAACATCTCCAAAGAAACGAGAGCTTTAAATGATACACTGGACCAGATGGATTTCACAGATATCTATAGAACTTTACATCCAAACTCAACTGAATACACATTCTTCTCAAGTGCACATGGAACTTTCTCCAGAATAGACCACATATTGGGTCACAAATCGGGTCTGAACCGATACCAAAAGATTGGGATTGTCCCCTGCATCTTCTCAGACCATAATGCCTTGAAATTAGAACTAAATCACAACAAGAAGTTTGGAAGAACCTCAAACACGTGGAGGTTAAGGACCATCCTGCTAAAAGATAAAAGGGTCAACCAGGAAATTAAGGAAGAATTAAAAAGATTCATGGAAACTAATGAGAATGAAGAAACAACCGTTCAAAATCTTTGGGATGCAGCAAAAGCAGTCCTAAGGGGGAAATACATCGCAATACAAGCATCCATTCCAAAACTGGAAAGAACTCAAATACAAAAGCTAACCTTACACATAAAGGAGCTAGAGAAAAAACAGCAAATAGATCCTACACCCAAGAGAAGAAGGGAGTTAATAAAGATTCGAGCAGAACTCAACGAAATCGAGACCAGAAGAACTGTGGAACAGATCAACAAAACTAGGAGTTGGTTCTTTGAAAGAATTAACAAGATAGATAAACCATTAGCCAGCCTTATTAAAAAGAAGAGAGAAGACTCAAATTAATAAAATCATGAATGAGAAAGGAGAGATCACTACCAACACCAAGGAAATACAAACGATTTTAAAAACATATTATGAACAGCTATACGTCAATAAATTAGGCAATCTAGAAGAAATGGACGCATTCCTGGAAAGCCACAAACTACCAAAACTGGAACAGGAAGAAATAGAAAACCTGAACAGGCCAATAACCAGGGAGGAAATTGAAGCAGTCATCAAAAACCTCCCCAAGACACAAGAGTCCAGGGCCAGATGGCTTCCCAGGGGAATTTTATCAAACTTTTAAAGAAGAAACCAGACCTATTCTCCTAAAGCTGTTTGAAAAGATAGAAAGAGATGGAGTACTTCCAAATTCGTTCTATGAGGCCAGCATCACCTTAATTCCAAAACCAGACAAAGACCCCACCAAAAAGGAGAATTACAGACCAATATCCCTGATGAACATGGATGCAAAAATTCTCAACAAGATACTGGCCAATAGGATTCAACAGTACATTAAAAAAATTATTCACCATGACCAAGTAGGATTTATCCCTGGGACACAAGGCTGGTTCAACACTCGTAAAACAATCAATGTGATTCATCATATCAGCAAGAGAAAAACCAAGAACCATATGATCCTCTCATTGGATGCAGAGAAAGCATTTGACAAAATACAGCATCCATTCCTGATCAAAACTCTTCAGAGTGTAGGGATAGAGGGAGCATTCCTCGATATCTTAAAAGCCATCTATGAAAAGCCCACAGCAAATATCATTCTCAATGGGGAAGCACTGGGAGCCTTTCCCCTAAGATCAGGAACAAGACAGGGATGTCCACTCTCACCACTGCTATTCAACATAGTACTGGAAGTCCTAGCCTCAGCAATCAGACAACAAAAAGACATTAAAGGCATTCAAATTGGCAAAGAAGAAGTCAAACTCTCCCTCTTCGCCGATGACATGATACTCTACATAGAAAACCCAAGTCTCCACCCCAAGATTGCTAGAACTCATACAGCAATTCGGTAGCGTGGCAGGATACAAAATCAATGCCCCGAAGTCAGTGGCATTTCTATACACTAACAATGAGACTGAAGAAAGAGAAATTAAGGAGTCAATCCCATTGACAATTGCGCCCAAAAGCATAAGATACCTAGGAATAAACCTCACCAAAGATGTAAAGGATCTATACCCTCAAAACTATAGAACACTTCTGAAAGAAATTGAGGAAGACACAAAGAGATGGAAAAATATTCCATGCTCATGGATTGGCAGAATTAATATTGTGAAAATGTCAATGTTACCCAGGGCAATATACACGTTTAATGCAATCCCTATCAAAATACCATGGACTTTCTTCAGAGAGTTAGAACAAATTATTTTAAGATTTGTGTGGAATCAGAAAAGACCCCGAATAGCCAGGGGAATTTTAAAAAAAGAAAACCATAGCTGGGGGCATCACAATGCCAGATTTCAGGTTGTACTACAAAGCTGTGGTCATCAAGACGGTGTGGTACTGGC
Organism: Canis aureus; assembly: GCF_053574225.1. Classification (NCBI taxonomy): domain Eukaryota; kingdom Metazoa; phylum Chordata; class Mammalia; order Carnivora; family Canidae; genus Canis; species Canis aureus. The sequence goes on along the minus strand of NC_135649.1, from coordinate 64,738,139 downwards.
ACAAAAACAGACACATAGATCAGTGGAACAGAATAGAGAATCCAGAAGTGGACCCTGAACTTTATGGGCAACTAATATTCGATAAAGGAGGAAAGACTACCCATTGGAAGAAAAACAGTCTCTTCAATAAATGGTGCTGGGAAAATTGGACATCCACATGCAGAAGAATGAAACTAGACCACTCTCTTTCACCATACACAAAGAAAAACTCAAAACTGATGAAAGATCTAAATGTGAGACAAGATTCCATCAAAATCCTAGAGGAGAACACAGGCAACACCCTTTTTGAACTCGGCCATAGTAACTTCTTGCAAGATACATCCACGAAGGCAAAAGAAACAAAAGCAAAAATGAACTATTGGGACTTCATCAAGATAAGAAGCTTTTGCACAGCAAAGGATACAGTCAACAAAACTCAAAGACAACCTACAGAATGGGAGAAGATATTTGCAAATGACATATCAGATAAAGGGCTAGTTTCCAAGATCTATAAAGAACTTCTTAAACTCAACACCAAAGAAACAAACAATCCAATCATGAAATGGGCAAAAGACATGAACAGAAATCTCACAGAGGAAGACATAGACATGGCCAACATGCACATGAGAAAATGCTCTGCATCACTGGCCATCAGGGAAATACAAATCAAAACCACGATGAGATACCACCTCACACCAGTGAGAATGGGGAAAATTAACAAGGCAGGAAACAACAAATGTTGGAGAGGATGTGGAGAAAAGGGAACCCTCATACACTGTTGGTAGGAATGTGAAGTGGTGCAGCCACTCTGGAAAACTGTGTGGAGGTTCCTCAGTTAAAAATATACCTGCCCTACGACCCAGCAATTGCACTATTGGGGATTTACCCCAAAGATACAGATGCAATGAAACGCCGGGACACCTGCACCCCGATGTTTATAGCAGCAATGGCCACGATAGCCAAACTGTGGAAGGAGCCTCGGTGTCCAACGAAAGATGAATGGATAAAGAAGATGTGGTTTATGTATACAATGGAATATTACTCAGCTATTAGAAATGACAAATACCCACCATTTGCTTCAACGTGGATGGAACTGGAGGGTATTATGCTGAGTGAAGTAAGCCAGTCGGAGAAGGACAAACATTATATGTTCTCATTCATTTGGGGAATATAAATAATAGTGAAAGGGAATATAAGGGAAGGGGGAAGAAATGTGTGGGAAATATCAGAAAGGGAGACAGAACGTAAAGACTGCTAACTCTGGGAAACGAACTAGGGGTGGTGGAAGGGGAGGAGGGCGGGGGTGGGAGTGAATGGGTGACGGGCACTGGGGGTTATTCTGTATGTTAGTAAATTGAACACCAATTAAAAAAAAAAAAACAAAGATACAGATGCAATGAAAACCAAGACACCTGCACCCCATGTTTATAGTAGCAATGTCCACAATAGCCAAACTGTGGAAGGAGCCTTGGTGTCCATCGAAAGATGGATGGATAAAGAAGATGTGGTCTATATATACAATGGAATAGTACTCAGTCATTGGAAATGACAAATACCCACCATTTGGTTCGACGTGGATGGAACTGGGGGGGGGGGGGTATTATGCTGAGTGAAGTAAGTCAATCAGAGAGGGACAATCATTATATGGTTTCATTCATACAGGGAATATAAAAAATAGTGAAAGGGATTATAGGGGAAAGGAGAGAAAATGAGTGGGAAAAATTTGAGTGACAAATGATGAGAGACTCCTAAGTCTGGGAAATGAGCAAGGGGTAGTGGAAGGGGAGGTGGACGGGGAGATGGGATGACTGGGTGATGGGCACTATGGGGGACAGTTGATGGGTGTAATAGTATATGTTGGCAAATCCAACTTCAATTATATGTATATATATATATATATATATATGTATATATATGTGTGTGTGTGTGTATAAATTAAAAAATAAAACTGGAAAAAATAAATTTCAATTGGTTAACATATAGTGTAATATTAGTTTCAGGTCTAGAATTTAGTAACTCAACACTTTCATACAACACCCAGTGTTCATCACAATAAATGCCCTCCTTAATATTCATCAACCTATTTAACCCATCCCCCTGCCCACCTTCCCTCCAGCAACCCTTAGTTTGTGTTATATATATATATCACTTCTTCTCTATCCATTCATCAGTCAATGGACATTTGGGCTCTTTCTGTAACTTGGATATTGTTGATAATGCTGCTATAACCTTGGGGTGCATGAATGCCTTTGAATCAGTATTTCTGTGTCCTTTGTGTAAATACCTACTAGTGCAATTACTGTATCATACAGTAGTTCCATTTTTCACTTTTTGAGGAACCTCTATACTGTTTTCCATAGTGGCTGCACCAGTTTGCATTCCCACCAACAGTGTAAAAGGGTATGTCTTTCTCTGCATCCTTGTCAACCTCTATTGTTTCTTGTGTTGTTAATTTTAAACATTATGACAGGTGTGAAGTGATACCTCATTGCCGTCCTGACTTGTATTTCCCTAATAATGAGTGATGTTGAGCATCTTTTCTTGTGTCTCTTAGCTTTCTGGATGTCTTCTTTGGAAAAATGTCTATTCATGTATTCTGCCCATTTTTTAACTGGATTCTTTGGTAGGGGGTGTTGAGTTTTGTAAGTTCTTTGTATGTTTTGGATACTAACTCTTTGCCATATATATCATTTGCAAATATCTTCTGCCATTCCAAAGGTTTCCTATTAGTTTTGTTGTTTCCTTCACTGTGCAGAAGCTTTTTATTTTGATGAAGTCCTAGTATTTCATTTTTACATGTCTCATAAGAAGTTGCTATGGCCAATGTCAAAGAGGTTACTGTCTGTGTTCTCCTACAGGATTTTTATGGTTTCCTGCCTCACATTTAAGTCTTCCATTCATTTTTGAGGGGGATTTTTTTATTGGAGTTTGATTTGCCAACATATAGTATAATGCCCAGTGCTCATCCTGTCAAGTGCCCATTAATTTTGAGTCTATTTTTTGTGTATGGTGTAAGAAAGTGGTCCAGTTTCATTCTTCTGCATGTTGCTGTCCAGTTTTCCCAGCACCATTTGTCAAAGAGATTGTGTTTTTTCCCACCATTGGATATTCTTTCCTGGTTTGTCAAAGATGAGTTGACCATTGTGGTTGTGGGTTCATTTCTGGGTTTTCTATTCTGTTCCATTGATCTATGTGTCATTTTTATGTCAGTACATACTGTCTTAATGACTATAGTTTGTCATATAGCTTGAAGCATGGAATTGTGATGCCTCCAGCTTTGCTCTCCTTTTTCAATATTGCTTTGGCTATGCAGGGTCTTTTGTGGTTCCATACAAATTTTAGGATTTTCTGTTCTAGCTCTGTGAAAAATGCTGGTAGTATCTTGATAGGGATTGCATTAAATGTGTCAATTTCTTTAGGTAGTAGAGACACTTTAACAATATTTGTTTTTCCAATCCATGAGCACAGTTATGTTTTTCCATTTCTTTGTGTCCTTTTCAATTTTTTTCATAGTGTTGTATAGCTTTCAGAGTATACATTTACCTCCTTGGTAGGTTTATTGCTAGGTATCATATAGTTTGTGCCATGTAAGTGGGATAGATTCCTTAATTTCTCTTTCTGCTGCTTCATTATTAATGTATAGAAATGCCACAGATTTGCATATGTTTATTTTGTATCCTGGAACTTCACTGAATTCATGTATCAGTTCTAGCAATTTTTTGGTGAGTCTTTTGTGTTTTCTACATAGAGTATCATATCATCTGTAAACAGAGAAAGTTTGACTTCTTCCTTGCTGATTTGGATGCCTTTAATTTTGTTGCTGTTATTGTCTGAGTGCTGAGATTAGGACTTTCTGTATTATGTTAAATAACAGTGGTGAGAGTGGACACCCCTGTCTTGCTCCTGATCATAGATGTAAAGCTCTCACTTTTTCCCCTAAGGCTGATATAAGCTTCAGGTTTTTCATATATGTCCTTTATGGTGTTGAGGTATGTTCCCTCTATTCCTACTTTGCTGAGGATTTTTATCAAGAATAGATGATGTACTCTGTCAAATACTTCTTCTGCATCTATTGAGAGGATCATATGATTATTATTCTTTTATTATTGTTGTGTATCACATTGATTGTTTTATGAATATTAAACCACTTGATCATGGTGAATGATTCTTTTAATGTACTGCTGGATTCAATTTGCTGGTATTTTGTTGAGAACTTTTGCATCTGTGTCCATCAGCAATATTCGCCTGCAGTTCTCTGTTTTACTAGGATCTTTGTCTGGTTTGGGAATCAATGTGATGCTGGCTTCATAGAATAAGTTTGGAAGTTTTCCTTCCATTTCTATTTTGTTTTTTTGTTTTTTTTTGCAAAGCTTTAATGGTGCTTGAATTTTATTTTTTGGAACAGTTTGAGAATAATAGGTATTAACTCCTCTTTAAATATTTGGTAGAAGGATCCCTGGGTGGCGCAGCGGTTTGGCGCCTGCCTTTGGCCCAGGGCGCAATCCTGGAGACCCGGGATCGAATCCCACATCGGGCTCCTGGTGTATGGAGCCTGCTTCTCCCTCTGCCTGTGTCTCTGCCTCTCTCTCTCTCTCTCTCTCTCTCTCTCTCTCTGTGACTATCATAAATAAATAAATAAATAAATAAATAAATAAATAAATAAATAAATAAAAATTAAATATTTGGTAGAATTCCTCTGCAAGCCATCTGGCTCTGGATTTTTGTTTATTGGGAGATTTTTGATTACTGATTCAATTTCTTTGCTGGATATGGGTCTGTTAAAATTTTCTATTTCTTCCTGTTTCAGTTTTAGTAGTTTACATGTTTCCAGGAATTTATCCATTTCTTCTAGTTTGTCCAATTTATTGGAATATAATTTTTCATCATATTATCATATTTGTATTTCATTGTATTGGTTGTAATCTATCTTCTCTCTTTTGTGATTTTATTTATTTGAGTCCTTTCTGTGTTCTTTTTGAGAAGTCTGGCTAGGTGTTTTTCAATTTTATTAATTATTTCAATGAGTTAGCTCCTGGTTTCTTTGGTCTGCCTTACTGTTTTTTTCTTTGTTTCTATATTACGTATTTCTGCCCTATTCTTTATTATTTCCCTTCTTCTCCTGTTTTAGGCTTCATGGCTTCATTTGCTCTTCTTTTCCTAGCTCCTTTAGATGTAAGGTTAGGTGGTGTTTTTGAGATTTTTCTTGCAGAAGGTTTATTTGAGGAAATTATAGGTGAAAGCTTTCCTAACCTGGAGAAAGAAACACACATCCAAATCCAGGAGGCACAGAGTCCTCCAATTGAAGTCGACAAAAGCAGACCAACACCAAGTCATATCATAGTTAAATTTGCAAAATATAGAGCTAAAGAAAAAAATCCTAAAAGCAGCAAGACAAAAGAAGCCCTTAATTTATAAGGGAAGCCAAATAAGGTTAGCAGCAGATATGTTCACAGAAACTAGGTAGGCAAGAATAAAGTGGCATTATATATTCAATGTCCTGATTGGAAAAAAATATGCAGCCAGGGATACTCTATCCAGCAAGGCTATCATTCCGAATAGAAAGAGATAGAGGGCAGCCCCGGTGGTGCAGCAGTTTAGCGCCGCCTGCAGCCTGGGGTGTGATCCTGGAGACCCGGGATCGAGTCCCACATCGGGCTTCCTGCATGGAGTCTGCTTCTCCCTCTGCCTGTGTCTCTGCCTCTCTCTTTGCTCTCTATGAATGAATGAATAAATAAATCTTTAAAAAAGAGAGAGAGAGATAGAGTTTCCCAGACAAACAAAAAGTAAAGGAGCTTACGACCACTAAACCAGTCCTGCAAGAAATATTAAAGGGGACTCTGAGTGTCAACAAAAGTGACAAAGACTAGAACAGAACACCAAAAATGTCCAGAAACAACAACAAAAACAATTAATAAACTGACACTAAATTCATATCTATCAATAATTACTCTGAATGTAAATGGACTAAATATTCCAATCAAAAGACATAAGGTATCAGGATGGATTAAAAAAAAAAACAAGACTCATCTATATATGTGCTGCCTATAAGATACTCATTTTGGACCTAAAGACACTGCAGATTGAATGTGAAGGGATAAAGAATCATCTGCCATGCAAATGGATGTCAAAAGAAAGCCAGAGTAGCCATACTTATGTCAGACAAACTAGATTTTAAACCAAAGACTGTAACAAGAGATGAAGAATGGGGGCAGCCCCAGTGGCGCAGTGGTTTAGCGCTGCCTGCAGCCCGGGGTGCGATCCTGGAGACCCGGGATCAAGTCCCACATCGGGCTCACTGCATGGAGCCTGCTTCTCCCTCTGCCTGTGTCTCTGCCTCTCTCTCTCTCTCTCTCTCTGTGTCTCTATGAATAAATAAATAAAATCTTTAAAAAAAAAAAAAAGAGATGAAGAATGCTCCTATATCACAATAAAGGGATCTATCCAACAAGGAGATTTAACAATTGTAAATATTTATGCTCCCAACTTGGGAATACCCAAATATATTTAAAAAAATAAAAACAAACATAAAGGAACTTATTGATAATAATACAGTAATAATAGAGGACCTTAACACCCCACTTACAGCAATGGATGTATCATCTCAGCAGAAAACAAACAAGGAAACAATGGCTTTGAATGATACATTGGACCAGATGGACTTAATACATATATTCAGTATATTTCATATTAAAGTATCAGAACACACATCCTTTTCGAGTGCACACAGGACATTCTCCAGAATAGATCACATACTTGGTCACAAATCCGGCCTCAACAAGTACAAAAAGTTGAGCTCATACCATGCATAGTTACCAATCACAATGCTATGAAACTTGAAGTCAATCACAAGAAAAAAAAGGAAAAATTTGGAAAGACTACAAATACATGGAGGCTAAAGAACATTCTACTGAAGAATGAATGGGTCAACCAGGAAATTAAAGGAGAAATAAAAAATACAAAGAAACAAATAATGGTAACATGATAGTCTAAAACTTTTGGAATGCAGCAAATGCAGTCATCAGAGGGAAGTATATAGCAATACAGGACTTATCACTATTGAGAAGTTTCTCCACTATAAAGTTACTTTTTTCCCCATTCCATACTGTACCTTTTGAAATCAAGTCATTAAGCTTAGCCTATATTTAGAATGGAAGAGCTTAAGCTTCATCTCCTGGAAGTGGGGGGCAGGTATACAAATAAATGATTTGGGCTTTTTCGCAACGGGTTTGCCGCCAGAACACAGGTGTCGTGAAAACCACCGCTAAACCTAAACCAAAATGGGAAAGGAGAAGACTCACATCAACATCGTCGTCATTGGACACGTAGATTCGGGCAAGTCTACCACTACTGGCCATCTGATCTACAAATGTGGTGGGATCGACAAAAGAACTATCGAAAAATTTGAGAAGGAGGCTGCTGAGATGGGAAAAGGCTCCTTCAAGTATGCCTGGGTCTTGGATAAACTGAAAGCTGAACGTGAACGTGGTATCACCATTGATATCTCCCTGTGGAAATTCGAGACCAGCAAGTATTATGTGACCATCATTGATGCCCCAGGACACAGAGACTTTATCAAAAACATGATTACAGGCACATCTCAGGCTGACTGTGCTGTCCTGATTGTTGCTGCTGGTGTTGGTGAATTTGAAGCAGGTATCTCCAAGAATGGGCAGACCCGTGAGCATGCCCTTCTGGCTTACACACTGAGTGTAAAACAACTAATTGTTGGTGTTAACAAAATGGATTCCACTGAACCACCCTACAGCCAGAAGAGATACGAGGAAATCGTTAAAGAAGTCAGCACCTACATTAAGAAAATTGGCTACAACCCCGACACAGTAGCATTTGTGCCAATTTCTGGTTGGAATGGTGACAACATGCTGGAGCCAAGTGCTAACATGCCTTGGTTCAAGGGATGGAAAGTCACCCGTAAAGATGGGAATGCCAGCGGAACCACACTGCTTGAAGCCCTGGATTGCATTCTGCCACCAACTCGTCCAACTGATAAGCCCTTGCGTCTGCCTCTCCAAGACGTCTACAAAATTGGTGGTATTGGTACTGTCCCAGTGGGTCGAGTGGAGACTGGTGTTCTTAAGCCTGGTATGGTGGTCACCTTTGCTCCAGTCAATGTTACAACTGAAGTAAAGTCTGTTGAAATGCACCATGAAGCTTTGAGTGAGGCTCTTCCTGGGGACAATGTGGGCTTCAATGTCAAGAACGTATCTGTCAAAGATGTTCGTCGTGGCAACGTGGCTGGTGACAGCAAAAATGACCCACCAATGGAAGCAGCTGGCTTCACAGCTCAGGTGATTATCCTGAACCATCCAGGCCAAATCAGTGCTGGATATGCACCTGTGCTGGATTGTCACACAGCTCACACTGCTTGCAAGTTTGCTGAGCTGAAGGAAAAGATAGATCGTCGTTCTGGAAAGAAGCTGGAAGATGGTCCCAAGTTCTTGAAATCTGGGGATGCTGCCATTGTTGATATGGTTCCTGGCAAACCTATGTGTGTTGAGAGCTTCTCTGACTATCCTCCTCTGGGCCGTTTTGCTGTTCGTGACATGAGACAGACGGTTGCTGTGGGTGTCATCAAAGCAGTGGACAAGAAGGCAGCTGGAGCTGGCAAAGTCACCAAGTCTGCCCAGAAAGCTCAGAAGGCTAAATGAATATTATCCCCAATACCTGCCACCCCAGTCTTAATCAGCGGTGGAAGAATGGTCTCAGAACTGTTTGTGTCAATTGGCCATTTAAGTTTAATAGTAAAAGACTGGTTAATGATAACAATGCATCGTAAAACCTTCAGAAGGAAAGGAGAATGTTTTGTGGACCATTTGTTTTTTTATTGTTTGTTTGTTTGTTTTTGTCCGTGTGTGGCAGTTTTAAGTTATTGGATTTTAAAATCAGTACTTTTTAATGGAAACAACTTGACCAAAAATCTGTCACAGAATTTTGAGACCCATTAAAACAAAAGTTTAATGAGAAAAAAAAAACAAATAAATGATTTGGAATTAAGTATTGCATTATCTATTTTGTTGCTTCCATTGTTTCAGCTTTGGCTACTGGATGTTCCTTCAGGACTATTCTTGTGTGTTTTACTGACATGCCCTATTTTTTTTTTCACTTGTTAAACTTTTCAAAATTATTTCCTCCTCCATTTTTTTTACAGTAGCTTCAGTTTCCTTTTTCATTTCTATTGTCCTTCTACTCCCATTTTCCTTCCCCTCGTTTTCTCCTCTGATAGCTTTTAATATTTTCTCCTTTCCTCCATTTTCTGTTCCACTGTTTTAAAATAATTTTCTCCTTTCCAATGATTTTTTAATCTTTTTTTCCTTTTTACATATAATTTTGTTAATAAAAATGTAAACACATTCTACATGATGATGAGTTCACTGTAACTAATAAAATAATATAAGATGCAAAAAGAAAAATATACCCTCATTTCCACCCTCTCAGCCTCACTGCTAATATCCTTGGTCATCTACTAGAGTTTACAACACTCCTGTAGAACTCTGTGCTCCCTCACAGGAATGATCAGAAGACCCTGCATGGCAGTTCCAGAGGGTCTGCTAGTTTCCTTGAGAATTTTATTCCTACAAAAATCATATCCATTAAACTGAAGATTAGTTGAAGTATCAAAGCAATAATCAGACATTTAATGTCTTTTTTATATAGAAACATCCACATTAAAATTACTGTGGCTGGCAATGACTAGAGAAGTGTTCCACAAAGTTCTTATCTAGGACCTTCTAATTCCTAGCATCAGGAGAGTGTGTATATGTAGATGCATGTATTCTTATGCTCTCTGCCCCTAAACTCAGGGAGTTCTTGGAACCAGCAGTAGGATGTGAGTGGGAGCCTAGAAAACATAGGGAGAAAGGCCTTTTAGAAATGAGATATTCAATATTTAGAGGGGGAAGGGGCAAGATGGCGGAAGAGTAAGGTCCCCAAGTCACCTGTCCCCACCAAATTACCTAGATAACCTTCAAATCATCCTGAAAATCTACGAATTCGGCCTGAGATTTAAAGAGAGAAAAGCTGGAACACTATAGTGAGAAGAGTTCGCACTTCTATCAAGGTAGGAAGACGGGGGGGGGGGGGCGGAAGAAATAAAGAAACAAAAGGCATCCAAGGGGGAGGGGCCCCGCGAGGAGCCGGGCTAAGGCCGGGGCGAGTGCCCCCAGGTCAGGAAAGCAACGTCCCGGAGAAGCAGGAGCTTCACCAATCTTCCCAGGCGGAAAGGTGCTCGCAGGGAGTTAGAGCAGGACCCCAGGAGGGGCGGGGATGCCCTCAGGCTCCCTGAGACACTAACAGACACCTGCGCCCTGGGGAGAGTGCACCGAGCTCCCTAAAGGGCTGCAGCAAGCACACGGCTAGACCCGGGAGCAGCTCGGAGGGACTTGGGCAGCAGCTCCTCGTGGAAGGGGCTGTGCGGCCCCGGGAACAGAACCGAGGGGCTCAGGCTGCTGCTCCACTGAGAGGGGGCTGCCTAGCCAGGAGTGCGAATCCTACAGCGCAGGCCCGGGAGCACAGGGCGCCTGGGACACAGCCCAGTATCCAGCCTCCCCCCGAAACAGGCAGAGGCCAGTAGGGCACAGGACAGCAAGGACGCTCCTACCCCAAGCTAAGCAAATCAGTGGCCCTCCCCTAGAGCATCCAGGCCCTGCAGACTGAGAGCTCCATGGTTACTGCGGGAGCTGAATCCAGGGCTCCAGGGCTGGCCAACGCCACTGTGGTGGTTCCTCCTGGGGCCTCACAGGGTAAACAACCCCCAATGAGCCTCACAGTGGCCTCACAGTGGCCTCACTGGATAAACAGGATAAACATCATTAACGGAGCCCTGCACCACGCAGGAGGCAGAGCAGCCCCCCCAAGTGCTAATACCTGAAAATCAGCACAACAGGCCCCTCCTCCAGAAGATCAGCTGGACGGACAGGGGAAAAACAAATTATTGACCAAGCAGCACTAGAAAGTTCCAAGGGAAGTCAAGGGACTTACAGTACACAGAATCAGAGGATACTCCCCCTTGTTTTTTTTGTTTTTTGTATTTTGTTTTTTGCATTTATGCTTTTTGATTTCTGTTTGCTTCCCCCACCCTTTTTTTCCTTTCTTTCTTTTTTTTCTCTTTTTCTTCTCTTTTTTACTTCCATTTTCTTTTTTTTCATTTCGTTCCTTCTTGCTCTTCTTTTTCTCCATTTCCCAATACAATTTGTTTTTGGCCACTCTGCACTGAGCAAAATGACTAGAAGGAAAACCTCACCTCAAAAGAAAGAATCAGAAACAGTCCTCTCTCCCACAGAGTTACAAAATCTGGATTACAATTCAATGTCAGAAAGCCAATTCAGAAGCACTATTATACAACTACCGGTGTCTCTAGAAAAAAGCATAAAGGACTCAAGAGACTTCATGACTGCAAAATTTAGTTCTAATCAGGCAGAAATTAAAAATCAGTTGAGGGGATCCCTGGGTGGCGCAGCGGTTTGGCGCCTGCCTTTGGCCCAGGGCGTGATCCTGGAGACCCGGGATCGAATCCCACATCAGGCTCCCGGTGCATGGAGCCTGCTTCTCCCTCTGCCTGTGTCTCTGCCTCTCTCTCTCTCTCTCTGTGACTATCATAATAAATAAATAAATAAATAAAATAAAATAAAAAAAAAATTAAAAATCAGTTGAATGAGATGCAATCCAAACTAGAAGTCCTAACGACAAGGATTAATGAGGCGGAAGAACGAGTGAGTTACATAGACGACAAGTTGATGGCAAAAAGGGAAACTGAGGAAAAAAAGACAAAAGACCATGAGGATAGATTAAGGGAAATAAAAGACAGCCTGAGGAAGAAAAACCTACATTTAATTGGGATTCCCGAGGGCGCCGAAAGAGACAGACATCCAGAATGTGTATTTGAACAAATAATAGCTGAAAAATTTCCTAATCTGGGAAGGGAAGCAGGCATTCAGATGCAGGAAACAGAGAGATCCCCCCCCCGAAAATCAATAAAAACCGTTCAACACCTCGACATTTAATAGTTAAGCTTGCAAATTCCAAAGATAAAGAGAAGATCCTTAAAGCAGCAAGAGACAAGAAATCCCTGACCGTTATGGGGAGGAGTATTAGGGTCACAGCAGATCTCCCCACAGAGACCTGGCAGGCCAGAAAGGGCTGGCAGGATATATTCAGGGTCCTAAATGAGAAGAACATGCAACCAAGAATACTTTATCCAGAAAGGCTCTCATTCAAAATGGAAGTAGAAATAAAGAGCTTCCAAGACAGGGAGGAACTGAAAGAATATGTGACCTCCAAACCAGCTCTGCAAGAAATTTTAAGGGGGACTCTTAAAATTCCCCTTTAAGAGGATGTCTAATGGAACAATCCACAAAAACAAGGACTGAATAGGTATCATGATGACACTAAACTCATATCTTTCAATAGTAATTCTGAACATGAATGGACTTAATGACCCCATCAAAAGGCACAGGATTTCAGACTGGATAAAAAGCAGGACCCATCTATTTGCTGTCTACAAGAGACTCATTTTAGACAGAAGGACACCTACAGCCTGAAAATAAAAAGGTTGGAGAACCATTTATCATTCAACTGGTCCTCAAAAGAAAGCAGGGGTAGCCATCCTTATATCAGATAAACTAAAATTTATCCCGAAGACTGTAGTGAGAGATGAAGAGGGACACTATATCAGACTTAAAGGATCCATCCAACAAGAGGACTTAACAATCCTCAATATATATGCCCCGAATGTGGGAGCTGCCAAATATATCAATCAATTAATAACCAAAATTAAGACATACTTAGATAATAATACACTTATACTTGGTGACTTCAATCTAGCGCTTTCTATACTCGATAGGTCATCTAAACACAACATCTCCAAAGTAACAAGAGCTTTAAATGATACACTAGACCAGATAGATTTCACAGATATCTACAGGACTTTACATCCAAACTCAACTGAATACACATTCTTCTCAAGTGCACATGGAACTTTCTCCAGAATAGACCACATACTGGGTCACAAATCGGGTCTGAACCGATACCAAAAGATTGGGATCGTCCCCTGCATATTCTCAGACCATAATGCCTTGAAATTAGAACTAAATCACAAGAATAAGTTTGGAAGGACTTCAAACACGTGGAGGTTAAGGACCATCCTGCTAAAAGATGAAAGGGTCAACCAGGAAGTTAAGGAAGAATTAAAAAGATTCATGGAAACTAATGAGAATGAAGATACAACCATTCAAAATCTTTGGGATATAGCAAAAGCAGTCCTGAGGGGGAAATACATCACAATAAAAGCATCCATCCAAAAACTGGAAAGAACTCAAATACAAAAGCTAACCTTACACATAAAGGAGCTAGAGAAAAAACAGCAAATAGATCCTACACCCAGCAGAAGAGAGTTAATAAAGATTTGAGCAGAACTCAATGAAATAGAGACCAGAAGAATTGTGGAAGAGATCAACAAAACCAGGAGTTGGTTCTTTGAAAGACTTAATAAGATAGATAAACCATTAGCCAGGCTCATTAAAAGAATAGAGAGAAGACTCAAATTAATAAAATCATAAATGGGAAGGAGAGATCATCACCAATATGAAGGAAATACAAACGATTTAAAAACATATAATGAGCAGCTATAGGCCAATAAATTAGGCAATCTAGAAGAAATGGATGCATTTCTGAAAAAACACGAACTACCAAAACTGGAACAGGAAGAAATAGAAAACCTGAACAGGCCAATAACCAGGGAGGAAATTGAAGCAGTTATCAAAAGCCTCCCAAGACACAAAAGTCCAAGGCCAGATGGCTTCCCTGGGGAATTCTATCAAACGTTTAAAGAAGAAACCATACCTATTCTACTAAAGTTGTTTGGAAAGATAGAAAGAGATGGAGTACTTCCAAATTCGTTCTATGAGGCCAGCATCACCTTAATTCCAAAACCAGACAAAGACCCCACCAAAAAGGAGAATTATAGACCAATATCCCTGATGAACGTGGATGCAAAAATTCTCAACAAGATACTAGCTAATAGGATCCAACAGTACATTAAGAAAATTATTCACCATGACCAAGTAGGATTTATTCCCGGGTAACAAGGCTGGTTCAACACTTGTAAAACAATCAATATGATTCATCATATCAGCAAGAGAAAAACCAAGAATCATATGATCCTCTCAATAGATGCAGAGAAAGCATTTGACAAAATACAGCATCCATTCCTGATCAAAACTCTTCGGAGTGTAGGGATAGAGGGAACATTCCTCAGCATCTTAAAAGCCATCTATGAAAAGCCCACAGCAAATATCATTCTCAATGGGGAAGCACTGGGAGCATTTCCCCTAAGATCAGGAACAAGACAGGGATGTCCACTCTCACCACTGCTATTCAACATAGTACTGGAAGTCCTACCCTCAGCAATCAGACAACAAAAAGATATTAAAGGCATTCCAATTGGCAAAGAAGAAGTCAAACTCTCCCTCTTCGCCAATGACATGATACTCTACATAGAAAACCCAAAGCCTCCACCCCAAGATTGCTAGAACTCATACAGCAATTTGGTAGCATGGCAGGATACAAAGTCAATGCCCAGAAATCAGTGGCATTTCTATACACTACCAATGAGACTGAAGAAAGAGAAATTAAGGAGTCAATCCCATTTACAATTGCACCCAGAAGCATAAGGCACCTAGGAATAAACCTAACCAAAGAAAACCAAAGTAAAACCAAAGTTTTTAATTTTATACCCTAAAAACTATAGAACACTTCTGAATGAAATTGAGGAAGACACCAAGAGTTGGAAAAATATTCCATGCTCATGGATTGGAAGAATTAATATTGTGAAAATATCAATGTTACCCAGGGCAATTTACACGTTTAATGCAATCCCTATCAAAATACCATGGACTTTCTTCAGAGAGTTAGAACAAATTATTTTAAGATTTGTGTGAATCAGAAAAGACCCCGAAAAGCCAGGGGAATTTTCAAAAAGAAAACCGTAGCTGGGGGCATCACAATGCCAGATTTCAGGTTGTACTACAAAGCTGTGGTCATCAAGACAGTGTGGCACTGGCACAAAAACAGACACATAGATCAATGGAACAGAATAGAGAATCCAGAAGTGGACCCTCCACTTTATGGTCAACTAATATTCGATAAAGCAGGAAAGACTATCCCCTGGAAAAAAGACAGTCTCTTCAATAAATGGTGCTGGGAAAATTGGACATCCACATGCAGAAGAATGAAACTAGACCACTCTCTTGCACCATACACAAAGATAAACTCAAAATGGATGAAAGATCTAAATGTGAGACAAGCATCCATCAAAATCCTAGAGGAGACCACAGGCAACACCCTTTTTGAACTCGGCCACAGTAACTTCTTGCAAGATACATCCACGAAGGCAAAAGAAACAAAAGCAAAAATGAACTATTGGAACTTCATCAAGATAAGAAGCTTTTGCACAGCAAAGGATACAGTCAACAAAACTCAAAGACAACCTACAGAATGGGAGAAGATATTTTCAAATGACGTATCAGATAAAGGGCTAGTTTCCAAGATCTATAAAGAACTTCTTAAACTCAACACCAAAGAAACAAACAATCCAATCATGAAATGGGCAAAAGACATGAACAGAAATCTCACAGAGGAAGACATAGACATGGCCAACATGCATATGAGAAAATGCTCTGCATCACTTGCCATTGGGGAAATACAAATCAAAACCACGATGAGATACCACCTCACACCAGTGAGAATGGGGAAAATTAACAAGGCAGGAAACAACAAATGTTGGAGAGGATGGGGAGAAAAGGGAACCCTCTTACACTGTTGGTGGGAATGTGAACTGGTGCAGCCACTCTGGAAAACTGTGTGGAGGTTCCTCAAAGAGTTAAAAATAGACCTGCCTTACGACCCAGCAATTGCACTGTTGGGGATTTATCCCAAAGATACAGATGCAATGAAACGCGGGACACCTGCACCCCGATGTTTATAGCAGCAATGTCCACAATAGCTAAACTGTGGAAGGAGCCTCGGTGTTCATCGAAAGATTAATGGATAAAGAAGATGTGGTTTATGTATACAATGGAGTATTACTCAGCCTTTAGAATTGACAAATTCCCACCATTTGCTTCAACGTGGATGGAACTGGAGGGTATTACACTGAGTGAAATAAGTCAACTGGAGAAGGACAAACATTGTATGTTCTCATTCATTTGGGAAATATAAATAATAGTGAAAGGGAATAGAAGGGAAGGGAGAAGAAATTTTTCAGAAATATCAGAAAGGAGACAGAACATGAAGACTCCTAACTCTGGGAAATGAACTAGGGGTGGTGGAAACAGAGGAGGGTGGGGTGTGGGGGTGAATGGGTTTTGGGCACTGATGGGGGCACTTGACGGGATGAGCACTGGGTGTTATTCTGTGTGTTGGCAAATTGAACACCAATAAAAAATAAATTTATTATTAAGAAAAAGAAATGAGATATTCATGTAGATAGACGGTCTCAGGACGACACTGAAAGCTACACAACTGAAGACCAAGAACAGATGTAGTTTAGTTGAAGGCCCCATTCTGTCTTCATGCTTTCATCTTAACTGTTTCCTCTGTTTAGATTCTGAGCCTAACCCCATGTGTAGCCAAATTGTCAGATAAAGCTGGACCCCCAAATTCCTTTGTTTTGTTGTTCTCCAGTTTCTCTGGGTCGAAATGGAAATAACAATCCGCCATTCCTTACAAGTCCTGACAAGTTCAGCAGTTAAGAGCTTATTTAAGGTATAATCCTGCATGGTAGCTAGGAGAATAATGAGGTGATAAATGACCTTTGAGTCTCCTTCTAATGATGTAACTCCGTCATCTGAAGGCTTTTGTAGTTCCTGTCAATTGAGGGTGACAACAGGAGTCAAGCAGACTCTGTAAGCTAGGGTAAAGCTTGATCACTTTTGGAGATAGGAAGAGGAGAGAAGATCATTATAGATCCTACCAGAGCCTTCTACTGTTCCCTTTCATCATCATGCCTTTTGTTCAGAAGAGAAGCCAGAGACAATTTCATTAAAAATCATGTCATATCTTTCCAAGAAGGGATTTCTTCCAACCCAGCCTGATTTGGAATGATGTTCCCAGTCTAGGGCCCTCACCTGGAGAAGCTTGCTGACTAGTAGACATCCATTCCACGGTGTCAGAGAGCTGCTCTTCCTTTCTTTTGCTTTCACTATGTATCAGTCAAGGTCTGTTATTGGCTTTGGGACTTGAGACCATGTGACTTTATCTTCCTTAAATATGGTATTAATTTTCCCCAGGAAAAAAAAGAAAGTGGCTAATAAAATGCACTTAAGGTAACAAGAAGAACAGTTTTATGTTAGGGTAAAGCATAGGGTTTGGTTTTCCCATAATTCTCAACCTGTTTCTGAGGTCAGCAGAAACTAGTTTGGGGGCAATACAAACACATGAGGTGAACCCTTTAACTCAGGCCCTGGAACCAGAAGAATCCACTAGTTCAACAACATAGTGGCTTTAAGTGATATGTATGTTGAAGGCCTTTTCAACAATGTAGCTGTATCTACATAGTGACTAGATTGAGCAAATCAGCTCTGGGTGGCAACTTCAAGAAAGCAAAAGTAATGTTGGGGTGTGGGGGGGGAGGCACAGAGGTATCAAGGGAAGCTCCAGAATAATGATGGACTTTCTGTTTTGTTGGTTCTTTACTTGCCTACAGCTGGTAAAGAATAACCATTTATGAGAGCAATGGTGATATTAGAAAGGGTTCTACCCAAACATCAGCCTCTTTAGGACCAGATATTTCACTATTAACAATTTGTAATTAAACAATGTGAATTCCCAGAGATGCCTCTGAGAAAAATAAGTACCTTCAATCTCTGACACCATAAATACTAAGAAAGGTGGAAAAGGGATCCATGAGGGAGGATTGTCCTTTGGAATGTGAAATACTTGCTTTAAGTGAACCAAAGACTTAGAGTGGATGTGACCTTAGAGATAATTTAATTCACCTTGAAACTGAACTATAATAAACAGCTCCTTCAGGCTAACAATTAAAATGGGTTGAGGGTCTGGACTGGAAATAGAGAGAAGCTCTATGTTGTATAGGAAGGGTTGAACAAGAAAAGCATTTTCATTTTTTAGTGGGTTTGGTATACGACCTTGAAGAGAAGAGACAAGATATCACCAAGAAAAATGAAGAGGCACAGGCAAAACTAGGCCAGTGTATATGGGGCAACAGTATGTTGAGGTCTAATACATTTTTTAAAGATTTTATTTATTTATTCATGAGAGAGAGAGGCAGAGACACAGGCAGAGGGAGAAGCAGGCTCCATGCAGGGCGCCTGATGTGGGACTCCATCCCCAGACTCTAGGATCACGCCCTGGGCTGAAGGCAGGCACTAAACCGCAGAGCCACCCAGGGAACTCAGAGGTCTAATACTTAAAAAGACTCTGTAATGAATTTGAAGGATGCAGAGAATTCTTTTGAATGGCCAGACAGCCTACATGATGGTTTTCTTTGGTTTACGTCTCTCAGGCTAATTGACATAGAATGTTTCTATTAAAGAAAACACTCAAGAGACCTCAGACCTAGTTATAACACCATTCAACTAAAGGTACAGGTCAGAATGGTGGCAAATTTCTACATTTTTCTCTATTTGGAATATAAAATATAGAATGTATATTTTTGAAATTTGTTATAGAACTATTTTGAATGTTATAAGATACAAGAAGTCCTCTCAGGAAGAGAAATGGGGAAAATTGTGGCAGCAAGCTCTACTCCTGTTAAATTTACTTCCACTACCCTAAGTTCTGTCATGGAGTGTTAGAGTGTTATTTACGAGGAAATGGAAAAGTAGAAATAGAATTTTGTAAAGAGTATTTGGAAAGTTATTCTCATTTATCATCTGCATTTTTGTTTTAGTTTTAATTTTTTAAAGATTTTATTTATTTATTCATGAGCGACACAGAGAGAGAGAACGGCAGAGACACAGGCAGAGGGAGAAGAAGGCTCCATGCAGGGAGCCTGACATGGGACTCAATCCCGGGTCTCCAGGATCACACTCTGGGCTACAGGCGGCGCTAAACTGCTGCACCACTGGGGCTGCCCTAGTTTTAACTTTTAAAAGATAATCCATGCACATGATAAACATGTACACAGTTATAGGTGCACACAGTTAACCTCACTAGAGGGAAACACTATTAAAAGTTCCTGTGTTGCTTTCCAGAAATAATCTATATATTTATAAGGATACATATGCATATTATTAAAATTTTAGATGTAATAAAAACCTCTGTGAAGGCTTCTGTCAGCTTTGCTTCAGAGCAACATCTGATTTCCACAGCATGGTCTAAACTATATAGCCAACTATCTCCAAAGATTCAGCCACACAACAATCTCTACCTTAATGTACATACCCAGGACCCACAGTAGGGGTAGAGTGAAAATAAATCCTGGGAAAACAATGTGTATCCCCTTCTTCTGTCCTAAGGAAAAGGACATTAGTACCTATCTCACAGGATTGTTGTAATTCTCGAAAAAAATAATATACACAAAGTGCTTAAAACAGTGCCTGGTATAGAGTAAGTGCTATCTAAGTGTTAGCTGCTGTCATCATTTGTATTGTTTGCCATTGTTACTTGGAGAGGATAGCTTGGAGTTTCTTGAAGCTATTTCCTATTTTCTCTGTTTTCCTCTCAGGTGCCTCCAAAGTTGGGAGCCTCTATATTTGTTACTACTCTTCCCCTGGGATACCTCTCCCTCCAGGATCTAAACTCTGGAGCCAACTGATAACCAAAACAATACCTCAAAAGCTGTCCTGGACATAAGGAAAATTTAGCCTCACTACCTGATGTTCCCTTCATGGCATCACAAGATAAACTTTTATATGTTATAATTTACTGCTGTTCTTATAAAGACCCTTGAAATGCATGGACAGACTGGCAGCCCACCACACTTTCTGGAAAATTACTCAGCCCAGAACATATTGTTTCCATATCCTTTGCGTAATTCAGTTCCTCCTCATCCCTACACCTCTCACTGCTTCTGAGGAGTTGCATGTTTCTGGCTAGCCACTACACTGGTTTACCCTGCAGACTAGACCTTTAGGAAGCTGGTGCTGCTGTGACAGGTTAGACTTCACAGTCATAGGTCAAACATCTGAGTCTACCATCTCAATCCCTTAGAAGCTCTTGGAGGAAGGGAAACCAAGCTTATATATGCTTAGCACATCTTTTCTCACTTATCTCCTTATCCGGAAGGGTAAGTGAATGACAACTGAAACACTAACTTTTTCCTACTAATTAGTCTCATCACTGGCATCTGTCTACTTCCTGGTTTCTTCTAAACATAAATTGAATGTTTGGCTTGTGATGAAAGTCTTTGTATCTTCATGGAGGGACTTTAACATCCATGAAGATAAATCCATGAGTACCACTTTCTTGATTCAATTCCAGTGACCTTCCCCTGCATTTCAGTTGTCCATAATCATGGCCACACCCAGGATTCTATTACCACTCAGAACTGCTCCATCTCTAAAATCTTTTTTTTTATTTTATTTTTATTTTTTATTTTATTTTATTTATGATAGGCACACAGTGAGAGAGAGAGAGGCAGAGACACAGGCAGAGGGAGAAGCAGGCTCCATGCACCGGAAGCCCGACGTGGGATTCGATCCCAGGTCTCCAGGATCACGCCCTGGGCCAAAGGCAGGCGCTAAACCGCTGCACCACCCAGGGATCCCTAAAATCTTAAATTCATATATCCCACTCTCTAGCTACATTTTTCTCATTAAAGATTTTTTACTTTCTCATTCCTACAACTTCAATTCTTTGGTCTCTTGTTTCCTCCCAACTTATTGGTCCCCTGAAGCCTAATTTTCTTCCCTGGCTAGCCTGGGTCCAAAAACCATTATTTCATCCACTATCTTTTATATATTCTTAACTTACCGTATTTTGACCCAAAACCTCATGGTCTTCTGTTTCAGGAAATTCTCAGTACCACACAACAACTTTTCCAAGAATTCCTGGTCAGCTTTATCACTTACTAGTGATCTCTTTTCATCAATTACTGCCCTTATTTCTGAACCTTTACACTTTCGCTCTCTGCTGTTTCTTTCTTCTCTATACAACAATATCTTCAAACCTCTCATTATTTAAGAATATTCCCTGAACACTCCTTGTTTACTGCCCTCTCTCTCCTTTTCTTCTTAGCCAAGTTTCTCAAAAGAACAGTCTACATTCACTGTCTTCACTTTCTTTATCCATTTCTATTCCTCAACATGCTGCAATCTGCTTCTGTTTGTGGAGTAGATCACCTACCCTTGTTTGTACCTCTGTCATAAAACTCATCACTTTATTGTAACCACCGCTAAACCTAAGCACCTCAAAAAGCAAGACTTTGCCTAACTTATCTATGTGGTCCCAGAGCCTAGCACAGTGCTTGATTGATAGGAGGTGCTCAATAAACGAATTATGTCACAAACACTTACTGAACACCTACTAGGAACCAAGCACTGTAGCGGTTCTGTTAGAATCCACAACACCACATGAATTATATTCAAACATCCCTATTCTTACAGAAACTTTCCTCCTTTAATGATTATCAAGCCAGTACATTTAATTAAGCCACCCAACCTTTGCTATATGTTGTGCCTTATTCACAGTAATCACTTAACATTTGATGAAGAAATACCTGACAGATCTCAGCAGACCCAAGAGCTGCTATTGTAAATGGCCTCAGAGGGGCCTTTCTGGGATTTTGTTCCTTATAGAGAGCTTTTTTTTAAAGAGCCATTTCTAAACAGTTCTCTAGAAACACACTAATTTGCAACTCTATCTCAATATTGCTGATAGCTTGAGTAAGCTAATAGCCTGTTTACAAACCCTCCCTTTCCTGTATCTTCAACTTCTCTCCCTTCTCTCCAAATTTCTTCCCCTCCACCTATAAACAGGTACTAGAGTCACTCCTAGCCGCAAATAAAGAAATATCTAAATTAGAAATGCTCTCTTAACCCCAAAGTCCCACTTCATCTAATACCCTTCCTTTCTCCTCTAACCTTTTACAAAAGTAGTCAATACTTGCTAGCTCAAATTTCCTTTTCTCACTAACTTCCATATCAAGTGAGCAGAAAGGATAGGATATGGGTTTGGCAGAGAAAAGCTTCATGGACAAGTAAGACCATAGGACAACAGAGTAAACTCTGGGATTAAAGTGCAGGAGATGTAAATGTATTGGGGCAGTATGACATTTTTTTATTTTGTCTTTAATCTGTTTTATAATTTTCCTTTTTAAAAAATTTTCCTTTTTTAAGTAGATAGCACATGCATATGATACACAGTTCAAAAGGTACAAAGGCATTAAGAAGGGTACATGATCAGATGAGCACTGTGTCTTATACTATATGTTGGGAAATTGAATGCAAATAAAATTTTTAAAAAATTTTAAAAATACAAAATAAAACTGAGAAACAAAAAAAATATTACAAAGGATACAGAGTGAAAAGTGTTTTTCCCACTCCTGCCTAGGTCCCCAGTTTGTGGGCAATCACTGTCAAAAGTTTCTTGCATATCATTCCAGAGATAATCTATTCATTTACATATATTTACATAGATGGAGTCTCTATACACAATGGTAAAAATTGCCATGAGAAAGGTGAACTGACAAGTACAGGAAGAGATGTTGAAGAATTAGCAAATATCATCTTCCCTCCAAAATACTCTTCCTCCTCAGTCCCCACCTCCATTAATAGCCTTTCCATCTCCCAAGTTGCCAAAGCTCAAAGCTTCTGAGCATCTCCCATTGGTACAATGATCTGAAGTTTACAGATCATTGTGACAGCCCTTATTTCATCTAACTTTGGCACAATCCTATGAAGTAAGCAGAGCCCTAATGGTTATCTGCACATTACAGTTAAGCTGATTAATAACTCCTCTACCCTTGCTACTACTACATTCAATTTTATTTCCAAAATGTAAATTACACACATCCATTTCTCACCACCTCCACTATCTTACCCTTTTTTAGGTTCTCATTACTTGTCATTTGTGAAATGGGAATAATTGCCTACTTTATGGGGTTGAGTACAATCATTAAAATTAAAGAACTGTAACACCACAACAAATTTTTATTCTAAAAAAATATCTGTTCCTTTCTCCTTTCTCCAATATATCTTCCTATCCTTTATCCATTCTTCACATTACATACCTGATTCATCAAAATGATGTAGAATTCTTGATTTTTTTCTGTGTCCATCCTCTATTGATCCCAACATCAGGGCATCAGAATATGACAACTCACCTGGAATCTGAGGAAAAGTACTAGAAAATTCTGAGTGCAGTTATACCAAAGGAAAATCAATAAAAAAGTGACTCTCAAAGGCACTACTTTTACAATATATGGTAGTATCATTGACATTTAGAAGCTAAGAAGGTCAAGATCTTCCCTGCATTTTCTATCTAGAAAAATCATACATATCCTTTATTACTCAGTTCAAATGTCACCTTCTTCTTGAAGCTTCCAAGATATTGCCCACATTACCTCTTTACCCAAATCTGAATGAATCTTTCTTTTCTCTGCATTACCAAAAGTGGAGGGAGGGAAATAAGAAGGGAAGGAGAGAAAGGGAGAGAAGTAGAAGGAGGGAGAGGAGAGAGAGGGAGAGAAAAAGAGGGAGTTGGGGAGAGAAGGAGCCCAACTTCTGTCCTTCCCTGGTCTAGTACAGTACAATGGTTCCCAGTTCCTTTCTAACAAAAAAACATTGTCTCATCTCCTAAAATATGCCCAAATGAATAAGGTTAAAATAATGGTTACCAGGCAGCAGGTATGGCAATCCCCTCCACCCCTAGTTTGTAGTTAAATATTAAAGACACATACAATAAAATATGCTCTACTATTAAATAATCTTAATTATTTCCAGGTTGATTTAGTTTTTGTATATATAATTTCAGCATAATTTAATTTTATCATATATTTAATAATATACATATATCAATTAAATCATGAACATTTTCCCATTTCATTAGATTTTCTTTAAAAATATTTTTAATAAAAAATATTTTTAATAGTTTTGTAAGTTTTCTATCCTGTTTCTATCCACAATATATTGATTCCCCTATTCTTGCACATTTCAATTCTCATTCCCATTCTTATTTTTACAAATGTTATATTGAAGGTAAATAAATCTTTATCTGAATGTCTATTTCCTCAGGAAAATTCTTAAAACTTTAATTTCTGAGTTGTAAGATATTAAGATTTTTAGAGCTGTTTATATGTATCATCAAACTACTTTCCCAAATGACATACCAATTTATTCCATTGGCAATATACAAAAATCGCTATATCACTACACTCTCACCAGCCAGCATAGAGTATTACCTTTCATATTTCTTTCTAATTTGATAGGCAACAAAAAAATGACATGACATCATTGCTTCAATTTGATTTCCTTGGTTACTACTAGTAAAATGGAAGGGTTTATTTTTCAATAATGTTATTATACATGTTTTCCCTGGTCTGCAAATTCCCTATATATTTCCTTTGTCCATTTTTTCGACTGGAATCTTGCTCTTTTTATCAATTTACATTCATTATTATATATAGCATGCTACATAGTAATCATAATCATGTGCAGTTGTTTCTCATTATTCACAGTAGTTATGTTTTTTTTTTTTTTTTTCACAGTAGTTATGTTTTATAAAATCACTGTAAACACTAAATCAGTAAATCCTGAACCATTGTTCCTGGGGAAATACAGAGTTAGGCTCCTGTGAGACCCAATCACAACATTTTTGTCAATAAATCAATACATTCATTGTTTATGTGTGTTTATGTTTAGAGACACTTTATTTAACATGCATTGTTGATTCATTAACATTGAACTCACAGCCAATAGCACTGTAACTCTTGCATGAAGTAAACTAATCTAACATATGTATTTTCTCTGTAAGGCACATCACAGCTGTCTTGTGCTCAAGAGCACTATACAGCACTTTAGCACCACACTTGGGGGGCATTTTAAACAGCAAAACCATCAAGAAAAAGCACAAAAATGTGAAAAACATGGCACTAAATAGACTGTGAAAATTACAATTATTTAAAGTATGAGAGCTAAGACAAAAAGAAAGAGAATCACCTTGTTGGACCTCATTTGGGACTGGGCACATCAGGCAATTCAAATGTTATCACTGTGTATATCCACAAATGACCACAAAAGCACCACAGGTATTGATTTCAGGATTACAAATAAATTTTAGTGAGTAGATGAATTCAAAATATAGAATCCACAAATGAGTATCAACTGCAATGGTTATATTTGTTGCAGTTTTCCAATTTATCATTTGTATTTCAATGTTTTTCATGTTTTATATTTAGAGATTTTCCTTTTTATATATGAAAATATATAACCCCTTCCTTCATGACCTCATATATTATTTTAAGCATATGCAAAAAGGAAATAATTTATTCACCTACATTATCTTCTATTTTTAAGTGTTTAATATTATGTATAAAACTGTTTAGAATACCTGAAATCTAGTTTGGTGGGTAGTGTATTAAATTGGGGAGGAAGGCTGGTAAGAAGCCACTACTCACCCATCAATGAACCTTACCTTTTGAGCCCTGTCATTTTGGCTCCTAATGAAGTACCCTTCTAAATACAGGTAAGCCAGTTCCAGAGTATCTAAGAAGTTTCAAAAAAATGAAAAAGCAAGGAAAAAATGTTTTATCTTTTCCACTAAATCCAAGTGTTGTATATAAAGAAATGAGATGGGGCTGGTGAATTCCACACTTCAAGCCTGCATTCTGCAGTGAAGCAAGACCAGGCAGGGAGCTAGAAGCCAAATCAATGCCAAGGACTAGAATGGTTCAAACGAAGTTCTTTCTATGCCATAGGACAGTATTTCTCAGGATACTGTCAAGCACAACCTGCATCAGAGTCACCAAAAAAGTATAGTGCGTAGAATGAAGAAGTTAAGGGTCTTGCTCTTACTCCACATACCAGTAGCACTGTTTAGTTATAGAACACCATACCTCAAGACTGATAAAACCAAACTATGGTATGTCCTTAAAAGAACAGTTTGGCTGATAAAGAGGCTGGAGTTAAAGACATTTAGAAATATTTTTGATCTAGGGTCATCAAGCCTAGAGAATTGAATAATTAGGATAACACGATTGTCAACCTCAAATAGCTAGAGTCATCCTATAGAATAAATCCCTCTGCTAGGCAATGCCATCCATGCATGTGGCTTTATGTATCTTCTCTTTGGCTGTTGATTCTCAAATCTGTATCTCAGGATCCTGTCATTCTCCTGAGCTTCAGCCCTTCCTTAATCTCTCCACCTGGATTTTTCACAAGCACCTCAAACTCCACATGGTTAAAATCAAGCTATTATTATTTCCATTCTCATAGATAATGAATCTGAGGCTCAAAGAAACTAAAGAATTTCTCATGGATTCCAGTAAAGGAATTAAATCCAACTTGTCTGATTCTAAAGCTTATGCTCTTTCAACTTCTATGATGCTGATTTCTATATTAGGGGGAGGGCAGATAGAAACCAGAACATTACATATCTATATTGTAACTCTGAAGCAGAGTAGCACATTTCACAGGGGGGTTGGTCCTTTCTGAAAACCAAATCTGCTCTAAGAAGCTCTAATCCTAAATTTGCTAGAATACAATTTAAAAAAAATAAATTAAATATTTAAAAATAAGTTCCTTGGCAATATCAGGAGCAAAATCACTAAGTGGAACAGGTTTGAAAAGTCCTTCCTCTCCCTGGATCAGTTTTCTCTTCTTCAAAATAGATAGGCTTGTCTGGACTTTGAAGATCTTTATGTCCTTTGATAGCTATGCCATTCAGTTCCTTATAAGGTATGGACATTATGACTAAACAGTCATGCCATTTAGCCTGTGTAATAGCTCAGCTGCATTCCAACACCATCCTCCAGGACCTGCTGGACTAGAGGCTGATCGTATATCTTTATGATATTCTCATCTACTCCAGGCACCCAGCCCAGCATGACGCACTTGTCCACACAGTTCTGACTTGCCTCTGGCAATACCAACTCTTTACTCAACTGGAGAAGTGATCAGGTAACAAGCAGAAATTCTGTCACAGCTTTCCCTGTACAGGGTTCTAACATGCTCCCCCAAAGCCACTTACTAGCTGCATGAATTTGGGTAAGTCACTTAGCCTTTCTAAGCCTCCTTTTTCTCATCTGTAAAAGAAATGTTAATGATATATAATTCACCTGATTGTTGTGAAAATTAATAAATAATGTGTGAAAAAGCACCAGGTGCTTTTATTTCTTCAGTATCATCCTTGGCTGAGCCACACCAGCTAATGCCAGGGTTTCCTCAGATTAACTGGATATTATCAGGGTTACCCTATACCTTTCTGATCACCACCCTCTCCATTAACCAGACAATATTCAAAAAATGCTCATGGCAATTCTCTCAATACACTGAACTGTAGCAATTAAGGCTGCATTTGAGGTTTTGTAATAAAACTTAAATCCCTAGCAAGTAGTCAGCTAGTTTCTGCCTAAATGTTCCCTATGATAGGGAACTTATTCCCTTCCAACACAGCCCATTTCATCTTTAGTCAGCTCTGCCATAACTTCCGCCTAACAATCCTAATTCTGTCCCTTAGGATCACATTGTACAGATAAAATCCTCTTTCTTATGACAGCTTGGCAGATACTGGAAGACAGCAATCAGGTCCCACTTGCACCCTTCAGGCTTCTCTTCTTAACTTCTATTTTGTCTTTGTCCCTCTTTAAAAAGGTAGCCACCATTACTAAGCACAGTACTTGAGGTGTAGTTCATACAAACCTAGAAAAGCTCCCTCATTGTAGACTTTCTACTATACTATTAATGTAGATTGAGTTTGCATTAACTTTTCTGGCAGCCATATTAAACATATATCCATCCTATAGAATTACTATACTTTTTAATTTTATCAAATTTATGCAAGATATCACATTTATTCTTATCAAATTAATTCTGTTGTTTTTGAACCATCTTACAATCTCATAAATTTTTCTTGGATTCCTGGTTCTGGTATCCAGTATATGTACTTCCCCACCCACTGCAGTTCTTCCTTAAAATTTGATGAGTGCACTTTTCTACATCTCCATCCAATCACTAATTAAAATGTCTTGAACCAAGACATAACCAGGTACAGAACCCTACACCTTACCAACAAGGATCTCCCTTTGAAATTCTGAAGCTCAACATTTTTCCTGCTTTCAACACACCATAGGGCCCTTCCTACCACCCATTCACATTAATTCCAGTAACTCACAAAACATCGAAAATATCCAAGGAGGGGCAGGCCTACTAAGGGAAGTACTATAATGGGGGAAAGGCCTATGTGGTTTGGAAAAACTTTCATCCAGGTGATTCTGCTAAACCTCTCAGAAAATGTGCCTTCATCTTCCCTTTCACTCCACACACACTTCTCAAGAATTTCTGCTCCAGAGAAACATAGAATTAATTATTAGTGCCCTTTGTAAATAGTTTCCCCATCTGTATGATGGAGCTAATTACACATAGATCATACGTGTATGATCTATGTTGTCAGGATTAAATGATTAATGCATAAAGTACTTAGCACAATGCTTGGTATATAGTAAGTGCTCAATAAATAGTATACTTTAAAAAAAAACTTTCAGATTCCAACTAAAGGAACAATGTTAGAGCTCATCTTTTCTTTATCTTGTTAACCAGGATATCATAAAAATAAAAATCTTTGTCATGCACCTTTGCTGTAATACAGAGACACTGTAGCTATCACATACTTGCATCTACTAGTCAAACAACTTATCCAAAAGGCCACATTCAGGGACACCGGGGTGGCTCAGCGGTTGAGCGTCTGCCTTCCGTTCAGGGTGTGATCCTGGAATTATGGATTGAGTCCCGCATCAGGCTCCTGCAGGGAGCCTGCCTGCTTTTGCCTCTCTCTCTATGTCTCTCATGAATAAATAAATAAACCTTTGGGGAAAAAAAAGCCATATTTTCAAGCCCACGAATCTGAACACAAGACACAGCTCCCTAATGGAGCCAGTAGGGCCAAAAGTATATTAAAATTTAATGTTTTTTCCAGCTCAACTCTACTGCCTGACCTGGCTCCCATTCCCCTCAACTATGAATGGCAGGATATCCATATTCATGAAAGTTCACATTATTGCCCTTCCTGTTGCCCCTTTACCTAATCCTGCTGTTTTCAGGGAAAGTGACAGAATCCAGGTGAAGTAATCCAGGCTTGCCTTGCAATAAATAATTTCAAGATGTTTGTGGCTAAAGGACAGTTTGTTTACACCCCATCCTGTTTACAAGGGGCCACACCTATCTCCTATATTTCTGACATGATTCCTCCATCTCTTATTCCAATGTGTGTCACCACAGTTTATGATGGTGCATACCACATCTCAGGGCTTCTAGTGGCCATAGTCAAGGATGAAGTGGGAACTTAATCTAGAACCAGAGGTATCTATGAGTCTGAAACACTGGAAGCCATTTTATGCTGTGGCTTTTCTGAATGTCACTTTAATGATCATCAGTATATTAGTATAAAAAATAACAATTTCTAACATCTATATTGCACTTTATAAAGTACTTCAAGGAATAATTTCTCTTTTGCTCCTCATTATAGTTCAATAGCTTCATTTGGGTGTGACATTGCTGAAAACCTTTTTAAAACTGTCTTTATCAAGCTAAAATATGTATTATTTCCTGATGTACACACAAAAATAACCTATGTCACATAATTTAGTTCACTCATACAAAAATGCTGAATGGCAGTTACTTTGTTCCAAAAGGCATTAAACAATAAGGTTCTTTTTTTTAGGGCAGATGATATTAACTTTAGTCCACAAATGAGGAAAGTCTTTGGAAGTTTAAATAATTTGCTCAAGAGCCATATAGTAAATAGCAGAAACAGGATTTAAAGCCTGGGTTATCTGACTCCAGATCTTCCAATTTTTTTTCTACCTTGACATTTGGAAGTGCCATTCAACTACCTTAACTAAAATGGTCGCCTTTCTTCCATGTCAAAAAATAGGCAGTGGCTAGTTGAATCTATCTTCTTAAAAGACATCTTTCAAATTACAGGATCCTAAGTCAAATTCTTTCACAAAAGGATCAATTTCCCTCCCTGGCAGCTAAATTCCGATGCCATTCTAAGAAACCTTTCTTTTTTTTTTTTTTACCTTATAAGTAAATAACCATAAAGCCTCATCCATCTCCAAAGATGTTAAGATATCCTGCAACAAACCAGAGCCCCACCCTCAATCTTGCAGCATTCTGTCACTCATCATCAAAGCATCTGGCCTCTGCTCACTGTCCCACTGCAGGAATTTTGCACAAACTGGAAATGTTACAATCTATAAAATTTTCGTTTTGCTCAATACCTACTTTAGTCCTCGCAAAGGACAGGACAACCACCTGGGAGAAATTCAGACAACACAGGCCAATTTTTACTTCAGTCAACAATAAGGAGATAGATAACCAGTTCCACAGGTGAAAGATTAGATACTATTTTCAACCTATCACCTTCTCTTACACATTCCTTTAAAAAATTTCAAGGTATAGTCCTCAACTCAATTCTAATTAACTGAGTTATTCACTTCATGAGTTACCTACTGTAATTAGCTTTTTTCTTCAAGGCTTACCAATCCCTTCTTCTAACCTAAATAGCACCCCTAAACTGCTAAAAATCATCATCATCATCCACAGCTATAGTGGTGAGAAGGCTGTCATTTGTGGTTTGGGACTCTAATAATTTCAACTTGAGATGAAGCCAAACAAAAAGAATAGCAGAACCAGGTTTTACTGGGGCCACATACAACCTAGTCTCAGCTCCAGCTGGATGGGGCTGCTAGATTGTATCAGCTTCCAGACTGCTTCCCAGACATACAAAGGAAGAATCCAAAATCCTGCATTACCTCCTCAAAATGGCCTCTCACCTTTCAAAAAAAATAGGTTTGGGAGCAACTAATCTTTTTTGAGCCTTCCTCAACCAACCCTGACTCCTGTATTTTCCTCTCTCATTTGATCTATTTTCTTTCCTAGCTCTCAGCCCAATTTCAACTTTTGTAAGTACCTGATTCCTTGCTTTGGCTCGGATCAGCATCGTCTTCAGCCATCTTTCTGAGTTTACCGACCTCAGGCTCCAGTTCTGCAGAATTAGTTTAAACTAGTCAAAATAGATTTGAACTGGTCAGAACTGATTTTTCTTTGTGAGAAAAGATTTTAACTGGTCATGAGCAAGTTCTAACCACTTTAAACCCATTTGGGCCAGTTCTATGTTGCTAATTCAAGAACGAACCACTGAAGGGATCAATTAGAATCAGGAATGAGATGAAGCAGCTTCAATCTGCTTCAAAGACCAGTGTGAGATACGAAAGGGACCTGATGCTAAGGACCATACCATTTGTGGTGGCGATGCTAGAGGGGGAATCAGAGAGGACTTAATAGTCTGCGAGGTAGGATCAAACCACTGTAGACCCCGGGGGAGGAGCTAAAAGAAATTGATGCTCAATGACGTAGGATCAAATTATTGGTGTGAGACAGAAGGGGAAAAGATGCTGATGTTCTCCAGACAGGATCAAACCACTGAGATCTATAGGAAGCAAAACAGGGATGTTATCCTATAAGGTGTCATCAAACCACTCCGGGGTAGGGTTAGAAAGAAGGAGAAAGCAAAGTAAGAACATAAAGGGCCTAGTAGAATTTGAGACAGGATCAGACTACTGTGAAGTGGCAGAAAGGAGATGCTAGTCTAAGAAGCAGGATCAAACCACTGTGGAAGGGAGGGGAGCAAAAAAGAAGCTGAAATTTCTTGAAGCAAATTTAGATTCCTTTTAGTAAAGTAAAAAAAGGGACATTATATTCTTTAAAATGGAATCAGACTCCGTTTACATAATAAATAAAGTACATTTGCATTTATTATCTCTTTTGCTCTTTACTCTGCCCTGAAGGTTGGGTCAAACCATCTTCCCCAAAAGGCCTCTGCAGTAATTTGCAGCTGCCCCTGATGGTTTCTAGGCAACAGTATATCTGCTGCCTGAAGAACCTTGCCCTTTTGACATTAACCCCTGGGTTTCTGGAAGGGAAACAATATGCACACATATGAAAACGATGGGGAGCAAATTGAAACAGTATCATCAAATGCTTGGTGGGGAAAACTGGGAGACAACCACACAGAGGTTCAAAACTTAAAGGAAGACAGCAAGTAGTTGGGAAATGCTGGTTATGTGGAGGAAGAAAAACTCACAAAAGCACAGTTCTGCAGACTTAAAAAAACATCAAGTCCAAGTGCCTACAAAATCTTTCAGTCCTCCTATGACATCCCTAACCAGTGGTGCTTTAATATCTTCCGTGAAAAAAATAGTAGTTTTAACTTCTTAGGGAATTTATAACATTTTGCTATAATTCTGATCCTTTTTAAAATTTTTGGGCCAAACTCACTCCCCCATAATTTCCACCCAGTATTCTAAGTTTTGTCTTCTAGAGTGGAGGTTATCAAAGTAGTGCTTGTTGGGCAGCCCTGGTGGCTCAGTGGTTTAGTGCTGCCTTCAGCCCAGGGTGTGATCCTGGAGACCCCAGATCGAGTCCCACGTCAGGCTCCCTGCATGGGGCCTGCTTCTCACTCTGCTTCTATCTCTGCCTCTCTCTCTCTATCTCTCTCTCTCTCTTTCTCTCTGTATCTCTCGTGAATAAATAAATAAAATCTTTACAAACAAACAAAAAACAAAGTAGGGCTTGCAAGCTATATCCAACCATCACCTATTTTGTGAAGAGTGTGAGCTAAGAATGGTTTTTACAGTTTAAAATGGTTGAAAAAAATCAAAAGAAAAATATTTTGTGACATATGAAAAATTATATGAAATTCAAATTTCAGACCATAAATAAAGTTTTATTGGAACACAGCCATATTCATTTATGTACATATTATCCATGGCTGCTTTCCTTACCATGGCAGAGTTGAGTAGCTACATCCAAGACACTGTGGCTCTCAGAGCCTAAAACATTTACTATCTGGCCCTTTACAGAATAAGCGTGCTGACTCCTGATCTATAGAAACAAAGAATCAGTTTTTAATAGGACTCTGCTTAAGTAAGAATGTAATGATAATGTTAGATATGAGAGAGAATGAAAAGACCTCACAAAGAATCCCAAATTCTCAAAGAGATGAAGGGGACTGGTACCAAAGTCTTCTGAGTCTATAAATAACTTTAAGCCACTTCTCATGGGCTTCAGGAGATAAGGAGATTTAGCCGATAAGAAATTGCTGGGAGTCTCCAAAAAGAATGGGAGAACAGTTTGAAGGGAAGGTTAAGATCAGACTGTGAAAGGCCTTTGAATGCCAAATACAGTTGCTTGACCATCCTGAAAGCAATGGAGGAGCCAGTATTCAGTTTCAGGTCAGGATACAGTTGAGCAACAGGGTAAAGGAAGAACTTGAGAAATATTATTCATGCTTCCAGACATCACTCTAGTTCTATTCCAGCTCTAGACAAGTTGTAGTGTCTGAGAAGTTCACAACCTTTTGGTCACTCAGGTTCAGAACCATCTCAATGCTGGTATCCTAATAGGAATATAATCTGATTTGAGACTAGGATACTACAGTAAATCAAAGATGTATTTTGAGTCAGTTTCAAAGGATTTCTCCCTTAGGAACATAAGAAAACTCCCATAACATCTTTATCTCATTCTTACTTTTCAGGACCCAACTAAACCCATATCTCTCCTAGCACTCTTGCCCTCCTCTGAACTCCTTTAGCACTTCTTTGTGCTACTCACATGAGCCTCACTCTACCCTGTCTAGTACTAAAAGTAACTCTTCATGAAAATGGTTTGTTTCTCCAGAAAGACCTCAGAAAAAAATGGATCCTAACTGATACCTCTCTATGTTCCCGTGGTATATGGTTGGTTGGTAAGGATATCGATCTAGTGGTCTAGTGGTCCCACAGTGTGTGGAGGACCCCATTTAAGGGAGCTCAGGTACTTTGGGAGCTATGTCAGCTCTTGCTACACATCCACCTTCCTAGACTCGATGACCTAAGAAGGGATGAGGCCTAGTGATATATTATAGTCAATCTTGGGCTTCAATGACCATACAAAGAGCTCTTTTTGGCCCTGATACCACAAGGACCCCAGGTTCCCATCATTCCTACCTTCATAGGCTCACAGCAAAAAGCCCTGGTCAGGAAGACAAAGCCCACAGTTCTGGCTGCCAGGCATCCAGTCCCATTTTCCATGGCCTCTGTTGATCCTGGACCCAGACTTCAGACTGGACTCAACCGATTCAAGATGAAAATAGGCCCTTGGCTGGGAAGGCTGGCTTTCCACAAAGTGCTCTTTCCCCCAAGGGCCAAAGCAAACGCCGCAGGCTGGCTGGGGCTAAAAGCCAGCCAGCCACTCCAGACCTCTGCTGGCCAGCACCAAAGAGGCCCAGAGTCAACAGTTCATGGACAGGTCTGCTATTCCATTCCTTCTTATACCTCCAACATCAGATTCCCTTCAATGAATCTAAACAACCAAATAGAACTAAAGTCAGCTGTAGCCTCTAAGAAAATGTCAAAGATCCCTCATGGGCCTCAATTGCCAAGAATTGGAAATTCAGTACAGCCTTTACCTTTACACCTCTCAGCCTCTCAAGAGTGTCCAAGCCCACAGGCCACCTTCTGGACCCTCTCTGTTTAAATTACTTTCCTATGCTCCCTCAGGGGAAAGGAAAAAAGTATATAGGAATAAACTATCAGTACCCACTATTCTTACTGGCTCACAGGTCAAACTGAGATTCAAAACAATTCAACCAATCATTTTTTCCTGAATTAAGTATCCAGACTCCTCTCATCATGATGGAGATGGGGCCAAGTCTCAGACACTGGCTAAAAGGGATATGAAGAGAGGTAGAGGAGTAAGGAGAAGGAAAAGGAGGGTAGGAGAGCCCAGGCAATAACATAGGAAAGTATTTTTTTAATCTAACATACAGCACTATCTTCTGAAAGAGTGATTTTTGACTAGAAACCACTACAAGCTAGAAAATGGCACTTGCTTTGAGAATGAAGTTTTCTTCTCTATGCACATAGAAATTACTCTCCTTTCTCAAGCTAGGGTAAGTAGATGCTGACTTTAAAAAACCCTGAGACCAGAAGAGATTACCAAAAAGGGAAGCATTCCTCCTCAGGGAAATTCAACATCTTACTCAAACTATTAGGTCAACATCCTCTTTGGTACCCAGGCCCCTTCTAGTAATAATTGCAGACATTTTATAATATAAATAAATACCATGTACACACACCAACTGTGTGTCTGGCAGTGTTCTATTCCCAAACTGTGTGCCAAGGCACACCAGGGTATCATAGCCAACTCAAAGGGGTACTATATTTTACTTTTTGAGAGAAACACAGTGACATCTGCCAGGCAGAGCATGAACTACTACTGTACTTAATTACTTAATGAACAGAATTTTAAATACTTCTTTTGGCTTGGGGATGCTGTGAAAACAATTACTGACCCAGGAAAGGCACAGTGAACCAAGAAACTTGGGGAGCTTCTGCTATATACATTACATGGATTATCTCATGCAATCCTCAAACTGTATGAAGTAGGTCTTGATATTATTTCCACTTTATGGATAAAGAAACTAAAGCTCCAACAGATGAATTAATTTGCCCAAGGCACCAGCTAAGTGATGACAAAGCAGAGTTGAGAACCTAGATGTGGCAGACTTCAGAGATTGCTTGTAAACCATTTGAAACACTTCCTTCCCATAATTAACTTTGCCTACTACTTTTATTGCTTATGCAGGCTGTGAAAAATGCCTTGATAGTACAAATGATCTTTGTGTCATAGAAATAGTATTACTATTCTGAAGTCCAAAATGTAGTCTGTAAACAATACACATAAGAGGCATAAGAAAAGGGACATCATTGATTTTTTTAAGGTTTTTCTTTTTTCTTTTTTTTGAGAGAGAGAGAATATGTGTGCAAGTGAGTGGGCACAGAGGGAGAGGGAGAAAGCGAATCTTAAGCAGACTCCACACCCAGAGTGGAGCCC
Organism: Canis aureus; assembly: GCF_053574225.1. Lineage (NCBI taxonomy): Eukaryota > Metazoa > Chordata > Mammalia > Carnivora > Canidae > Canis > Canis aureus. The sequence continues at coordinate 64,702,095 of NC_135649.1, read as the reverse complement.
AATGCAGAGCTTGATTTTATGACCCTGAGATCATGACCTGAGCCAAAATCAAGTCAGATGCTCAATCCACTGAGCTACACAGGCACCCCAAGGGATATCATTTAGAAAGCAAGAATTAAATTTTTTTTATTATTTATTCATGATAGTCATAGAGAGAGGAGAGACAGGCAGAGACACAGGCAGAGGGAGAAGCGGGCTCCATGCCAGGAGCCCGACGCGGGACTCGATCCCGGGACTCCGGGATCGTGCCCTGGGCCAAAGGCAGGCGCTAAACCGCTGAGCCACCCAGGGATCCCCAGAAAGCAAGAATTAAACAAAAAAGAAATATAACCTGAAAATGGGATGCCCTCAAGCTATTGAAGTGTTCAGTTGCTTATAAACTAATTTTTGGGAGACCTCCCATGCTTACTATAATCTTACTCTAAGTTTTACCTGTCCTGAACCACTAAGGTTCACTTTTGTATTACAGTGTGAGAAACAATGTTCACTACCTCACTGGGTATAAAAGAAGAGGCATCAGCCCTGGTTGCCACTTGTTTCCCTTTTGTAACTATAAGGGAAACCAGCCTAAGGATAAAGCCAACATACAGAAGAGGGCAGAGTCAAGAGAATCATAAAGAAAAGAAGCAAAATCATGACTAAACTATGCTTAAAGCCTGTCCTACCTCTATACTTTCCTGTTACATAAGCCAATAAGTCTCTGGTTTATTTCAGCCAGTTTAAGTTAGGTTTTCTGTACTTTGCAACCAAAATCATCTTGAGTAATAATTTTTCTCCCAGAGCACCTAGTACAGTGCTTAGTATATTCATCCATAAGAGCTCAGTGCAATGTCAGTTCTTCAATGAAGCTTGTTCTGAACCTCCAAACAGAATTTATTGTTCAATCTTTTGTGTACTCATAGCTCACTATACAGAACTTTACTGTGTAACACACCATATTGAATTATTTATTTACAGTTCTTCTTTACCTATTATCTCTTCTACTGTAAGATGAATCTGTGGTGGCTTACAAAATGCCAAACACATAGGAGACACTTGATAGGCATGTTTTGAGCTGAACTGAAACGCAGTCCTAAGCATTCAATCAAGGTTAGTTAAATCATCCTTTCTCTGGTAGGCAGAATGATGCCTGATAGGCCCTATTCTTATTGTAAACTGAGAGCTCATGCATCTGACTCACCCCAGCCCCAGACACATGCAGAAAAACTACAAATGGCAATACTTAGTCTGATGTCCAGCATCCAACACTTTGCACCAGACCTGGCAGAAGTCAATCAAGTGGTGGCTGGGACAAGCCATGGGCCCACTGAACCCAGCCCAGACATTAGCAGCACAGTAATGGCCGCCACAAATGCAACCAACTTTTCAAGCTGGGCAGCACAAAGGCATTTTCAGGAAGGAGTCAAAAATATGCTCATTTAGTTCTCTCCTCTCTGTCCCCTCTCCAAGTCTGCAATTACATAGGAAGTTAATTGTGTAGACTGGGGGCTTTGGTTCTTTCAACTGCCAATTCTTCTCTCTGTACAGTAGTTCACCCTTTTCTGAACTCCCAGAGTGCTTTACATATTCTTCCAGTATCACTTCACTTATTATCTTGATTATCTATATATGGATCTGTCTTTCCCACTACTCTGTGAGCTCTTTGAGGGTAAGAACTATGTTTTCTCTGCATCCCATGGACCTAGCATAGTGCCTAAAACAGAGTAGGTACTCAGAAAGTATTGGTTGAAATGAATTATTGCTGATTCTCTCTCTCAAAAGAATGGATTTGATTAATGGGTTAGATTTGATGCTATTTTGGTCCTAGATACCTCCTTGTGCAGTGGGAAAGTTTAGGAATTAAAGATGGTGACAGAAGACATGGATCGGAGCCTGTTGTGGCCAATTACTAGCCCTATATCTTTATATCCTATGTCCCTATATCCTTGTTCAAGTCCTGTAACCTCTCTGAACCTTAGTTTCTTTACCTTCACAATTAGGGCAAGCTTAGACATGCCTTACAATGTTGTAATAAAGAGAAAATATACTGTCTGAGACAGCACTTTGTGAATGTGATATGCTGTGAAAAAGTTGTTATTATATGATATAATTTAATCAAAAGAGGATATTTTTCATAATTATTTTTGCCTCGGGATACATGGCAGTTCCTTCAGAGAGCTTCAGAGATTGCTACTACATGTGTGCTGGATGTGCCCTGAGAGCTTTTTATGGCTATAGGCATCTTCTCCAAGCTCCCTATTAGATAATAAGCAGCTTTCAGCCTTCCTTAGCCATTCTTTCTCAGTGGTGTTCAAGGCTAGCAAACGTCAGTGGGGACAACCCAGATCTGGCTCTTACAATCAGCATTAGAATGGTATTCTTGAAGGTGAGAGGCCTTCCACATTCAATCACACTTTAGTTAATAATAACACCAATATCAATATATGTTTTCTGAGCACCTGCGGGCTGGATGGTAAGAAGAGCCATCTAAGAACAGGGATGGGGATGGGGAAAATGTCACCTCTGAACGCCAAACTAAAGCCTGCCAAATTGAACTACATGCTGCTCCTCATACATGTCTTGTGATTTTTCTACCTTTACATCTTTGCTCTTGTGCTACAAAGATCTGAAATGGCTTATTTCCACCCCTTCCTCAATGTCAAGTGATAACTATCCTTCAAGGCCTGGCTCAAATCCCATCTTTATGAATCTTTCCCCATATACCACCTCCCCCGCTTCACCTGCAAATTGTTTCTCCCTCTTTGCTATTCCTCCATAGCACCTGGGTTCTGGCACTTAGTACTTTTCTATTATCTGTCTCAGTTAGTATCTCTCCAATTTATCTTCTCCTCCTAGGCACTGCATTCATCATCTCTTACCTGAAATATTACAGTTGCATAGTAAGCAGTCTCCTTGCCACTGGTTTTTCCTTCAGTCTATATGCTATTACCAAATGCAGCTTTCTGAAATGCAGACCATTTCTCTGATTCAAAATTTCTTTTCTTTTCTGATTTAAAATATCTGATAGCAGGAGAAAAATCCAAATTCAGTAACATAATAGCTACTAAATACAGATCCATGAACTCATCAGAGTCATGGCAGGGAGAGGGAAAAGGAGAATAGATTGTTAAAAGTTTAGATTCCCAATGAGATACTGTTTCCTGAAAATCTGTAACTTTAAAGGCATTGAATTCAGCCAAGAATGGCAAATATGTTTCATCTCATAAATCAATTTAAATTGACTGTAAGTGGCCATTTGGAATACTGTGTTCAGAAAGATTCTAAGCCTTACTCAGGATTGCTGGGAAAGAACGTTATGTCTGATTAAAAATTTCTGCTATGGGGACGCCTGGTTGGCTCAGCAGTTGAGCTTCTACCTTTGGCTCAGGACGTAATACTGGAGTCCAGGATCAAGTCCCACATTGGGCTCCCTGCATGGAGCCTGCTTCTCCCTCTGCCTGTGTCCCTCATGTGTCTCTGTGTGTGTCTCTCATGAATAAATAAATAAAATATTTAAAAAAAATTTATGCCACGGGCATGGGAGGAGCTGATAGGATGATCATGCCAGACACCATACTTGCTGTAGACACACAGAGCAACAAGCCAGGCAACGTCCACCTCTGTCCATTTGTCTAGAATGTGTACCCCTGCCCCTACCTCCCATTCCTGATTCCCTAGAAAACTAATCATTGTCTGAGTTCAATTCAAATATCACCTAGTCTGGAAAACTCTGGCTGACTCACTTTTACATCATTTCTTCTCTCATCTGAGCTCTCATTACAATTTGGTCATAAGCAGAACTTACGATGTTTGCGACCTCAAACCTTTTTTTTTAATGAAGGAGAATATAAATAAACTGGTTTTTTCAATATTGAATTACTTTGTAAACCTTTGTGCATATCTATTAGACCTATTGGACTTTGGCCTACTACAAGTAAATGACCATAGATGATTTATCTTTTTATTCCAAGCCTCTGCCTCAGTACCTGGTGTCCACAGGGTACTCAGTAAATATGTGTTGAACTAAGCAGATTCTATTTGGGAAAAGTGAGAAGAGGAGGAAGCAAGAGACCTGGTAACTACATCAAACATATCATCCTTCCTTGGAGAGCCATGGAGACAGGGTCAGGTCCATGGGTGAAAGTAAACACTTCTAAATGAAAGAATACAAAGCACTGACAGGAATGCAAAATGAAATAGGTGCAAAGATGTCTCCTTTCCTCCATGATGCATTCTTGGACTAATTTAGCCCTCAGTGGTCTCCTGCTAGTCCCAACAGTGTTTATTGTCATATCTCACAATTTGGTATCTGCTTGTCTCAGATAGGTGAGTCTTGCCTTTAGTGCTAGACTGCTCCTAGAAAGCAGGAATTCGGGCTGAATGTTTTCATATCTCCAGTACAAGTCTAAGTACATGTTAGTATTCAAAATAGGCTTGCTTTATTGAATGATACTTGATTTATTGAATGATTTATTGAATGTTATTTGTGGTTTAATTGGTCAGGTATTCATGTAATACTCGGCCCAGTTGTTATTGCCCTCCAAAACCAGAGAGGAAAATGTTCAGGAAAACTCCTGTTCATTTAAAAGCCAAATTCTTCTACCTCCATATTAATCTGCCCAGAGCTTACTTCTCCAGACTGACAATGTCTTACTTTTTCCCTGTAGTTGGAGAGTAAGACTAATTTATATGTGTAGCATGGTGTACAGCAGGAAAAGTTGTGGATTTAGGCTTAGATGACTTGAACTTTTCCTCAGACTGTCAACAACTTGCTGTATGGCCTTGGGCAAGATTCCTCTCCTCAGTCTTACCAACTATTAAATGAGGGAGAAAGACAAGCAGGTCTCTAAATGCCTTTTCTGCTCTAATTCAATTGCTCTATTAAGACAAGTGTGTTTACAATGAGGAACATGAATGGGGGAATTAAAAAGTTTCTACCCCTAGGCTTTTTAGATTTTATTTATTTCTTAATCCAGCAGAATTTTAAAAATATCTACTATGTGCCAAGGACAGTCTAGAGACTGAAAATATAGCATGGGACAGAAGAAAAATCCTTGTTCTCAAGCAACTAATATTCTAGGAGAGATAGATCATTATCAAGTAAGCAAAATCATAATATGTCAATGAATGCAATAAGAAATAAAGTAAAGCAAGAAGGAGAGTACAAGTGTATATCATTAATAGTTTACATAGAAAACTAAAGAAAGGCCTCTTTTTACATAGTAACATTTGTTTAAGACATGAAGGAAGTGAAGGGGCCAGCCATATATCTGGGCAAAGATAATCCGGGCATAGGGAACAGAAAATATAGAATAGAAAAATCCATTTTTCTCTGAGAAATAACTATACTGGATGCATGCAAGAAACTACAAGGAAGCTCTTTGGCTAGAGCAGAGCAAACAAAGGGAGAATAATAAGAGAGGAAGTCAGAGAAGTAACAGGCAGTATGAGGGCATGAAAGGATCATGTGGCCATTGTTAAGACTTTGGATTTTACTCTGGGTGAGATTGGGAACCACTGCAAGGTTTTTTTTTTGTTTTTTTTGTTTTTTTTTTTTATTGGTGTTCAATTTACTAACATACAGAATAACCCCCAGTGCCCGTCACCCATTCACTCCCACCCCCCGCCCTCCTCCCCTTCCAACACCCCTAGTTCGTTTCCCAGAGTTAGCAGTCTTTACGTTCTGTCTCCCTTTCTGATATTTCCCACACATTTCTTCCCCCTTCCCTTATATTCCCTTTCACTATTATTTATATTCCCCAAATGAATGAGAACATATAATGTTTGTCCTTCTCCGACTGGCTTACTTCACTCAGCATAATACCCTCCAGTTCCATCCACGTTGAAGCAAATGGTGGGTATTTGTCATTTCTAATAGCTGAGTAATATTCCATTGTATACATAAACCACATCTTCTTTATCCATTCATCTTTCGTTGGACACCGAGGTTCCTTCCACAGTTTGGCTATCGTGGCCATTGCTGCTATAAACATCGGGGTGCAGGTGTCCCGGCGTTTCATTGCATCTGTATCTTTGGTGTAAATCCCCAGCAGTGCAATTGCTGGGTCGTAGGGCAGGTATATTTTTAACTGTTTGAGGAACCTCCACACAATTTTCCAGAGTGGCTGCACCAGTTCACATTCCCACCAACAGTGTATGAGGGTTCCCTTTTCTCCACATCCTCTCCAACATTTGTTGTTTCCTGCCTTGTTAATTTTCCCCATTCTCACTGATGTGAGGTGGTATCTCATTGTGGTTTTGATTTGTATTTCCCTGATGGCAAGTGATGCAGAGCATTTTCTCATGTGCATGTTGGCCATGTCTATGTCTTCCTCTGTGAGATTTCTGTTCATGTCTTTTGCCCATTTCATGATTGGATTGTTTGTTTCTTTGGTGTTGAGTTTAAGAAGTTCTTTATAGATCTTGGAAACTAGCCCTTTATCTGATATGTCATTTGCAAATATCTTCTCCCATTCTGTAGGTTGTCTTTGAGTTTTTTTTTTTTGTCTTTGAGTTTTGTTGACTGTATCCTTTGCTGTGCAAAAGCTTCTTATCTTGATGAATTTCCAATAGTTCATTTTTGCTTTTGTTTCTTTTGCCTTCGTGGATGTATCTTGCAAGAAGTTACTATGGCCGAGTTCAAAAAGGGTGTTGCCTGTGTTCTTCTCTAGGATTTTGATGGAATCTTGTCTCACATTTAGATCTTTCATCCATTTTGAGTTTATCTTTGTGTATGGTGAAAGAGAGTGGTCTAGTTTCATTCTTCTGCATGTGGATGTCCAATTTTCCCAGCACCATTTATTGAAGAGACTGTCTTTCTTCCAATGGATAGTCTTTCCTCCTTTATCGAATATTAGTTGCCCATAAAGTTCAGGGTCCACTTCTGGATTCTCTATTCTGTTCCACTGATCTATGTGTCTGTTTTTGTGCCAGTACCACACTGTCTTGATGACCACAGCTTTGTAGTACAACCTGAAATCTGGCATTGTGATGCCCCCAGCTACGGTTTTCTTTTTTAAAATTCCCCTGGCTATTCGGGGTCTTTTCTGATTCCACACAAATCTTAAAATAATTTGTTCTAACTCTCTGAAGAAAGTCCATGGTATTTTGATACGGATTGCATTAAACGTGTATATTGCCCTGGGTAACATTGACATTTTCACAATATTAATTCTGCCAATCCATGAGCATGGAATATTTTTCCATCTCTTTGTGTCTTCCTCAATTTCTTTCAGAAGTGTTCTATAGTTTTGAGGGTATAGATCCTTTACATCTTTGGTGAGGTTTATTCCTAGGTATCTTATGCTTTTGGGTGCAATTGTAAATGGGATTGACTCCTTAATTTCTCTTTCTTCAGTCTCATTGTTAGTGTATAGAAATGCCGCTGACTTCTGGGCATTGATTTTGTATCCTGCCACGCTACCGAATTGCTGTATGAGTTCTAGCAATCTTGGGGTGGAGACCTTTGGGTTTTCTATGTAGAGTATCATGTCATCGGCGAAGAGGGAGAGTTTGACTTCTTCTTTGCCAATTTGAATGCCTTTAATGTCTTTTTGTTGTCTGATTGCTGAGGCTAGGACTTCCAGTACTATGTTGAACAGCAGTGGTGAGAGTGGACATCCCTGTCTTGTTCCTGATCTTAGGGGAAAGGCTCCCAGTGCTTCCCCATTGAGAATGATATTTGCTGTGGGCTTTTCATAGATGGCTTTTAAGATGTCGAGGAATGTTCCCTCTATCCCTACACTCTGAAGAGTTTTGATCAGGAATGGATGCTGTATTTTGTCAAATGCTTTTTCTGCATCTAATGAGAGGATCATATGGTTCTTGGTTTTTCTCTTGCTGATATGATGAATCACATTGATTGTTTTACGGGTGTTGAACCAGCCTTGTGTCCCAGGGATAAAACCTACTTGGTCATGGTGAATAATTTTCTTAATATACTGTTGGATCCTATTGGCCAGTATCTTGTTGAGAATTTTTGCATCCATGTTCATCAGGGATATTGGTCTGTAATTCTCCTTTTTGGTGGGGTCTTTGTCTGGTTTTGGAATTAAGGTGATGCTGGCCTCATAGAACGAATTTGGAAGTACTCCATCTCTTTCTATCTTTCCAAACAGCTTTAGGAGAATAGGTATGATTTCTTCTTTAAATGTTTGATAGAATTCCCCTGGGAAGCCATCTGGCCCTGGACTCTTGTGTCTTGGGAGGTTTTTGATGACTGCTTCAATTTCCTCCCTGGTTATTGGCCTGTTCAGGTTTTCTATTTCTTCCTGTTCCAGTTTTGGTAGTTTGTGGCTTTCCAGGAATGCGTCCATTTCTTCTAGATTGCCTAATTTATTGGCGTATAGCTGTTCATAATATGTTTTTAAAATCGTTTGTATTTCCTTGGTGTTGGTAGTGATCTCTCCTTTCTCATTCATGATTTTATTAATTTGAGTCTTCTCTCTCTTCTTTTTAATAAGGCTGGCTAATGGTTTATCTATCTTATTAATTCTTTCGAAGAACCAACTCCTGGTTTTGTTGATCTGTTCCACAGTTCTTCTGGTCTCGATTTCGTTGAGTTCTGCTCGAATCTTTATTAACTCCCTTCTTCTCTTGGGTGTAGGATCTATTTGCTGTTTTTTCTCTAGCTCCTTTATGTGTAAGGTTAGCTTTTGTATTTGAGTTCTTTCCAGTTTTGGAATGGATGCTTGTATTGCGATGTATTTCCCCCTTAGGACTGCTTTTGCTGCATCCCAAAGATTTTGAACGGTTGTATCTTCATTCTCATTAGTTTCCATGAATCTTTTAAATTCTTCCTTAATTTCCTGGTTGACCCTTTTATCTTTTAGCAGGATGGTCCTTAACCTCCACGTGTTTGAGGTCCTTCCAAACTTCTTGTTGTGATTTAGTTCTAATTTCAAGGCATTATGGTCTGAGAAGATGCAGGGGACAATCCCAATCTTTTGGTATCGGTTCAGACCCGATTTGTGACCCAGTATGTGGTCTATTCTGGAGAAAGTTCCATGTGCACTTGAGAAGAATGTGTATTCAGTTGAGTTTGGATGTAAAGTTCTGTAGATATCTGTGAAATCCATCTGGTCCAGTGTATCATTTAAAGCTCTCGTTTCTTTGGAGATGTTGTGCTTAGAAGACCTCTCGAGTATAGAAAGAGCTAGATTGAAGTCACCAAGTATAAGTGTATTATTATCTAAGTATTTCTTCACTTTGGTTAATAATTGATTGATATATTTGGCAGCTCCCACATTCGGGGCATATATATTGAGGATTGTTAAGTCCTCTTGTTGAATAGATCCTTTAAGTATGATATAGTGTCCCTCTTCATCTCTCACTACAGTCTTTGGGGTAAATTTTAGTTTATCTGATATAAGGATGGCTACCCCTGCTTTCTTTTGAGGACCATTCGAATGGTAAATGGTTCTCCAACCTTTTATTTTCAGGCTGTAGGTGTCCTTCTGTCTAAAATGAGTCTCTTGTAGACAGCAAATAGATGGGTCCTGCTTTTTTATCCAGTCTGAAACCCTTCGCCTTTTGATGGGGTCATTAAGCCCGTTCACATTCAGAGTTACTATTGAGAGATATGAGTTTAGTGTCATCATGTTATCTATTCAGTCCTTGTTTTTGTGGACTGTTCCACTGAACTTCTACTTAAAGGGGAATTTTAAGAGTCCCCCTTAAAATTTCTTGCAGAGCTGGTTTGGAGGTCACATATTCTTTTAGTTGCTGCCTGTCTTGGAAGCTCTTTATCTCTCCTTCCATTTTGAATGAGAGCCTTGCTGGATAAAGTATTCTTGGTTGCATGTTCTTTTCATTTAGGACCCTGAATATATCCTGCCAGCCCTTTCTGGCCTGCCAGGTCTCTGTGGAGAGGTCTGCTGTTACCCTAATACTCCTCCCCATAAAAGTCAGGGATTTCTTGTCTCTTGCTGCTTTAAGGATCATCTCTTTATCTTTGGAATTTGCAAGCTTCACTATTAAATGTCGAGGTGTTGAACGGTTTTTATTGATTTTAGGGGGGGAATCTCTCTATTTCCTGGATCTGAATGCCTGTTTCCCTTCCCAGATTAGGAAAGTTTTCAGCTAGAATTTGTTCAAATACATATTCTGGCCCTCTGTCCCTTTCGGCGCCCTCGGGAACCCCAATTAAACGTAGGTTTTTCTTTCTCAGGCTGTCGTTTATTTCCCTTAATCTATCCTCATGGTCTTTTAATTGTTTGTCTCTTTTTTCCTCAGTTTCCCTCTTTGCTATCAACTTGTCTTCTATGTCACTCACTGGTTCTTCCACCTCGTTAACCCTCGTCGTTAGGACTTCTAGTTTGGATTGCATCTCATTCAATTGATTTTTAATTTCTGCCTGATTAGCTCTAAATTCTGCAGTCATGAAGTCTCTTGAGTCCTTTATACTTTTTTCTAGAGCCACCAGTAGCTGTATAATAGTGCTTCTGAATTGGCTTTCTGACATTGAATTGTAATCCAGATTTTGTAACTCTGTGGGAGAGAGGACTGTTTCTGATTCTTTCTTTTGAGGTGAGGTTTTCCTTCTAGTCATTTTGCTCAGTGCAGAGTGCACTGCAAGGTTTTGAACACAGGAAGTGTTATGATCTGACTCGTATCTTAAAAGAACATTCTAGCTTCTATATTGAGAATAGACTATAGGAGGGGTAGTAAAAGTTGAAGCAGGGACAAGTCAGAAGGCTTTTTATAAGTGATAATGGCTTATTGGAGGAACAAAAACATCTATACATCAAACAATCAGAGATTTAAACAAGAACAATAAAATGACTACACAGAAATTAATATACAGTTTAAGTACTATGGTGAACGGGCAGTGGAGGGACTGCATGAAAATGGAATTACTATAGAGGAAGTTAAAGTTCAAGCTAGGTCTTAAAAGATGAAAAGGTGAGATCTATCAAATGAGAATAAGAAGCCAAGCACTACCAACTCCACAGGATTCATGTGAAACTCATCCAAAAGCTTCAACTGAAGAGAATTACATAAAACAGGATGTAGCCTACAGAGGTGAGGAATTGTCACCTCTGCTCCTTGACCTGACTATCCCCTACTTCTCATGAGTAACCAAGAGAGGAGACCGGTAACTCTGTAATTTTATACAGCCAGGAATACACAAATTCCACTGAGAAATTAACCATCAACTAAAAAGATATGCATATATGGTAGTCTTTATGAGTTGCTCTATTCCCATGGGTAGGGAAGCCCTGTGTTGTTAACTAAAGCCCAGCAGTTCTGTAGCATTTGGGTCTGAGAGCCAAAGCTATACTAGTGGAAAATATTATCTACAGTCAGGTTTGGCCCTGTTGGAAAGGACCAATGTTTGATGACCAGCACCACAGAAGCTACTCCAATCCCCAAGCTAAAGGATTCCTCTTTCTTGTTCAGAATATCATCAATGCCATACACTACATACGGGTCTTTCCCTTTGTTCCTTCCACATCCCTGTAATACTCATATGACTCAGGAAACCTCTACAAATTCTTAAATAAGCTGTGAGGAGGGGTTTCCAGTGCTGTTACCAAGCAATCAGTCACAGAGTATTTGATCTAGCAGGTACCTCAGATACCATGTAGTCTAGAGACTGACTCTGTTGAAGCACAAAGGTGACCAATAAACCTGACTGCTTTTATCCACTCATCTCCACTTCAATAGGCTCTGACAGGACTCTCCACACCCATAGTGTAACATAGCACAGAGTTTAAAAGCCACTCATCTACCCCACCATATATCCTCATTCATAGATGGTACTAGGGTCCAGAGAGAGGAAAAATGTCCAGTCACAAACCGAGTTCACAGTAGAGGTAGCTTAAACCCAGTTTTCCTAACTCTCTGCCCCAGGCCATTTCTGCTATAATGAAGCTACCTTGTTTCATCTAGGTTTGCATATTCACTTTTCTCAGATGACCATCATTTATACCTATGAGTCCTGGATGTGCCCACAACTCAGACATCATTTGAATTCTCTCATCACGTTTCAACTTGGATACCTTTTAAGGAACGTTTCCATGCTGGGAAACCTCACCTGAGACATCAAGTTACTCTTTCTTTTTTTATGACTCACTATATCACCAGGCTCAAAACTCTGGAGTTTTTCTGCCTCCCCCTTATCCTTTATTCCTTCAGTTTTTCCTACTCTTATCATGTCATTCTGATTCTCAAACCCTATCTTAAATTATAATCCTCACACACATAATCTATCCCTCCTTCCTGTTTTACTTTTCGCCTTAGCATTTAATACCATCTAATATATGTTTTACTTACTTAATCATGTTTGTCAATCCCTCCTTCCAAATGATAAATGAATGAATGCATGCATTGATTATAGATCATTTAGCAGTGTGTTTGGCACATAGCATATGCCAAGCCTCTTCCTCCAATATTAAGGTCCTATGACTAGTAAACAGTGTTCTGAAGGTTAAATGACCACCTTATTAAAATATGTTGTTTCCAAGTATAAAGAACACTGTATTGCAGGGTGGGTTACCTGGGATCCATCATTCATTTATTCTTCCCTTCATTCATTCAATCAGTCAAGAAATATCTATAAGCATTCATTATGTGCCATGCCTTGTGCTACGTGCTAGGGACATAGTGGAGGTTAAAATTGGCATAGTTCTTGATCTTATGGCACTCATAATCTACCAAATGAGATAGACAAGTAAACAGATAATTACAATATAATATAATAACAGCTATATTAATAAGCAAGCCTGGAGTGCCATAGGAATTCAGTGAAGAAGTATCCTGAGTGTGGAAAGAGGTGAGGGGAAGGCTCCTAGAGAAAGAAATATCAGAATTAGGGGTTGAAAAATAAGCAGGGGTTTACCAAGTGAAGAGGAGTGGGGTAATAGAGTATGGCAGGTGGAGGAAATAGCATGTGCACAGACTGGAGGCAGAATCTTCAAAGACCTGAAAAATTTCAAAGCTATTAAAGGATAGAATGCAAGGAATGCATTTCTTCCAAGAATGGGAAGAAAGAAAGAGATAATGGACAGCTAAATGATAAAGAGTATACAGCACTATGTAGGCCAGATTCAAGAGCTTGTTCTTTATCTTAAGAGCAATTAGAAAGGGTTTTATAGAAAATGGTTTTAGAAAGACCATTCTGATTCCTATCTGGAAAATGAACTGAAGGGCTTGAGCTGTAGTGGTGACAAAGACAAGGGAGAGAAAATGGACTGATCAAGGATGAGGTAAAGAAGAAAATAATTCAGGCTTGGCAGTTGACTGGAAATAGAAAGGAGTCAAGGATGCTACCCAAGATTTTTCAATTCTCAGCCTGGCACTATCACTTAATAACTATTGGCTCTCGGTTATCACTTCAGTCTTCTGAGCCTCAGTCTCTTTGTGTGTTAGATGAATATAGTAAGTCCTGCTGTACTTGCCTCCACCTTATTAAGGAGACTCGAATGAAGTAATGGCTGTGAATACTCTTTCCAGGCTACAAAGAGCTTTGAAACAGGAGGCCTGAGGATAACTTATGGGTTTAGGCTCACTGCAAATGCAAGTATATGATCAACAGGTAATAAAATTCCTAGTCCAATTACTTTCCCAGATTTTCTTTCTTTTTGTTTTGTTTTATTTAAAATGCCTCATACAAGAGCTCTTATTTTAAAAAAGTTATTTTACTCTACTCTCAGGAGGATATGAGCCCTGAGGTCTCACAGCATTGCTGGGCTGCTGCCAAAGCAACCATACTATTATGCAGGCCTTCTCATGAGCAATACAGTGTTGTTCATCTGGCTAGTGGCTACCATACTAGACAGCACATGTCTAGGTCTCAATAAGCCAGTATGTCAAATATAAGAGTGCCAGAGCACAGGTAGAACCAAAGTGACTTCTGATGCCAGGGCAGAGACTGTTTTCTGTATTCTCTGATACCTCCTTCCAGGTATGCAGCCCAAGTACGACTCTCACCCAAAGGGAAAAAGAGGATTGGAGAAACCAAAGCTAGGCCAAGGCCCTGACAATCCATGCAGCCAATGAAGGCAGTTTTTGGATAGAATTAGCACCAGTCCAAGACATAATGGTAAGAGGCAATAAAATTTGTCTTGGGCACCCTCCTTCTTCTTGGCACCTTATGTGTCACTCCTAACCCCAACATCTTATATCCCATTATCACAAGACTTTGCTTCCAGTTGGCTGTCAACATCTTGAGAAGGTTTTAGGGCATACCCACTTGCATATTAGGTTATGCTACTGCTTATACCACCATTTTTCCTTTTGTCCCATCACTGTCTAAAGTCTTGGGGACTTTCCCATACCTTGCCATTTTACCAACATCATAGGACAAGGGGAAAGGAAATAAGAGCAGTTAGTTTAGTTCCCTCAGTCCGAGGGAGGTAATACTCTTACCATCCCTTCATTTCCCCTCACACATTCATCAATGTCCCCTACACCTTGTTCTTACTCCATATATGTGAGCAGCAGGTATTCATAGTTCCACTTTAAATGGAAGAAGTTGAGGTCTCTTGCCTCCCAGCCCACTACATTCTCTATCCAGGGGAATATGCTTCCTCATCAGGAGATGAATTCTTCCTGTTGGAAGCCAGTCAAAGAAATGCAACAAGTTGCAAGCAGGGATCCACCCAACAGGGACCTGTTCCATGAACCCTTCTACCTCACCCCCAACCCCAACCCCAGAGACCCAATTTCAGGCCTGAAAAATGCAAGCACTGGCCATGTACTGGTTATGTACTGGGGGGAAGGGGTACATAACCCTGGTCCCCTCTTTCTCTTCCCCTCCAGATCCCTGGAGCTTGAGCCTTGGAAAAGCCATGCATTACAGGGAGGGGGCCACCCCATGACAGCTGCAAGCTGACTATTCCAGAGAACATTGAGATGGCAGGAATATTTTCCAGTTGAAATCAACACAATTCCCTTTGCATTTGAGTCTCCGGAACATTCATGATGAAAATCTGGACAGCATGACATGGTATGAACTCTGAAAGTAAGGCTAATGCTACTCTGGTTGGTGTTGCCTTTGGCTCATACTGAAGACCCAGTCAGAGTCCTGGAAAGGTCTATCCAAAGCAGCTTCAGCTGAAGACCCTGTGCCATCTATATTTTAAAGGCTCTGTCACTATGTGTAGTGGTGATTTGATCTCTCAATGATTGGCTTTTTGTAGTGTCTAAGGAAGATCTGGATTTATGAGCCTCACCACTTGAGTTAGCCCACGGAAGGGCAGTCCCTGGTTTGCATCTTTGTTCCAGCTGCCAGGGCTAAAAGAGAGAATGGCAAAAAGGAAACATGGCAGGTTTCAGGCAAAGGTGATGTATTTTCATGCAGAGTATCACTAGCATCAGACAGACAGGGGGTACAGGGCTATGAGTCTACTGAGGCCTGTCAATACATTCAAGGGAAGCAGTATGGTTTTGAGGGAGGGGCCCTGGACAAGAAATGAAGAGAAATTTGGTTTCTTGGTCTTCTGTTCCTTCTCTGCCCCATGCTGGGCCTTGTCTGAGATCTGAGAGAGCTTTTAGTACACTCATAAAAATGACCACCACAGCCCCAACAATGCAAGTGAGAGCATAGAATGTTGCCTATAAGGCAGAATAAGTAAGCTATACTACTCATTGGCTGAATGACAAGCTACTTTCCCCTCTCTGGTCTTCAACTTCATCCCATTAAATTATAATAAGACTGCCCACCTTACAAGGCCTAATAAGAATGAACTGAGATAATGGGTATGAATGAACTTTAGAGGCTACACACTATGAAGCTTGTAGCCAGGGTCTCTGGAAGGGATTGTGTGATGCAACTGGCATAGTAACATGTATAAGTAATTTCCCTGAGCCTGGGACTTTGTGAAAGGAACAGTTAAATACCCCCTAAACTCTGGGCCCCTGGCTCATAATACATAGAAATCTGGGTGCAAAATGAAACCAGAGAGCAGAGAGCAGCACTGAGCTTTAGCAAGGGCTGGTCTTAGTGCAGTCCAGGAAAGAGATCTCCACAGTGTTATGTTCCAGGGCCAGGAATCCTGAGGCTTCCAAATATCCCTGTCACTAGTGGTTGAAATCCCAGGAGAAAAACTATGGTCTTGTAGTTATATTGTTTCTTCTGTTAAAAATACAAATGTACTCATGGCATGGAAGAGGGGGTAGGTCTATGGCATTTCCAACCTACATTTAGGTCTACTTCTTAGTTGTTTTGCTCCCTCCAAATGCTCTCCCACTCCAATCCACCAGTTAGACCTAGATTAAACCATTTAGGAGTAACCTTCCTAAATTGCAAATGATGCTATACCACGGTTCCAGAAGGTTTAGCAGTGTCCCATTACCTACAAGAGAAAATTCAAAAGCTTCAGCTTGGCATTCCAAGTTCTTGATAGTTGTATCTTAGCGTCCTTCTAGCTGTACTTCAAACACATGCTTTTTAAACTTTATTTTGGTCAAACTTCTCCATTCCAGAAGCCCCTGAGCAAATACAGAATACAGAGGAAATACCCCAAACTAGAAGTCAGGAACACTGCGTTCCAGTCCCATTAACTTTTTGGATGACCTTGTAGAAGTCATCTGTTCAATCAGGATGTATGGAATATTGAGATCACCTGAAAGTGTGTTAAAATAAGTTTATCACTAAAGTATAAATGTTTGTGAATGACTTAATTTTTATATTCTAGAACAGAGTCTAGGTCCCTCCATATACTGTGATTCATATTCACATTTTTCCAATATGTTTTCCAGAATGGGAAGAAAATGACTGGTGTTACAGCTAACACCCAGGAAATCACCCAGAACCCTGGACAAATATAAGGATCTTTCTAGTCTTAATGCTATAACAAGCTGAAGTCATATGCTTTTTAAATTTGTGCCTCTCCTTTACATTCATACCTTATAATGTCCTCCCACCTTTCTGGAAAGTGTTTAAATCTTCTCCATCCTTCAAGACCTTACTACCACTAATACGACGAGTTGTTTCCAAAGCCACAACCCCCCAGCCCGCAGTGAGCTCACTCTCTCTCTCTCTCTCCCTCCCTCTCTCTCTCTCTCTCACACACACACACACACACACACACACACACGCACATGCACACATATACACACATACCAATCTTTAATACTAGCTATGCCTATTCTTTGGATCTTCAAAATAGTTGTCCTAGGATTTCTTCTCTATTAACCATCTGGAACAGATTACCTTACCTAATTTACCTACTCTTGTAAGTATATACGCCCTGGAGGGCATATCTCTGTCTTATAGGCCTTGAGAGAAACTCCAGAGGGGTGGGGTAGCAAGTTCCTGACTTAGAGAATGAACCTGGCTGCCAAAGTATGGCTTAAAGTCAGCAGGAGTATCATTGTTATCACCATCATTATCATTGTCATTATCATCATTCCTGTGTAAGGCACAGTTTAAAATGTATTTTTACATCCATTATCTCATGTAATCAGAGGATCAAAGCTGGAAAGGCCATAGATTATTCTAGTCCAATGGTTCTCTTGCCTGGAAGTCTTGTTATTTTTTTTAAATAAATTTATTTTTTATTGGTGTTCAATTTGCCAACATATAGAATAACACCCAGTGCTCATCCCACCAAGTGCCCCCCTCAGTGCCCGTCACCCAGTCACCTCCACCCCCTGCCCACCTCCCCTTCCACCACCCCTAGTTCGTTTCCCAGAGTTAGGAGTCTTTATGTTCTGTCTCCCTTTCTGATATTTCCCACTAATTTTTCTCCTTTCCCCTTTATTCCCTTTCACTATTTTTTATATTCCCCAAATGAATGAGACCATATAATGTTTGTCCTTCTCCGATTGACTTATTTCACTCAGCATAATACCCTCCAGTTCCATCCACGTCGAAGCAAATGGTGGGTATTTGTCGTTTCTAATGGCTGAGTAATATTCCATTGTATACATAAACCACATCTTCTTTATCCATTCATCTTTTGATGGACACTGAGGCTTCTTCCACAGTTTGGCTATTGTGGCCATTGCTGCTATAAACATCGGGGTGCAGGTGTCCTGGAAGTGTTGTTAAAACATGCATTTCTGAGCCCCAATTCCAGAGTATCTGATTCACTATGTCTGGGATGAAGTTTTAAAAATGGAATTTCTAAAAAATTTCCCAAGTGATATTCCTGCTCTAGTCTGGGGATAATCACTGATCTGATCCAATGCTACCACTTTACAAATGATAGCAGAAGAGACTTATCCAAGGTTACCTCACAAGTCAGTAACCAAGCTGTGGCTCCTGACTCCTAAGCCATAACTCCTTACAACCACAGCTATACCTTCTATCCTTCTTTTCTCATTCCCAAGGGAGCAGTGAAGATGAATTAAATGCTGTCTGGAAAAGCCCTTTGGATTCTGCAAAGCTAAGATTCTCATAACCAGGTGGCAATGTAATTGCTCTGCAGAGACATCTGATTCCAATTAGGTCTCTCCTCCTCTCTGCCTGGACTCATGTTTGAATGATCCCCTTTGCCCCCCACCCCAGCTGTGTCTGCAACAAATAGCCACACTTTCTAGGCTAGAGCCTCCTTGGGCTACTGTTACTAGCTGTGCCTTCTCTGAGGCTGTGTGCACACAGAATGGGCCAGCTGAGCCATGGGGACTGTGAAAGAGGGGAGCTGGTTTGCTTCAAGCAGCGTTCTGAATAAGCTTAAGGCTCACGTTCCACCATGGTTTATACCTTCTACCACCCTCCCTAGGCCCAGTTAAGGGCATTCTGTATATTGCAGGCTGTACATAGGTCCTAGGAGGAGGGGGAGGAAGAGAAGGAGGAGCAGGAAGGAAGAGGACAGAGGGACAAGGAGGGAGAGGGAGGAAGAAGAGAAGGCAGAGACCATAGTGACCACAACACCTAAAATACTATCTGACCCTTTACAGAAAAACGTTGCTGACCTCTGAACTTTATATGATACTAAGGGAAACTCAAACTACAGGATGTCAGAATTGAAAGGGCCTTGATAGCTCAGTTAGTTGAGGATCAGTCTGTATTTCTTGTTATTCCTGGATCCTAGAAGTAGCTCAAGGTATGTTCTGAGATGACTAGAGCCTCTAGCCCCTATCCAACCTGCTTTTTCAATCAGAGAAGCTAAAATATCATTTTTTCCATTTTTTAGAGAAACAGAGTACATACAAGTGGGGAGGGAGGGGCAGAGGGAGAGGGAGAAAGAGAATCTCAAGCAGACTCCATGCTGAGCATGGAGCCCAAGGCAGGGGGTGGAGTGGGGGGGGGGCCTCAATCCCACAACACTGAGATCATGACCTGAGCTAAAATCAAGAGTTGAATGCATAACCAACTGAGCCATCCAGGCATCCCTACACTGATTTCATTTTTAAAATGAGATTCTCTTCTTTTAAAAATATTGAAAATCACTGGCATAAACCAAAGTCCCTCATTTTACACATGTGAAAACAGAACCAGAGAAGGAAAGGGTCATATTCAAAGGGACATATTCACATAACAACTCAGAGCCAGAGCCAGAAGAGAAACCTAGGTGTGCTTGATTCCCCAGGTCAATAATCTTTACACATCAACATCCCACAAATAAAGCAGAACATAACTATAACCTTGGCAATTATCATTTACATAGGATTTGTCACTTTACAAAATGCCTTCACATGCTTGTCACTCCAACAGATAACATTTTAGCAGGACTTTGTTGATTCCATTAGTAGAAGTGATAAACCATTCTAGAATATCACATCATCCCTTTCAACTCTCTCATTATACAGGTGAGAAAACCGAGGTCCAGAACATGTGGATGACTTACCTCAGGCATACAATGAACGAGTGGACTCACTTTTTCTACTGCAACACACTTAGCAACCCAATTATACCAATCTGGGTAAAAGAACAAAGCTGCCTCCTCCCAGGAGATGAGTTTCCACAGCTTCCCAGCTCATTAATAAACTGTGGCCTGAGAACTTTCATGGAACCTCTTTTCTCCTTGCACCTAGTCCCTAAATCATCTCAATTCTGACGTCTTAAAATGGTATCTGTTTGCTGACAACTCTCAAATTATATCTCCAGCCAAAAGTGTTTCTCAAATTCCAGACTTAGATATCCAATTGCCTATTCAACATATCCACTTCAGAATAAACCTCTGAGAATCAACTTGTCCAGAACTAAACTCATCTCCCCCATCTTCCAAAAAGAGCACCTGCCCCACCCACAGTGAAGAAGTACCAATGGCTTAGAGACCACTTGAACCAACCCAAAGAATAAAAGGCATTAGAAAGTATAGTTATGAATGAGACACTGACTGTATGGTATAAGCCATGTTTGTGAAGAGGAAGAAGCTGGACTTTAACTCTTTTTTTCCCACAAGAGCATTCTGGGAGTACACAAAAACAATCTCAAACAGCATGAAATTCAAAGCAAAAGCAAATGCAAAAGTGGTTTGTGAGATGTTTTGCTCCTTTGAAAGTTACTATGAGAGGTAGTGGGAAAATGGAGGTAAGGTAACTCAGAGATTGATTATCTCTGTTTATGACTAGAAGAAGGTGGGCTAGTCATATGGAGGTAAAAGGAAAGACAGTGTGAACAAGAAGCAATTAGAAGGAAGTAAAGTGGGAGATAACTATACCCTGAACCCCTCTACCTCTTGAGGCTCAGGCCCAAAGAAATCTCCAAAATTCCCAAATGTGGTCTAAGGAGACAACTGTATCTTCCCCTGCTCTCAAAGCTCTGAACTTCCTGTCTTCATACTGGCCAGCTGCAAATACCCTTGCTCATGATGCAACTGAACTCTATTTGTAACAGACTCCTGCTGAACTCTTAGACTTTTTAGCACTGCCCTGTACAGGACATAACTAGCTCAATTAGGCAGTAAGTACTGGACTTTAAGTCAGAAGATGTGGGTTTGAGGCCCAGATCCTCACTAACCATCTATGAGAACTTACCCAACTCCAAACTTGGGCTTTGGTTATATCATTAAAAATAAAAGGACTACACTCAAAGAAATAGATTTTTATCCAAGCCTGTAGAAAGCCTCCAGGGTATTAGTTCCCACTATATTTTTATACTACTTTTAGTTAACCCCGTTCAGATCTCTGTATTCCACTCCAGCAAATATACAAAAAAGTGAAGCTCCTGTACAAACTACTAGCTGTGTGCCCCCTCTCAATAAGGTTTAGATATAGAAACTTATTAGTTAACCCTCACCCATTTCTAGATGGGGATACAAGAAACTAAGGGCCAACAAAGAAATGTAATTTTTCTAAAGTCACATAGGGAGTTAGTGGCAACCAACAGTGCTGCCCAGACTTGAAAGGGAACCTCTGTGAGTGAAGGGTGGTTGATGGGAGCTCTCATAAGAAAAGATCAAAGGGGCAACTGGGACATGATAAGGCCATGAAGTAACCTGGAATTAGCCCTGCAATGGCACTTCAGGAATCCTTCTACCTCCAGTTCTACCTCTGCCACTAACTAGCTGTGTGCTTGTGGGTGGGTCCTTTCAACCTTTTAGATTTCAGATTCCTTATCAGTAAAATAAATGAGTTGGAGTAGACATTCTCTAAAGATCTATGTCCCACTGTTGATACTCTGAGATATTCTGAGCTGAACTCCTTTCTTTGATTTTGAGCTCCTGATGTGATTATTCCCAAGGAAACTTATAGCAGGATATGAAGATAATAAGGCCCTGATATATAGCCACCTGGAGGTGTTTCTAGGTATCATCTTCTCCTTATCACATATTTTCCTGGTGGTCTTATTCTGAACCTTAAAGATTCAGCTTTAAGCATCAGCTCATCTGCAAGGTTTTCTCTGACCCCCCCCAAAGCAAAACTAATAAAAGCTTCTTTGGGGCCATTACTATGCTTTGTATAAATGCCTCCATTAGAGCATTGATCTTTCTAAGGTAACCTTTCATTTATAAAATTAATGAAATGGCTATAAATATGGTAAAGAATAAATTTGAGGGAATAGGAGATCAAAGCTGGAGTTGTGTTAGAGGATTTAAAAGCTAAGCAGAGGCCTGAGCCAGATGAGGGTACAATGGTGAGCCAGTAGTGAGAGTAATTTTGTGTAAGGCACATGATGAAATAGGTATCCATTAAGGTGAGAATAAAAGTTTAGAAGTGGGAATGATCCTGGAGTCCAAGTGTCTGCCTGTATGCTGAGGGGGTTGGAAAATAATGAGAATCCAAGCCTGACTTTTTGTGGCCCACACTAAACTACTGGCCAATTTCATGATGCAAAGATCTCTTTCTTTTATGCTAGATGGACCCAAGTAAAGTCCTCTAAACCATGGCAAGTGGCTTTTAAAAAGGATTTTATTTATTTATTCATGAGAGGCACAGAAAGAGAGAGAGAGAGAGAGAGAAACACAGGCAGAGGGAGAAGCAGGCTTCCTGCAGGGAGCCTGATGCAGGACTTGATCCTGGGACCCTGGATCACACCCTGAGCTGAAGGCAGACGTTCAACCACTGAACCACCCAGGCATCCCTTGTGACAAGTGGTTTTTAAAGGGTCTCAAAACATCTTCATATAGGAGCATGAAGACCAGGCTGGACAAGGAAATTGGGGGTAGGGATAGGACTAGTATCATATGACAGTGGGGTCTATATCCCATTTTGCTTTGGGACCTTTTAGGAGGTAAGAAGGAATGAGAGCAGATGGGTCCAAGCCTCAACCCACATTATGCTGTGATCTACCTTAGGAGTCAGATGGCCCTTACATATACACATACCCCTGGCAGCCCATATAGCTTTCACACAGCAGGGGAAAACCAACCTTACCAGCAGCCTGTGCAAGGTCAAGCAGCTGAGAAGCCCCTGAAGAGAAGATTCAGAAAGTACAAGAGGATTCAGGGAATGCCCGGGCACAGTGACCAGAAAAAGTTTTGGACTCCTGCTTCAGGTGGGCTTGACCTAGTACTGCCAAACAAGGCAGAAAAAGGCCTAGTTTGGTTTTGGCCTGACTTCAGAGGGGGCAATAAGTGCCCACAAACAGCCTGCTATGGAAAAAAACTTTTCCCTCTGGAAAACCATGGCCTTTAGCACATTCCCCAGAATGACATCAACCAGGAAACAGTGCCAAAAATGTGACTTTCACGTTTCTGAAGCAACAGACAATTTCCTCTCCCTACTTGCCTTTTTTTCTTATATGTATAAATAAGGGAACCAGTCAATCGTTCAAAAAATATGAACATCTTAAGCACTTCCAGGCTTTGCAAGTAGTAATTATTATTAGAAGCAAGTGACCATGCCGCTTAGAAATGTTATTTCACGTATCCCTTTTCTAGTTCCTTACAGGAGATTTATATATGCAGCCATGCTGAACTGAAATAATAAAAGTTGACACAATGACCACACCAAAATGGATTTTTTCCCTATTTGATTTATTTCACCAACCTTGCACATGAATGTTCCATTTGGTCTGCCCAAAGACTCTTAAGCCTGAGGGCAAGGGACTGGAGGTCATCCAGCCCATGGTGGCTGAGAACAGAATCAACCAAGGCAAGGGAAGGAGGACAGAAACATCAGGGAAGCCCAGTTTTCTGATAGCCCACTTTTGTTCAGACTTACCCAGAGGTCGTCCTAAAGTCTAACAATGAGAGAAAAGCAATCAATATTCATTGTTCAGTATTTTCCACAACCTCTATTCCCTCATTCTCTTTACTCAATCTGCCTTTCTTTTTGAGCCATAGCACTTATCTGAACTCTGGAAATGATGTATGACTTACTCCTTCACTAACTGGACTGTTCTCTTTGTTTCCTCTCCACCAACCACTTGCCTCAACAGCCTTCCTAGTATAATGGGGCCTTAGAGACCCCACTCAGCTGCATAGCTCATGGGCAACAGCCCTTCACTGTGAGCTTTATAGCTGGAGCAATAAAGAGAACTAAAGTCCAAAAATGTTTCTACCCACTCAGGTGAGGAGGGTTTTCTGATTTACCTAGAATAGAATAGGCTACTTATTGGTCCATACCTTATGTGAATAGCCTTCTATGCTGCTAAAATGATTTTGCCCTCCAGCTGCTAGTTATGTTTAGTTATCTAGCTGAGGGACAGCTTCCTCATTCCAGGAGGTGGCAACATAGATGCCAAAATAGAAGTCTCTATGGTAGAAGATTGAAGTGAACAGTCAGAAAGCCAAGAAATGCCAGCTAAGTGCTTACTTAAATGATTTATTCAAAGCCAAAAACGTGAAATTAAGCTGGGGCCAGTTCTTCAGAGTCCTGGGATTCAAGAGACAACCTACAAGACAATATATTTTCTACAGAACTTTGATGAGGATATTATCCATGTTAAAGAAGTATAAGGTGATCTTTCCAAAATTATATGAGAAATGTTGCAAGTCCTTGGGCCTTGCTGGCATACTATCTCTAATATGTGTTGACTTTGTCTGGAGCCCATCAAAATAACCCATGGGGAAATAGCAGGTACAAAACCCTCAAATATGCCCTGATCCAATTTGCATTTTACAGATTTAGTTAAGGGTTGGAATTGTCATGAGTGTTCTGGGCTTAGTTCCTTAGAATAAATCAAGCAGTATATATCAAAAGATTAAGTGCATGAATTTCATAGTCACAAACCTGGGCACAAGCTTCTTCAATGTATGACACAGTATAAGGTGCTTAACCTTTCTCTATACCCAAGTTTCCTAATTTGTATTATGGAAATAATGGTTTACCAACTTAATAAATTTGTTGTAAGGGTTAATAAAACTACACACACACACACACACACATACACACACACACACATTTCATGCAGTGTTTGGCACATGGTAAGCAACCAGTAAATGGTAACTATAATTATCATCTAGATGATTATCTCTTTATTAGATCATAAAATATATAGTTTAAGTCACAGACACATATGTAGAACATTATAGATACCAGATGTCATGAATCTATGTCCACAGTGGCTGTATCTGATTTAGCATGCTATCTTACAAGCCTGCAAACAACACTGCTACCCCCAAAGAACCAGGTTTGTAAAACTAGAAGTCGTAAAAAATGGGTCAAGCAAGTCAAAGACACAGATTACACTGCACATCTAGTAGTCATTATAGAGCAGAACTTCCCTATTCTTAGGATGAAAATTGCAGTTGCCTAGGTAATGGAAGTAGAAGAATAAAAGGAAACTTAGCAAAGGATAAATGCAAAGAAGTGCTAACAGATTTGGCCATGGTCTCTCTTTTTTTCCATCCTATGTTGTGCCTTTTATTCCTATGGTTTATTCATTCCATACTGAAAGCCGGTATCTCCCACTTTCTTTCACCCATTTTCCCCAGGCACCCACCAGCCTCCCTTCTGGCATCCATCAATTTTTCTCTTTCATAGATCTGATTCCGCTTCCTGTTTATTCATTTGTGTGGGTTTTTTTAGATTCCACTTATGAGTAAAATCATATGGTATTTGTCTTTCTCAGTCTGACTTATTTCACTTAGCATAATACCTTCTAGGTCCATCTACGTGTGTCAGATAGCATAATCTCAACCTGTTTTTTTGCTGACTACCATATCTTCTTTATCCATTCATCTATTTTTAAATGAGTGCTTTTGTTTTCTTTGAGTGAATATCCAATAGTGGAATTATCAGATCATATGGTACTTTTATTTTAATTTTTTGAGGAACCTTCATATTGTTTTCCACAGTCATTGTATCAATGGACATTTCCACCAACCGTATATGAGGGTTCCTTTTTCTCCACTTCCTCACCAACACCTGTTATTTCTTCTTCTTTTTACTTTAGCCATTCTAACAGTTGTAAAGTAATATTTCTTTATGGTTTTGATTTGCATTTCCCTGATGATTAGTGATCTTGAACATCTTTTCATGTCTGTTGGTTATCTGTATATCTTCTTGGGGAAAATATTCAGGTACTCTGCCCATTTTCTAATCAAATTGTTTTGTTGAGTTGTATAAGTTCTTTATATATTTTTATAATAATTCCTTTTTAGATATACCATTTGAAAATATCTTCACCCATTTGGTAGGTTTCCTTTTTGTTTTGTTGATGGTTCCTTTGCTGCACAGAACTTTTGTATTTTGATGTATTCCCAGTAGTTTATTTTTGCTTTTGTTCCCCTTGTCTGAGAAGATATATCTAGAATTTTTTTATTTTTTTACTTTAAATTCAATTTGCCAACATATAGTATAATACCCAGTGTTCATCCCATCAAGTGCCCTCCTCCATGCCTATCACTCAGTTACCCCACCCCCCAACCACCTCCCCTTCCACAACCCTTTGTTTGTTTCCCAGAGTTAGTAGTTTTTCATGGTTTTTCTCCCTCCTTAATTTTTCCCACTCAGTTCCCCTCCTTTTCCTTATAATCCCTTTTACTATTTCTTATATTCCATGTATGAGTGAAACCATATGATGATTGCCCTTCTCTGATTGATTTATCTCACTCAGCATAATACCCTCCAGTTCCATTCATGTCAAAACAAATGGTGGGTATTCGTCTCTTCTAATAGCTGAGTAATATTCCATTGTATGTATATACCACATCTTCTTCATCCATTCATCTGTTGAAGGGCATCGTGGCTTCTTCCACAGTTTGGTTATTGTGGACATTGCTGCTATGAACATTGGGGTGCAGGTGTCCCAGTGTTTAACTACATCAGTATCTTTGAGGTAAGAAAAATTTTACTACTGCTGATGTCAGAGAAATTACTGCTTATGTTCTCTTCCAGGACTTTTATGTTTTCAAGTCTCACATTGAGGTTTTTAATCCATTTTGAGTTTATGTTTGTATATAGTGTTAGAAAGTGGTCCAGTTTCATTCTTTTGCATGTAGATGACCAGTTTTCCCAACACCATTTGTTAAAGAAACTACCTTTTGGGGATCCCTGGGTGGCGCAGCGGTTTGGCGCCTGCCTTTGGCCCAGGGCGCGATCCTGGAGACCCGGGATCGAATCCCACGTCGGGCTCCCGGTGCATGGAGCCTGTTTCTCTCTCTACCTGTGTCTCTGCCTCTCTCTCTCTGTGTGTGACTATCATAAGTAAATAAAAAAATTAAAAAAAAAGAAACTACCTTTTCCCATTGCATATGCTTGCCTCCTTTTTTGGAGATTAACCATATAATTGTGCATTTATTTCTAGGCTTTCTGCTCTGTTTCACTGTTATATGTGTCTATTTTTGTGCTAGTATCATACTGTTTTGATTATTACAGATTTGGAGTATATCTTAAAATATAGAATTGTGATACCTCCACATATTTGTTTTTCTTCTTCAAGATTGATTTGGCTATTTGAGGTCTTTTAGTTCCATCAAATTTTAATATTTGTTCTAGTTTTGTGAAAAATGCTGTTGGCATTTTGGCGGGGATTTCTTTTTCTTTTTTTTTTTTTTCATCCAACAAGAAGCCATAACTTTATTAATGATAGAAATAGTACAAATTTCAAACCAAGCTTCAGTTATTCTTTTGAAACATGAGAAGACAGTTCTCATTTTCATATGGTTACATTGTTAATTCCATAATAGCATTTCTAATATCATTACTGCTGTTCTTCAGGGCTTGGGCTGCCTTTGCTCTTGACACATTTGCTTGTGACATGACCAATTCTATGTCCTTAACCTCTTCATCTGTTTCATCAACCTCTTCTTCTTAATTTTCCTCTTGTACAGTTGGAGTCTGTGTGTTTATTGAATGTTTGAGACAGCTTCACATTGAACTTTGAATTTCTCAGCAGCCGCTAGTTGTGTCTGCTGAGATGAATCCTCCATCTTGGCTTCTCAAAAAAAAAAAAAAAAAAAAAAAAACTATGTAGGTATCAGAAGCAGGGCTATTGTAGACATCTGGTTTTGTGATGACAAAGAGAATGTTCTTATATTTCTAGATAGTGACTCTCATAACCTGTTGAAGACTGAGTTTGAACATAGCTTTCCATGCCTTCTTTTCATTCCGGCTCTGTTTTGCTTTTCTGACTGGTTCTTCATCAATTTCAGCTGCTGCTGCCACCTGGGCTTGTTGTGTGGTCGTCTGTGTGGAATCCTGTTCCTTGAGCTCTGGTACTGATTTATACCTGTCATATTCTGTTCCAGACCCTGTCTCAGCCTGGAGCTGTGGTAACTCTTACTCTGTAGCAGGGATGGTTTTTATGGCTTCACCATACATTTTGTGCAAGGAAGGAAGAATGAAGATGGCAGAGAAAGAGAGTAAGCCAATAGGGATTTCATTGAATGTGTAGATTGCTTTGGGTATATTTTAACAATATTAATTCTTCTAATCCATAAACATGGAATATCTTTCCATTTGTTTGTGTCATCTTCAATTTGTTTCATTAGTGTTTTATAGATTTCAGAGTACAGGTCTTTCACATTTTTAGTTGCTTATTTCTAGGTATTTTATTCTTTTGGAGGCAATTGTAAACAAAGTTGTTTTCTTAATTTTTCTTTCTGCTACTTTGTTATTAGTGTATAGAAACACTGTGTATTTTGGGGTATTCATTTTGTATCTTGCAACTTTACTGAATTCATTTATTACTTCTAGTAATTTTTTGGTGGAGTCCAGGATTTTCTGTATATAATATGTCATCTGCAAATAGTGACAATTTAGCTTCTTCTTTAACAATATAGGTGCCTCTTATTTCTTTTTCTTGTATGATTTCTGTGGCTAAGACTTTCAGTACTATGTTGAGTAAAACCTACTGGAGTGGACATCTTTGTCTTGTTCCTGATATTAGAGGGAATACTCTCAGTTTTTCATCATTAAGTACTAATCTTAGGGCTGAAAATATCCCTAATCTGGGAAAAGGAACAGACATCCAAATACGGAACACACAGAGTCCACAACAAGATTAGACCAAAGCAGTCTACACCAAGACATAAAAATAAAATGGCAAAAAAGTAGTGATAGAGAATTCTGAAAGCAGGAAGAAAAAGTAAACAGTTACATACAAGGGAAACCACATAACACAATTGGCTGACTTTTTTAGCAGAAACTTTGCAGGCCACAATAGAATGACATGATATATTTAAAGTGCTGAAAGAAAGAAGTCAGCAACCAAGAATACTCTATCCAGCAAGGCTATCTCATTCAGAATAGAAGGAGAAGTAAAGAGTTACCCTGACAAACGAAAGTTACAGGAGTTTGTCAGCACTAAACCAGCCTTTCAAGAAATGGTAAAGAAAATTCTTTGAGTGGAAAAAAAGGCCAAAATCAGAAGTAAGAAAATTAGGAAAGGAAAAAATTTCAGTTAAATAGAAACATAATAAAAGTAGTCGATTAATTACTTATGAAATCATACAGAGGTTAATGCACAAAAGCAGTAAAAGCTATATTATCTATAATAATCAGTCAAGGGATTCACAAAATAAAAGGATGTAAATATGACATCATATACATAAAATGTGAGAGAAAGAGTAAAAATTTAATGTTTTCATAATGTGTTCAAACATAAACAACCAACAACTTAACATAGACAATTGTATGCATAGGATGTTGTACACCAACCTAATGACAACAACAAATAAAAAGCCTATAATGTATATGGAAAAATAGAAAGAGAGGAATTCAACCATATCACTAAAGAATATGATAACACCACAGGAGAAAGAGCAAGAAAAAAAGGAACAGAGAACTACAAAACAACCAAAAAACAAGTAACAAATGTCAATAACTAGATATCTATCAAGAATTACTTTGATTAGGGATCGCTGGGTGGTTCAATGGTTTAGAGCCTGCCTTTGGCCCAGGGCGTGATCCTGGAGTCCCGGGATCGAGTCCCACGTTGGGCTTAATGCATGGAGCCGGCTTCTCCCTCTGCCTGTGTCTCTGCCTCTCTCTCTGTGTGTGTCTCTTGTGAATAAATAAATAAAATCTTTAAAAAAATAATTACTTTGAATGTAAATGAACTGAATGCTCCAATCAAAAGATATGGGATGACTGACTGCACAAAAATAACACATGCCATATGATCTCACTCATATGTGGAATGTAAGAAACAAAATAAACAAGCATAGGGGAAAAAAAGAGAAAGGAAAACAAAGAAACAGAGGTTTAATTATAGAAAACAAATGGATTGATGGCTACCAGAGGAGAGGTCAGTGGGGACATGGGTTAATAGGTGATTGACATTAAGGAATACACTTGTGATGAGCACAGGGTGATGTATGAAATTGTTGAATCACTATATAATATATATGAAACTAACATTATACTGTATGTTAACTAACTGGAATTTAAATAAAAAACATTGTTAAATAAATAATACACATTTATATGCTATGTACAAAAGACTCAGTTTAGACCTAAAGAAAAATGCAGATTGAAAGTGAAGGGGTAGAAAAACATTTATCATACAAATGGAAGTGAAAGAAAGCTAGGATAGCAATACTGATATCAAACAAAATGAACATTAAAACAAAGACTGTGGGCAGCCCCGGTGGCCCAGCAGTTTGGCACCACCTTTGGCCCAGGGTGTGATCCTGGAGACCTGGGATCAAGTCCCATGTCAGGCTCCCTGCATGAAGCCTGCTTCTCCCTCTGCCTGTGTCTCTTCCTCCCTCTCTCTGTCTCTCATGAATAAATAAATAAAATATTATAAATAAATAAATAAATAAATAAATAAATAAATAAATAAAACAAAGACTGTAACAAGAGACAAGAAGGACACTATATAATCATAAAGGGAACAATCCAATAATACATACCAACAATAAGTATTTATGTACCCAATATGGGAGTATCCAAATATATAAAATAGTTTATAACAAACATAAAGCAATTAAGTGATAATAATACAATAATAGTAGGTGACTTTAACACTCAACTTACAACAACTGACAGATAATCTAAACAGAACATCATTAAAGCAACAATGGCTTTGAATAACATGTTGGAAGATAGATTTAACAGATATATTCAGAACATTCTATCCAAAAACAACAGAATATACATTCTTTTCAAGTGCACATGAAGCATTCTCCAAAATAGATCATATGGTAGGCAAAAAAAATGAAACCCATCAAATTCAAAGAGATTGAAATAATATTCATCTTTTTAAACCACAACAATATGAAACTAGAAATCAACCACAAAAAAAATCTAAAAGGTCATAAATACATGGTGACTAAATAACACGTGACTAAACAATGAATGGGTCAGTCAAGAAATTAAGAGGAAACAAAAAATATATGAAGAGAGAGGTAAGATGGTGGAGGAGTAGGGCACCCCTAAGCTTGCCTCCTCCTTTGAACACAGCTAGATAAATATGAACTCATTCTGAACATCCAAAAAACTGAACATAAGTCTTATAGAACAAAGCTTCACATCTACAAACTGGAAAAAAGACCCAAGGAAGCAGGCCAAAACACCTTCCTTTATTTATCTTACTTTATTTTTAATTTATTTTATTTTTATTTTTATTTTGCACCAAAATGAAAACATGTAAGAAATCAGCAGAAAATAAAGAACAGGAAGAAATGTTGGGCAGAAGATTTAATACATACAGATATAAGTAAGATATCAGGACTAGAATTTAAAACAATAATTATAAGGATACTAACGGGGCCTGAAAAAGGTATAGAAGACAGTAGAGAATACCTTACTGCAGAGATAGAGAAATTAAAATCTAGTCAGACCAGAATTTAAAATGCTGTAACACAGATGCAAACCCAAATGGAGCCATAAATACAGGGATGGAAAAAGACAAAGGATGAATCAGTGATGTACAAGATAAAATTATGGAAAATAATGAAGCTAAAAAGAAGAGGGAAACAAAGCTAATGAATAATGAAGGTAGACTTAGGGAAACTAGTGACTTATTAAAGTGGAGTAACACTTGCATCATAGGAGTCCCAGAAGAGGAAGACAAAGTAAAGGTACCAAAAGTTTTATTTGAGCAGATTATAACTGAAAATTTCCCCAGTCTAGGGAAGGAAACAGACATCAAAATCTAAGATGCATAGAGAATTCCCATTAAATTCAACAAAAGCCAATCATCACCAAGACATACCACAGTCAAATTAATAAAATACACAGAAAAGGAAAGAATCCTGAAAGCAACAACAACAAAAAAAGTCCTTAACCTAGAAGAGAAGACAGATGAGGTTCATAGCACACCTGTCCACAGAAACATAGCAGGTCAGAAGAAAGTAACAGGATATATTCAATGTGCTGAATGGGACAAAAATATTCACCCAAGAATACTTCATCCAGCAAGGCTGTCATTCAGAATAGAGGGAGAGATAGTTTCCCAAACAAAAACTAAAGAAATTCATGACCACTAAACCAGTCCTGAAAGGAATATTAAAGGAGACTCTATGAAAGGTCAAATGTAGCCATACTTATAAGAGACAAACTAGATTTTAAACCAAAGACTGTACAAGAGATGAAGAAGGGCATTATAGCATAATTAAGGGGTTTATCCATCAAGAAGATCTAACAATTGTACATATTTATGCCTCCAATAAGAGATCACCAAAATATATAAAACAATAAATAACAAACATAAAGAAAATCATTAATAACAATACAATAATAGTAGGATACTTTAACACCCCACTTACAGCAGTGAGCAGATCACCTAAGCAGAAAATCAACAAAGAAACAATGGCTTTGAAGGACACGCTGGACCAGATGAACTTAACAGATATATTCAGAACACTTCATCCTCAAGCAGCAGAATACATATTCTTTTCCAGAGTACATTTAACATTATCCACAATAGATAACATTCTGGGTCACAAATCAGCCCTCAAGGAGACAAACCATGAGAGACTCCTAACTCTGGGAAACAAACAAACGGTTGCAGAAGAGGAGGTGGGTGGGGGGTTGGGATAACTGGGTGACAGGCACTGAGGAGGGCACTTGATGGGATGAGCACTGAGTGTTATACTGTATGTTGGAAAATCGAACTTCAAGAAAAACAAATTAAAAAAAAATAAATCAGCCCTCAAAAAGTACAAAAAAATTGAGATCATATGATGTATATTTTCAGACTTTAACCCCCCGCACACACACACAGCAATGGAAAGAGATCATCTAAGCAGAAGATCAACAAGGACAAAAGGGCTTTGAATGACACACTGGACCACATGGACTTAAAAGATATTCAGAAGATTTCATCCTCAAAGCAGCAAAATACACATTCTTTTCAAGTGCACATGGAACATTCTCCAGAATAGATCACGTACTGGGTCACAAATCAGGGCTCAAGAAGTACAAAAAGATCAAGATCATACCATACATATTTTCAGACCACAACACTATGATAATTGAATTCAACCACAAGAAAAAAAATGTGGAAGCTTAAAGGAGTTTAAAGAACATGCTATTGAGAGGAATCTCACAGAGGAAGACATAGACATGGCCAACAAGCACATGAGAAAATGCTCCGCATCACTGGCCATCAGGGAAATACAAATCAAAACCACACCAGTGAGAATGGGGAAAATTAACAAGGCAGGAAACAACAAATGTTGGAGAGGATGTGGAGAAAGGGGAACCCTCTTGCACTGTTGGTGGGAATGTGAAGTGGTGCAGCCACTCTGGAAAACTCTTTAGAGGTTCCTCAAAGAGTTAAAAATAGACCTGCCCTATGACCCAGCAATTGCACTGCTGGGGATTTACCCCAAAGATACAGGTGCAGTGAAACATCAGGACACCTGCACCCCGATGTTTATTGCAGCAATGTCCACAGTAGCCAACCTGTGGAAGGAGCCTCGGTGTCCATCGAAAGATGAATGGATAAAGAAGATGTGGTATATGTATACAATGGAATATTACTCAGCCATTAGAAATGACAAATACCCACCATTTGCTTTGACGTGGATGGAACTGGAGGGTATTAGGCTGAGTGAAGTAAGTCAATCGGAGAAGGACAAACATTATATGGTCTCATTCA
Source organism: Canis aureus (assembly GCF_053574225.1). NCBI lineage: Eukaryota > Metazoa > Chordata > Mammalia > Carnivora > Canidae > Canis > Canis aureus. The sequence goes on along the minus strand of NC_135649.1, from coordinate 64,668,341 downwards.
TTTGGGGAATATAAAAAAATAGTGAAAGGGGGTAAAGGGGAAAGGTGAGAAAATGAGTGGGAAATGTCAGAAAGGGACACAAAACATGAGAACTCCTAACTCTGGGAAACGAACAAGGGGTGGTGGAAAGGGAGGTGGGCGGGGGTTTGGGTGACTGGGTGATGGGCACTAAGGGGGGCACTTGGCGGGATGAGCACTAGGTATTATGCTATATGTTGGCAAGTTGAACTCCAGTAAAAAAATTAATTAATTAATTAATTAAAATACCCTCATAATATCCTTATCCTTGTAAGTTTCTAGGAATTTGTCCATTTCTTCCAGATTGACCAGTTTGTTGGCATATAATTTTCATAATATTTTCTTAAAATCATTTGTTTCTCTGTGGTGTTGGTTTTGATCTTTCCTCTTTCATTCATGATTTCATTTATTTTGTTCAATTCTCTACTCTTTTTGATAAGTCTGACTAAGGCTTTATTAATTTTATTAATTCTTTGGGAGAACCCAGCTCTTAGTTTCCTTGATTTGCTCTACTGGGGTTTTTGTTTCCATATCATTTATTTCTACTTTTATGTTTATTATTTCCCTTCTTCTGCTGGCTTTAGGCTTTATTAGATGTTCCTTTTCTAGCTTCTTTAAGTGTAAGGTTAGTTTGTATATATGAGACTTTTCTTTCTTCTTGAGGTAGGCCTGTGGTTCCCTGTTAGAACTGCCTTTGCTGCATCCCAACAGTTTTAGACTATCATGTTTTCTTTTTCATTTGCTTCAATGTGCTTTTTAATTTCTTCTTTAATTTCCTGGTTGGCCCATTCATTCTTTACTAGCATGTTCTTTTTTAAATTTAATTAATAAAAATGTACATAAATCTTTTGCATTTATATACACCAATAATGAAGCATCAGAATAGAGAGATCAAAGAATCAATCACATTTACAATTGCACCAAAGCCCATAAGATATGTAGGAATGCACCTAACCTAAGAGGTAAAAGATCTGTACTCTGAAAACTAGAACACTTAGGAAAGAAATTGAAGAGGACACAAAGAAATGGAAAGGCATTCCATGCTCATGGATTGGAAGAACAAACTTTGTTAAAATGTCTATACTACCCAAAACAATCTATACGTTCAGTGCAATCCTTATCAAAATATGACCAGCATTTTTCACAGAGCCAGAACAAACAATCCTAAAATATGTATGGAATTAGAAAAGATCCTGAAGATCCAAAGCAATCCTGAAAAAAGAGAAACAAAACTGTAGGCAATATGATACCAGATTTCAACTATATGACAAAACTGTAGTCATCAAGATGGTATGATAATCGCACAAAAACAGACACATAGATCAATGGAACAGAATAATGGACCCACAACTATATGGTCAACTAATCTTCAACAAAGCAATAAGGAATATCCAATGAGGGGAAAAAGTCTCTTTAATAAATGGTGCTAGGGAAATTGAACAATCATATGTAGAAGAATGAAACTAGACCATTCTCTTACATCATACACAAAGATAAACTCAAAATGGATGAAATATCTAAATGTGAGACAAGAATCCATCAAAATCCTAGAGGAAAACACAGGCAGCAACCTCTTTGACATCAGCCATAACAATTTCTTACTAGATTCTTTACCAGAAGTAAGGGAAACAAATGCAAAAATGAACTACTAGGACTTCATCAAGATAAAAAGCTTCCGCACAGTGAAGGAAACAATCAACAAAACTAAAAAGCAACCTCCAGAATGAGAGAAGATATTTGTAAATGACATATCTGACAAAGGGTTAGTATTCAAAATCTACAAGGAACTTATCAAATTCAATGCCCAAAAATCAAATAATCCAGTTAAGAAATGGGCAGAAGATATGAATAGACATTTTTCCAAAGAAGATATCCAGATGGCTAACAGAAATGTGAAAAGCTCCTCAACATCACTCATCATCAGGGAAATAGAAATAAAAAACATGATGAGACACCACCTCACACCTGTCAGAATGGCTAACATTCTGGAAACAACAGATGTTGGTGAGGATTCAGATAAAGGTGAAACTCTTGCACTTTTGGCGGGAATGCAAACTGGTGCAGCCACTCTGAAGAACAGTTTGGAGATTCCGCAAAAAGTGGAAAATATAACTACCTATGATCCAGCAATTGCACTGCTAGATTTTTACCCCAAGGATACAGAAATACAGATTCTAAGGGGCATGTGCACCTCAATATTGATAGCAGCATTGTCAGCAATAGCCAAACTATGGAAAGAGCCCATGTGTCCCTCGAATGATGAATGGATAAAGAAAAGGTTATATAGGAGGAGCGGCAAGATGGCGGAAGAGTAGGGTTCCCTAATCACCGGTCCCCACCAAATTACCCAGATAACCTTCAAATCATCCTGAAAATCTACAAATTCGGCCTGAGATTTAAAGAGAGAACAGCTGGAATGCTACAGTGAGAAGAGTTCGTGCTTCTATCAAGGTAGGAAGACAGGGGAAAAAAGAAATAAAGAAACAAAAGGCATCCAAGGGGGAGGGGCCCCGCGAGGAACTGGGCTAACACCGGGGCGAGTGCCCCCAGGACAGGAAAGCACCGTCCCAGAGAAGCAGGAGCTTCACCAATCTTCCCGGGTGGAAAGGCTCTCACAGGGAGTTGGAGCAGGACTCCAGGAGGGCGGGGATGCCCTCAGGCTCCCTGGGACACTAACAGAGCAACTGCGCCCCGGGGAGAGTGCTCGGAGCAACCTAAAGGGCTGCAGCGCGCGCACACGCATTGACTGGGAGCAGCTTGGAGGCGGCTCCGGCAGAGGAAGAGGCTCTGTGCAGAGGGGGCTGCGCGGCTCCGGGAGCAGCTCGGGGGGCTCGGGTGGAGGCTCAGCGGTGGAGGATGCGCGGCCGGGAGCGGGAATCCAACAGCGCAGGCCCGGGAGCACAGGGCGCCAAGACACAGCCCAGGATCTGGCCTCTCCCCGGGACAGGCAGAGGCCGCGAGGGACCAAGACAGCAAGGACGCTCCTGCCCCAAGCTGAGCAGATCAGCAACCCCGCCCCCGGAGGTTCCAGGCCCCTGCAGACCGAGAGCTCCGTAGCTACTGCAGGAGCTGAATCCGGGGCTCTAGAGCTGACCACCGCCACTGTGGTAATTCCTCCTGGGGCCTCACGGGGTAAACAACCCCCACTGAGCCCTGCACCAGGCAGGGGGCTGAGCAGCTCCCCCAAGTGCTAACACCTGAAAATCAGCACAACAGGCCCCTCCCCCAGAACAACTAGACGGACAAGTTACAGGGGAAGTCAAGGGACTTAAAGTATACAGAAACAGAAGAAACTCCCCGTGTTTTTTTTTTCCCGTTTGATTTGTTTGCTTCCCCGACCCTTTTTATTCCCTTTCTTTCTTTTTCTTCTCTTTTTTCCTTTTTTCTTCCTTTTTTCTTTTTTCTTTTTCTCTTTTCTTTCCTTCTTTCTCTCCTCTCTTTTTCTCCTTTTCCCAATACAACTTGTTTTTGGCCACTCTTCACTGAGCAAAATGACTAGAAGGAAAACCTCACCTCAAAAGAAAGGATCAGAAACAGTCCTCTCTCCCACAGAGTTACAAAATCTGGATTACAATTCAATGTCAGAAAGCCAATTCAGAAGCACTATTATACAGCTACTGGTGGCTCTAGAAAAAAGCATAAAGGACTCAAGAGACTTCATGACTGCAGAATTTAGATCTAATCAGGCAGAAATTAAAAATCAATTGAATGAGATGCAATCCAAACTAGAAGTCCTAACGACAAGGGTTAACGAGGGGGGAAGAATGAGTGAGTAACATAGAAGACAAGATGATGGCAAAGAGGGAAACTGAGGAAAAAAGAGACAAACAATTAAAAGACCACGAGGATAGATTAAGGGAAATAAATGACAGCCTGAGGAAGAAAAACCTACTTTTAATTGGAGTTCCCAAGCGCGCCGAAAGGGACAGAGGTCCAGAATATGTATTTGAACAAATCATAGCTGAAAACTTTCCAAATTGGGGAAGGGAAACAGGAATTCAGATGCAGGAAATAGAGAGATCCCACCCTAAATTCGATAAAAACCGTTCAACATTTCATAGTTAAGCTTGCAAATTTAAAAGATAAAGAGACGATGCTTAAAGCAGCAAGAGACAATAAATCCCTGACTATTATGGGGAGGAGTATTAGGGTAACAGCAGACCTCTCCACAGAGACCTGGCAGGCCAGAAAGGGCTGGCAGGATATATTCAGGGTCCTAAATGAGAAGAAGATGCAACCAACAATATTTTATCCAGCAAGGCTCTCATTCAAAATGGAAGGAGAGATAAAGAGCTTCCAAAACAGGCAAGAACTGAAAGAATATGTGACCTCCAAACCATCTCTGCAAGAAATTTTAAGGGGGACTCTTAAAATTCCACTTTAAGAAGAACTCCAGTGGAACAATTCACAAAAACAAGGACTGAATAGATATCATGATGACACTAAACTCATATCTGTCAATAGTAACACTGAACGTGAACGGCCTTAATGACCCCATCAAAAGGCGCACGGTGGGATCCCTGGGTGGCGCAGCGGTTTGGCGCCTGCCTTTGGCCCAGGGCGCGATCCTGGAGACCCGGGATCGAATCCCATGTCGAGCTCCCGGTGCATGGGGCCTGCTTCTCCCTCTGCCTGTGTCTCTGCCTCTCTCTCTCATTCTGTGACTATCATAAATAAATAAAAATTTTTAAAAAAAGGCGCATGGTTTCAGACTGGATAAAAAAGCAGGACCCATCTATTTTCTGTCTACAAGAGACTCATTTTAGACAGAAGGACACCTACAACCTGAAAATAAAAGGTTGGAGAACCACTTACCATTCAAATGGTCCTCAAAAGAAAGCAGGGGTAGCCATCCTTATATCAGATATACTAAAATTTACCCCGAAGACTGTAGTGAGAGATGAAGAGGGACACTATATCACACTTAAAGGATCTATCCAACAAGAGGACTTAACAATCCTCAATATATATGCCCCGAATGTGGGAGCTGCCAAATATTTAAATCAATTAATAACCAAAGTGAAGAAATACTTACATAATAATACACTTATACTTGGTGACTTCAATCTAGCTCTTTCTATACTCGATAGGTCTTCTAAGCACAAAGAAACAAGAGCTTTAAATGATACACTAGACCAGATAGATTTCACAGATATCTACAGAACTTTACATCCAAACGCAACTGAACACACATTCTTCTCAAGTACACATGGAACTTTCTCCAGAATAGACCACATACTGGGTCACAAATCGGGTCTGAACCGATACCAAAAGATTGGGATCGTCCCCTGCATATTCTCAGACCATAATGCCTTGAAATTAGAACTAAATCACAAGAAGAAGTTTGGAAGGATTTCAAACACGTGGAGGTTAAGGACCATCGTGCTAAAAGATGAAAGGGTCAACCAGGAAATTAAGGAAGAATTAAAAAGATTCATGGAAAATAATGAGAATGAAGAAACAACCGTTCAAAATCTTTGGGATGCAGCAAAAGCAGTCCTAAGGGGGAAATACATCGCAATACAAGCATCCACTCAAAAACTGGAAAGAACTCAAAAACAAAAGCTAACCTTACACATAAAAGAGCTAGAGAAAAAACAGCAGGTAGATCCTACACCCAGCAGAAGAAGGGAGTTAATAAAGATTCGAGCAGAACTCAACGAAATCGAGACCAGAAGAACTGTGGAACAGATCAACAAAACCAGGAGTAGGTACTTTGAAAGAATTAGTAAGATAGATAAACCATTAGCCAACCTTATTAAACAGAAGAGAGAAGGCTCAAATTAATAAAATCATGAATGAGAAAGAAGAGATCACTACCAACACCAAGGAAATACAAACGATTTTAAAAACATATTATGAACAGCTATAGGCCAATAAATTAGGCAATCTAGAAGAAATGGATGCATTCCTAGAAAGCCACAAACTACCAAAACTGGAACAGGAAGAAATAGAAAACCTGAACAGGCCAATACCAGGGAGGAAATTAAGGCAGTCATCAAAAACCTCCCAAGACACAAAAGTCCAGGGCCAGATGGCTTCCCAGGGGAATTCTATCAAACTTTAAAGAAGAAACCATATCTATTCTACTAAAGCTGTTTGGAAAGATAGAAACAGACGGAGTACTTCCAAACTCATTCTATGAAGCCAGCACCACCTTAATTCCAAAACCAGACAAAGACCCCACCAAAAAGGAGAATTACAGACCAATATCCCTGATGAACATGGATGAAAATTTCTCAACAAGATACTAGCCGATAGGATCCAACAGCACATTAAGAACATTATTCACAATGACCAAGTAGGATTTAACCCCGGGACACAAGGCTGGTTCAACACTAGTAAAACAATCAATGTGATTCATCATATCAGCAAGAGAAAAACCAAGAACCATATGATCCTCTCATTAGATGCAGAGAAAGCATTTGACAAAATATAGCATGAATTCCTGATCAAAACTCTTCTGTGTGTAGGGATAGAGGGAAGATTCCTCAACATCTTAAAAGCCATCTACGGAAAGCCCACAACAAATATCATTCTCAATGGGGAATCACTGGGAGCCTTTCCCCTAAGATCAGGAACAAGACAGGGATGTCCACTCTCACCATTGCTGTTCAACATAGTACTGGAAGTCCTAGCCTCAGCAATCAGACAACAAAAAGACATTAAAGGCATTCAAATTGGCAAAGAAGTCAAACTCTCCCTCTTCGCCGATGACATGATACTGTACATAGAAAACCCAAAAGCCTCCACCCCAAGATTGCTAGAACTCATACAGCAATTTGGTAGCATGGCAGGATACAAAATCAATGCCCAGAAGTCAGTGGCATTTCTATACACTAACAATGAGACTGAAGAAAGAGAAATGAAGGAGTCAATCCCATTTCCAATTGCACCCAAAAGCATAAGATACCTTGAAATAAACCTCACCAAAGAGGTAAAGGATCTATACCCTAAAAACTGCAGTACACTTCTGAAAGAAATTGAGAAAGACACAAAGAGATGGAAAAATATTCCATGCTCATGGATTGGCAGTTAATATAGTGAAAATGTCAATGTTACCCAGGGTAATTTATACATTTAATGCAATCCCTATCAAAATACCATGGACTTTCTTCAGAGAGTTAGAACAAATTATTTTAAGATTTGTGTGGGGTAGCCCTGGTGGCGCAGCGGTTTAGCGCCGCCTGCAGCCCAGGGCGTGATCCTGGAGACCCTGGATCGAGTCCCATGTCGGGCTCTCTACATGGAGCCTGCTTCTCCCTCTGCCTGTGTCTCTGCCTCTCTCTCTCTGTCTCTATGAATAAATAAATAAAAATGTTTGAAATAAAAAGATTTGTGTGGAATCAGAAAAGACCCCGAATAGCCAGGGGAATTTTAAAAAAGAAAACCATATCTGGGGGCATCACAATGCCAGATTTCAGGTCATACTACAAAGCTGTGGTCATCAAGACAGTGTGGTACTGGCACAAAAACGGACTCATAGATCAATGGAACAGAATAGAGAACCCAGAAGTGGACCCTGAACTTTATTCGATAAAGGAGGAAAGACTATCCATTGGAAGAAAGACTGTCTCTTCAATAAATGGTGCAGGGAAAATTGGACATCCACATGCAGAAGAATGAAACTAGACCACTCTCTTTCACCATACACAAAGATAAACTCAAAATGGATGAAAGATCTAAATGTGAGACAAGATTCTATCAAAATCCTAGAGGAGAACACAGGCAGCACCCTTTTTGAACTCGGCCACAGTAACTTCTTGCAAGATACATCCACGAAGGCAAAAGAAACAAAAGCAAAAATAAACTATTGGGACTTCATGAAGATAAGAAACTTTTGCACAGCAAAGGATACAGTCAACAAAACTAAAAGACAACCTACAGAATGGGAGACGATATTTGCAAATGACGAATTAGATAATGGGCTAGTTTCCAAGATCTATAAATAACTTCTTAAACTCAATACCAAAGAAACAAACAATCCAATCTTGAAATAGGCAAAAGACATGAACAGAAATCTCACAGAGGAAGACATAGACATGCCTTCATGCACATGAGAAAATGCTCCGCATCACTTGCCATTGGGGAAATACAAATCAAAACCACAATGAGATATCACCTCACACCAGTGAGAATGGGGAAAATTAACAAGGCAGGAAACCACAAATGTTGGAGAGGATGTGGAGAAAAGGGAACCCTCTTACACTGTTGGTGGGAATGTGAACTGGTGCAGCCACTCTGGAAAACTGTGTGGAGGTTCCTCAAAGTTTTAAAAATAGACCTGCCTCATGACCCAGCAATTGCACTGTTGGGGATTTACCCCAAAGATACAGATGCAATGAAACGCCAGGATACCTGCACCCTGATGTTTCTAGCAGCAATGTCCACAATAACCAAACTGTGGAAGGAGCCTCGGTGTCCATCGAAAGATGAATGGATAAAGAAGATGTGGTTTATGTATACAATGAAATATTACTCAGCCATTAGAAATGACAAATACCCACTATTTGCTTCAACGTGGATGGAACTGGAGGGTATTATGCTGAGTGAAATAAGTCAATCGGAGAAGGACAAACATTATATGTTCTCATTCATTTGGGCAATATAAATAATAGTGAAAGGGAACATAAGGGAAGGGAGAAGAAATGTGTGGGAAATATCAGAAAGGGAGACAGAACATAAAGACTCCTAACTCTGCGTAATGAACTAAGGGTGGTGGAAGGGGAGGAGGGCTGGGGGTGGGGCTGATTGGGTGATGGGCACTGAGGGGGGCACTTGATGGGATGAGCACTGGGTGTTATTCTGTATGTTGGTAAATTGAACACCAATAAAAAATAAATTTATTATAAAAAGGAAAAGGAAACATATATATATATATATATATATATATATATATATATTCACTCTACGCAAAATTTAAGAAACAAAACAAATGAGCAAAGGGGAGATATTGAGATAAAGAGAGAGACAGAGACAGAGAGAGAAAGCAGGAAACAGACTCTTACATATAGAGAACTACCTATTGATTGCCAGAGGGGGTGGGGGTGGGGAATGGGTGAAATAGGTGATGGGGATTGAGGAGGGCACTTGTCATGATAAGCACTGTGTGATGTGTGGAATTGTTGCATCACTATATTGTACACCTGAAACTATTATAACACTTTATGTTAACTGGAATCAAAATAAAATCTTTTAATAAATAAAAGAGAATACAATGTTTTCTTGGATTGTTGGTCTGCTTTTGATTAGAAATTGTAAACAAAGTTTTTTTCTTTACTTATCCAGAAAAAACAAAATTTCAATGTTTTGTCTTCATCAGGTCTTTAATTACTCAAAAAAACAAAGCTTTTTAATATTAAAGGAGGTAAGGTTTGCTAACAAACTATATATCCTATTGTAGAATCTCTTATGGCCACCTTGGTTAAGCAGATAATCAACTTTTGCATTTTGCAATGATCTGTGATCCTATTTAGTCATGTGCCTTGAAACTTTCTAATATTTTTAATAGTCATCCCAGAAAACAGACTTCCAGAAAGATTCAGAATAAAGTCTTTTTGACTAATTAGGATTATTTATTTGGTACATTAAATTATATGGGAGGCATGTCAAACAAATAATGATAAATCTTTTTAGGTTCTATTATGTGGTAAATGTTGTAACTGTTCCAGACACTATATAAAATTTCTAAAATGTTAATATATCTTGGTATAATATCATCACTTAAGGCCTAATTATTAAAACATTATGTGTAATAAAAATAACCAAATTTCCTTTTCACCTGCATTATAATGAATGAATCCTCATCAGATGTTAACCATGTCCATTTTTGAGTCTTTTGTCACTTACAGTTACTGTTCTGCTGCATGCACAAAATATGTTTCAGCCTCAAGAAGTTTTATGAAAAGTACTTTTGACAAAAACGGGCTCCTGATATCCTTAAGATCATAAAACTAAACTGAGAATTTCCAGAACTAATGGAAAAGCTGCATTCAAACAGAACAGTAATTAATAACATGGGGCTAAATGAATTAAGGAAGATGACTATAATTTTTTATAACGCTTGTTTGAAATATTGCTGATTCTCTAATGTGTGCTCTTCTAGATTTAAGGAAACTTTTTCTCTTGGTAAAATAGTCCTTTAACACTTAAATTGAAGCATTTATCTTTTCTCCCTATCTGAACCCTCCAGAACTCAGAAACTGTCATCAAGTATTCTTCTTTTCATGGCAATTAAAATTATTTGTAAAAGCTCAAAAATAATTTGTTCTCCTTGCAACAGGATATCTTTGGAAACATTGGTTATATTATTAAGGCTTTCACTGGAATGTCATATTTGAGGGAGACATACATAAACTCAGCTATGACCAGACAGCTTTAAAGAACTAAAGTTGACTCTATGGAGCCAATAGAGTCCTTCAAAAATACTGGTCTGATTCTTTGCTTAGAGTTCCCTGTAGCCCTACCAGGTGAGTAACGAATGTCACTTCCTGGCTAGTGCAGGAGCCTCAAGATCTTTGGGGGACCTTGAAAGAAGAGGAATTCACTCAAATCTACAGGTATTGCAGGAAAGTCTAATGGCAAATATTTGTCTTGGCTTCTGGCCTTAAAAAGCTGTTAAAGCTGTTAAATCTGAAATTCCTTATGAAAAATTCTAGCAATGTAGACCTTTAAAAAGCTATATGGCCAATCACTATTCTTGCTGTACATAAGTAAATAATTAGGCCAAGATTATTAAAACTAGATATATTTAATAATCAATTTTATCTTAATTTGGCTATCTTTGACAGGAATGAAGGAGACTTTAGAGAGAAAGATTGTATTTTAATAACACACCTTTGTGGATGTTAGATTCTAGTTCTGATTAATTATCTTTGAGTATTTGTTGCTTGCCTATAAAATTGGACTGGATACTGAATTCTTCTGGTTTTCTCAAATATCTATAACTTTCAACTAAGGCTTCCAATCTTCTCCCATTATCTTACCTTAAAATCATTAAGAACTAAAACTGTCTTTTGTACTGAAGCCCTACAAAATGAAGCTAGACAACCTCAGAGAAATTGTCACAATAGCTCACATATAGAGAATCTTCATGCCTGTTGCTATATGAGTCACTCAAAAGTATTACCAAAGATGTTGAACTACAAACTGGAAAAATCCATCAGATTGCTTCTGACTGCTCCAGACTCATCTGAGGATGCTTTGAGCCTGACATCTAGAAGTCTTCTCACTGGCATCACTCAGGACTCAAACTTGGGTTTATAATCTGCTACAACTATTAACCTGTGTTTTTCTTTTGTTTCCATAGAAATGCCTCTTATTAATTACCTGATTGCTTGCTGAACAAAGCGTACTATATGGTGACTAACACCACTTGTAGCCCTTATATTAACTTCTCCTGGGAAATAAGAATCAGGAACGCCTTCGTGGCTCAGCAGTTGAGTGTTTGCCTTTGACTCAGGGCGTGATCCTGGGATCAGGGATCAAGTCCCACATCAGGCTCCCTGCATGTAGCCTGCTTATCCCTCTGCCTGTGTCTCTGCATCTCTCTCTGTCTCTCATGAATAAATAAATCAAATATTTAAAAAAAAGAAATAAGAAGTGAATAAAGGGGAAAGGAGAAAAAATGAGTGGGAAATATCAGAAAGGGAGACAGAACATGAGAGACTTCTAACTCTGGGAAACAAACAAGGGGTGGTGGAAAGGGAGGTGGGCGGGGAGTGGGGGTGACTGGGTGATAGGCACTGAGGGGGGCACTTGATGGGATGAGCACTGGGTGTTATGCTATATGTTGGCAAATTGAACTCCAATAAAAAAAAAGAATCAACATAAATAAAATGAAACAAAAAGCTATTTTGCTACAAGAAGCCCTTGACCACCATACTCCCCTTTTCCAGGTGGCTGAGACTGGTTTACTGATCTAGTCTCTTGGACATAACATCAATATCAATCAATTTTAGAGGAAATGATAAAACTGAGTTTGACTATATTGTTACTATTCCTTGGCATATAGTTGGGGATAAAACTAATAATATAAAAAAAATGTCAAACTATGCAGAAAACATATCCAAGTTCTCAGATAAGGAACTACCTTTGACATGTCAAATCCTTCCATTCCACAGCCCCTACTGTTCCCTAATTCAGCTTGAAGCAGTTACAGAAGATAGACCTCCATCCGTGTTCCACAGAAATGTAATAAAGGATTGACAATGAGACCTGCAATTCTTCAGATTGAGGAATGATCATAACTCCATGGGCAGGGAGGGTATTGAAATTGTGCCCCATAGGGTTAATGAGATTGAAACTAGTGGAAAAGTTAAAGCTTGTTTTTCAGAGAACTATTCCTTCCTAATCAGCTACTATGTGTTTTTAGACCCCACCAATAAACTCACTAGCTCTCTGTGCAAAAGCGTGGACTCAAGGTGAACTGATATGGTTCCAGCCTAGGAACAAGCAAGGCCCTGCATTCCTTACCCAAGACAATAATCCTAAGGCCCAGCCAGGTTATACCTGCTCTTGGAGCATGCCCATAACCCCTTCTCCTTGTGCTAAATTAATCTCCTGACATCAGGAACTGAACTGTGCCTTGTTCTTATGTTAAATCTCAAAGTAAACAAAGGATTATATGCCTCAAAGTAAACAAGGGATTATATGCTGCATATGTTTGCTCAGTGTGCATGCTCCCTCTTTTCTTATGAATAATCATAAATTTCTATACCCTTTTATCAAGACGTATGTAAAGGATTCTTTTGATTTTTTTCTCTCCTGTCCATCTATTCCAAAGTTGCACTGGTTCCTTCAAATTTTACATCTTGGAATTTTTTAATACCATGTACCTTTGTTATAAATGTCATACCAAATGTAAAACTAGACATTCTGGTCCAAGAACATGTACTATGTCTGTCTGTCTGTCTGTCTCTCTCTCTCTCTCTCTATATATATATATATAATCTTAAAACATTTACCAAAGTTAAAATGACTCAGCAAAACATGGGCTCCATTTCTGCCCTGAGCACACATTGTATGTCTGCTTCACTTTGTTAAAAAAAAAAAGGAGGGGGACTTTCCAAACAAAAACATAAGAAAAACACAGAAGCATTCCTGGTTCTCATAAGATTAAAGTCATAGAGACTTGCACCTACCAAAAACATAACAAAAATCTGTAGCTTTTTGGAATGTCCTTCATCATAATGATTTTTTAACTCTTTATGTAAAAAAAACCCCAACAACAACCTATAACCCTGCACCAAATGTTCCTTCCCAAGAGCACTCTCTTCTTTATGAATATTGTGTATCCCTGACCACTGTCTCAACTTAAGCTCAAATAAAACTCTTTTCCTTTCTCTTTAAATTTTTAAAAAAATATTTGTCATTTTGTGTCAACAGCCTACTACATACATCATGGTAACAAACAAATACATAAGGATCTACTGTGTATCGAATACACTGCTGGGTATTAAGGGAAATAAAATGTAGATGCCATCACTTTACTTTACCCAGTTATAATGTAGGTTGAGAGATAATAGAAAGAAAACTGGCTTAGGAGTCAACAGATTTGGTTTTACTCAAATCACTGCTCTCCCCTGGATCTATTTCTCCATCAATAACATGAAAGAGGGTACGCTAGGATCTCCAAATTGCCCCACTAGCTCAAATACACTGTGGCTTTAAGTTTCTATGAGGAGAGGGAGATATGGGATCATTAATTTGTTTTGAAATGAAGATTTCAAGAAATTTCAAAAATAAGAATAATCATGTTCATTTTTTACTTCTAAACCAGACAAAGTCAGATAGAAGCTGGAAACTCAAGACAGATTGAGTTTGTGAAAAATCAAGTGGGGTGAGTGAGCCTCCATTTCCCTTGATGGGTTTATAAATGGATGTCAAATCTTCCTTTGGAGATGATATCCTGTTTGACACCTGAAAAATTTCCCTTCTTCTCCACTCTCTGCAGCCTAATTTCTCAAATACTGCTGAAGAATCAGGTGAAAGGTAGGCCTTCTGTGGGATACTCATTGAGCCAGTTGATGGAGCCCTAGTCATCCACTCCATCCACTCCATCTCCTTCTGGCTTCCCAGAAGGTCTCTTTTTCTTTTATTAAGATCTCATACATTACCTAGGTCAGTTTTTGCTGATTGTATTCTAATGCATGGGGTGAAGCTAAGACATACAGATGAAAATAATTAGTAAACAGGCTCAATATAATATGTTGTATTAATTCATTCAACAAGAATTTATTGAGCACCTAGCATGTGACCAAGAGTGAACAAGAAAGTCATAGTCGCTGTTATAGAGTTTACTTCAGTGACTAACAAAAAAAAAGGGGGTAAACCAAACTATGACTAAAACATCTGTAAATTATTATAAGTCCTATGAAGTAAACAAGATACTAAGAGAATGATATAGGAGCTACATTAGAGGACTCTGAAAGAGGTGACAGTTGTACTGAGACCCAAAGTATAAGAAAGATTCAGGCATGGGTAAAACATGAAGTTGACTAGTCCAGGCAGAGAAACTCATGTACAAACACCCTGTGGTAGGAAGTAGCTTGGTGATTTAAGATAAGGCTAGTGTGGCTGGAACACAGTGGGTCCCAAGGAAAGTGGTGGGGCATAAAGCTAGTGAGATAGGCAGGGGCCAGGTTACATAGGGGCTTTTTGGAATTTATTCCAAGTGAGATAGAAAGCTACTGGATGGTTTTAAGACAAAAATAACATGACCTGGCTTACATTTTTAAATAACAGTGGATGTCATGTGCAAGATGGACAGTAGATACAATGTATATGGATTTCTGTATGCAAATATAAGTAGACAACTAAGTGTGGAAGCAGGGATACAGTTCATGAAGTTGTTGCAATAGTCCAGGAGAAATTATGGTATCTTGGAACTCTATTGGCAGAGGTAGAAAAAAGTTAATGGGTTCAGCATATTTTAGAGGTAAGACCCAGAAACCTTAAATGAGGTATTAGACAAGAATTAAGGGAAGGAGTCAAGGAAGACTTCCAGGTTTCTGGTTTGAGAAGCTTTAGCCCAGAATTTCCCCTAAGAGCCAATCTGACCAAGAGAAAGAGCACGAATTTACCACAGTCCTCAATAAGAGGCCGCAATCTTTTTAAAATTTGTTTTATTTATTTGTTTTTTCACTATCTGGATTCCTTTTGAGGTGATTAGTAACTGCCTACACCTAGGCCAAACCATTGTCACCATTTTTAGGTCTATAACTTTTCTTTAAGTCTCACCTGCTTACAGATAATAATAGGGGTCACCTGAACAGTAATAACCCCACATTTCATCAGATCTGGTTCATACCTGAATAATGCAAGACCTCAGGCCTTTGAAAACTTCTCCCAATCATTTCTGAGAGTCCTTGGGGGTATCTCAGATGTGTTTACTACTAGTGCTCACACATTTTAGGTATCCAATTCCATAATTAGAGTCATTTTATCCTTGCTGGCTCTGAAACATGAAACAAAACTGCAATGTGGAAATAAATCCTTAATGTATATGCAAACTTCAATCACCATTACTTTTAATATTCATAAAAAGTTGTACTACATTTGAAAACAATTTGTGGGTTATATTTTCTCACTTCATAAGAATTCCCAAGTATACATCATGATTGCTTAGAAATCATAGCCAATTGTAAATTAGAGTTTGTTGTAGCCAAATAATTTCAATGCAACATTTAAAAAAATCTTTTCTTCTCCCCTTCCACCACCCCTAGTTCGTTTCCCAGAGTTAGAAGGGCGGGGGGTGGGAGTGAATGGGTGACGGGCACGGGG
This sequence comes from Canis aureus, assembly GCF_053574225.1. Classification (NCBI taxonomy): domain Eukaryota; kingdom Metazoa; phylum Chordata; class Mammalia; order Carnivora; family Canidae; genus Canis; species Canis aureus. The sequence continues at coordinate 64,652,540 of NC_135649.1, read as the reverse complement.
GGTTATTCTGTATGTTAGTAAATTGAACACCAATAAAAAATAAATTAAAAAATAAAAAATTAAAAAATAAAAAGATCTTTTGTAATTTTTTATTGCAAAAAATTTTATTTCATGTGTACTATGAGTGCATTTTATTACATTTGATATAGTGATGCATGGAAACTTCAAACCTGAGGGCCTATAAAGATTTATAAATGTCCCTACCCACAAGCAATGCCCACTGCTTTTAAGGCTATTTGAAAGCAGCACCTCCCCACTGTCACTGTTCCAGGGCCCACTGTGAGTTGAAGTTGTTTGCAGGTGCTCCAAAGCTGTAAACTTTCTTTTTCCCAAAGCATTTCTGGATTCTCTAGAATTCTCAGGGCACCAAAATTATATTTTATTACACACAGTTATAAGGAAAACAACTCTACTTATTGCCACATGATTTTTCAGCTCTGAACACCTGTACTTTGTGACCCAGTGCCTCTGAGACTCCCACAATTAATCTTCCCCTTCAACCTGTAAATTGGAGTCCATGGAGCTATGTGGTTTTCTTCCCAATCCTAGATCCCAGCATAAAGCTGTCTCTTCATTCTTCCCTAAACAGCAAAATAAAACAAATTCCCTGAAGCCCTGGCACAGCAGTGAAGACCAGTCTTGCATAAGTAAAGGTTTAAGCTCAAGATGACTACCACCATAGATATTTCAAAGAACTAAACATTGCTTTCAACCCACATCAGTCTTTCTTTTTCTTCTGCTTCCAGAACAACTAGATTTATTCCAGATTTCTGAAGAGGTGTTAGAGACTCTAATATGTGGTGTGAGCCACTCTTATTCTACAAGGGGAAAGTCACTCTGGGTTGGGATTAACTTCATAGAAGTACTAGGCCTAAAGCTGAGAAAAATAAATATAAAGTATTTGTACAGTCTACTATATAACCTACAAAGAATATTCACATACATTGTCTCATCTAATCATCACAATAACCCTTTAAGGTAGGTAATTCCACTAGTTCCTTTTAACAGATGAAGAAATGGAGACCCAAAAAGGTGAAATGATGGTCCAAAGTTTCTCAGCTGATAGGAAAAAGCTGGAATTTGAGTATAGGCCCTCAAACTTTTTTGAGCTATTTCTATAACATGCCTTGAGTTGGCATAAGGGCATTATTATTGGGTTTAATCCTCCACTTAGATCAGTGATTCTTGAATCTGAGTATACATCAGAATCATATGAAGGACTTTAGTGAATGTTTAATAAATGTAGATTTCTGGGCATTATCCCCAGAGTCATTGATTCAGTAAGTCTGGTGTGGGCCTGAGAATTTTCATTTCCAACAAGTTCCCAGGTGATGCTGATGCTGCTTATCTGGGGTCCACACTTTGAGAACCACTGGTATAAGGCAGTATTAAGAGCTCAATGAGCTATTATGCAACCATTAAAAAGGATAATTATAAAGACTGCATAGCAGCATAGATGTTTTAATATGATGTTAAGGGATAACAATAAAGAGGATAGCAGAAAAATTGTTAGACTAAAAGTAGTGCCTCCTTAATTATACATGCAAAAATTTAATGGCATATTATAGAATTCCAGACAGGTTCTAGCACCCTTCTGGGCTACCTTACCCTCCTATTAATCAGCACATTTACAGAATAAGAACATACAGCAGGATATAGAAAAGTTTGTGATCAGGACAGAGTGCTAAGAACACAAAAAAGAAGGAATGAATATAAGCCTTTCATTTGAAGAGTTTATAGTCAAGTTAGGGGTCTGATACATGGAAACAGATACATGGGAAAGAGTGTACCAAACACTATTTAATAATAAAGGCCATAAGTACAGGGAGCCTGGGTGGCTCCATCAGTTAGGCATCTGTCTTTGGCTCAAGTCATAATCCCAGAGTCCTGGGATCAAGTCCCGGGATCAAGCCCCAAGTCAGGCTCTCTGCTCTGCAGGGAGTCTGCTTCTCCTTCTGCTCCTCACTCCACTCGTGCTCACTCTCACTTTCTCTCTCAAATAAATAAATAAAATCTTTAAAAAATAAATCAAGGCCATAAGTGCTAAAGGAGTGCAAATTAGTTTATATGGTCTGAAGATGATCTGGAGGAGGTAGAAGTTGAATTTGAATAGTGAGTGGGATTAAAATAAGAGGATACAAAAAAAAATTTAAAAAAAAAGAGGATACAAAAAAAGAGGATACTGGGATAGTGTAAGCAAAAATACAATGACATCTCTGGGGACTAGTAAAGAGACTGTTTTGTCTAGAGAATACATGAGAGATGAGATTGAAAAGGTAGGTAGAGACAAGACTGTAGAGTCCCAACTGCTGGGCCTAGAATTCTGGGGTTTAGCCTATATGTACTAGAAAGTATTTTTGAGAATGAAGTGCCATGATAAAAGCTATTTTTAGAAAGATTGCATCTCACAAAACAGGCTATAGGGCAAAGAATTGAGGTAAGGAGACAAGGCAGGAAGTCTTTACTGTAATCCAACTGTTATTAGGAGCAGAGATTATTTAAACCCATAAATTGATGAAATTTTTAATCTTTGAAAAGAGTGGAGAAAAAAAGCTGTTCTCCCTGGCTCTCTGACTATCTCTGTCCCCAAAAGTACAATTTCTTCACTGCATATGTAATATACATGGGTTCCCTTTTCCAGAGGGTAAACAGGTCATGTTTCTTTGCCTCTCTCACACCTGGGGCTCAAATGAGTTGTGTAACCAACATTTGGAGTCATTCAGGAGAAAGGAAATTCTGACCTCATCAAGACCCAGGAGATCAATCCCCTACAAATACATCAATAGGCCATTTAGAACAACCAAGAGTACCACATTTATGTAAATGTCACTGATCAAAACCAAAACAGAGATGTTTTACCAAATCCAAACAAGGTGTGGAAATCACACACAAGATGTAGCCTACCGTGGCAATGCTGTTTTCCTCTCTGCCCAGAGATCAATGTTCTGAAAGATTTCTTCAGGAATTAAGAACTGCAAACTTTTATATACTTCATGTGTTTAATACTTATTTTCCTAACAAAATTCATAATGGCCACTCAGAGAATTCACTACCACAACCAGGTTAGGTTGGTTTGTATTGATTGAGCAACCAGGAAGCACCCACTATATGCCAAGTACTATAAAACATGCTGTGTTTATGGAAAGAAAGAAAACATGGATTCTACCCTTTAGGAGCTCATAGTGGAAGAAGAAATAAGACATAAAAGAGCAATGAGAAACTTCATTGCCTACATTATCACAGGAAGTCTTTTGGAAGGCTTCCTCCAGCCTAATGAAGGGAAAACCTTGAAACTCTGGCCCTTTTTCACATACATGAAAAGATTCCATGCCTTCACTTTCAGCAGCTATTTTACAACCATGAGGCAATAAGAATGAAGACAAAAAGCCATATACTGAAAATGATGGAACAGGATGGAAATAATTGAAGCCCTTAATGACATCACTGAGCCACTGAATAACCTCCAAACTTCTTGGTAAGTAAACAAAAATGTCCTTATGGTTTAAATAACTGTTAGTTAGGTTTTTGTAATGTTACTTGCAGATGAAAGCATTACTACTAAGATAAGAATTGACATTTATTGTGCATCTACTATCTGCCGAGAGGAACATGATGTTTAATATATTTTATCATATTTAACTTAATCCTCACAACACCACCATGGGATAGACGTTATCATCACTTTTTTTTTTACCTCTTAAGGTTAACAGAGGTCAGTGTACTGCCCAAGGCCACAAAACTACCAGGTGATAAAATCAAGATACAAACTCATATACATCCAACTCCAAAACTCTTTCTTCTACAAAAAATAACAGCTATAATACATGATAGAAAAATGAAAAGTACCTTAAGAGCTTAGAGATAAAGTGAGTCTTGAGAATTAAGCCAAAGAAAAGATTATTTAAAAGAAAGTGGGAAGGTTCATAAAGGAAGTAACATTTAAGCTGGGCCCTAAAGAAAGGGTAGGTCTTGCTTATTGAAAAGGGGAAGATAAGGCAAAAGAATAGACTAAGCCAGTAATTATTACCACCTGTTGTTTTTTTAGTCAAAATCCTTTGAAAACCTAAGGACTCTCTCCTCCAGGGGAAAAAAAAAACCCACATATTTCCAGACTCACGAAGTTTTGCAGAGAATTTTTATATATTCATGGACCCCTTGACACTCTTCCATTGATGCATAAACTCCATTGAATATAGATTCTAAACAAAAGAAACAACATGAAGCAAGTCTCTAAGACAGGATACATAAGGTATATGGATAAAGCAGTAAATACAGTTTGGCTGAATTATACACTGCTTAAATAGAAGTAGTGGAAATAAGGTTATAAAAATAAGTAATAGAATTTGAGGGTTTTGGATGCCCTCTTAGTAGAAATGCATCAGAAGAGATGACATTAGTGAAAATGGCTGAGTAGGGAGTTCCAAGTTCCCATTCCTTCACAGAAACAAACAAAAATATGAATAGAAACTATTAGTATCAATTTTGTTAGAACTCTAGAATATAATCAAAGGTGTATAGCAAACAACTGAATGCTGAATCAAGGAAAAGGTGATTGGAACAAGGTAAGAGAACTTTGAGGCACTTTAAATTTGTCCAACCACTCTTCCCAATGCAGTGGCTGTATTGAAGATATCAGTCTGCATTCAGGTGTAGACCCCTGGTTTCTGGAAGGACACAGCAGAACTTCTTCATAAAAAATGTATTTATCAGTTCCTTTCCAACTAGGGCCCGGCAGAATGGCTCCCGCAAAGAAGGGTGGCGAGAAGAAGAAGGGCCGTTCTGCCATCAACGAGGTAGTGACCAGAGAATACACCATCAACATTCACAAACGTATCCATGGAGTGGGTTTCAAGAAGCGTGCCCCTCGGGCACTCAAAGAGATCCGGAAATTTGCCATGAAGGAGATGGGAACTCCAGATGTGCGCATTGACACCAGGCTCAACAAAGCTGTCTGGGCCAAAGGAATAAGGAATGTTCCATACCGTATCCGTGTGCGGTTGTCCAGAAAACGTAACGAGGATGAAGATTCACCAAACAAGCTCTACACGCTGGTTACCTACGTACCTGTCACCACTTTCAAAAATCTACAGACTGTTAATGTGGATGAGAACTAATCGCTGATTGTCAAATAAAGGTATAAAACTGCAAAAAAAAAATGTATTTATCAAATTGATGTACAAAAATCCAGTGTATTTCTATATGCTAATTATGAAACAGTAGAAAGAGAAATTAACAAAACAATCCCATTTATCACTATATCAAAAATAATAAAATACACAGGAAGAAACTTAAACAAGGAAATGAAATATCTGTATTCTGAAAAGCTATAAGACTGCTGAACGAGGGATGCCTGGGTGGCTCAGCAGTTGAGCATCTGCCTTTGGCTCAGGGCATGATCCCAGGTCTGGGATCGAGTCCTGCATCGGGTTCCCTATGAAGAGCCTGCTTCTCCCTCTGCCTATATCTCTGCCTTTCCCTCTGTCTCTCATGAATAAATAAATAAAATCCTTTTTAAAAAGACTGATGAAAGAAATTGAAGACAAGACAAACAAATAGAAAGACATTCCATGCTCATGGATTGGAGGAAAAATACTGTTAAAATATCCATACTACCACCCAAAGCAATCTACAGATTTAATGCAATTCCTATCAAAATACCAAGAGCATTTTTCAAAGAAATTTAAAAAAAAAACAATTCTAAAATTCGTATAGGACCACAAAAGACCCAGAATAGTCAAAGCAACTTTGAAAAAGAAAAGCAAAGCTAGAGGTATCACAGCTCCAGACTTCAAGTTATATTACAGAGTTGTAGTAATCAAAATAATATAGTACTGGCACAAACATAGACATATAGATCAATAGAACAGAATAGAGAACCCAGAAATAAACTCACAATTATAGGGTCAATCAATCTTCAACAAAGCAGGAAAGAATATCCAATTGGAAAAAAAACAGTCTCTTCAAAAATGGTATTAGAAATATTGGAAAGCAACATGCAAAAGAATGAAACTGGACTACTTTCTTACACCACACACAATATAAACTCAAAATGAATTAAAGATCTAAATGTAGGATGTAAAATCATAAAAATCTTAGAAGAGAGCACAGTAGTAATTTCTCTGACATCAGCCATATCAACATCTTCCTAGATATGTCTTCTGAGGCAAGAGAAACAAAAGAAAAATAAACTATTGAGACTACATCAAAATAAAAAGCTTCTGCTTTTCTGAACAGCAAAGGAGACAGCCAACAAAATTAAAAGACAACCTACTGAATGCGAGAAGATATTTGCAAAGGACTAATCTGATAAAGAGTTAATATCCAACATATTCAAAGAACTTATACAACTCAACACACACACACACACACACACACAATTCCAGTTTAAAAATAGGCAGAAGACATGAGCAGACATTTACCCAAAAAAGACATAGAAAGGGTAAACAAATACATGAAAAGATGCTCAACATCACTCACCATCAGGGTAATGCAAAACCACAATGACACATCACTTCACACCTGTCAGATTGCCAAAATCAAAAATAAGAAACAACAAGAACAAGCGTTGGTGAGGATGTGGAGAAAAAGGTGCTCTCATGCAATGTTGGTGGGAATGCAAGCTGGTACAGACACTCTGGAAAACAGTATGGAGATTTCTTTAAAAATTAAATATGATCCAGTAATTACACTACTGGGTATTTACCCAGAGAATATGAAAACACTCTTTCAAAACGATATATGCACCTCTATATTTATCATAGCATTATTTATAATAGTCAAGATATGGAAGCAGCCCAAGTATCTGTTGTTAGATGAATGGATAAAGAAGATTATATGTATATAATTACATTTATATTATATTATATTATATTATATTATATTATATTATATTATATATATGATGGAATATTATTCAACCATAAAAATAGTGAAAGGGGAATATAAGGGAAGGGAGAAGAAATGTGTGGGAAATATCATAAAGGGAGACAGAACATAAAGACTCCTAACTCTGGGAAATGAACTAGGGGTGGTGGAAGGGGAGGAGGGTGGGGGGTGGGGGTGAATGGGTGACGGGCACTGAGGGGGGCACTTGACAGGATGAGCACTGGGTGTTATTCTCTATGTTGATAAATTGAACACCAATAAAAAAATAAATTTATTATAAAAAAAATGAACTCCTGCCACTTTGCAACAACATGGATGGACCTAGAGAATATAATGCTAAAAAATAAACCATATGACAAATCATATGATTTCACAATCATATGATTTCACTCATATGTAGAGTTTAAGAAGCAAAACAAATGAACATAATGTGAAAAAGAGACAAACCAACAATAACAAACCAGATTCTTTTTTTAATAATAAATTTATTTTTTATTGGTGTTCAATTTGCCAACATACAGAATAACACCCAGTGCTCATCCCATCAAGTGCCCCCCTCAGTGCCCATCACCCAGTCACGCCAACACCCTGCCCACATCCCCTTCCACTACCCCTTGTTCATTTCCCAGAGTAAGGTGTCCCTCATGTTTTGTCACCCACACTGATATTTTCACTCATTTTCTCTCGAAAAAAAAATTTTTTGTAATGCAAAACCAATTTACTTCCATGTATGACAATGAAGATTGGGATACTATTAAAAGTAAAGCAGTCTTCTGCCAAATAGAGATCCAGATTTTTAAGTAGCTGCTTTCGGGTACTACTACGATGGAAGACTTGATGTGTTGCCTTCAGATGTTAAGCCTATCTCCCTGATGATTCACCAAACTGTTCCGAGATGCCTTCCTTCGAAGTCAGCCTTTCGAATTCCGTCTGATAGCTATGCTGGTATTCCAGATATTTTATGTTCCTCTTCTGTTTACCCATGAACCTTTTCAGGAATTCTAAGAGATCATTACATCATTAGATCCGTCACACATTCACCCCCTCCCCCTGCCCTCCTCCCCGTCCACCACCCCTAGTTCCTTTCCCACAGTTAGGAGTCTTAATGTTCTTTCTCTCTTTCTGATATTTCCTACCCATTTCTTCTCCCTTCCCTTCTATTCCCTTTCACTATTATTTATATTCCCCAAATGAACGAGAACTTAAAATGTTTGTCCTCTGATTGATTCATTTCACTTAGCATAAGTGAAAACTGGAGGGTACTCCAGTTCCATCCACGTTGAAGCAAATGGTGGGTATTTGTCATTTCTAATGGCTGAATAATATTCCATTGTATACATAAACCACATCTGCTTTATCCATTCATCTTTCGATGGACACCGAGGATCTTTCCACAGTTTGGCTATTGTGGACATTCCTGCTATAAACATCAGGGTGCAGGTGTCCCAGCATTTCATTGCATCTGTATCTTTGGGGTAAATCCCCAACAGTGCAATTGCTGGGTCATAGGGCAGATCTATTTTCAACTCTTTGAGGAACCTCCACACAGTTTTCCAGAGTGGCTGCACTAGTTCACATTCCCACCAACAGTGTAAGAGGGTTCCCTTTTCTCCGCATCCTCTCCAACATTTGTGGTTTCCTGCCTTGTTAATTTTCCCCATTTTCACTGGTGTGAGGTGGTATCTCTTTGTGGTTTTGATTTGTATTTCCCTGATGGCAAGTGATGCAGAGCATTTTCGCATGTGCATGTTGGTCATGTCTATGTCTTCCTCTGTGAGATTTCTGTATCCATTCATCTTTTAATGGACACCGAGGCTCCTTCCACAGGTTGGCTACTGTGGACATTGCTGCTATAAACATCAGGGTGCAGGGGTCCCGGCGTTTCCCTGCATCTGTATCTTTGGAGTAAATCCCCAGCAGGGCAATTGCTGGGTCGTAGGGCAGATCCATTTTTAACTCTTTTGAGGAACCCCCACACAGTTTTCCAGAGTGGCTGCACCAGTTCACATTCCCACCAACAGTGCAAGAGGGTACCCCTTTCTCCACATCCAGTCCATTATTTGTTGTTTCCTCTCTTGTTAATTTTCCCCATTCTCACTGGTTTGAGATGGTATCTCATTGTGGTTTTTATTTGTATTTCCCTGATGGCCAGTGATGCAGAGCATTTTTACATGTGCTTGTTGACCATGTCTATGTCTTCCTCTGTGAGATTTCTCTTCATGTCTTTTGCCCATTTCATGATTGGATTGCTTGTTTCTTTGGTGTTGAGTTTAAGAAGTTCTTTATAGATCTTGGATACTAGCCCTTTATCTGATATGTCATTTGCAAATATATTCTCCCATTCTATAGGTGGACTTTTAGTTTTCTGGGCTGTTTCTTTTGCTGTGCAGAGCTTCTTATCTTGATGAAGTCCCAATGATTCATTTTTGCTTTTGTTTCTCTTGCCTTCATGGATGTATCTTGCAAGAAGTTGACGTGGTCAAGTTCAAAAAGGGGGTTGCCTGTGTTCTCCTCTAGGATTTTGATAGAATCTTGTCTCACATTTAGATATTTCATCCATTTTGAGTTTATCTTTGTGTATGGTACAAGAGAATGGTCCAGTTTTATTCTTCTGCATGTGAATGTCCAATTTTCCCAGCACCATTTATTGAAGAGACTATCTTTTTTTCCAGTGGATAGTCTTTCCTGCTTCGTCGAATATTAGTTGACCATAAAGTTGAGGGTCCACTTCTGGATTCTCTATTCTGTTCCATTGATCTATGTGTCTGTTTTTCTGCTAGTACCACACTGTGTTGATGACCACAGCTTTGTAGTACAACCTGAAATCTGGCATTGTGATGCCCCCAGCTCTGGTTTTCTTTGTTAATATTCCCCTGGATATTCGGGGTCTTTACTGATTCCACACATATCTTAAGATGATTTGATCCAACTCTCTGAGGCAAGTCCATAGTATTTTGATAGAGATTGCATTAAACATGTAAATTGCCCTGGGTAACATTGACATTTTCACAATATTAATTCTGCCAATCCATGAGTATGGAATATTTTTCAATCTCTTTGTGTCTTCCTCAATTTATTTCAGAAGTGTTCTGTAGTTTTTTGGGTATAGATCCTTTACCTCTTTGGTTAGGTTTATTCCTAGGTATCTCATGCTTTTGAGAGCAATTGTAAATGGGATTTACTCCTTCATTTCTTTTTCGTCAGTCTCATTGTTAGTGTGTAGAAATGCCACTGACGTCTGGACATTGATTTTGTATCCTGTCACACTGCCAAATTCCTGTATGAGTTCTAGCAATCTTGGGGCTGAGTCTTTTGGGTTTTCTATGTACAGTAAAATGTCATCTGCAAAGAGGGAGAGTTTGACTTCTTCTTCGCCAATTTGAATGCCTTTTATTTCTTTTTGTTGACTGATTGCTGAGGCTAGAACTTCTACTACTATGTTGAACAGCAGTGGTGAGAGTGGACATTCCTGTCTTGTTCCTGATCTTAGGGGAAAGGCTCCCAGTGTTTCCCCATTGAGAATGATATTTGCTGTGGGCTTTCCGTACATGGCTTTTAAGATGTTGAGGAATGTTCCCTCTGTTTCTACACTCTCAAGAGTTTTGATCAGGAATGGATGCTGTATTTTGTCAAGTGCTTTCCCTGCATCTATTGAGAGGATCATATGGTTCTTGTTTTTTCTCTTGCTGATATGATCAATCACATTGATTGCTTTATGAGTGTTGAACCAGCCTTTCATCCCAGGGATAAATCCCACTTGGTCATAGTGAATAATCTTCTTAATGTACTGTTGGATCCTATTGGCTAGTATCTTCTTGAGAATATTTGCATCTGTGTTCATCAGGGATATTCGTCTATAATCTCCTTTTTGGTGGGGTCTTTGTCTGGTTTTGGAATTAAGGGGATGCTGGCCTCATAAAACGAGTTTGGAAGTATTCCATCTCTTTCTATCTTTTGGAACAGCTTTAGTAGAATAGGTATGGTTTCTTCTTTAAACGTTTGATAGGATTCCCCTGGGAAGCCATTTGGCCCTGGACTTTGTGTCTTCCGAGGTTTTTGATGACTGCTTCAATTTCCTCCCGGGTTATTGGCCTGTTCAGGTTTTCTATTTCTTCCTCATCCAGTTTTGGTAGTTTGTGTTTTTCCAGAAATGCGTCCATTTCTTCTAGATTGCCTAATTTATTGGCATATAGCTCCTCATAATAAGTTTTTTTAAATCGTTTATATTTCCTTAGTGTTGGTGCTGATCTCTCCTTTCTCATTCATGATTTTATTAGAATCTTTTCTCTCTTCTTTTTAATAAGGCTGGCTAATGGTTTATCTATCTTATTAATTCTTTCAAAGAACCAACTCCTGGTTTTGTTGATCTGTTCCACAGTTCTGGTCTGTATTTCATTGATTCTGCTCAAATCTTTATTAACTCTCTTTTTCTGCTCGGTGTAGCATAAATTTGCTGTTTTTTCTCTAGCTCCTTTGGGTGCAAGGTTAGCTTTTGTATTTGGGTTCTTTCCAGTTTTTGGATGGATGCCTGTATTACGATGTATTTTCCCCTCAGGACTGCTTTTGCTGTATCCCATAGATTTGAATGGTTGCATCTTCATTCTCATTAGTTTCCATGAATCTTTTTAATTCTTCCCTAATTTCTTGGTTGACCTTTTCATCTTTTAACAGGATGGTCCTTAACCTCCACGTGTTTGAAATCCTTCCAAACTTCTTCTTGTGATTTAGTTCTAATTTCAAAGCATTGTGGTCTGAATATATGCAGGGGACGATCCCAATCTTTTGGTATCGGTTCAGAGCTGATTTGTGACCCAGTATTTGGTCTATTCTGGAGAAAGTTCCATGTGCACTTGAGAAGAATGTGTATTCAGTTGTGTTTGAATGTAAAGTTCTATAAATATCAGTGAAATCAATTTGGCCCAGTGTATCACTTAAAGTTCTTGTTTCTTTGGAGATGTTGTGCTTAGAAGTCCTGTCAATTATAGAAAGTGCTACATTCAAGTCACCAAGTATAAGTGTATTATTATCTAAGTATGTCTCAACTTTGGTTATTAAATGATATAATTGGCAGCTCCCACATTCGGGGCATAAATATTATTGATTGTTAGGTCCTCTTGTTGGATTGATCCCTTACGTATGATATAGTGTCCATCTTCATCTCTTACTATAGTCTTTGGGATAAACTTTAATTTATATGATATAAGGATGGCTACCCTGCTTTCTTTTGAGGACCATTTGAATGGTAAGTGGTTCTCCAAACTTTTATTTTCAGACTGTAGGTGTCCCTATGTCTAAAATGAGTCTCTTGCAGACAGCAAATAGATGGGTCTTGCTTTTTTATCCAGTCTGAAACCCTGCACCTTTTGATGGGGTCATTAAGCCCATTCACGTTCAGAGTTACTATTGAAAGATATGAATTTAGTGTCATCATGATACCTATTCAGTCCCTGTTTTTGTGGATTGTTTCCTTGGACTTCCTCTTTCTTTTACAGAGTCCCCCTTAGTATTTCCTGCAGAGCCGGCTTGGTGGTCACATATTCTTTCAGTTTCTGCCTATCTTGGAAGCTCTTTATCTCTCCTTCTATTCTGAATGAGAGCCTTGCTGGATAAATTATTCTTGGCTGCATGTTCTTCTCATTTTGGACCCTGAATATATCTTGCCAGCCCTTTGTGGCCTGCCAGGTCTCTGTGGAGAGGTCTGCTGTTATTCTGATACTTCTCCCCATAAAGGTTATGGATTTCTTGTCTCCTGCTGCTTTAAGGATCTTCTCTTTATTGTTGGAATTTGCAAGTTTTACTATTTAATGTTGAGGTGTTGAGCAGTTTTTATTGATTTTAGGTGAGGATCTCTCTATCTCCTGGATCTGAATGCCTGTTTCCCGTCCCAAGTTAGGAAAGTTCTCAGCTATGATTTGTTAAAAAAAGTTTCTGGACCTCTGTCCCTTTCAGTGCCCTCGGGAACCCCAATTAAACAGGTTTTTCCTTCTGAGGCTGTCTTTTATTTCCGTTAACCTATCCTCATGATCTTTTAATTGTTTTTCTTTTTTCCTCAGTTTCCCTCCTTGCCATCAACTTGTCTTCTATGTCACTCACTCGTTCTTCTACCTCGTTAACCCTCGTCATTAGGAACTGCAGTTTGGATTGCATCTCATTTAATTGATTTTTAATTTCCGCCTGATTAGATCTAAATTCTGCAGCCCTGACATCTCTTGAATCCTTTATGCTTTTTTCTAGAGCCACCAGTAGCTTTATCATTGTGCTTCTGAATTGGCTTTCTGACATTGAATTGTAATCCAAATTTTGTAACTGTTTCTGATTCTTTCTTTTGTGGTTTTTCCTTCTAGTCATTTTGCTCAGTGCAGTGGCCAAAAACACGTTGTACTGGAAAAAGGAGAAAAAAGGGAAAAAAAGAAAAAAATGGCGGGGGGGACAAACAGAAAACAAAAAACAAGGGGGAGTATCCTCCGATTCTATATACTGTAGTTCCCTCAACTTCCCCTGGAACTTTCCAGTGCTGCTTGGTCAATAACTTGCTTTTCCCCTGTCATTTTAGCTGGCCTTCTGGGGGAGGGGACTGTTGTGCTGATTCTCAGGTGTGTTCACCTGGGGGAGCTGCCCAGCCCCCTGCCAGGTGCAGGGCCCAGCTGGAGCTGTTTATCCTGTGATGACCCTGCTCAGTCCCAGGTCCAAGGTGACACCAGGAGGTACAACAACAGCGGCTGCGGCCAGCTCTCCAGCCCTGGAGTCAGCTCCGGCAGTAACTATCACAGCTTCCAGTCCGCAGGAGCCTGGATGCTCTGGAAGCGGGGGGGGGGGGGGGGGGGGCAATCTGCATAGCTGGAGGCCTCCTGGTGGCAGGAGCGTCCTTGCTCCCCTGTGTCCTCGTGGCCTCTGCCTGTCCCGGGGGGAGCGCTGGATCTTGGGCTGTGTCCCCCGGCGCCCTGGGCTCCAGGGCCTGTGCCACGGGAATCGCGCTCCCTGGCCGCACAACCCTCTCTGTGCGGAGCCACCACCTGAGCTGCTCCCAGGGCCCACCCGGCTCATGCTGCAGCCCTTTAGGGAGCTTGGCCCGCAGTGTGTAACGCACTCTTCCCCGGGGCACAGGTCCTTTGTTACTGCCCCTGGGAACCTGAGGGCATCCCTGCCCAAGCTCCCTTCGAGTGCCTTTCCTTCCGGGAAGATTGGTGAAGTTACTGCTTCTCTGGGACTGGACTTTCCTTTCCTGGGAGATTTTTTTTTTAAGATTTATTTATGATAGACACACAAACAGAGAGAGAGAGAGGCAGAGACACAGGCTCCACGCAGGGAGCCTGACGGGACTCGATCCCGTACTCCAGGATCCCGCCGGGGGCCAAAGGCAGGCGCCAAACTACTGAGCCCCCCAGGGATCACTCGCTGGGTGGCCTTAGCCCAGCTCCTCACAAGGCCCCTCCGTCTTCCGTCTTCCTAACTTGATAGAAGCGCAAACTCTTCTCACTGTAGCATTCCAGCTGTTCTCTCTTTAAATCTCAGACCGAAGTCATAGGTTTCAGAATGATTTCAAAGTTATCTAGGTAAGTTGGTGGGGACAGGTGACTTGGGGACCCTACTGTTCCGCCATCTTGCCCCACCTTCAACAAACCAGATTCTTAATTATAGAGAACAAACAGATGGTTACCCGAGGGGAAATGGGTGGGGGTATGGGTGAAAAAGGTGAAGGTGATCAAGAACACATTTATCTTGATGAGCACTGAGTAATTTATGGAATTGATAAATCACCATATTGAACACCTGAAATTACTATAATGCTGTGTGTTAAATACACTGGAAGTAAAATAACAAAAAAGAATTATGTTTGTCATTTTTTACCTCTTTAGGGGTTCCTTAAAGAAATGCCACAAAGACACTTCATGTTTTAATGTTATCACTCTTTCAGGGCAGGAAAGTGGCCATGCGGAGGGCATTCTTTGAAAGGATAGAAAGGAAAATGAACAAGCTGCTCCAAGTGCAGGCAAAAATAGTACAGATATACAAACAATAACATGATGAAATCCTGGCATGAAAAACTGAAGTTTCTTTTTTTTTTTTTTTTGAAAAACTGAAGTTTCTTTGGGAAATAAGGATTGTGAGAAAGTTGTTATGTTCTGTAAACCAAAATTTGCTCTAAAATGTAATCTCTATTAACTTAAAAAATTAATAAAAGATTAACTAAATGGACTTACCAGCAGATTGAGCACAGGAGAAAAATGTATTACTGAAGTTGAAGAGAAATTAATAGGAATTATCTAAACTGAAAGACAAAGAGAAATAAGAACATCAAGCAACAAAATTTATTCATATTAACAAGGAATCTAAGAGCTTTCCCAGGATAGCACAAATGTTCAGACAAGATGACCCCGGGATCATGACCTGAACCAAAGGTAAACACTCAACCATGAGCCACCCAGGCACCCTGGTAACTCTGTATTCTTAATGGAGGAGATTTTCGTTTCAAAAAAATCCTCCATCCCACACTATGTTCCCTGGCTTTTACTGGTGCCTGGTGCTCACAGCCCCGACAAGCTCCAGGTTGCACTCACTCCGAGGGATGCTTCAGAGCCAGCTGGCAGGAAACAGGCCCAGTTTGGCCAGAGATACGTCTCTCTCTGAGGCATCAGGACCAGCACCCGCAAAGTCTGTTTGCAAACCAAGTTATTTTGTGATAGTACTTACTACTGAAGGACTTTAAACCAACTGTCTTAAGTATGCCAAAGGAGCCTAAAGAAACCATAGAAAACTATCTAAAGGAAACCAGGAGAATGGTATTCCAAAAATAGAGAATATCAATAAAGAGATAGAAATCATAAATAGGAACTCAAAAAGAAATTCTGGAGCTGAAAACTATAATGAATGTAATGAAAAATTCACTAGAAGATTTCAACAACAGATTTTAGCAAGCAGAAAATAATCAGCAGACGGGAAGACAGGGCAGTTGAAAATATTCCATATGAGAATCTGTAATAAAAAATGAAAAAAATGAGCAGAGCCTAAGAGAGCTGTGGGACACCATCAAGTGTACCAACATACAATGTGACAGTGGGAGTCCCAGACGGAGAATAAAGGGAAGGAGAGAATATGTGAAGAAATAATGGCTAAAAACTTTCCAAAGTTGATAGAATACATGATATATACCTATAAAATGCTCAATGAACTCCCAATAATACAAACCACAACAACAATACCAGGTCCACACTGAGACACATTACAATAAAAGTGTTGAAAGCCAAAGAATCTTGAAAGCAGCAAGAGGGAAGTTATTAATCGTGTACAAGGCATAGTCAACAGTTATAGCAGCTGATTTCTTAACAGAAACCATGGACAACAGAAGGAGGTGGGATGACATAGTTAAAGTGCTGAAAGAAGAAACGTGTCAACCAATATTTGAAATCCAGCAAAGCTATTCTTTAAAAAACAGGAGAAATTTTTGCATTCTCAGATAGGCAAACCTGAGAAAGTTCATTGCTAACAAGCCTGCCCTACTAGAAATGCTAAAGGGAGTCATTTAGACTGAAATGAAATGTCACTCAACAGGAGATTGAAGCCATTTGAAGATACACTTGGCCCTTGAACACCACAGATTTTAACTGCACAGGTCCACTTATACTAGGAATTTTTTAAGAGTTGACAGCAAAAGCTGCAAGGCATTTATTTACAAGTACCCACCCCAGATTCCATGAAACCAAATTTAAAACAACTGGTGCAGAGGCCATACCTGCTGCTTCTGAGCACCCAGCTAGGTCTGCTGAGGCCATCAGCAGCCCCAAGGGGCCCTAGGCTTGGGCAGGGCTGCAGATCGCCCAATGTGCCAACAAGGTGGTCAGATAGAGCACCCAGAGATAGCAAACAGGAGGTTGGTGTGAAGCAAAGGAACAGGCCTGGAGGGCAGAGACAGTGCTGCTAAGGGAGCCCTGCACCATGGTTTCCCCATCCTCCAAGTCCTCTGGCCTTAGGCTCCTCCCAGGCCAGGCATAGACTCCTTCCTATGGCAGTGCCCTAGACCCATTGCCTCCCAGAGGCTGGTACATTTAGGTGTGCCCACAGCTGCCAATGGCCACAGGCTGGCCGTACACCTTTAGACAGAAGGGACAGCAGTACTTCACCTCCAGGTTGCTGCTGCTTCTCACCAACATTTTAGGCAGCTGCTGCTGATGAGCCAAGACCACCAGGCTGTGAAACATTGCCATCTGGCAGCCACTCCTGAAGCCTGCTACCTCTTTCTCAGCTGCCTATACATGGATTATTTCCAATAAATATACACACAGTATTATAAATGTATTGTGTCTTCCTTATGATTTCTTAATAACATTTTTGCTAACTTCATTGTACTAATGCAATATATAACACAAATAACATACAAAATATGTTAATTGAATTATTTATGCTATTGGTAAGGCTTCCAGTCTACAGTAGGCTATTAAAGTTAAGTTTTAGGGGAGTCAAAAGTTGTAGCAGATTTTCAACTGCACAGCAGTTGGTGGCCCAACTCCTGTGTTTTTCAAATGTCAACTGTATAAAGAATCCTGGTAAAAGTAAATACACAGGTCATTACATATATACTAGTATTATTACATTTTACTGTTTGTCCTTTTTGTTTCTATATCATTTAGAAGACAAATACATAAAACAATGATTATAAATCTATGTTAAGAGTAATAAACCTACATAAAAGCAGATAATTTGTACAATACTGAAGCAAAGTTGATATTGTTTCAACCTAGATGGTTATAACTTTAAGTTATTTCTTTTTTCAGTTTTTATTTCCAGTTACTTAACATATGGTGTAATATTAGTTTCAGGTGTACAATATGGTGATTCAACACTTTCTTACATCACCTGGTGCTCATCACAAGTGCACTCCTTAACCCAATCACCTATTTCAGTAATCCTCCCACCCACCTCTCCTCTGGTAACCACCAGTTTGTTCTCTATTGTTAAGAGTATATTTCTTGGTTTGCTATACTCTTTTTTTCCCTATGCTCATTTATTTTGTTTCTCAAATGCCATGTATGAGTGAAATAATATGGTATTTGTCTTTCTCTGACTAATTTTGCTTAACATTATATCAACTAGCTCCATCCATATCACTGCAATGGGCAAGATTTCATTTTTTATGGCTAAGTAATTTTCCATTGTACATATATACATATACCACTTCTTTATCCATTTATCAATCAATGGACACACAGTGCTTCCACAGTTTGGCCACTATAGATAATGGTGGTATAAACATCAAGGTGCAAGTATCCCTTTGAATAAGCATTTTTATATTTTTTAGGTAAATACCTAGTAGTGCAACTGCTGGGCAATAGGATAGTTCTATTCTTTTTTTTTTTTTTTTTAGGATAGTTCTATTCTTAACTTTTTGAGGAACCCCCATACTTTCTTCCAGAGTGGCAGCACCAGTTTGCATTCCCACCAACAGTGTAATAGGGTTCCTTTTTTGCCACATCTTTGCTAATACCTGTTGTTTTTTGTGTTGTTAATTTTAGCCATTCTGACAGGTGTGGGGTGATATTGTAGTTTTGATTTGCATTTCCCTCATGATAAGTAATGTTGAAAATCTATTAATGGACCAGTTAGCCATCAGTATGTCTTCTATGGAGAAATGTCTTTTCATGTCTTCTGCCTATTTTTAATTGGATTATTCATTTTTGGGGTGTTGAATTTTATATATTGTTATATATTTTGGATACGAACCCATTATCAGATATGTCATTTGCAAATATCTTCTCCTATTTCATAGATTACCTTTTAGTTTTGATTGTTTTATTTTGTGCAGAAGCTTTTTATTTTGATGTGGTCCCAGGGGTCTATTTTTGCTTTTGTTTCCCTTGCCTCAGGAGGCATATCTAGAAGGAAGTCGCTATGAGAGATATCTAAGAACTTATGTTCAATCTCCAGGATTTTCATGGTTTCAGGTCTCACATTTAGGTCTCTAATCCATTCTGAATTTATGTTTGTATATGGTGTAAGGTGATCCAGTTTCATTCTTTTGCATGTAGCTGTCTGGTTTACACAACACCATTTGTTGAAGAGATACTGTTTTTTCCATTGGATATTATTTCCTGATTTGTTGAAAATTAGTTGACCATATAATTGTGGATTTATTTCTGGATTTTCTATTCTGTTCTATTGATCTATATGTTTATTTTTGTGCCAGTACCTTACTGTTTTGATTACTTCAACTTTGTAATATAACTTGAAGTCAGGAATTATGATGCCTCCCAGTTTGTTTTTCGTTTGCAAGGTGGCTTTGGCTATTCAGCGTCTTTTGTGGTCCATAAAATTTTAGAATGGTTGTACTAGCTCCATGAAAAATGCTGCTGGTATTTCAATAGGGATTGCATTAAACATGTAGATTGCTCTAGGGAGTACAGACATTTTAACAATAATTGTTCTTCCAATCTATGAGCATGGAATGTCTTTCCATTTCTGTGCATTGTCTTCGATAGCTTTCATCAGTGTTTTATAATTTTCAGCATACAGATCTTTCAACTCCTTAGTTAGGGTTATTCTTGGTATCCTATTGGTTTTATTGAAGTTTTAAATTATTCTATTAATTTCTCTTTCTGCTGCTTCATTATTGCTGTATAGAAATGCAACAGATTTCTGTATGTTGATTTGTATCCTACAACTTTACTGAATTCATTTATCAGTCTAGCATTATTTGGTAGAGTCTTTCAGGTTTTTCTATATATAGTATGTCACCTGCAAACAGAGAAAGTTTTACTTCTTCCTTGTCATTTGGATGTTATTTATTTATTTATTTATTTATTTATTTATTTATTTATTGTCTGATTGCTATAACCAGGACTTCAAGTACTATCTTGAATGAAAGTGGTGAGAGTGGACATCCCTGCCTCATTCCTTGCCATAGAGGAAAAGCTTTCAGTATTTCTACATGTAGGATGATATAAGCTATAAGCTGTGGGCTTTTCATATATGGCAATTATGTTGAGGTGCATTCCCTCTAAACCTACTTTGTTGAGGATTTTTATCAAGAATGGATGCTGTACTTTGTCAAATACTTTTTCTGCATCTATTGAAGTGAAATATTGTTCTTATCATTTGTTTTACTAATGTGATATATCAAGCTAACTGATTTGTGAATACTGAACCACACTTGCAACCCAGGAATAAACCCCAGTTGATCTAGGGGTTTGGATTTAGTTTGCTAATAATTTCTTAAGAATTTTTGCATCCAGAGAGGAGGGGCAAGATGGCGGAAGAGTAGGGTCCCCAAATCACCTGTCCCTACCAAATTACCTAGATAACCTTCAAATTATCCTGAAAATCTATGAATTTGGCCTGAGATTTAAAGAGAGAACAGCTGGAACGCTACAGTGAGAAGAGTTCGCACTTCTATCAAGGTAGGAAGACGGGGGGAAAAAGAAATAAAGGAAAAAAAGGCATTGAAGGGGAGGGGCCCCACGAGGAGCTGGGCTGAGGCCAGGGCGAGTGCCCCCAGGACAGGAAAGCTCCGACCCGGAGAAGCAGGAGCTGCACCAACCTTCCCGGGCGGAAAGGCGCCCGCAGGGAGTTAGAGCAGGACCCCAGGAGGGCGGGGATGCCCTCAGGCTCCCTGGGACGCTAACAGATACCTGCGGCGAGTGCAGGAGAGTGTGCCGAGCTCCCTAACGGCTGCAGCACGCACAGCGGGACCCGGAGCAGCTCAGAGGGGCTCGGGCGGCGGCTCCGCAGAGGGGGCTGCGCGGCCCGGGAGCAGCTTGGCGAGGGCGGCTCCGGCAGAGGAAGAGGCTCCGATCGGAGGGGACTGCGCGGCTCCGGGAGCAGCACGGAGGGGCTCGGGCGGAGGCTCCGCGGAGGCAGCAGTGCGGCCAGAGCGCGAATCCAACAGCACAGACCGGGAGCACTGGGCGCCGGGACACAGCCCAGGATTCGGCCTCCCCCGGGACAGGCAGAGGCCGGGAGGGCTCAGGACAGGAAGGACGCTCCTGCCCCGAGCTGAGCAGATCAGCGGCCCTGCCCCAGAGCCTACAGGCCCCGCAGACAGAGAGCTCCGGAGTTCCTGCGGGAGCTGAATCCAGGTTTCCAGAGCTGCAGCAACCACTAGGGTTGTTCCTCCAGGGGCCTCACGGGGTAAACAACCCCCACTGAGCCCTGCACCAGGCAGGGGGCAGAGCAGCTCCCCCAAGTGCTAACACCTGAAAATCAGCACAACAGGCCCCTCCCCCAGAAGACCAGCTGGACGGACAGGTTCCAGGGGAAGTCAAGAGACTGAAAGTATACAGAATCAGAAGATACTCCCCGTGTTTTTTTTTTTTCTATTTGATTTCTGATTGCTTCCCCAACCCTTTTTTTCACCTTTCTTTCTTTTTCTTTCTCTTTATCTTCTCTTTTTTCCTTTTTTTCTTCCTTTTGTCTTTTTTCTTTTTCTCTTTTCTTTCCTTCACTCTCTCTCTTTTTCTCCTTTTCCCAATACAACTTGTTTTTGGGCACTCTGCACTGAGCAAAATGACTAGAAGGAAAACCTCACCTCAAAAGAAAGAATCAGAAACAGTCCTCTCTCCCACAGAGTTACAAAATCTGGATTACAATTCAATGTCAGAAAGCCTATTCAGAAGCACTATCATACAGCTACTGGCGGCTCTAGAAAAAAGCATAAAGGACTCAAGAGACTTCATGACTGCAGAATTTAGATCTAATCAGGCAGAAATTAAAAATCAATTGAATGAGATGCAATCCACACTAGAAGTCCTAACGACGAGTGTTAACGAGGTGGAAGAACGGGTGAGTGACATAGAAGACAAGTTGACGGCAAAGAGGGAAACTGAGGAAAAAAGAGACAGACAATTAAAAGACCATGAAAACAGATTAAGGGAAATAAACGACAACCTGAGGAAGAAAAACCTACCTTTAATTGGGGTTCCCGAGGGCGCCGAAAGGGACAGAAGGCCAGAATATGTATTTGAATAAATCCTAGCTGAAAACTTTCCTAATCTGGGAAGGGAAACAGGCATTCAGAACCAGGAAATAGAGAGATCCCCCCATAAAATCAATAGAAAACGTTCAACACCTTGACATTTAATAGTGAAGCTTGCAAATTCCAAAGATAAAGAGAAGATCCTTAAGCACCAAGAGACAAGAAATCCCTGACCTCTATGGGGAGGAGTATTAGGTAACAGCAGACCTCTCCACAGAGACCTGGCAGGCCAGAAAGGGCTGGCAGGATATATTCAGGGTCCTAAATGAGAAGAACATGCAACCAAGAATAGTTTATCCAGCAAGGCTCTCATTCAAAATGGAAGGAGAAATAAAGAGCTTCCAAAACAGGCAAGAACTGAAAGAATATGTGACCTCCAAACCAGCTCTGCAAGAAATTTTAAGGGGGACTCTTAAAATTCCCCTTTAAGAAGAAGTTCCGTGGAACAGTCCACAAAAACAAGGACTGAATAGATATCATGATGACACTAAACTCATATCTGTCAATAGTAATACTGAACGTGAACGGCCTTAATGACCCCATCAAAAGGTGCACGGTTTCAGACTGGATAAAAAAGCAGGACCCATCTATTTGCTGTCTACGAGAGACTCATTTTAGACAGAAGGACACCTACAACCTGAAAATAAAAGGTTGGAGAACCACTTATCATTCAAATGGTCCTCAAAAGAAAGCAGGGGTAGCCATCCTTATATCAGATATACTAAAATTTACCCCGAAGACTGTAGTGAGAGATGAAGAGGGACACTATATCATACTTAAAGGATCTATCCAACAAGAGGACTTAACAATCCTCAATATATATGCCCCGAACGTGGGAGCTGCCGAATATTTAAATCAATTAATAACCAAAGTGAAGAAATACTTACATAATAATACACTTATACTTGGTGACTTCAATCTAGCTCTTTCTATACTCGATAGGTCTTCTAAGCACAACATCTCCAAGAAACGAGAGCTTTAAATGATACACTAGACCAGATAGATTTCACAGATATCTACAGAACTTTACATCCAAACGCAACTGAACACACATTCTTCTCAAGTACACATGGAACTTTCTCCAGAATAGACCACATACTGGGTCACAAATCGGGGTTGAACCGATACCAAAAGATTGGGATCGTCCCCTGCATATTCTCAGACCATAATGCTTTGAAATTAGAACTAAATCACAGCAAGAAGTTTGCAAGGACCTCAAACACGTGGAAGTTAAAGCCCATCCTGCTAAAAATGAAAGGGTCAACCAGGAAATTAAGGAAGAATTGAAAAGATTCATGGAAAATAATGAGAATGAAGAAACAACCGTTCAAAATCTTTGGGATGCAGCAAAAGCAGTCCTGAGGGGGAAATACATCGCAATACAAGCATCCACTCAGAAACTGGAAAGAACTCAAAAACAAAAGCTAACCTTACACATAAAAGAGCTAGAGAAAAAACAGCAGGTAGATCCTACACCCAGCAGAAGAAGAGAGTTAATTAAGATTTGAGCAGAACTCAATGAAATCCAGACCAGAAGAACTGTGGAACAGATCAACAAAACCAGGAGTTGGTACTTTGAAAGAATTAGTAAGATAGATAAACCATTAGCCAACCTTATTAAACAGAAGAGAGAAGACTCAAATTAATAAAATCATGAATGAGAAAGGAGAGATCACTACCAACACCAAGGAAATACAAACGATTTTAAAAACATATTATGAACAGCTATAGGCCAATAAATTAGGCAATCTAGAAGAAATGGATGCATTCCTAGAAAGCCACAAACTACCAAAACTGGAACAGGAAGAAATAGAAAACCTGAACAGGCCAATAACCAGGGAGGAAATTAAGGCAGTCATCAAAAACCTCCCAAGACACAAAAGTCCAGGGCCAGATGGCTTCCCAGGGGAATTCTATCAAACTTTAAAGAAGAAATCATATCTATTCTACTAAAGCTGTTTGGAAAGATAGAAAGAGATGGAGTACTTCCAAATTCGTTCTATGAGGCCAGCATCACCTTAATTCCAAAACCAGACAAAGACCCCACCAAAAGGAGAATTACAGACCAATATCCCTGATGAACATGGATGCAAAAATTCTCAACAAGATACTAGCCAATAGGATCCAACAGCACATTAAGAACATTATTCACAATGACCAAGTAGGATTTATCCCCGGGTAACAAGGCTGGTTCAACACTTGTAAAACAATCAATGTGATTCATCATATCAGCAAGAGAAAAACCAAGAACCATATGATCCTCTCATTAGATGCAGAGAAAGCATTTGACAAAATACAGCATCCATTCCTGATCAAAACTCTTCAGAGTGTAGGTATAGAGGGAACATTCCTCAACATCTTAAAAGCCATGTACGTATATGTTCTCATTCATTTGGGGAATATAAATAATAGTGAAAGGGAAAATAAGGGAAGGGAGAAGAAATGTGTGGGAAATATCAGAAAGGGAGACAGAACGTAAAGACTGCTAACTCTGGGAAACGTACTAGGGGTGGTAGAAGGGGAGGAGGGCGGGGGGTGGGAGTGAATGGGTGACGGGCACTGGGTGTTATTCTGTATGTTAGTAAATTGAACACCAATAAAAAAAAAAAAGAAAGAAAATAAATCACAAAGTAAAAAAAAAAAAAAAAAAAGCCATGTACGAAAAGTCCACAACAAATATCATTCTCAATGGGGAAGCACTGGGAGCCTTTCCCCTAAGATCAGGAACAAGACAGGGATGTCCACTCTCACCACTGCTATTCAACATAGTACTGGAAGTCCTACCCTCAGCAATCAGACAACAAAAAGACATTAAAGGCACTCAAATTGGCAAAGAAGAAGTCAAACTCTCCCTCTTCGCCAATAACATGATACTCTACATAGAAAACCTGAAAGCCTCCACCCCAAGATTGCTAGAACTCATACAGCAATTGGGCAGTTTGGCAGGATATAAAATCAATGCCCAGAAATCAATGGCATTTCTATACACTAACAATGAGACTGAAGAAAGAGAAATTAAGGAGTCAATCCCATTGACAATTGCGCCCAAAAGCATAAGATACCTAGGAATAAACCTCACCAAAGAGGTAAAGGATCTATACCCTAAAAACTGCAGTACACTTCTGAAAGAAATTGAGAAAGACACAAAGAGATGGAAAAATATTCCATGCTCATGGATTGGCAGAATTAATATTGTGAAAATGTCAATGTTACCCCGGGCAATTTACAAGTTTAATGCAATCCCTATCAAAATACCATGGACTTTCTTCAGAGAGTTAGAACAAATTATTTTAAGATTTGTGTGGAATCAGAAAAGACCCCGAATAGCCAGGGGAATTTTAAAAAAGAAAACCGTAGCTGGGGGCATCACAATGCCAGATTTCAGGTTGTACTACAAAGCTGTGGTCATCAAGACAGTGTGGTACTGGCACAAAAACAGACACATAGATCAATGGAACAGAATAGAGAACCCAGAAGTGGGCCCTGAACGTTATGGCCAACTAATATTCTATAAAGGAGGAAAGACTATCCATTGGAAGAAAGACAGTCTCTTCAATAAATGGTGCTGGGAAAATTGGACATCCACATGCAGAAGAATGAAACTAGACCACTCTCTTGCACCATACACAAAGATAAACTCAAAATGGATGAAAGATCTAAATGTGAGACAAGATTCCATCAAAATCCTAGAGGAGAACACAGGCAACACCCCTTTTGAACTCAGCCACAGTAACTTCTTGCAAGATACATCCACAAAGGCAAAAGAAACAAAAGCAAAAAAAAAACTATTGGGACTTCATCAAGATAAGAAGCTTTTACACAGCAAAGGATACAGTCAACAAAACTCAAAGACAACCTACAGAATGGGAGAAGATATTTGCAAATGGCGTATCAGATAAAGGGCTAGTTTCCAAGATCTATAAAGAACTTCTTAAACTCAACACCAAAGAAACAAACAATCCAGTCATGAAATGGGCAAAAGACATGAAGAGAAATCTCACAGAGGAAGACATAGACATGGCCAACATGCACATGAGAAAATGCTCTGCATCACTTGCCATCAGGGAAATACAAATCAAAACCACAAAGAGATACCACCTCACACCAGTGAGAATGGGGAAAATTAACAAGGCAGGAAACAACAAATGTTGGAGAGGATGGGGAGAAAAGGGAACCTTCTTACACTGTTGGTGGGAATGTGAACTGGTGCAGCCACTCTGGAAAACTGTGTGGAGGTTCCTCAAAGAGTTAAAAGTAGACCTGCCCTACGACCCAGCAATTGCACTGTTGGGGATTTACCCCAATGATTCAGATGCAATGAAATGCCGGGACACCTGCACCCCGATGTTTATAGCAGGAATGTCCACAATAGCCAAACTGTGGAAGGAGCCTCGGTGTCTATCGAAAGATGAATGGATAAAGATGTGGTTTAAGTATACAATGGAATATTACTCAGCCATTAGAAACGACAAATACCCACCATTTGCTTCAACGTGGATGGAACTGGAAGGTATTATGCTGAGTGAAGTCAATCGGAGAAGGACAAACATTGTATGTTCTCATTCATTTGGGGAATATAAATAATAGTGAAAGGGAATATAAGGGAAGGGAGAAGAAATGTGTGGGAATTATCAGAAAGGGAGACAGAACATAAAGACTCCTAACTCTGGGAAACGAACTAGGGGTGGTGGAAGGGGAGGAGGGCGGGGGGGTGAGTGGGTGACGTGCACTGAGGGGGACACTTGACGGGATGAGCACTGGTTGTTATTCTGTATGTTGGTAAATTGAATACCAATAAAAATTATTTTATTAAAAAAAAAGAAAATAGTTGTGGGAGCAGAGAAACCATGAATAATAGGCTCTGGATCCTGAATTTCGTAGGGGTTTGGTGGTTGTGGTGATGCTGAATGCTGCCTAAGGTGCAAATGAAGAGAAGAGAAAAGAGGACATTAGTGCTGTGGTAGAATTTCAATGTTGGCTAAAGTAATCTCTGGTTTCTTTAAGATCTTTGGGTGTGTGCATGTTTGTGTTTTAACTCTATTCTAAAATATTTTAAACATATAGGAAGGCTAAAAGAATCATAAAATGAACTCTGTGTACCCACTACTAAGATTTAATGACCCTTAATATTTTGCCATGTTTGATTCATGGACTTTTTTTATTGGAGTTCAATTTGCCAACATATAGCGTAACACCCAGTGCTCATCCCATCAAGTGCGCCCCTCAGTGCCCATCACCAATTCACCCCCACCCCCTGCCCACCTCCGTTTCCACCACCCCTTGTTCATTTCCCAGAGTTAGGAGTCTCTCATGTTCTGTCTCTTGGGGTCTTTTCTGATTCCACACAAATCTTAAGATGATTTTTTCCAACTCTCTGAAGAAAGTCTATGGTATTTTGATAGGGATTTCATTAAATGTATAAATTGCCCTGGGCAACATTGACATTTTCACAATATTAATTCTTCCAATCCACGAGTATGGAATATATTTTCATCTCTTTGAGTCTTCCTCAATTTCTTTCAGAAGTGTTCTGTAGTTTTTAGTGTATAGATCCTTTCCTTCTTTTGGTTATGTTTATTTCTAGGTGTATTATGCTTTTGGGTGCAATTGTAAATGGGATTGACTCCTTCATTTCTCTTTCTTCAGTCTCATTGTTAGTGTGTAGAAACGCCACCGATTTCTGGGCATTGATTTTGTATCCTGCCACATTACTGAATTGGTGAATAAGTTCTAGCAATCTTGGAGTGGAGTCTTGTGGGTTTTCTATGTACAGTATGTCATCTGTGAAGTGAGAGATTTTGACTACTTCTCTGCCAATTTTTTTAATTAGTATTTTTAAAAGATTTTTATTTATTTATTCATGAGAGAAAGAAAGAGAGAGAGAGAGGCAGAGCCACAGGCAGAGGGAGAAGCAAGCTTCCATGCAAGGAGCCCGACGTGGGACTCGATCCCGGGTCTCCAAGATCACACCCTGGGCTGAAGGCGGCACTAAACCGCTGAGCCACTGGAGCTGCCCTTCTTTGCCAATTTGAATGCCTTTTATATCTTTTTGTTGTCTGATTACTGAGGCTAGGACTTCTAGTACTATGTTGAATAACAGTGGTGAGAGTGGACATCCCTGTCATGTTCTTTTTTTTAACGATTTTATTAATTTATTCATGAGAGAGAGAGAGGCAGAGACACAGGCTCCATGCAGGCAGCCCAATGTGGGACTTGATCCTAGGTCTCCAGGATCACACCCTAGGCCAAAGGCAGCTCTAAACCGCTGAGCCACCCGGGCTGCTCCCCTGTCGTGCTCTTGACCTTAGGGGAAAGGCTTTCAGTTTTTTCCCATTCAGAATGATATTTTATGTTGGCTTTTCATAGATGGCTTTTAAGATACTGAGGAATGTTCCCTCTATCCCTACACTCTGAAGAGTTTTGATCAGGAATGAATGCTGTATTTTGTCAAATGCTTTCTCTGCACCTGTTGAGAGGATCATATGGTTCTTGTTTTTTCCCTTGTTGATGTGATCTATCACATTGATTGTTTTATTAATGTTGAACCAACCTTGCATCACAGAGATAAATAGATAAATCCCACTTGGTCATGGTGAATAATCTTCTTAATGTACTGCTGGGTCCCATTGGCTAGTATCTTGTTAGAAATTTTGCATCTGTGTTCATGAAGGATATTGGTCTATAATTCTCTATTTTGGTGGGGTCTTTTTCTGGTTTTAGAATTAAGGTGATGCTGGCCTCATAAAACACGTTTTGAAGTATTCTGTACCTTTCTATCCTTCGGAACAGCTTTAGCAGAATAGGTATTATTTCTTCTTTAAACGTTTGATAGGATTCCCCTAGGAAGCTGTCTGGCCCTGGACTTTTGTGTCCTCAGAAAATATTGATGACTACTTCAATTTTCTCCCTGCTTATTGGCCTGTTCAGGTTTTCTTCCTGTTCCGGTTTTGGTAATTTGTGTTTTTCAAGAAATGCATCCCTTTCTTCTAGATTGCCTAACTTATTGGCTTATAGATGCTCATAATAGGTTTTTAAAATCCTTTGTATTTCTTTGGTATTGGTTGTGATCTCTCCTCCTTCGTTCATGATTTTATTAATTTGAATCTTTTCTCTTTTTAATAAGGCTGGCTAATGGTTTATCTATCTTATTAATTCTTTCAAAGAACCACCTCCTGGATTTGTTGATCTGTTCTACAACTCTTCTGGTCCCTATTTTATTGAGTTCTGCTCGAATCTTTATTCACTCTCTTCTTCTGCCTGGTATAGGTTTTATTTGCTGTTCTTTCTCCTATTCCATTAGGTGTTAGGTTAGCTCGTGTATTTGAGATTTTCCCAATTTTTTGAGGGATGCTTGTGTTGTGATGTATTTCCCTCTTAGTACTGCTTTTGCTGTATCCCAAGGATTTTGAATGGATATATCTTCATTTTCATTAGTTTCCACGAATTTTTTAAATTCTTCTTTAATTTTCTGCTTTACCCATTCATCTTTCAGTAGTATGCTCTTTATCCTCCACGTGTCTGAGTTTCTTCCAAATTTCTTCTTGTGATTGCATTCTAGTTTCAAATCATTGTGGTCTGAAAATATGCAGGGTATAATCCCAGTCTTTTGATATTGGTTGAGACCTGATTTGTGACCCAGTATGTTGTCTCTTCTGGAGAAAGTTCCATGTGCACTTGAGAAGAATATGTATTGATTAGCATTTGGATGGAAATTTCTGTTTATATCTGTGAAATTGTCCAGTCTAGTGTGTCATTTATAGTCCTTGTTTCTTTGGTGATGTTGTGCTTAGATTATCTGTCATTTTCAGAAAGTGTCATGTTGAAGTCTGCTACTATTAGTGTATTATTATCTAAGTATGTCTTTATTGGGTTATTAATTGATTGATATACTTGGCTGCTCCCACATTAGGTGTATAAATATTCATGATTATTAGGTCTTCTTGTTGGATAGACCCTTTAAGTATGATATAGTGTCCCTCTTCATCTCACTACAGTCTTTGGGATAAACTTTAATCTATCTGATATGAGGATTGCTACCCCAGCTTTCTTTTGAGGACCATTTGAATGGTAAATGGTTCTCCACCCCTTCATTTTCAGGCTGTGGGTGTCCTTAGGTCTAAAATGAGTCACTTGTAGCTAGCAAATAGATGACTCTTGCTTTTTTATCCAGTCCAAACCCCTGCATCTTTTGGTGGTATCATTTAGCACATTCACATTCAGAGTTACTATTGAAAGATATGAATTAGTGCTGCCCCTAGTTTGCAGACCTGGAAGTAGATATACCTCATGGAAGTTGGGTTTGGCCCTGCATCTGCTGCCTTCGCCATGGAGAAATTGTTGGAGCTGGCAGCCTAGGAATGAATCTCCTCTCAGCCTCTAAGCTCACCTGGTCAGAATCCTTGGATGAGCCTGTGGAATCCTTCCTCCTAGCCCTGTGGTTTGGAACCAGTGGCTCTGAGACTGTAAGAGGGTGGACAAAGATTCTCAGGGGCTGCTAAATTCATCTCTGATGGCCTCCAGCACTGCCAGCCACTCAGAGGATGAGGAGTCGCTGGCAGGGCAGAAGCAAGCTTCCTCTCAGGCCTTGGGCACCATCCCTAAATGGAGAAGCTCCTCCAGATTCATCAAGAGGAAGAAGTTTGATGATGAGCTGGTGGAGAGCAGCCTGGCTAAGTCCTCTACCCGGGTGAAGGGGGCCAGTGGGGTGGAGCCAGGGTGCTGTTCAGGGAGTGAACCTTCCTCCAGTGAGAAGAAGAAGGTGTCCAAGACCCCTAGCACTCCTGTGCCACCCAGCCCAGCCACAACCCCTGGACTCACCAAGCATGTGAAGAAGAGCAAACAGCCACTTCAGGTGACCAAGAATTTGGGCCACTGGAAGCCTGTAGATGACCTCCTGGTTGTCAACACTGTGCTGCAGACCAATGACCTGACATCTGTCTAGCTGGGTGTGAAGTTCAGCTGCCACTTCACCCTTTGGGAGGTTCAGGAGTGCTGGTATGGCCTGCTCTATGATCCTGTCATCTCCAAGCTGGCCTGCCAAGCCATGAGACAGCTGCACCCAGAAGCCATTGCTGCCATCCAGAGTAAGGCCTTGTTTAGCAAGGCTGAGAACAGCTGCTGAGCAAAGTGGGATCAACCAGCCAGCCCACCTTGGAGATGTTCCAGGATCTGCTCCACAGACACCCTGATGCCTTCAACCTGGCCTGTACTGCCAAGGCCTTGCAGGCCCACTAGCAGCTGATGAAGCAGTATTACCTGCTGGAGGAACAGACAGTGCAGCCACGGCCTAAGGGGGACCAAGTGCTCAACTTTTCAGATGCAGAGGACCTGATTGACGACAGTAAGCTCAAGGATACGCGAGATGAGGTCCTGGAACATGAGCTGACAGTGGCCGACTGGCGCCAGAAACGAGAGATCCAACAGCTGGCACAAGAGCTGTATAAGCAGCATGTGCTGGTAGACAGCATCATAGGCATGAGCTCTCCTGACTTTGACAACCAGATGCTGGCAGTGCTGCAGGGCCACATCGTGCAGTACCTGATGCGCTCCCAAGAGATCACCCTGGGCAGAGCAACCAAGGATAACCAGATTGATGTGGACCTGTCTCTGGAGGGTCCATCCTGGAAGATCTCCCAGAAACAAGGTGTCATCAAGCTGAAAAATAATGGTGATTTCTTCATTGCCAATGAGGGTCGGCGGCCCATCTATATTGATGGACGGTGGGTACCATGTGGCTCCAAGTGGCACTTCAGCAACACCTCTGTGGTAGAGATTGCCAACCTGAGATTCATCTTCCTCATCAACCAGGATCTCATTGCTCTTATTCAGGCCAAGGCTGCCAAGATCACGCCACAGTGAGGTGTGGTGGCAGGACCCATATGCTCTCTGTGGCCTCCGTTTCCCCTGCCATTTCAGCCTCTTGGAGCTGGAACTCAGGCTCCTGGAAAAGCCATAGTAAGCAGGAGAAAACCCAACTGCAGGCCCACTGATCTGAGCCTCTGGTAGGGCAGGGCTGGTCCTGTGAAGCCCCTGAAGGCTGGAACCCTCCAGCTTCCTTAGAGTCAGATCCCCTCCCCTCCTCTCTTTGCAGGCCGCCCTCCTCTTCCCCTTGGGTTTCCACCTTTACCCCTTCATCTCCAGCTGATTAGCTTCAGACTTTTCCTTTATTATTTTTCTTTTGTAAATAAAAAGCACCAAGTTCCAAAAAAAAAGATATGAATTTAGTCTTATCATAATATCCATTCAGTCCCTGTTTTTGTGGATTATTTCTTTGGGCTTCCTCTTTCTTTTATAGAGTCCTCCTTAATATTTCTTGCAGTGCTGGTTTGATACTCACATATTCTTTCAGTTTCTGTCTATCTTGGAAGCTCTTTATCTCACCAATTCTGAATGAGAGTCTTGCTGGATATAGTATTCTTGCTGCATGTTCTTCTCATTTAGTACCCTGAATATATCCTGCCAGCCATTTATGGCCTGCCAGGCTCTGTGGTGAGATCTGCTGTTAATCTGATATTTCTCCCCATGTAAGTTAAGAATCTCTTGTCTTTTGCTGCTTTAAAGATTTTCTCTTTGTCTTTGGAATTTGCAAGTTTCACTATCAAATGTCGAGGTGTTGAACGGTTTTATTGATTTTGGGGGGAATCTTTCTATCTCCTGGATCTGAAAGCCTGTTTCCCTCCCCAAGTTAGGGAAGTTTTCAGCTATGATTTGTTCAAATATGCTTTCTGGCACTCGGCCTCTCGGCGTTTTCTGGAACCCCAATTATATGTAGATTTTTCCTTCTGAGGCTATCATTTATTTCCCTTAACCTTTCCTCATAGTCTTTTAATTGTTTCTCTCTTTTCTTTACACAGCTTCCTTACTTCCCATCAACTTATCTTCTATGTCACTCACTGTTTCTTCCTCCTCATTATCCCTAGTAGTTAGGACATCCAGTTTTGATTGCATATCATTTAGTTGACGTTTAATTTCAGCCTGATTAGATCTGAATTCTGCAGTAACAAAGTCTCTAGAATCCTTTATGCTTTTTTCCGGAGGCACAATTAGCTTTATAATTGTGCTTGTCAGTTGGCTTTCTGACATCTAATTGTAATCCATATTCTGTAACTCTGTGGCAGAGAGTACTGTTTCTGATTCTTTCTTTTGTGGTGAATTCTTCTGTCTAGTCATTTTGTTCAGTGCAGAGTGGCTGTATGAGCAGGATGAGTCAAGAATATCAACCACAACCTAAGTAAATTCACCCTAGATGATTCTGATGAGGTCTGAGACCAGAAAATAAAAACAAAGATTAGAACAACATAAAACAAAAAGGGCCACTAAAGTGAAAAACAAATTTTAAAACAAAGTAGTAAAAAATAAAGGCCAAAATTCCCAAAGAAGAAAAAAAGAAGAGAAAAAAAAAGGTAAAGAGAGAAAAGAAAAAAGAAAGGGGAGGAAACTGGGAGATGGTGGTGGTGAAGAAGTTGTAAAGGAGGGATAAGGTAGTCTACCTGAGGGGTCCTAGAGGATGATCCTCTTGGATCTGAGTGTATTAAGTTCTGTATGTTAGAAGATGGTCAGTCCCAAATTTATATAAACCAGCAATACTTGTAGAAAACGCCAACATTGACCACCAAAACATAAACAAGATAAAAGAGAGGGGAAAATGGGAATGAAGGGAGAATATAATCTCACAGAATGAACCAGCATGGTATTCCACTTGGTTCTGGGTGCATGCTGGTCCTGTTTTAGAAACTCTTAACTTCTGTCATTGTAGAACAAAATGAGGCAGACAAAACAAAAAAGATAAAACAAAAAACCATATCTCACGTATCTCCCAAAATTAAATTGAGTATGTTGAAAGGAATTTAGAAGTGGAAAATATATCTAAGACATGTAATTGTAGAAATATGAAAGTCAAAAAGGAAGAAACTTAAAAATGAAGAGATGGTAAAATATTGTAGTTAAGGTGAGAAAAGAGAAAAAATATTGGAAATATTTAGTCTGATATAAAAATGAGTTGTAATAGAAAAAGGGAAAAAAATTTTAAAAGGAGGGACCCTCTAGTTCCATATAGTATAAATCCCTCAACTTCCCCTGGAGCTTTCCAGTGCTGCTTGGTCAAGAACTTGCTCTTCCCCTGTTCTTCCAGCTGGTCTTCTGGGGGAGGGGTCTGCCATGCTGATTCTCAGGTGTGTGTGCCTGGACGGTGATGCCCCGTCCCCTGCCAGGTCCCGGGTTCAGTGTGAGCTGTTTATCCTGTGAGGCCTTTGTTCCCTGGCAGCCCTGCCCCTTCCAGTCACTAGGTGAAACAAGGATGAAAAACAACAATGGCGGTGTCCAGATTTCCAGCTCTGGAGTCAGCTCCCCATTAACAACTAATGCAGTCTCCCAGTCTGCACTGGTGTAGATGCTCCTGGGGCTGTGTGGATCCACAGATCTGTACAGCTTGCAGGGAGCCCAGTGGCAGGAGAGTTCTCACTGTCCTGTGCCCTCCCCACTCCTGCCTGTCCCGGGGGGAACCAGGATCATGGGCTTTGTCCGCTCAGCACCCTGGGATCTGGGGCCCTGTGCTGTTGGAATCATACTCCTGGGGGGCGCAGCTCCCAAAGGCAGTAGGGCACAGACACCTCTGGCAAGAGCTGGCCCGCCTAACTGACTGGCTTTTCCCAAAGCCCTGCCAGCTGTGGGCTCCAGCCCTTTACCAAGATCAGTCCATGGTTTGTGGTGAGCTTTACCCCGGGCGCACTTCCTCTATTAGTGCCTCCAGGAAACTGGAGGCTTCACTGCCCCTCCTGCGATTCTGCCTGATTTCCCTGCTAAGCACTTTTCCATCCAAGAAGAATCCCGTGCAGATTTTTAAAGCTCCCGCCTCTCCAGGGCTGGGCTTTCGTGTCTCAGAAGCTTTTGCCCCCCAACTTTAGCTTGGCTCCTCGCAGTGCTCCTCCCCAACTTGATTCTTTTTTATATTATTTTTTCCCGCCTTTCTACCTTGGTAGAAGAGAAAACCCTTCTCTCTATAGTGTTCTGGCTGTTCTCCCTTCAAATCTCAGTTCAAATTCATAGGTGTTCAGGGTGTTTTGAAAGTTATCTAGGTAAGTTGGTGGAACCAGGTGAGTTGAGAATTCCTACTCTTCTGCCATCTTGCCCCTCTGTGACATCATTTATTGAGCCTTTTATCCCCAATGTGTTATTCTTTATTTCTTTGTTAATGGTCTCCCTGATGCCTTCCACTATTTTCTGAATACCAGTGAGTACTTTATGATCATTAGATTCTCCATCAAGTATGTTACTTCTATCTGTTTCACTTAGGTCTCTGGCTGTGGCCTTATTCTCTTCTTTCATTTAGGATAAATTTCTCTGCCTTCTCATTTGTCTAAGTCTCTTTGCCTGCTTCTCTGTATTAGAAAACTCAACTACATCTTTTGCTAACGAAATGGCCTTGTGAGGAAGAGATCCTGTAGTGCTAGTGTCCCCTGCTACCCAGTGTCTGGCACTTCATGGACCTTCTCCAATATATGCTCTGTCCCTGTGTACTGTCCCTTTTATCTTTCAGGCCAGTCATCTGCAGAGACTCTTTCTGTGTTGTGGATAGTGTTTTTACTCTGGCCTGAATGTGGTGAGTTTTAACTAAGTGTACTCTGATCTGTTTGTGAAATGAGACATGTTGCCACAGCCACCAAAACTAAGGCCCAAAAAACTCCCCAGTTGGGAGATGTAGTTTAGGCTCATGTTTGGGCCAGTCTTCACGGGGAGGGGGCTGGACATGCTGGAACTGAATCAAATGTGACCTGGAAGGATATTTACATCAGAGTGTGGGGGGCAGGGCTTGGTGCATGCAAATTAGGTAGCAAGTATATGCACTGTGCTGGTTCTTGCAGTTGACCCTGTGCTTCTGCTGAGGGACAGGGGAGGGAAATGGCCCATGCTAGTTCCTTTGTTTCTGGAGAAGTCTCTCAGGGAATGCTGCTTCTCTGGAACACTCTAATAGGAGCATATAACCTCCCCACTGTGTGTCCCAGGCACTCTTCAGATTGCTTTTTTCCTAACTGTATGTCCATGGGCTATTTGCCCTACCTTCTTTCCAAGAGCAGAGCAATGCCCTCTGGCCTCTCCCTGAGCCAAGCCCACCGACCTTTAAAACTCCAGGGTTAAGGCCCCCTGGTTCTAAAGACTCACAAAATTTGACCCCTCTCACTTTCCAAGCCAATTTCTGTGGGATATCATCTTCCCCCTGTGGGCTCCCCTGTGTGCTAGTGTGTCTCTTGCCCTTCAGGCTGATTAGGTAGTTATCCAGTTGTATTCATGGAATTAGGTGAGCCTAGGGTCCTCCTACTCTGCTGCCATCTTCCTGAGAAAATAAGGTATTCCTTATAATTCCCAGAATAACCACCAAAAAAGACTTAAAAATATAACCAAAAAGAGTGACATTAGAAAAATGGTACATCAGGAACCCCTTGAGCCTCTATTCCACTACAAACACTGATTCAATAACAATCCATGGACAAATTCACTTTGTGAAAAATCTGGAATGTAATTTAAAGGATCCTGCATCCTGGCCAAATGTAAAACCAGTCTCAATAAAGCCTAAAGAAATATTTAGAACATTTTCTTGCTGTAGTTCCTCCCCCTGTTGTAGTACCTTATCATAGAAAGAAAGCTGCTGCTTCCCAGGTTCCCTCAGGGAAATGAAAGGTTGGAAGCCTGTGTTCAAAATCCAATATTTCATTGGGGTCCCCAGAGTATTGATTTCTGCCTTGCCCATCATGGATATCTGACAAGCTTAGAATAGTCTTGCCACCATGGAGAGAATGGAGACATTGGGTTGAATAGTTAGACACCATAGTTCCTCCCCTCTGCTCAACCTAGAGTGAGTAGAATAAAATCTCAGCTCTCAGCTTCCCCTTGTAAGGAAAAATCTCAGCTCTCAGCTTCCCCTTGTAAGGAAAAATCTCAGCTCTCAGCTTCCCCTTGTAAGGAAGGTAAGTACCTTACCTTCTTCAGGGCTGCCCAAAGGACTGACATGTATCTAACTAGCCTTGAAGCTCTGTTAGGTCTGGTGCAGTCTAGCCACCTGGGGAAAATTGGGATGATGGTTAGGGATGAGTAGATGACATAGCTTCACCCTCTTACCCCCATTCAGCACACAGTGAGCAAATAAAAAACAGAGCTGCCTTATTCTTATTGAGGAGGGAAAGAGTTGGTAGAGGCACTCAGATTCTCCAACAAGGCTGATTATTGGGAGGGGGCACTTCTCTTGTATAAGTCTATGAAGACTGGCAGAGGTGCCTACTTTGTGTAATAATAGACACCAACACAAAGAGCAAAATACAATGAAAAATTAGGAAAAGATCTTCCAACAAAAGAAGTAAGATAAATCCCCACAAGCCAACCCTAATGAAATATAATTATGTGATTCAGCTGATAGATAATTCAAAATGACAATTGAAAAATGTTCACTGAGGTCAAGAGAATAATCCATAAACAGAGAATTTCAATAAATAAATAGGATACAGTCAACAAAACTAAAAGACAACCTACAGAATGGGAGAAGATTTTTGCAAATGGCATATCAGATAAAGGGCTAGTTTCCAAGATCTATAAAGAACTTCTTAAACTCAACACCAAAGAAACAATCCAATCATGAAATGGGCAAAAGACATGAAGAGAACTCTCACAGAAGAAGACATAGACATGGCCAACATGCACATGAGAAAATGCTCTGCATCACTTGCCATCAGGGAAATACAAATCAAAACCACAAAGAGATACCACCTCACACCAGTGAGAATGGGGAAAATTAACAAGGCAGGAAACCACAAATGGAGAGGATGCGGAGAAAAGGGAACCCTCTTACACTGTTGGTGGGAATGTGAACTGGTGCAGCCACTCTGGAAAACTGTGTGGAGGTTCCTCAAAGAGTTAAAAATAGGCCTGCCCTACGACCCTGCAATTGCACTGTTGGGGATTTACCCCAAAGATTCAGATGCAATGAAACGCCGGGACACCTGCACCCCGATGTTTATAGCAGGAATGTCCACGATAGCCAAACTGTGGAAGGAGCCTCGGTGTCCATCGAAAGATGAATGGATAAAGAAGATGTGGTTTATGTATACAATGGAATATTACTCAGCCATTAGAAACGACAAATACCCACCATTTGCTTCGGCGTGGATGGAACTGGAGAGTATTATGCTGAGTGAAGTAAGTCAATTGGAGAAGGACAAACAGTGTATGTTCTCATTCATTTGGGGAATATAAATAATAGTGAAAGGGAATATAAGGGAAGGGAGAAGAAATGTGTGGGAAATATCAGAAAGGGAGACATGACATAAAGACTCCTAACTCTGGGAAACGAACTAGGGGTGGTGGAAGGGGAGGAGGGCAGGGGGTGGGGGTGAGTGCGTGATGGGCACTGAGGGGGGCACTTGACAGGATGAGCACTGGGTGTTATTCTGTATGTTGGTAAATTGAACACCAATAAAATATAAATGTATTATTTAAAAAATAATAAATAAATAAATAAATAAATAAATAAATAAATAGATAGATAGAAAACATTTTAAAGTACCAAAGGGAAATCATGAAACTGAAGAACCCAATAACCAAACTGAAAAGTTTACTTCAGGGGTTCAATAGCAGACTAGATCAGCCAGAGGAAATGATCAGCACATGCAAATAAAAGTCATTGGAAATAATTCAGTCAGATGAATGAAAAAGAAAAAATAATGAAAAAAGTGAAGAAAATATAAGGGACTTATGAGATACCATCAAGCATTATGTATGCTTCAGAAAGAAGAGAGAAAAGATAAGAAATCTTATTGAAATATTAGATATTTATCCAATGGATACAAAAGTAGTGATTCAAAGTGGGCACAGGCTTCCCAATGTTTATAGTAGTACTATACACAATAGCTAACACATGGAAAGAGCCCAAATGTTCACTGACTGATGAATGGATGAAGATGTGGAACATATATACAATGGAATATTTCTCAGTTATCAAAAAGACTGAACTCTTGCCATAACATGGATGGAACTACAGTGTATTATGTTACGCAAAATAAGCCAGTCAGAGGAAGACAAATACCATTATGACTTCACTCATATGTGGAATTTAAGAAACAAAACAGATGAATATAGAGGAAAGGAAGCAAAAACAGAGAGGGAGGCAAACCATAAGAGACTTAAATATAGGGAACAAAGTTGCTGGAGGGAAGTCAGTGGGAAGGTGGGCTAAATGGGTGATTGGCATTAAGAAGGGCACTTGTGATGAGCACTCAGTGTTACATGTAAGTGATGAATCACTTGATTCTACTCCTGAAACTAATACTACACCATATGTGAACTAACTTGAATTAAATAACATTGTGGAGGAAAAAAACAATCAGAGATGAAGAACACAATGTAATTAAAAATACATTATATGGAATAAATAGCAGACTAGATGAAGCAAAGGAACAAATCAGTGACCTAAAAAACAGAGTAATAAAAATTAAACTGAGAAAGTGGGGGGGGGGGAGTATGTAAACTGTGAATTGTCTTAGGGAACTCGGTGACTCCATTAAGCATAATGACATTCCCACTATAGGGATGCCAGAAGAAGAGAAGAGGAGACAGAAAGTTTATTTAAAGAAATAATAGCAGAAAACTTTCCTAATCTGACAAAGAAAACAGATACCAGATGCATGAGACACAGAGATCCCCAAAAGAGTCAATCAAGTATGTCCACACCAAGATACATAATAATGAAAATGGCCAAATGTAGTGATAAAGAAAAAAATTAAAGCAAAACAAACAAACAAACAAACAAACACAGTTACATACAAGGGAAATCTCATATGGCTATCAGCAGCGTTTTCAGCAGAAACTTAGCAGGCCAGAAGAAAGTGTCATGATATACTCAAAGTGCTGAATGCCAAGAATATTCTATCCAGTGAGATTGTCATTAAGAATAGAAGGAGAGTTATAATTTCCCAACAAACAAAAGTTAGAAGACTTCATAACCACAAAACCAGTCCTACAAGAAATGTTAAGAGGGACTCTGTGAATGGACAACAAAAACATAAGCAAGAATAAGAAAAATAGGAAGCACAAACGCAAACATTTAAGTGTATCTGCAAAAGTCAAACAAGAGAAGCATGAAATAAAAGGATATAAAATATGATACCAAATACCTGAAATGAGGAGTGGAGTAAGGAAAGAGTTCAAAATTAATCAACCATCAATTTAATATAGACTGAAATATGCAAATGTTTTATATAAACCAAATGGTAGCCACCCGCCAAAAAAAATGTAATAGAAATGCAAAAATATTCAGAATGAGCAAGCCAAGAATTATGCCAAAGAATGCCAACTAACCAAGAGAGAAGAGAGCAAGAGAAAAAAGGAACAGACAGGAACTACAAAAATAACCATTAAAAAGTAACAAAATGGGCCTGAATTTACACATATCAATAATTTCTTTCAATGTAAATTCAGTAAATGCTCCAAGCAAAAGACATAGGGTCATGGAATGGATAAAAGAACAAGACCTATCAACATGCTGCCTATAAGACATTCATTTTGGAACTTAAAGACACACACAAACTGAATGTAAAGGGATGGAAAAAATATTTATAGTGCAAATGGAAGTGATGAGAAAGCCTGAGTAGCAATGCTTATATTTTTGTTTTGTTTTCCTTCAAATTGTTGCTTAAATTCTAGTTAGTTAACATATAGTGTAATATTAGTTTCAGAAGAATAATTTAGTGATTCATCAAATACATAAAATACCCAGTGTTCATCGTAACAAGTGCCTTCCTTAATACCCAGCACCCATTTAGCCAATCTTTTACCCACCCCACTCAATCAATCCTCTGTTTGTTTTTTATAGTTAAGACTCTCTTATTATTTGCTTCCTTCTCTTTTCTACCTTTCCCATATGTTCATTTGTTTTATTACTTCACATAGGAATGAAATCATATGGTATTGGCCTCTGACTGGCATTTTTATGCTTAGCATAATATACTATAGCTCCATCCACATTAATGCAAATGATAAAAGTTCACTTTTTGATGGTTGAGTAATATTCCACTGTATATATTTATCATATCTTAAATATCCATTCATCACTCAATGGACATTTGGACTCTTTCTATATTATGGCTGTTTTTGATAATTCTACTAAAAACATTGGGGTGCATGTGCTCCTTCAAATCTGTATTTTTGTATCCTTTGGGGAAATACCTAATAGTGCAAGTCCTTGATTATAGGGGAGTTCCATTTTTAACTTTTTGAGGAACCTTCATATTGTTTTCCATAGTGGCTGCACCAGTCTGCATTCCCGCCCACAGTGCAAGAGGTTCCCCTTTCTCTGCATCCTCACCAACATCTGTTGTGTCATGTGTTGTTAATTTTAGCCATTCTAACAGGTGTAAGAAAGTATCTTATCATGGTTTTCATTTGTATTTCCCTGATGATGAGTGATGTTGAACAGCTTTTCACGTATCTGTTAGCCATCCGGATGTCTTTGGAAAAATGTCTATTTATGTCTTCTTCCCATGTCGAAAATGGATTATTTATTTTTTGGATGTTGAGTTTGAGAAGTTCTTACCAATTTCAGATATTAACCCTTTATCAGATACATCATTTGCCAATATCTTCTCCCATCCCTTAGGTTGCTTTTTATGTTTGTTGAATGTTTCTTTTATTGTGCAGAAGATTTCTTACTTGATGAAGTCCCAATAGTTCATTTTTTTTGTTTCCCTTGCATCAAGAGATATTTCTAGTAAGAAATTGCTGCAGCCAATGTCAAAGAGGTTACTGTCTATGCTTTCCTCCAGGATTTTGATGGATTCCTGTTTCACATTTAGATCTTTCATCCGTTTTGATTTTATTTTTGGTAGGGTGTAAGAAAGTGGTCCAGTTTCATTCTTCTACATGTTGCTTTCCAGTTTTCCCAACACCATTTGTTGAATAGGCTGTCATTTTTTCCATTGAATATTCTTTCTTGCTTTGTCAAAGATTAGTTATAATTAGTTGATTATAGTTGACCATAGTTGTGGGTCCATTTCTGGGTTCTCTATTCTGTTTTTATGCCAGTACCATACTGTCTTGATGAATATAGCTTCGTCATATATCTTGAAATATGGAATCATGATGCCTCCATCTTTGCTTTTCTCAGAATTGTTTGACTATTCCAGGCCATTCCAGGTCATCCATACTTTGTATGGAATGATAGGATTATTAGGATTATGGAACTATAGGATTGTTAGGATTGTTTGTTGTAGCTCTGTGAAAAATGCTAGTGTTATCTTGATAGGGTTTCCATTGAATATGTAGATTGTTCTGGGTAGTATAGACATTTTAACAATATTTTTTCTTCCAATCCATGACCGTGGTATGTTTCTCCATTTCTTTGTGTCCTCTTCAATTTCTTTTACAAGTGTCCTATACTTTTTAGAGTAGAGATATTTTACTTCTTTGGTTATGTTTATTTCTATATTTTATGGTTTTGTGCAGTTGTAAATTAGTTTGATTCCTTGATTTCATTTTTTGCTGCTCCATTATTGGTTTAAAGAAATGCAACAGAGCTCTGTATGTTGATTTTATATCCTGAAACTTTGTTGAATTCTTATATCAGTTCTAGCAATTTTTTGGTAGAGTCTCTTGGGTTTTCTACATAGAGTATCAATTCATCTAGAAAGAGTGAAAGTTTTACTTCTTCCTTGATAGTTTGGATGCCTTATTTCTTTTTATTGTCTCATTGCTAAAGATAAGACTTCCAGCACTATGTTAAACAACAATGGTGAGAATGGATGTCCCTGTTATGTTCCTAATCAAGAGAAAAGTCTCTCAGTGTTTCCCCATTGAAGATGATATTAGCCGTCAGTATTTTTTTTTGTATTTTTTTATTGGAGTTCGATTTGCCAACATATAGTATAACACGCTGTCAGTCTTTTGTATATGGCCTTTATGATGTTGAGGTATGTTCCCTCTATGCCTACATTGTTGACAATTTTTATCAAGAAGCAGGTGTCTCTGTTCCTATGCTAATGAACAGGGCAGCATGTTGGCACCCCCCAACTCTTTTGTCCCTAGAGAAGCCATGCTACCTACCTCTCCCAAATGCACTCAAGAAGAGGAACTGTTTCTACCCGTGTGACTCAGTGGGTCCTCAGAGCACACTGTCTGCTCCCAGGTCTTCACCTTCCTTCCCCAAAGGAGCACCACTAAGCCTGTCTCACATGGACCTGGCAACACAATAAACCCCAAAACCATCACACTTTGAGTTCTGCTGCTTGTAAAGACTTGTGGAAATCATACCCTATCCTTCTCCTCTCCAGTGGTTTTGGGAAGAGTTTTTCTTGTGCAATCCCCTGCACACTGTTTCACTCTTTCTCTCTTACCCTCTCACTCCTGTCTCCATGATCAGGATCCTCCCCTCCACAGAACCTGCAACTCTTTTCTCCCCCAAATCGAATCTCTGCAGCTCCTTTCCTCCAAGATATGGACGTTTTTCTCCCTCTAGATGTGCAGTTTGCTCTCTCAGTCATCAAATTGATTTCTGGGGTATTCAGGATGATTTGATATTTATCTGGCTGTGTTTGAGGGACAAGGCAAGCATAGAGTCACTCTACTACTCTTCTATCTTAACTCTATTCCAGCAATGCTTATTTTGGACAAAATAAAATTTAAAATGTAGGCTGAAACAAGGGACAAAGATTATGACATTACATAATCATTGCTGGGAAAATCCAACAAGAGGATATAACAATTATAAATGTTAATGCAACCAACATGAGAGCACTCAGATACATAAAACAGTTAATAACAAACATAAAGTAAATTATTGATAGTAATACAGTAATAGAAGAGAACTTTGACACCCCACTTACATCATTGGATAGGTAATCTAAATGGAAAATCAATAACAAAACGGTGGCTTTGAATGGCACATTGGACCAGATGTATTTAACATACTTATTCAGAACATTCCATGCTAAAACAGCAGAATGCACAATTTTTTCAAGTGCACATGAAACATTCTCCATAAGAGATCACTTATGAGCTCACAAAACAAATTTCAACAAATTCAAAATATCATACCATGCAACTTTTCTGACCAAAATGCTATGAAACTAGAATTCAACTGTAAGAAAAAAACTGGAGCATGCACATACATGGAGGCTAAATTACATGCTACTTAATAATGAATTGGGCAACCAGGAAATGAAAGACAAAATAAAAAGACAAATGGAGACAAATGAAAATAAAAACACAATGGTCCAAAATCTTTGGGATTTAGCAAAACCAGTTCTGAGAGGGAATTTTATAACAATGCAGGCTTAACTCAAGAATCAATAAAAATTCCAAATAAACAACCTAACCTTTCATCTAAAGGAACTAGGAAAACAGACAAAACCTAAAAAAGAGAAGGAAGGAAATAATAAAGATTAGAGCACAAATAAACACTATCAAAACTAAAAAGAAAAAACCAAACAAAAAACAAGAGAACAGATTGATGAAACCAGGAACTGATTCTTTGAAAAGATCAACAAAACTGATAAGCCTTTATCCAGACTCATCAAAAAAAATAGAGAGAGGACTCAAATTAAAAAATCAGAAATGAAAGGGGAGAAATAACAAGTGACAACACAGAAATACAAACAATTTTGAGGGAATATTATGAAAAATTATATGCCAACAAATTAAACAACCTAG
The DNA here is from genome assembly GCF_053574225.1 of Canis aureus. Lineage (NCBI taxonomy): Eukaryota > Metazoa > Chordata > Mammalia > Carnivora > Canidae > Canis > Canis aureus. The sequence continues at coordinate 64,608,010 of NC_135649.1, read as the reverse complement.
AACTAGATAAATTCCTAGAATTATATAAATCCCCAAAAGGGAATCAACAAGGTTGTATTAGCTATTCAGGGTCATTTGTGTTCCCATATAAATATGAGATTTCTTTGTCCTAGCTCTGTGAAAAATGTTGTTGATATTTTGATAGGGATTTCATTGAATGTGTAGATCGCTTTGGGTAGTATAGACATTTTAACACTATTTTTTCTTCCAATCCATGAGTATGGAATGTCTTTCCATTTCTTGTGTATTCTTCAATTTTCTTTCATCAGTATCCTAGAGTTTTCATAGTATAGGTCTTTCATCTCTTGGTCAGGTTTATTCCTAGTTAATTCTTCTAATGCCACTGTAAATGGGATTAATTAATTTCTTTTTCTACTGCTTCACTATTGGTATATAGAAATGCAACAGAATTCTGTATGTTGATTTTGTATCTTGCTACTTTACTTAATTCACTTATCCATTCTAGCAGCTTTTTACTTGACTATTTGGGGTTTCCTATATATAGTATCATGTCATCTGTAAATAGTGAAAGTTTTACTACTTCCTCCCCAATTTGTATGCATTTTATTTCTTTTTATTGTATGATTGCTGTGGCTAAGATTTCCAGTACTATGTTGAATAAAAGTGGTGAGAGCAGACTTCTTTGTCTTGTTCCTGACCTTAGAGGAAAAGCTGTCTTATCCATTGAAGATGATATTAGCTGTGGGTTTTTCATACATGGACTTTATGATGTTTAAGTATGGTACCTCTAAACCTACATTGGTTTTGGAGGGGGTTGTTTCTTTTAAGGTTTTATTTATTTATTTTAGAGAGAAAGAGAATGAGGGGATGCAGAGGTAGAGAGAGAAAGAATCTCATGCAGACTCCCCACTGAGTGCAAGCCCAATGCTGGGCTCAATCTCGTGACCCTGATATTATGACCTGAGCCAAAATCAAGAGTTGGACACTTAACTGACTGAACCACCAGGCACCCTTAGAGCAATTAACCTTAATTTGTTAATGTGGTATATCATGTTGATTGATTTGCAAATGTTGAATCACACTTGCAACCCAGGAATAAATCCCATTGGATCATAGTGAATGATTTTTTTAATGTATTATTGAGCTTGGCTTCCTTGTATTTTGTTGAGAATTTTTGCATCCATGTTCATCAGGGTTATTGGACTGTAGTTCCCTTTTTAAATGAAGTCTTTATCTGGTATCAGGGTAATGCTGGCCTCATAGAATGGATTTGGAAGTTTTCCTTCCTTTTCTATGTTTTACCATAGATTGAAAAGAATAGATATTAACTCTTCTTTAAATGTTTGGTAGAGTTACCTTGTGAAGCCATCTGGCCCTGGACTTTTGTTTGTAGATATGTTTCCTAAAGCAAAGGCAATAAAGGCACAAATAAAGTACTGGGACTGCATCAAAATAAAAAGCTTCTTCAGAGTGAAGGAAACAATCAACAAAACCAAAAGGCAACCTACAGAATGGGAGAAGGTATTTTCAAATGACATATCCAATAAATGGTTAATACCCAAAACATATGAAGAATTTTAAAAATTCAACACTCCAAAAATGAATAATCCAATTTAAAATGGGCAGAAGGCATGAAGAGAAATTTCTCCAAAGAAGACTTACAAATGGCCAACAGACGCATGAAAAGATGGTCAACATCACTGATTATCTGGAAAATAAAAATCAAAACTACAATTAAATATAACTTCACACCTGTAAGAATGACTAAAATCAACAACATGTGTTGAAGAGGGTGTGGAGAAATAGGAACCCTGGTGTACTGTTGGTTGGAATGCAAACTGGTGCAACCACTCTGGAAAACAGTATGGAGGTTCCTCAAAATTTAAAAATAGAACTACCCTATGATCCAGTGATTACACCTTGGGTATTTATCCTAAAAATACAAAAACACTAATTGAAAGTGATACCTACACCCCTATGTTTTTTGCAGCATTATTTACAATAGACAAATTATAGAAGTAACCCAAGTATTTTTCAATAGATGAATGGATAGAGAAGATGTAGTATATATTTACAATAGTTACTATTCAGCCATAAAAAACAATGAAATCGAGTCATTTGAAACAACATGGATGGAGCTAGAAGGTATAATGCTAAGTGAAATATACCAAAGACAAATACCGCACTATTTAACTCACATGTGGAATTTAAGAAACAAAACAAAAGAGCAAAGGAAAAGAGAGAGAGAGAGAAAACAAGGAACAGACTCTTAACTACAGAGAACAAAATGATTAGTAGAGGGTAGGTGGGTGTGAAGATGGGTGAGATAGGTGATAGGCATTAAAGAGTACACTTACCATGATGAGCACTGAATAATGTATAGAATTTTGGAATCACTATATTGTGCACCGAAACTAATATACCACTGTATGCTAACTATACTGACATTTTTTAAAATTGACTTAAAAATTATGCTAAATAAAAGAAGGCATGTAAAGAAAGCCATACACTGTATTATTCCATTTATATTAAATATATGGCATAGGCAAATCCTTTAACACAAAGCAAATTAGTTATTGCCAGGAGCTGAGGGGAAGGGAGAATAAGAAGTGACTATATAATGTGTATGTATTTTCTTTGTAGGGTGAAATATTTTGGAACTAGATAGAAGTGATGTTTGCACAGCATTGCAAATTTACTAAATACTACTGAATTGTACCCTTTAAATGGTTAACTTTATATTATATGAATTTTACTTTCATTTGAAAAATAAAGCATCAGAAAAACAAAATCTGATAGAAACCCAGTCATCCTAAAGACCTCTGATGTTATTTCCAAATGTTGAAAGATCATGATTTAGAAACAGCAGAAGGGTGGGAAAAGATTTCTGGATTGAGAGTCTAGATATCAGTGTTCTGACTCCACTATTAATTTGCTACATGAGCTGGGGAAAGTCTTATAGTATTTTTGAGTATCAGTTTTTGTATTTTCAAACTAAAAAGTCTAAAATTAGTTGCCCTTATAAAAACATTTCAGAAGAATCATCCACAAAAAAAGTTCTATAAAAGATGCATATACACAAACATACCCACATAACCTTATGGACTTGTTGAGTGAAACAGAATGAGTCAAGGAGTGGGAAAGCACTTGATTGTAAAGGGCAAGCTGGATTAAAAATAACCACATTTCATTCGTTCAGGAAGTAATTGTTGAACAATTATATGTCAGTATGCTAGACACGGAGGATGCACAGATAAGTAAGCCACTAGATCTTCTCAAAAGCCATCTAATCTAGTGGGGGAGACAAGTAAACATAAAATTAGAGTGCTATTAAGAAATATGATATAGAAACTGTTAGGATTCTGTGGGATTACACAAGTGTACCAGCTCATTCAGTCTAGAAAGATTTCTCTTGGGCAGCCCTGGTTGGCTCAGCGGTTTAGTGCCGCCTTCAGCCCAGGGCCTGATCCTGGAGACCTGGGATTGAGTCCCATGTTGGGCTCCCTGCATGGAACCTGCTTCTTCCTCCTGCCTGTGTCTCTGCCTCTCTCTCTTTCTCTCTCTGTCTCTCTGTCTCTGTTTCTCTCTCATGAATAAATAAATAAAATCTTAAAAAAAGATTTCTCTTTTCATATGAAGTAATAGAAAGTTAACCAATCAAAGGGTGCCTGGCTGGCTCAGAAGAAAAATTAATGATGCTTGATCTCCAGGTCATGAGTTCAAGCCCCATGTTTGGGGTAAAGAATACAATAAATAAATGAATAAATAAATAAATAAATAAATAAATAAATAAATAAATAAATATCCAGTTAAAATAATGAGTAAGGGATACCTGATCCAAGAAGATGAGGACAACACAAATAAAGCTGCAGATGCTTTAAACAAAATAGTGTCTGTAGAGGACTTCAAGCAGTTCAGTGTCACTGGAGCACAAAGATTAAGACAAAGAGTAGAAAAAAAATAAGGCTTATGAAATAAGCAGGGCCAAAATCATGAAGGGCCTTGTGGGTCTTCAAAGGAGTTTAACTTTATCTTAAGGGCAATAGATAGCTTTTGAAGGGTTTCAAGTTCCCACAATATCATAATCAGGATTATATTTTAAGATTATTTTAGCAGTGTAGAGGATGAAGTGGAGGGGCCACAGTTTGGAAGCAGGAACATAATTTAGGAGATTATCACGGTTGTTCGGATATGAAGTGATGAGTGCTTGAATTAAGGCAGTGAAAATAGAAGTGGATGAATTTAAAATAATAGAAGATAAAAACCAAGAAGACTTGCCACTGGACATGGATCTGACAGATAAGAGAAGGAGGTGATTTAAGGATTACTCTGTAGTTTCTAGGTCAAGTGACTGGATAAATAATGGTGCTACCAAATGAAACTGAAAACTCAAGAGTACAATTTTGTTTCAGGGATAATATGATGAGTTTCACCTTGGACATGTTAGGTTTGTGGTGCCTATGGTGTACATCCATGTGACACCTTGGAATTTGTAGCAGAGTTAGAGCTAGAGAACTGGTCTGCTGACTCCCAACCAGTGCTCTTCTACTACTGCTTCTGATCCTTTGTTAGGTCTTTTAATTGAACTGCCTCTCAGCTAACATTGCCAATTTGGTCATTCCTATACTTTACCTGACAGGAATGGATGGGCAGCCATTTTTGTAGTACTGGTCATTTTCTTTTCTTTCCAAAATGTATATGAAACTAGACCTGGCTCCAAGCAAGCATTTTCCAAATGATAAGATCTCTAAATTCTAATATCACCTCTATGGGAGTTACTGATAGAATGCAAAATTAGCATTTTCCATCCATAAAGAAATCAATACCCACCATGCCAAGGCCCCAACCTTGTAAGCAGATGATGTGGGAGGCCTGCCTTGTGCTCAGGCAGATTCCATGGATTCAAATCTGAACTTTTTAAGGGTCATTTGTGGAAACAAATACTGAGCCCAGCTGGAAAAATTCTGCCTGATTTATTGAGAAGTGATGAGTAGAGCTTGTGAAAGTGGAAAATAGGGTTGGGCAGTGGGCTCTGGAGGGAGTGAGGCTAGACTGGTTTGTAATGCCAACAATGTTTGATGGCCAGTGGCAAAGAGAGGGAAATCGCAGGATCTCCAAAGGCCCAGGCTACTCTTCTGTTGGTATGGAATTGTTCATGGCTCACTGACTCAGGTGTTGAATTTAACAAAGCTATCTTCCCCATCCAACTCCCAATTCCAACCTTCCAACGGATGTGGGAAACAAAAGGATCTAGTACAGATGGGAAGTTTTAAGGCCTTTTGTGAGTTGAGCCTTCAACCCACATTTAGCAGTCTATTACCCAACTGTTTTGTGGGCCTCTGGGTTGGGCAAAAAACACTGAGTCCAGTGAGCAAGGCAGATAAAGGTCCAAGAGCTTTGGAATGTCAGAAAAATCAAAGAGAAACATTCTACAGGCAGAGGAGAACAGTGGTATCAAAAGGTTGGTTGATGTCCCAAAGCAATATTAGTGCCACCTTCTATCACATTCAAATTTTTTTGTTGTATAGGCATGGTAGAAAATCTTCCTATAATAAAAGTGTAAAGAAATGGCTGATTCTGAAGCAGCCATGAAGTGAAATACAAATAATGCTTACCTCATTCACCCACTCAATTATTCACTTATTTATCCAGACAACCACTATTATTTACTTACTATGTGTAAAGTATCATGTAGAATAAAAATATATAAAGCTGAGTCTCATTCGTTCAAGCTTACAAGCTTACATGCACAAGGCTACATGGTGTATACACATCCTCAAATGTCACCGTGTTGTACATGGAAAAATGGCATAAATGAAATAAGAAGGCTAAGAAGATGGTGGAGTAAAAGAAATCTAAGTTCACCTTGTTTCCCAGATACAACTAGATAATACATCAGCATAAATAACCTAGAAAACTACCCAAAGAACGACAGAACAAACTCTACAACTAAAGGCAAAGAAAAGATCACATCAAAGAGAGTAAGAAGGGCAGAAATGCAATAGGGAGTGAAACAGATCATGGCTGTACCCCAGAGGGAGTGATCCTTGGGTGTGGACAAGGGGGAAAAATGGGGGAGCCCACATGGGGAAGATGAATCCCTATAATATTTTGCATTCAAAGCGAGAGGGGCCAGATTTCATGAGTTCTTACAACCAGCAAGACTTACAACCTGGAATTTTAAAAATTAGCAGATTCAGTTCTTAGAGAGCCCAGAGGGCATTAGGAAACTGAGTGTCCACCCTTAAAGAGTCAGCACAAAAAAACAGCCTGGAGAGTCAGAATAGAACAACTGTGACATATGGGAAGGAGAGTAATTTACTTACTTTTTAGTGTATCCTGAAGGTGCAAGGAACATTGAAGGACTTCTCCAGGAACAGAGGAGCTGGCAGGCGCCATTTCCCCTTCTAACCCCAGCACAAAAACTTGGACACCTAAAGAAATAGTGCAGTGCTGGTATTCACTAACTACTGGTGTACACCACACTAGCCCCCTCCAGCTGGACTTGCCTCAGTCCTGGCAGTGTGTGGGTCTCCTCCCCAAGAAAACCAGAGCAAACTTTGCCAACACTGCAACTCCCAACCCATGTGCTTTGTGGAGCCTTGGTCCCATTACAGAAATTGCATAAGCCACCTTCTTTATGCATTTTGTAGATCTGCTCAGGCTAACGTGAACCAGGGGTAGTGGCAGGCCTCACTTCACAAACAGACCAGCACACACCTTGTGAAAACTATGCACCCGAACCCATCCAGGGACCAAACAGCACCCACAACACGAAAAGAAAGCCATTGCAGATGACTAGACTGAATATAAAAGTGACCAGGACACAACAGCAGGGTGCTGGAGAGACAACCCCTGAAGCGTGAAGGTGTATGGTGAAGACACCATATTCTTGTGAATAGGGGACAATGCACTGTAGGCCACCATAGGACTTCTGCATAAGGCCATTACTTTAAAGAGTAGGAGAAAGGGATCCCTGGGTGGTGCAGCGGTTTGGCACCTGCCTTTGGCCCAGGGCGTGATCCTGGAGACCCGGGATCAAGTCCCACGTCGGGCTCCCGGTGCATGGAGCCTGCTTCTCCCTCTGCCTGTGTCTCTGCCTCTCTCTCTCTCTGTGTGTGTGTGACTATCATAAATAAATAAAAATTAAAAAAAATAAAAAATAAAGAGTAGGAGACATAGCCGACTTTCCTAAGACACAGAGACAGATACAAAGAGTTAGACAAAATGAGGAGACATAGGAATATGTACCAAATGAAAGAACCAGATCAAATCGCAGTAAGAGACCTGGGTAAAACAGATATAACTAATATACCTGATAGAGAATTTAAAGTAATAATCATAAAGATACTCATTGAGCTTGAGAAAAGAATGGAGGACATCAGTGAGACAATTAACAAAGAGATTTTTTTAAAAGAACAATTATAGATGAAGAACACAATAAATGCAATTAAAATACACAAGATGGAATAAATAGCAAGAGGAAGCAGAGGAACCAGTTAGCGAACTAGAGCAGAGAAGAGAGAAAAATATGCAAAATAAGAATAGGCAAGGAAATCAGTGACTCAAGTGTGAAAATTTTCACATTATAGGGATCCCAGAAGAAGAGAGAGAAAGGGGGGGCCGAAAAATTATTCAAAAAAATAATAGCTGAAAACTTCCCTAATCTGAGGAAGGAAACAGATATCTACACCCAGAAGGCACAGACATCCCCCAAAAAAATCAACCCAAGGAGGTCCACACAAAAATATATAATTAAAATGTAAAAAGTAGTGATAAAGAGAGAATTTGTAGGCAAAAAAAGAAAAGAAAGCAGTTATACACAAGGAAAACCCCAATAGGCTATCTAATTCTAGTAATTCACTCAGCAGAAATTATGCAGGCCAGAAGAAAGAGGCATGATATATTGAAAGGACCAAAAGGGAAAAAATCTGCAGCAAAGAATCCATTATCTAACAAGGCTATCATTCAGAACAGAAAGAGAGATAAAGAGTTTCTCAGAGAAGTACAAACTAAAGACATGCATGACAATTAAAAAGTCATACAAGAAAAGTTAAAGGGGACTCTGAATGGAAAGAGAAGACTATAAGTAAGCATAAGAAAAGTCTGAAACATAAAAGCAATAAAACTAAATATATTGTAAAAAACAGACAAGTAATTCAAAAAATAAAAGGATGTAAAAAATGACATCATATACCTAAAATATGGGGAAGAGGACTAAAAAAATGGTTCAAACCTAAGCAAAAATTAGCTTAATATATACTGCTACATGAAGAAGATGTTATATTCAAACATAATGGTAACCACAATCAAAAATGGGTAATACATATGCAAAAAATGAGAAAGGAATCCAAGTATATCACTAAAGAAAGCCAACAAACCATGAAAAAGACCCAGAGAAGAAAGGATCAGAGGAAAAAAACACAAAACAATCACAAAAGAAGTACCAAAATGACAATAAATACATATCTTTTTTTTTCAGAAAAATAAAGTTATTTATTCCATCTAAACACATACACATTGACACTTTGTTATGAGGAGTTTTTTCATTTCAAATCCTCTGTCTTCTGTCAATGGGATAAGGTTCAAAACCTTTAAGTGATTCTCTCACCAAAAGAGGATATGACACCAAAAGAGGATATGACACCTAAAAGTCCTCAATACCCCAGAACATGAAAGTAGATGTACAATAGTTTCTTCTCTGCTAAAGCATAACACATGATTACAGATGCATATCTATTAATAATTACTTGAAATGTAAATGGACTAAATGCTCCAATCAAAAGAAAAAGTGTGACAAAGTGGATTTCTAAAAGTCCCATTTATATGCTGCCTGCAAGAGACTCATTTCAGAACTAAACACACAGATTGAAAGTGAGGGGTTGTAGAAACATTTATCATGCAAACAGATGTCAAGAAAAAGCTGGGGTAGCAATATTTATATTAGACAAAATAGACTTTAAAACAAAGCTATAACAAGAAACAAAGAATAACACTACATAATAGCAAAATGGAAAATCCAACAAGAAGATACAATTATAAATATTTATGCACCCAACATGGAAGCACACAAATACATAAAACCATTAAAAACAAAATCAAGGAACTAATAAATAGTAATAGATTAATATTAGGGAATTTAACACCACATTTACATGGACTGTAATTTGGATTACACATGATCCAAACAGAAAATCAATAAGGAAACAGTGGCATTGAATGATACATTGAACCAGATGGATTTAACAGATATATTTGAGAACATGCCATCCTAAAACAGCAGAATGCACATTTTTTTCAAGTGCATATGGAACATTCTTCAAAATAGATCATATACTAGGCCACAAAATAAGTCTAAACAAATTCAAAAAGATTGAAGTCATACTGACCACAATGCTATGAAACTGGAAATCAACAACAACAAAAAATACGGAGAGCACAAACATATGGAGGTTAAATACAAATTCTACCAAGCAATGAATAGTTCAAACTAGAAATCAAAGAGGAAACAATACATGGAGAGAAATGAAGATGAAAATACCCAGTCCAAAACCTTTATGATGCACCAAAAGCAGTTCTGAAGGAAGTTTATAACAATACAGGCCTACTTCAAGGAGTAAGAAAATTTTCAAATAAACAACCTAACCTTACACTTAAAGGAGCTAGAAAAAGAATAAGGAAAACCCGAGAAATCAATTGGAGATCTGAGAAAACAAATGCTGCAAGTCTACAGGTAGAAAAGCTACTACCATTTGGAAGGTAGGAGATGCAGGTGTGATATAGCTGACAATATGGCAGCAGGGGATAAGCCTGCTTAAAGAGGTCACTGCAAAGTATTATAAGCAGGAGAATGCAAAAGTAGAACTTTTAGAAGTCTGCCACACTCAGGGAAGTGCCTGGCTTCAAGGTACTTGTCCGTGGCAACCAGGACAAGATCACAGGTGTGACACTGTTATCTGAGGACCCCATCCGGGTCACAAGAAAATTGGGTGGTGCCTAAGTGTGACATGGTTCCCAGGCATAGGACTGTGAGAGTGAGCTGTGAACAGCGAGTCTAGGTGCCACATTTCTGCTCTGTGTTGTCATATACTCTGAACCCCCAAACAGTCATATGACCATTTTCCTGGAACAGGTCCAGCAAAAGGTATAAGCGTGGTGAGACCCTCCCTGGGGGGAACACACCAGGAAAATACCAATAGGCTATCAGTGAGAGCCCCTAAATTTTGAAGTTTTGAAACTCAGTTATGGGCCTGAGATAAAAATGCTTGGACAAACGCAGGGTGAAAGAGTTCGGATGAAAACCAAGAATTCAAGAGTGACTGATTACTCTTCTGTAAGGGCTCACTGAAGAGTGCGGGGTATGAATTTTCAGCTCAGGGGCTGAAGAGTGGGATACCACCATATTCATCCCACCCATCAATGCTAAAAGTCTTCAGGGAGCAAAACAGCGCCACCTAGTGGAGTCCATAGCCCTTACGCCAAGCCCCACCTCCCTGAGCACCGGAGGCACATTTCCAATGGGGCAAGTCCACATCAGAAATAGCACAGGGGGACCCGACACAGAAGACCAACACAAACAACTTGCTCACACAGAGTTTACTGATCATAGAGGGCTAGCAAAGCTTTAGCTCTAGGAGAAAACAGTATATATTGCTCTATTTTTACTCTTTAGTCTTATTATTTTTCTAGTTATTTTCTTTTTTAATTAAATTTTTTATTAATATTAAATTTATTTTTATTGGTGTTCAATTTGCCAACAAACAGAATAACACCCAGTGCTCATCCTGTCAAGTGCCCCCCTCAGCGCCCGTCACCCATTCACCCCCACCCTCCGCCCTCTTCCCCTTCCACCACCCCTAGTTCGTTTCCCAGAGTTAGGAGTCTTTATGTTCTGTCTCCCTTTCTGATATTTCCTACCCATTTCTTCTTGCCCTTCTATTCCCTTTCACTATTATTTATATTCCCCAAATGAATGAGAACATACACTGTTTGTCCTTCTCCGATTGACTCATTTCACTCAGCATAATACCCTCCAGTTCCATCCACGTCGAAGCAAATGGTGGGTATTTGTCATTTCTAATGGCTGAGTAATATTCCATTGTATACATAAACCACATCTTCTTTTTTTTTTTTTTTAAACCACATCTTCTTTATCCATTCATCTTTCGATGGACACCGAGGCTCCATCCACAGTTTGGCTATTGTGGACATTGCTGCTAGAAACATCGGGGTGCAGGTATCCCGGCATTTGATTGCATCTGTATCTTTGGAGTAAATCCCCAACAGTGCAATTGCTGGGTCGTAGGGCGGGTCTATTTTTAACTCTTTGAGGAACCTCTACACAGTTTTCCAGAGTGGCTGCACCAGTTCACATTCCCACCAACAGTGTAAGAGGGTTCCCTTTTCTCCGCATCCTCTCCAACATTTGTGGTTTCCTGCCTTGTTAATTTTCCCCATTCTCACTGGTGTGAGGTGGTATCTCTTTGTGGTTTTGATTTGTATTTCCCTGATGGCAAGTGATGCAGAGCATTTTCTCATGTGCATGTTGGCCAGGTCTATGTCTTCCTCTGTGAGATTTCTCTTCATGTCTTTTGCCCATTTCATGATTGTTTCTTTAGTGTTGAGTTTAATAAGTTCTTCATAGATCTTGGAAACTAGCCCTTTATCTGATACGTCATTTGCAAATATCTTCTCCCATTCTGTAGGTTGTCTTTTAGTTTTGTTGACTGTATCCTTTGCTGTGCAAAAGCTTCTTATCTTGATGAAGTCCCAATAGTTCATTTTTGCTTTTGTTTCTTTTGCCTTCAGGGATGTATCTTGCAAGAAGTTACTGTGGCCGAGCTCAAAAAGGGTGTTGCCAGTGTTCTCCTCTAGGATTTTGATGGAATCAGGTCTCACATTTAGATCTTTCCTCCATTTTGACTCTATCATTGTGTATGGTGAAAGAGAGTGGTCTAGTTTCATTCTTCTGCATGTGGATGTCCAATTTTCCCAGCACCATTTATTGAAGAGGCTGTCTTTCTTCCAGTGGATAGTGTTTTCTCCTTTACCGAATATTAGTTGACCATAAAGTTGAGGGTCCACTTCTGGTTTCTCTATTCTGTTCCATTGATCTATGTGTCTGTTTTTCTGCCAGTACCACACTGTCTTGTAGTACAACCTGAAATCTGGCATTGTGATGCCCACAGATATGGTTTTCTTTGTTAATATTCCCCTGGCTATTCGGGGTCTTTTCTGATTCCACACAAATCTTAAAATAATTTGTTCTAATTCTCTGAAGAAAGTCCATGGTATTTTGATAGGGATTGCATTAAACTTGTAAATTGCCCTGGGTAACATTGACATTTTCACAATATTAATTCTGCCAATCCATGAGCATGGAATATTTCTCCATCTCTTGGTATCTTCCTCAATTTCTCTCAGAAGTGTTCTATAGTTTTTACTGTATAGATCCTTTATCTCTTTGGTGAGGTTTATTCCTAGGTATCTTATGCTTTTGGGCGCAATTGTCAATGGGATTGACTCCTTAATTTCTCTTTCTTCAGTCTCATTGTTAGTGTATAGAAATACCACTGACTTCTGGGTATTGATTTTGTATCCTGCCACACTGCCGAATTGCTGTATGAGTTCTAGCAATCTTGGTGTGGAGGCTTTTGGGTTGTCAATGTAGAGTATCATGTCAAGAGAGGCGAAGAGGGAGAGTTTGCCGTCTTCTTTGCCAATTTGAATGCCTTTAATGTCCTTTTGTTGTCTGATTCCTGAGACTAGGGCTTCCAGTACTATGTTGAATAGCAGTGGTGAGAGTGGACATCCCTGTCTTGTTCCTGATCTTAGGGGAAAGGCTCCTAGTGCTTCCCCATTGAGAATGATATTTGCTGTGGGCTTTTCATAGATGGCTTTTAAGATGCTGAGGAATGTTCCCTCTATCCCTACACTCTGAAGAGTTTTGATCAGGAATGGATGCTGTAGTTTGTCAAATGCTTTCTCTGCATCTAATGAGAGGATCATATGGTTCTTGGTTTTTCTCTTCCTGATATGATGAATCACATTGATTGTTTTACAAGTCTTGAACCAGCCTTGTATCCCGGGAATAAATCCTACTTGATCACGGTGAATAATTTTCTTAATGTACTGTTGGGTCCTATTGGCTAGTATCTTGTTGAGAATTTTTGCATCCACGTTCATCAGGGATATTGGTCTATAATTCTCCATTTTGGTGGGGTCTTTGTCTGGTTTTGGAATTAAGGTGATGCTGGCCTCATAGGACGAATTTGGAAGTACTCCATCTCTTTCTATCTTTCCAAACAACTTTAGTAGAATAGGTGTGGTTTCTTCTTAAAACGTTTGATAAAATTCCCCCGGGAAACCATCTGGCCCTGGCCTTTTGTGTCTTGGGAGGTTTTTGATGACTGCTTCAATTTCCTCCCTGGTTATTGGCCTGTTCAGGTTTTCTATTTCTTCCTGTTCCAGTTTTGGTAGTTTGCGGCTTTCCAGAAGTGCATCCATTTCTTCTAGATTGCCTAATTTTTTGGCGTACAGCTGTTCATAATATGTTTTTAAAATCAATTGTATTTCTTTCCTTGGTGTTGGTAGTGATCTCTCCTTTCTCATTCATGATTTTATTAATTTGAGTCTTCTCTCTCTTCTTTTTAATAAGGCTGGCTAATGGTTTATCTATCTTATTAATTCTTTCAAAGAGGGATCCCTGGGTGGCGCAGCGGTTTGGCGCCTGCCTTTGGCCCAGGGCACGATCCTGGAGACGCCGGATCGAATCCCACGTCAGGCTCCCGGTGCATGGAGCCTGCTTCTCCCTCTGCCTGTGTCTCTGCCTCTCTCTCTCTCTCTCTGTGACTATCATAAATAAATAAAATCTTTAAAAAAAAAAAATTCTTTCAAAGAGCCAACTCCTGGTTTTGTTGATTTGTTCCACAGCTCTTCTGGTCTAGATTTCACTGAGCTCTGCTCAAATCTTTATTAACTCTCTTCTTCTGTGAGGTGTAGGTTCTTCTGGTCTCAATTTCGTTGAGCTCCGCTCAAAACTTTATTAACTCTCTTCTGCTAGGTGTATTTGCTGTTTTTTCTCTAGCTCCTTGAGGTGTAAGGTTAGCTTTTGTGTTTGAGTTCTTTCCAGTTTTTGAATGGATGCTTGTATTGCAATGTATTTCCCCCTTAGGACTGCTTTTGCTGCATCCCAAAGATTTTGAACGGTTGTATCTTCATTCTCATTAGTTTCCATGAATCTTTTTAATTCTTCCTTAATTTCCTGGTTGACCCTTTCATCTTTTAGCAGGATGGTCCTTAACCTCCATGTGTTTGAAGTCCTTCCAAACTTGTTGTTGTGATTTACTTCTAATTTCAAGGCATTATGGTCTGAGAATATGCAGGGGACAATCCCAATCTTTTGGTATTGGTTCAGACCTGATTTGTGACCCAGTATGTGGTCTCTTCTGGAGAAAGTTCCATGTGCACTTGAGAAGAATGTGTATTCAGTTGAGTTTGGATGTAAAGTTCTGTAGATATCTGTGAAATCCATCTGGTCCAGTGTATCATTAAAACTCTCCTTTCTTTGGAGATGTTGTTTTAGAAGACCTGTCGAGTGTAGAAAGCAGTAGATTAAAGTCACCAAGTATAAGTGTATTATTATCTAAGTATTTCTTCACTTTGGTTATTAATTGATTTAAATATTTGGCAGGTCCCACATTCGGGGCATATATACTGAGGATTGTTAAGTCCTCTTGTTGGATAGATCCTTTAAGTATGATATAGTGTCCCTCTTCATCTCTCACTACAGTCTTCGGGGTAAATTTTAGTTTATCTGATATAAGGATGGCTACCCTGCTTTCTTTTGAGGACCATTTGAATGGTAAAAAGGTTCTCCAACCTTTTATTTTCAGGTCCTTCTGTCTAAAATGAGTCTCTTGTAGACAGCAAATAGATGGGTCCTGCTTTTTTATCCAGTCTGAAACCCTGCGCCTTTTGATGGGGTCATTAAGCCCTTTCACGTTCAGAGTTACTATTGAAAGATATGAGTTTAGTGTCATCATGATATCTATTCAGTCCTTGTTTTTGTGGATTGTTCCACTGGACATCTTTTTAAAGAGGAATTTTGAGAGTCCCTCTTAAAATTTCTTGCAGAGCTGGTTTGGAGGTCGCATATTCTTTCAGTTCCTGCCTGTCTTGGAAGCTCTTTATCTCTCCCCCCAATTCTGAATGAGAGCCTTGCTGGATAAAGTATTCTTGGTTGCATGTTTTCTCATTTAGGACCCTGAATATATCCTGCCAGCCCTTTCAGGATTGCAGTTCTCTGCGGAGAGGTCTGCTGTTACCCTAATACTCCTCCCCTTAAAGGTCAGGGATTTCTTGTCTCTTGCTGCTTTAAGGGTCTTCTCTTTATCTTTGGAATTTGCAAGCTTCACTATTAAATGTCGAGGTGTTGAACGGTTTTTATTGATTTTAGGGGGGATCTCTCTATTTCCTGGATCTGAATGCCTGTTTCCCTTCCCAGGTTAGGAAAGTTTTCAGCTAGAATTTGTTCAAATACATATTCTGGCCCTCTGGCCCTTTCGGCGCCCTCGGGAACCCCAATTAAATGTAGGTTTTTCTTTCTCAGGCTGTCGTTTATTTCCCTTAATCTATCCTCATGGTCTTTTAATTGTTTGTCTCTTTTTTCCTCAGTTTCCCTCTTTGCCATCAACTTGTCTTCTATGTAACCCACTTGTTCTTCCACCTCGTTAACCCTCGTCGTTAGGACTTCTAGTTTGGATTGCATCTCATTCAATTGATTTTTAATTTCTGCCTGATTGGATCTAAATTCTGCAGTCATGAAGTCTCTTGAGTCCTTTATGCTTTTTTCTGGAGCCCCCAGTAGCTTTATAATAGTGCTTCTGAATTGGCTTTCTGACATTGAATTGTAATCAAAATTTTGTAACTCTGTGGAGAGAGGGTTGTTTCTGATTCTTTCTTTTTCGGTGAGGTTTTCCTTCTAGTCATTTTGCTCAGTGCAGAGTGGCCAAAAGCACGTTGTATTGGAAAAAGGAGAAAAAGAGAGGAGAGAAAGAAGGAAAGAAAAAAGAAAAAAAGAAAGAAAAAGAGAAGAAAAAGAAAGAAAGGGGAAAAAAGGGTGGGGGAAGCAAACAGAAATCAAAAAGCAAAAAAAAAGAAAGAAAGAAAAGAAAAGAAACACAGGAGAGTATCTTCTGATTCTGTATACTTTAAGTCCCTTGACTTCCCCTGGAACTTGTCCGTCTAGTTGGTCTTCTGGGAGAGGGGCCTGTTGTGCTAATTTTCAGGTATTAGCATTTGAGGGAGGTGCTCTGCCCCCTGCCTGGTGCAGGGCTCAGTGGGGGTTGTTTACCCCGTGAGGCCTCAGGAGGAACAACCCCAGTGACAGAGGCCAGCTCTGGAGCCCTGGATTCAGCTCCTGCAGGAACTATGGAGCTCTCCGTCTGCAGGGGGCTGGATGCTCCGGCGGCGGGGCTGCTGATCTGCTCAGCTCGGGGCAGGAGCGTCCTTGCTCTCCTGGGCCCTCCCGGCCTCTGCCTGTCCCGGGGGGAGGTCGGATCCTGGGCTGTGTCCCGGGTGCCCTGTGCTCCCAGGCCTGCGCTGTTGGATTCGTGCTCCCTGCCAGGCAGCCCCCTCTCCACGGAGCTGCCGCCTGAGTCCTTCAGAGCTTCTCCCGGGCCGCAGAGCCCTTTCTCCGCGGAGCCTTGCCCGAGCCCCTCCGAGCTGCTCCTGGGTCCAGCCGTGCGTGTGCTGCAACCCTTTAGGTTGCTCCGCGCACTCTCCCCAGGGCGCAGGTGTCTGTTAGTGTCCCAGGGATCCTGAGGGCATCCCCGCCCTCCTGGGTTCCTGCTCTAACTCCCTGCGAGCCCCTTTCTGTCTGGGAAGATTGGTAAAGCTCCTGCTTCTCCAGGACGGTGCTTTCCTCTCCTGGGCGCACACTCCCCGGCCTTAGCTCTAGGTGGAGCCCCTCCCCCTTGGATGCCTTTTGTTTCTTTCTTTTTTCCCCATCTTCCTACCTTGATAGAAGCGCAAACTCTTCTCACTGTAGCATTCCACCTGTTCTCTCTTTAAATCTCAGGCCGAATTCGTAGATTTTCAGGATGATTTGAAGGTTATCTAGGTAATTTGGTGGGGACAGGTGACTTGGGGACCCTACTCTTCCACCATCTTGCCCCTCCTCCTAGTTATTTTCTT
Source organism: Canis aureus (assembly GCF_053574225.1). Classification (NCBI taxonomy): domain Eukaryota; kingdom Metazoa; phylum Chordata; class Mammalia; order Carnivora; family Canidae; genus Canis; species Canis aureus. The sequence goes on along the minus strand of NC_135649.1, from coordinate 64,590,853 downwards.
ATTTATTCAATTTTTTTGTAATTTGTAAATATATTTTATTTTTTCTTTCCTTCCTTTCATTTTATTTTATTTTTATACATATATATTTTTCCTTCTTTCTTATTTTGAGATCTAGTTTCTTTTAACAAGGAGACCAAAACACACACAAATTCTTCCTTAATTTCCTGGTTGGGGGTTTTGTTGTTGTTGTTGTTGTTTTTGTTGTTGTTCTTTTCTTCTTTTGTGCTCTTCCTTTTTTTTCTTGGACAATACGAGAAGATGGAGAAATTCACTCAAAAAGAAAGAACCAAGAGGTAATATTCATAGCAAGGGACTGAATCAACCTAGATACAAGTAAGATGTCTGAAATAAAATTTACAACAATAATTATAAACCTAGTAACCGAGCTTGAAAAAAGCATAGAAAACACTAGAGAATCCCTTACCAGAGAGATAAGAGAACTAAAACCTAAACAGGTTGAAATTAAAAATGCTATTACTGAGATGCAGTACCAAGTGGTAGCCCTTTATTATATATGTTATTTGCAAATATCTTCTTCTATTCTGCAGGTTAATTTATAGTTTTGTTGACTGTTTCTTTCACTATGCAGAAGATCTTTGTTTTCATGTAGTACCAATTGTTCATTTTTGCTTTTATTTCCCTTACCTGAAGAGACATATCTAGAAGGATGTTGCCAAAACCACAGCACATTTCTGTCTGTGCTGTCTTCTAGGATTTTTATGATTTCAGATCTCCCAGTTAGGCCCTTAATCCATTTTGAATTTATTTTTGTTTGTGGTGTAAGAAAGTGGTCCAGTTTTATTCTTTTGCTTGTAGCTATCCAGTTTTTCCAGCAACATTGGTGGTGACTGTCTTTATCCCATGGCATATTCTTGCATCTTTTATGGAAGACCAATTGACCGTAAAATAGTGGCTTTGTTTCTGGGATTTCTATCCTGTTCCATTAATTTATGTGTCTATTTTTGTGCCAGTACCATACTGTTTATTTAAATTTAAATTCAATTTAGTTAAAGTATAGTGTATTATTAGTTTCAGGGGTAGAATTTAGTGATTCATCACTTGCATAAAGAACCCAGTGCTCAGGGGATCCCTGGGTGGCGCAGCGGTTTGGCGCCTGCCTTTGGCCCAGGGCGCGATCGTGGAGACCCGGGATCGAATCCCACATCGGGCTCCCTGCATGGAGCCCACTTCTCCCTCTGCCTGTGTCTCTGCCTCTCTCTCTCTCTCTGTGACTATCATGAATAAATAAATAAAATCTTTTAAAAAAAGAACCCAGTGCTCATTACATCATGTGCCCCCCTTAATGCCCATTCCCCCAATTAACCTATCCCCCTACCCAACACCCCTCCAGAAATTCTCATTTTATTCACTATAGGTAAGATTGCTAGAACTCATACAGCAATTCAGCAATGTGGCAGGATACAAAATCAATGCACAGAAGTCAGTTGCATTTCTATACACTCACAATGAGACTGAAGAAAGAGAAATTAAGGAGTCGATCCCATTTACAATTGCACCCCAAAGCATAAGGTACCTAGGAATAAACCTAACCAAAGAGGTAAAGGATCTATACCCAAAAACAACAGAACATTTCTGAAAGAAATTGAGGAAGACACAGAGAGATGGAAAAATATTCCATGCTCATGGATTGGAAGAATTAATATTATGAAAATGTCAATGCTACCCAGGGAAATTTACACATTCAATGCAATCCCTATCAAAATACCATGGACTTTCTTCAGAGAGTTGGAACAAATAATCTTAAGATTTGTTAGAATCAGAAAATACCCCAAATATCCAGGGAACTATTGAATAAGAAAACCAATACTGGGGGCATCACAATGCCAGATTTCAACCTGTATTACAAAGCTGTGATCATCAAGACATTATGGTACTGGCACAAAAACAGACACATAGATGAACGGAACAGAATAGAGAACCTAGAAATGGGCCCTCAACTCTATGGTCAACTAATATTCAACAAAGCAGGTAACAATATCCATTGGAAAAAGGACAGTCTCTTCAATAAATGGTGTTGGGAAAATTGGACAGCCACGTGCAGAAGAATGAAACTAGACCATTCTCTTATGCCATACATAAAGATAAACTCAAAATGGATGGAAGATCTAAATGTTAGACAAGAGTCCATCAAAATCCTAGAGGAGAACACAGGCAACACCCTTTTTGAACTTGACCACAGCTACTTCTTGCAAGATACATCTATGAAGGCAAGGGAAACAAAAGAAAAAATGAACTCTTGGGACTTAATCAGGATAAAAAGTTTCTGCATAGCAAAAGAAATAGTCAACAAAACTAAAAGACAACCTACAGAATGGGAGAAGATATTTGCAAAGGGCTAGTATCCGAGATCTATAAAAAACTTATCAAACTCAACACCCAAGAAACCAAAACTCCAATCATGAAATGGGCAGAAGACATGAACAGAAATTTCACAGAGGAAGACATACACATGGCCAACAAGCACATGAGAAAATGCTCTGCATCACTTGCCATCAGGAAATACAAATCAAAACCACAATGAGATAGCACGTCACACCAGTGAGAATAGCAAAAATTAACTAGACAGGAAACAACAACTGTTGGAGAGGATGTGGAGAAGGGGGAACCCTCTTGCACTGTTGGTTGGAATGCAAACTGGTGCAGCCATGCTGGTGCACCAGAGGTTTTGGTGCAGTGGAGGTTCCTCAAAGAGTTAAAAATAGGGCTACCCTATGACCCAGCAATTGCACTCCTGGGTATCCACCCCAAAGATATACATGTAGTGAAATGCCGGGACACCTTCATCCCAATGTTCATAGTAGCAATGTCCACAATAGCCAAACTAAGGAAGGAGCCACAATGCCCTTGGAAAGATAACTGGATAAAGAAGACATGATATATATATATATATATATATATATATATATATATATATATATATATATTAATTACTGAGCCATTACAAACAATGCATGCCCACCATTTGCTTCAATGTGGATGGAACTGAGGAAGACATACACATGGCCAACAAGGATATTATGCTGAGTGAAATAAGTCAGTTGGAGAAGGACAACCATCATATGGTTTCACTCCTACGAGGAATATAAGAAATAGTGAAAGAGACCATAAGGGAAAGGAAGGGAACTGAGTGGGAAAAGTTAGAGACTCCTAACTCTGGGAAACAAAGGGTTGTCAAAGGGGAGGTGCATGGGGGGTTGGGGTAACTGGGTGACAGGCATGGAGGAGGGCACTTGATGAGATGAACACTGGGTGTCATACTATATGTTGGCAAATTGAACTTAAATAAAAACAAATTTTAAAAACTGACAGAAAATGAAAAAAAAAGAGTCTCTTATGGTTTGCCTCCCTTTCTGTTTTTATCTTATTTTTCCTTGCCTTGCCCAATGTTCACCTGTTTTATTTTTTAAACCCCACACATAAGTGAAATCATATGGTATTTGTCTTTCACTGACTGACTTATTTATCTTAGTAAGATACCCTCTAGTTCCATCCAAGGCATTGCATCTTTGCAAACAACAAGTTTTCAATCTTTTGGATGGCTGAGTAATATTCCATTGTATTTTTACATCATGTCTTCTTTATCCATTCATCTGTTGATGAACGTTGGGCTCTTTCCATATTTTGGCTATTGTGGATGTTGCTGCTATAAACATTGTGGGTGCATTTGCTCCTTTGAATCACTATTTTTTAAATCTGTTTTTAAGATTTTATTTATTCATTCATGAGAGACAGAGAGAGAGAGAGGCAGAGATACAGACCAAGGGAGAAGCAGGCTCCATGCAGGAAGCCCAATATGGGACTTAATCCCGGGACTCCGGGACCAGGCCCCAAGCCAAAGGCAGACGCTCAACCATTGAGCCACTCAGGAGTCCCTGAATCACTATATTTGTATTGTTTGGATAAATACCTACTAGTGCAATTTCTGGGTCATGGGGTTGTTCGATTTTTACTTTTTTTGAGGAAACTTCATACTGTTTTCCAGAGTGGCTGCACCAGTTTGCATTCTCACAACAGTGTAAGAGCATTCCCCTTCCTCTGCATCCTTGCCAACATCTTTCCTGAGTTGTTAATTTTAGCCATTCTGACTGATGTGAGGTGGCATTCTGTTGTGGTTCTGATTTGTATTTCCCCGATGCCAAGTGATGTTCATGTATCTGTTAGCCATTTGTATGTCTTCTTTGGAGAAATGCCTGCATGTCTTCTGCTCATTTCTTGACTGGATTTTTTGTTTTTTTGGGTGATGAGTTTGATAAGTTCTTTATAGATTTTGGACACTAGCCCTTTATCTGTTAAAACATTTGCAAATATCTTCTCTCATTTCATAGGTTGCCTTTAATTTTGTTGACTGGTTCCTTTGCTATACAAAATCTTTTTATCCTGAGAAAATATCTTCCCTCATTCCATAGGTTGCCTTTTAGTTTTATTTCCTTTGCTGTGCAAAAGCTTTTTATGTTGATGAAGATCCAATGATTCATATTTGCTTTTATTTCCCTTGTCTCTGGAGATGTGTCTAGCAAGAAGTTGCTGTGGCCAAGTTCAAAGAGTTTGCTGCCTGTGTACTCCTCTAGGATCTTTATGGATTCCTATCTCACATTTAGGTCTTTCATCCATTTTAAGTTTATTTTTCTGTATGGTATAAGAAAGGGTCCAGTTTCATTCTTCTGCCCATGGCTCCAATTTTCCCAGCACCATTTGTGGAAGAGACTGTCTTTTTTCCATTGGATATTTTTTCTTGCTTTGTTGAAGATCCATTGACCATAGAGTTGTGGGTCCATTTCTGGGTTCTCTATTCTGTTCTATTGATCTGTGTCTGTTCTTGTGCCAGTCCCATAGTGTCTTGATGATTACAGCTTTAAGTCTGGAACTGTGATGCCTCCAACGTTGAATTTCTTTTTCAAGATGCTTTGGCTATTTGGGGTATTTTCTGGTTTGATACAAATTTTAAGATTATTTTTTCCACCTCTGTGAAAAATGTTGATGGTATTTTGATAGGGATTGCATTGAATGCATAGATTGCTTTGGGCAGCATTGACATTTTAACAATATTTGTTCCTTCAATGCATGAGCATGGAATATTTTTCCATTTCTTTGCATCTTCCTCAATTTCTTTTATAAGAGCTCTATAGTTTTCAGAGTACAGCTTCTTTACCTCTTTGCTTAGGTTTATTACTGCATATCTTACAACTTGTGGTGCAGTTGTAAATGGGATCAATTCCTTGATTTCTCCTGCTGCTGCTTCATTGTTAGTGTATAGAAATGCAGCAATCTTTTGTGCATTGATTTTATATTCTGCAAATTTGCTAAATTCCTGTATCAGTTGTAGCAATCTTTGGTGGAGTCTTTTGTGTTTTCTTTTCTTTTAAGATTTTACTTATTTATTTACTTACATACTTATTTATTAGAGAGAGAGGGAAGGAGCAAGAGAGCACAAGCAGGGGGAGCAGCAGAGGAAGGGAGACACATGCTTCTTGCTGAGCAGGGAGCCAGATGCAGGGCTTGATCCCAGCACCCTGGAATCATGACAAGAGCCGAAAGCAGATGCTTAACCAACTGAGCCACCCAAGCACACTTCTTTTGCATTTCCTACAATGAGTATCATGTAGTCTGTGAAAGTAAAAGTTTGACTTCTTTGCCAGTTTGTATGTCTTTTCTGTCTTTTTGTTGTCTGATTGCTGAAGCTAGGACTTCCAGTACTATGTTAAACAACAGTGATAAGAGTGGACTTTCCTGCCGTGCTCCTGACCTTAGGGGAAAAGCTCTTAGTTTTTCCCCTTTGAGAGTAATATTGGCTGTGGGTCTTTTGTATGTAGCCTTCATGATGTTAAGTTCCCTCTATTCCTACATTTGAAGGGTTTTTATTAAGAAAGGATATTATATTTTGTCAAAGGCTTTTTCTGCCTCTATTGAGAGGATCATATAATTATTGTCCTTTCTTTTTATTAACGTGATGTATCGTATTGTTTTATTTGCAGATGTTGAGCCACTCTTGCAGCCTAGAAATAAATCCCACTTGGTCATGATGAATAATCCTTTTAATATAGTTGGATCCTATTAACTAGTATCTTAATGAGAAGTTTTGCATCCATGTTCATCAGTGATATGGGTCTGTAATTCTCCTTTTTGGTGGGGTCTTTTTCTAGTTTGGGGATTGAGGTAATGCTGGCTTCATAGAATGAGTTTGGTAGTTTTCTTTCTATTTCTAGTTTTTTGGAACAGATTCAGAAGAGTGCTATTAATTCTTCTTTAAATGTTTGGTAGAATTCCCCTGGGAAGCCATCTGGCTCTAGGCTGATTATTGGTCTGTTCAAATTTTCTACTTCTTCCTTTTCAGTTTTGGTAGCTTATTTGTTTCTAGCAATGCATTCATTTCTTCCAGATTGCCTAATTTGTTGGTGTATAGTTGCTCATAATGTTCTCTTAAAATTACTTGTGTTTCTTTGATGTTGGTTGTGATTTCTACTCTTTAATTGATGATTTTATTTTATTTGGGTCCTTTATCTTTTACTTTTGAGAAATCTGGCTAGGAGTTTAACAATCTTATTAATTATTTTAAAGAATCAGCTCCTAGTATCATTGATCTGTTCTGTTTTCTTGATTTCTATATTGCTGATATGTTTTAATCTTTATTATTTCTCTTCTCTTGCTACATTTAGGCTTTATTTACTCTTTTTTTTTCCAGCTGCATTAGTTGTAAGGTTAGGTTGTATATTTGAGACATTTCTTATTTCTTGAGGAAGGCCTGCATTGCTATATACTTCCCTCCTAGGACTTCTTTTGCTTTACCCCAAAGATTTTGAACTGTCATGTATTCATTTTTATTTGCTTCCATATATTTTATTATTTAATTTCCTGGTTGACCCTTCTTTAACCTCCATGCAATTGTGATTTTTCCAAATTTCTTTTTGTGGTTGACTTCACGTTTCCTAGTTTTGTGTTCTGAAAATATACACAGTATGATCTCCATATTTTTATACTGGATGAGTCCTGATTTGTGACCAAGTATGTGATCTTTTCTGGAGAATATTCCATATGCAGTTGAAAAGAATGTATATTCTGCTGCTTTAGGATGAAATACTCTGAATATATCTATGATGCCCATCTGGTCCAGTGTGTCATTCAAAGCACTTATTTCCTTATTGATCTTATACTTAGATGATCTGTCCATTGCTGGGGGTGGTGCAATGGGTGTCCATTGCAAGGTCCCCTATTATTATTGTATTATTATCAGTGAGTTTCTTTAAGTTTTCTATTAATTGGTTTATATGTTTGGGTACTTCCAAGATAGGGACATAAATATTTACAATTATTAGATCCTCTTGTTGGATAGACTCCTTTATTATGTTATAGTGTCCTTCATCTCTTACACAGTCTTTGGTTCAAAATCTAGTTTGGTTGTTATAAGGATGGCTTCTCCAGCTTTCTTTTGATGCCCATTAGCATGATAAATGTTCCTCCATCCCCTCACTTTCAAACTACAGGTGTCTATAAGTCTAAAATGAGTTTCTTATAGGCATCATATAGATGTATCTTGTGTTTTTATCCATTTTGACACCCTATGTCTTTTGATTGGGGCATTTACTCTATTTAAATTCAGAGAAATTATTGATAGATATGAATTTAGTGTCATTTTATTACTTGTTTTGACATGGTTTCCTGAGATTTTCTCTATTCCTTTCTAGTCTTTGTTGCTTTTGGTCTTTCTATTCCTATCAAGGAGTTCCCTTTTAAATTTCTTGCAAGGCTGGTTTAGTGGTCACAAACACCTTCAGTTTTTGTTTGTCTACTTCTATTCTTAATGACCACCTTGCTGGATAGAGTATACTTTGCTGCATATTTTTTCCCATTCAACACATTGAATATGTCATGCCACTGCCTTCTGGCCTGCCATGTTTCTGTGGAGATCTGCTGCTAACCTTGCTTGTATTCCCTTGTAAGTTAGAGACTTCTTTTATCTTGCTGCTTTTAGGAGTTTTTCTTTATCTATATACTTTGAAAATTTGACTATGATATGTCTTGCTGTTGGTCTGCTTTTGTTGGTTTTGATGGGAGGTCTCTGTGCTTCCTGGATTTAAATGTCTGTTTCCTTCCCCAATTAGGGAAATTTTCAGCTATAATTTCCTCAAATAAACCTTCTGCCCCCTTTTCCCTCTTTTCTTCTGGGACTCCTCTGATATAAATGTTATTGTTCTTTATGGAGTCGCTAAATCTACATTCATGTTCTAATATTTTTCTTTCCCTCTTCTCTTCAGCTTTGTTGCTTTCCATAATTTTGTCTTCTATATTACTTAGTCATTCCTTTGCTTCTTCCATCCTTCTGATAATTACATCCAGTTGGTTTCAAATTCTGTTTTATGCATTTTCAATTTCAGCCTAGCTAGTATTTATGTCTTTTATCCCCTTTCCAGTTAATCTTGACTGTTATACCAACGAGGCAACCACAAATACAGGTAGGAATTTGAAAGATGAGGAGTCTAACAATTTCTAAAATGATAAAATGAGGTAATGAGGCTGACAGATGGAAAATTTATCTGAAGTAAACATTTTGTGTTATAATGGTAAGAACTAGCATTTGTTGAGCACTATTTGCAAGTCACTGTGCTACTTAAATGAAGTAACTCAATTTTTATCTTCACAACAACAATATAAAGTAGGTACTATTAGTATCCTCATTTTACAAATGAGAAAACTGAGCCATAGAGAACATGCCATAGTGCCTAAGGTAGGAAAACAAAGGAAAAGAGAAGGAATTTTGAGATAGGTCCTGATCCTAGAGGACCTGGAATGCCAGAGTAAAGAAATTAGACTTATCCTCAAGGTCAAGGGAAACATTCAGAGGGTTTTTTTTTGTTTGTTTGTTTTTTGTATTGCATTGGAAATGGGGGGGCATGTTTCATTTTTATTAAGTGTTTCTTTTGATTTCAGCATACTTAACACAGTGTTATATTAGTTTCAGGTTTACAATATAGTGATTCAACAATTCTACGCATTATTCAGTGTTCATCATGATAAGTGTACTCTAATTCTCATCACCTACTTCACCTATCACCCACCAATTTCCCCTCTAGTAATCATCAGTTTGTTCTCTATAGTTAAGTCTGTTTCTTGGTTTCTCTCTTTTTTTTCCTTTGTTAATTTTTTTGTTTCTTAAATTGCACATATGAGTGAAATAAAATGCTATTTGTCTTTCTCTGACTGGCTTATTTCACTTAGCATTATACTCTCAAGCTCCATCTATGTTGTGCAAATGGCAAGATTTCATTCTTTTTTATGCCTAAGTAATATTCCATACATATGTCCATTATCCATTCATCTATTGGTGGACACTTGGGCCCCTTCCATAATTTGGCTTTTGTAAGCAATGTTGTTATAAACATAGTGGTGCACGTATTCCTTTGAATTAGTGTTATTTTTTTTATCTGAGGGGTAGAATATCCAGTAGCACACTCACTGAATCATAGGTTCATTCTACTTTTAATTTTCTGAGGAACCTCCATACTTTCTGCCACAGTGGCTGCATCAGCTTGCATTCCCATGAACACTGTAGGAGGGTTCTTTTTTTCTCCACATCCTTGCAAACACTTGTTGATTCTTGTATTTTTAATTTTGGCCATTCTGACAGGTATAATGTGATATCTCATTATAGTTTTTATTTGCATTTCCCTGATGCTGATTAATGTTCATCACCTTGTCATGTGTCTGTTGGCTATCTGTACATCTTTTTGGTAGAATGTTGACATATTCTGCCCATGTTTTAATTGGATTATTTGGTTTTGGCTGTTGAGTTGTATCACTTCTTTATCTGCTTTGGATAAGCTTTTAATGGATATGAAATTTGACAGTATCATCTCCCATTCAGTGGGTTGTCTTTCAGTTTTGTTGATTGTTCCCTTTACTGTAGAAAAGGACTTTTATTTTGATGTAGTTGGTCCCAATAGTTTATTTTCACTTTTATTTCTTTGCCTCAGGAGATATATCTAGAAAAATGTTGTTATGACCTATGTCAGAGAAACTATTGCCTGTTCTCTTTTCTAGGATTTTTATGGTTTCAGATCATTCATTTAGATCTTTCATCCACTTTGAGTTCACTTTTTTGTATGGTATAAAAAAGTGGTCTAGTTTCATTATTTTGCTTGTAGCTATCTAGTTTTCCCAACACCATTTGTTGAAGAGACTGTCTTTTCTCCATTGCATAGTTTTACCTCTTTTGAAAAAGATGAACTTATCACACAATTATGGGTTTTTTTCTGGGATTTATATCCTGTAGCACTGATTCATGCATCTATTTTTGTGTCACTACCATACCATTTTGTTTACTACAGGTTTCTAGTGTAACTTGAAACCTAGAATTGTGATACCTCCAGCTTTTTTTTTTTTCTTCTTCAAGATTGTTTTGGTTGTTTGGGGTCTTTTGTGGTTTCTTTTTTTTTTTTTTTCTTTTGTGGTTTCATAAACATGTTAGGATTGTGTGTTTTAGCTCTGTGAAAAATGCTGTTGGTATTTTTATAGGGATTGCATTAAATCTGTAGATTTCTTTGGGTATTATGGATATTTTAACAAAAATTTTCACCCAATCCATGAGCATGCAATGTCTTTTCATTTCTGTGCATCATCTTCAATTTCTTTCATCAACATTTTTATAGTTTTCAAAGTATGGGTCTTTTACGTCCTTGGCTAGGTTTATTCCTAGGTATTTTATTATTTTGGGTACAATTGTAAATAGGATTATTTTCTTAATTTCTCTTTCTGCTAGTTCCTTATTGCTGTATAGAAATGCAATTGATTTCTGTATATTTGTTTTTTATCCTACAATTTTACTTGATTCATTTATCAATTCTAGTAGTTTTCTGGTGGAGTCTTTAGGTTTTTCTATATAGAGAATCATGTCATCTACAAATAGTGAAAGTTTTGCTTCTTTCTTACCAATTTGGTTGCATTTTATTCCTTTTCCTTGAGCGAATGCTGTGGCTAAGACTTTATGTACTATGTGAAAAAAAGTGGTGAGAGTGGACATATGTGTCTTATTCCTCATCTTAGGGGGAAGCTCTGTTTTTCATCATTGAGTATGTTAGCTGTGGTTTTTCCATGCACGGACTCTAGTATGTTGAGGTATCTTCCCTCTAAATCTACTTTGTTGAATGTTTTTACCATGAATGAATGTTGTACTTTGTCAATTGCTTTTTCTGCATTTATTTAAATGATCATATGGTTTTTATCCTTTCTCTCATTGATGTGATGTATCACATTGATTGGTTGAACCAATCATTCATCCTAGGAATTAGAACCCACTTGACTATTGTGAATGATTCTTTTAATGTGTTTGTTGGATTTAGTTTGCTAATATTTTGTTGAGGATTTCTGTATGTATGTTCATTAGAGATATAGGCCTGGAGATCTCTTGTTTTGTGGCAACCTTATCTAGTTTGGGTATCAGGGTAATCCTGACCTCATAGAATAAATTTGGAAATTTTCCTCCTCTTCTATTTTTTTTGAAAAAAAAAAACCTACCTTTTGAGAAGAATAGGTATTAACTCTTCTTTAAATGTTTAGGAGAATTCAACTATGAAGCCGTATGTTCCTAGACTTTTGTTTGTTGTGAGTTTTTTTTAATTCTGATTCAATTTCATCGCTGGTAATAAGTCTGTTCAAATTTTCTATTTCTTCCTGTTTCAGTTTTGGGAGGTCTTATATTTCTAGGAATGTATCCATTTCTTCTTGTCCAATTTGTTGGTATATAATTTTTCAAAACACTTTCTAACAATTGTTTTTATTTCTCTAGTGTTAGTTATCATTTGTCCTATTTCATTTCTGATTTTGTTTATTTGATACCACTCTTTTTTTTCCATCTTCCTACCTTGATAGAAGCGCAAACTCTTCTCACTGTAGCATTCCACCTGTTCTCTCTTTAAATCTCAGGCCGAATTTGTAGGTTTTCAGGATGATTTGAAAGTTATCTAGGTAATTTGGTGGGGACAGGTAACTTGGGGACCCTACTCTTCCACCATCTTGCCCCCTCCTCCGATACCACTCTTTTTTTTTGGTGAGCCTACTAAAGTTTATCACTTTTGTTCATTTTTTCAAATAACCAGCTCCTGGTTTCATTGGTAGTTCTATTATTTTTTGTTTCATTTGTTTCTGTCCTAATCTTTATTATTTTCTTCCTTCTCCTGGTTTTAGATTTTGTTTGTTCTTGTTTTTCTAGTTCCTTTATATGCAATGTTAGGTTGTTTATTTGAGATTTTTCCTGCTTCTTGAGGAAGGCCTACATGGTGAGAAATTTACCTCTTAGATCCCACTCACCACCAAAGACAGCCAGGGAAAGGGAGGCCTAGTTCTTATGTAAGAATCTGTTCTGTGATACACAATAACGTTGATTAAATGCACAAACTCTGATGTCTATTTGCATGATTGAACTTCAGTCTGGCCTGGCCTGCTTGGGGAAACCCAGGTCTATAGCAATGCCAGGGCATAGCCTGCCAACCAGAAGATGCTGTGCCCTTGTGCAGGGAATTTCTCACCAGAGTGGTTCCTGAGACTAAAAGTTGACACTCTTCCTTGCAGCCACTGTAGATGTGCTAGTCATTATAGACAATGCTAAAGCCAGAATGTCCATGTGAAATTCCATGCTCACGTGTCACTAAGCTCCATCTGAATGTGCCACCGAGCCCATTCTCCCAGCTCATCAGTGCAGCACAACCCTATTGTAACCCTTTGCAGAATTGGAATTGGTTGCTGCATCTCAAGGATTTGGTCTGTTGTGTTATTTTCATTTTTCTTTTTAACTTTTGTTTTTCTGGAAAACTTTTTATCTCTCCTTCTATTCTGAATGATAGCCTTGCTGTATAGAGTATTCTTGGCTACAAATTTTTCCTTTTCATCACTTTTAATATATCATACCACTCCATTATGGCCTACAAAGCTACAAAATCAGCTCATAGCCTTATTGGGTTTCCCTTGTGTATAACTGTTTTCTTTTCTCTTGATGCTTTTAAAATTCTCTCTTTGTCACTACTTTTTGTCATCTTAATTGCAATGTCTCTTAGTGTGAACTTCTTGAATTCATTTTGTTGGGGGATCTCTGTGTCTCCTGGATCAAGATTTCTGTTTCATTCCCCAGATTCGGGAGGTTTTTAGCTATTATTTCTTCAAATAAATTTTCTACCCCCTTTTCTTTCTCTTTTTGTTCTGGGATCCCTATAATTCAAACGTTATTACATTTGATGCTGTTCCTGATTTCCCTAAGTCTACTCTCATTTTGCATAATTTTTTCTCATCTGCTTCACTTGATTACTTTCCATTACTCTGTCCTCCATGTCACTGATTTGTTCTTCTGCTTCATCTAGTGTACTTTTAATTTAGTTCATTGTGTTCTTCATCTCTGACTGGCTTTTATCATTGGTAAGGTTCTCACTGATGTCCTCCACTCTCTTCTCAAATCCAATGAGTATATTTATGTTAATTATTTTAATTGTCTATCAGGTATATTACTTGCCTCTGTTTTGCTTAGTCTCTTGCTGTGATTTTATCCTGTTCTTTCATTTGGAACATATTCCTCTTCTCATTTTGTCTAATGATCCATGTCTGTTTCTGTGTGTTAGGAAAGTCAGCCACATAGTCTGCATTTGAAAGTAATGGCATTATGAAGAAGAGGTCCTGTAGTGCCCTGCCATGCAGTGTTTCCTGTTCACCAAAACCTTGCATGTCATTAGTGTCTCCTACGTGTGATGTATCTACCCTGCTATTGTGCCTGAGCTTATTTTTCCTTCATTCTAGTCATCTTCAATGGCTTTCTTTGATTTTTGTGGGGATTGTTTGGTCCCTGAAGTTTTAGTGAGCCAGTTTGGAGATGCATTGGGCTTGAATTGAATCAAATCAGGTGTTTATCATAGATGCAATATCACCAAACTGCAGGGCACTTTCCCTGTATTATCCCCTGAATATCTTTTGTTCTTGGGTGGTGCCTGCAGTCAGACCAGTTTTCTTCCAATCCACTGGCTGGGGCACACATGTGACTCTTGTGTGTGGTTATGTTTAACTTTCTCTGGGCAGGAGTCACTTTGGAGTGGTGTTGGCCATTGTAAGAACTGCATGCAAACTGCCAGACATGTGGCACTGTCGTGTATGGGATCTGGACAAAAGCATATTGGAGAGAACAGATCTGCTGAAGCACATTCCAGGGGGAAACAGGGCATCAGGGCAGTGGTGCTTGCAAGCTTTGCACCCTATGGTCTTCTGTAGGCAAGAACCTGCACCTGCAGTGGCCAGGAGGCAATGCTAAAAAGCTTTTCACACAATAGTTCCTCTGTGGGAGGTGTCCTGCCACACCTGGACTGAGCCAAGCCATCGTGAGTGATCAATTGGTAGAAGCACAGCCTGGGGGTACAGGGTGGGATTGCTAGCAATTTAGATAGAAAGTCTCACAAGTGGACATGTGTGTTTACACTGGGGGGCTAGAAGAGGGAAATTGTGATTGCTAGTTCCTTTGTTCCTGGAGGAATTCCCCAGAGATTTCTATCATCTCTTGATGTGCTCTGAAATTAGTAAATAATTCTCCCTCCTATAAGCCCCATGCACTTTTCAAACTGCTGCTTCCATGTTGTATCTCCTCAGGCTGTTTGTTGTGCTATCTCTGTAAGGGCAGAGACTCAGTTTACTCTCACCCAACAGCTCTCCCAGAGCCAAGCCTACTGATTTTTTTTAATTCCAGGTTTTAATCCCACTGGTTGTTAGAACCCATAAAATTCAGCCTCTCTTTATATAAAAAAAAATAAAAATAAAAAAAATTCAGCCTCTCTGATTTCCAAAGCCAAACATTAATGGGGATTTGTCTTCTCCATTTGGGCTCCCTGGTGTGGTGTCTGTTTCTCTCTCCTTTCCATGCCCAAGGCATCCTTCCCTCCTACAGACAGTCCTGCAAGTCTGTTCAGTTCCAAACTATGTCTCCACCCTTCTTACCTCTTCAGTGTGGCCTCTTCTGTACACTTAGTTATGGAGTTTATTCTGCCAGCTTTTGGGTCATTTTCTGGATTGTTTACTCTGATGAGAGTGTTATCTAGTTGTATACATGAGTTAAAATGAGGCTTGGGTCCTCCTACTCTGCCATATTCCCCAGAAGTTGAAACATTCAGAGGTTTTTGAGTATAGGATGAACCTCAACTTAAACTTCATATCTTATATGAAAACCCAAAATGGCACACACTTAAATATAAAACACAAAACTATAAAACTTTTAGAAGGTAACATAAGAGAAAATATCCAGGACCTAGGATTTGGTGAAGGGTTCTTAGACATGACACCCAAAGCAATAACCATGAAAACTTTAATAAACTCTACTTCAACAAAACAAAATATTCTCACCCTATGAAAGATCTCATTAAGAAAATGAAAAGACAAGCCACACACTGGAGACAATATTTGAAAACCACGTTATCTGAGAAAGGACTTTTATTTAGAATAAATGAAGTACTCTAAAACTCAACAGTAAAATATACACCAAAAATTTCAATTAGAAAATGGGTAAAAAGAAACATGAAGAGATATTTGGTCAATATTACTAGCCACTAAAGAAATGCAAGTTAAAAACACAATGTGATACCACTTCATACTTGTTAGAGTGCATAAAATCAAAAACAGTGATAACACCAAATATTGATAAAGATGTGGAAAAACTGGATATTTCATACATCATTTTAAGCATGTAAAATGGTGTAGCCCCTCTGGAAAATATTTTGGCACCTTCTTAAAAAAAACTAAAAATGCAACTAACATACAGCAATCACACTTCTGGGTATATATTCTGGAGATAAGGAAACCTATATTTACACAAAAATCTGTACTTGAATGTTCATAGCAGCTTTATTTGTAGTAGCCAAAAACTAGGAGTAACCCAAATATTCTTAAATTGATGAATATATAAACAAACCTTGGTACACCCAATACTATGGAATACTATTTAGCAGTAAAAATGAACAAACTATTAAGACATGTAATAACTTGTATAGATCTCAAGGGAGATTCATATATGTATGGATTGCTGAGTGGGAATAAAACTCAAAAGGTCACATACTGTATGATTGTATTTAGATAGTATTCTTAAAATGACAAAATTATAGTGATGATTAAGACATCAGTGGTATCAATTATTAGGGATGAGGGACTGTGTAACTATAAAGTGGCAACACTGTAAAATTTCTTTGTGCTGGTAGAATAGTTCTTTATCCTAATTGTGGTATTTCTTAACAAACTTATACATATAATAAAATGTCATACACTTGCTGTGGACTGAATTATGTCCCCTCAAATCTCATATGGAAGTTCTAACCCTCAGTACCATAGAATGTGACTGTGTTTGTAAATAAGACCTTTAAAGGGGTGATTAAAGTAAATGAGATCTTCAAGGTGTACCCCCAGTCCAATCTGATTGGTGTTTTTATAGGAAGATGAGATTAGGACACACTGAGTAACACTAGGAGCACATGTGCACAGAAGGATGACCATGTGAACATCAGCAAAAGGGTAGCTATCTGCAAGCCAATGAAAGAGACCTCATATTTAAATCAACCCTACAAACACCTTGATTTTATATGGATAGCCTTCAAAACAGTGAGAAATAAATTGTTATCTAAGTCACCCAGTCTATGGTATTTTCATTATGGCCACCCTAGAAAACCATATACCATATACCAAAAATGAAACTAATGCATATAAAAACTCATGAAACAAAATAAGGTTATATTAGTCTGCTTGGGCTGCCATAACAAAACAGCACAGACTGGGCAGATTAAACAATAGAAATTTATCTTCTCACAGTTCTGGAGGCTAAAAATCTAAGATCAAGGTGTCAAGATTGGTTTCTTCTGAGTCTTCTTCCTGGCTTGACTATGGCCACCTTCTCTCTGTGTCCTCATGTGGCCTCTCCTCTGCATGCACATGTAGAGAGGGCACTGATGTTTCTTCCTCTTCTTATAAGGACACCAGTTCTATCAGATTAGGGCCTCACCCTTATAACCTCATTTAACCCTTAAAAAGGATTAAGGATCCTAAAAGCCTTATCTCCAAATATAACCATGTTGGGGGTTAAAGCTTTAACATATGAATTGAGGTGGGGGAAAACAATTCAGTCCATAACAAATGTATATAATTTGGTTCATAGTATTGTACCAATATTGATTTTGGTTTTGAAAACGTACCATGGTGATGTAAGATGACATCATTGGGGGAAACTGGGTAAATAATACACAAGAATTCTCTGTGCTATATTTGCAATGTTTAATGAGTCTAAAATAACTTCAAAACGAAAAGTTTAAAGCAACATTAAAGTTGAAGTCCTGTAGTGTGTAGTAGTTCTTGTCGTGACTTTTTCCATACTACAGGGCAACCAAGACAGGTTAGATCTTGGCTTCACAACTTACTGCCTCTGCAACCTTCACCAGTTTACCTCACCTTTCTGAGCCTCAGTGTCTACATCTTTAATAAGCATGGCATGCAGGGCAGAGCACTGCCCAGGACATTAAGAGCTCTGGATCTTTGCTCCATATTATTTTCTCACATTAATTTCTAGGTAGTTTTTGAAATATGTCTTCTTTTCCTTCAGTAAAATGGTGATGATCTCTAACCTGCTCTCCCTAAAGCTGTAGTGGGGATCTATAGTGGCATCAGGCTTCTGACTCATTGACACCCTCATTTTGCTTTTAGCATTTTCTTTACCAAGTAGCAAAAATAGAAGACAATGGGGGAGATTAGGCAACATGTAGAATGGAGGAGGGGAAAAAGCTGCATGCCAGATGTTTTTGAGAAATGAAGAAAGTGTGAGGTGAAGTAAGTATTTGACAAGAATGTTCAGGAAGAAGATTAATCACCATTTCAGTGTTCCATGTCCAAAGTGATTGTGTCTACTTCCCTGGCTAGGTCTGATTTCAGAATCAAAGAAACCAGCTTTCTCATAAGTAGAATGGGTTTGGGGGTGGAAGGAAGACAAGGCCTCCTTTAAGTTTGGCCACTAATGGAGGACAGATGGAAATGACTGGAATGCCCTTAAATAAAACAGAAAACAACTGAGAGAAAAACTGTTAAAAGAAAGTACATAAACAGTTTGACCACAAACTACCACATTCTTAACTTGCTGATAGAGGTGTAGAACTAACTTGTCAGCTTGATTTTAAATGCCAAATAGCGAGTACTGAAGTGACAAGGAAGACCAATCAATGGGCATAGTCACTCTCAGTGACTCAAAATCAGTGTTCAAAATCTTTCTATGGCTTTCCACTACCTACCAGGAAAAGTCCAAACTACTCAGTGTTCAAAATCTTTCTATGGCTTTCCACTACCTACCAGGAAAAGTCCAAACTACTCTGTGTTGAATGTGAGGCCCTCAGTAAGCTGGCCCAAATCTGCCTTCCAAATTTCTACATGACTCTGACCCAGATCCATGAAATGATATGAAACTATTCATGGCCCCTTCAAAAACAGCATTGGACTGGCAGTCAGGAGACCTAAGTTCAATTCCCCATATTCCTATTTTTTTAATAATAAATTTATTTTTTATTAGTGTTCAATTTACCAACATACAGAATAACACCCAGTGCTCATCCCGTCAAGAACCCCATATTCCTATTAACTGGTTCTGTAACCTTGAGAAGAAAATCATTTAACATCTCCGAGCCTTAGTTTCTTCCTCTGTTAAACAAGGATAATAATCCCCACACCAATGACTTCATGGGCTTTTGTAAGGAATGCAACAGATACAAAAGCACCTAGGAAATCCTAAGAGGTTTCAAGCACTAGATCTGATATTCAGGACGTAGCATTTTCATCCTTGAAGGTTATCAATCTCAAATCTTTCCTACTTAAGAAAGAATCCATTCAATCATGAGTTTTAGCACACACAGAGACAGCAAAGAAAATGGAAGGAAGGAAGAAAGAAAGAATCAATCTGGAACGAGTTATTTTATCATTTGAGCCTCTCTGATTCTTCACTGAAAATGTTCTACAAGAACCCATCTACACTCTTGGTGGGAATGTAAATTGGTGCGACCACTATGTGAAACAGTATGAAGGTACTACAAAATTTAAAATAGAACTGCCATATGAAGCAATGATCCTACTTCTGGGTTGATATCAAAAGGAGGTATCTTCACTACCACATTTATTGAAGCATTAGTCACAATAGCCAAAACAAGGAATCAACCTAAGTGTCCTTAAATGGACAAATGGATAAAGAAAATATGCATACAATGAAATATTATTCAGCCTTTAAAAAGAAGAAAATCTACCATTTTAACAACATGTATGAACCTGGAGGACATTATCCTAAGTGAAATAAACCAGACACAGAAGGACAAACACTATATGACACCACTTATATGAGGAATCCAAAATAGGCAAACTCATAGAAGCAGAAAGCATAATGGTGGTTGCCAGGAACTGGAGAGGGTAGAAAATGGGGAAGTACTAATGAAAGAGTATGAACATTCAAATATGGAAGACGAATAAGTCCTAGTGATCCACTATGTAGCATAATGCCTATAGTTAACAATTCTGTATTCTATACTTGAAAATTTACTAATAGCAGATCTTATGTTAAATATTATTATTACAGTGGGTGGGGCAAGATTGCGGAGGAGTAGGGTCCCCAAGTCACCTGTCCCCACCAACTTACCTAGATAACTTTCAAATCATCCTGAAAACCTACGAATTCGGCCTGAGATTTAAAGAGAGAACAGCTGGAACGCTACAGAGAGAAGAGTTTGTGCTTCTAACCAGGTAGGAAGGTGGAAAAAAAATAAAAAAGAATCAAGTGGGGGAGGGGCCCCCTGAGGAACTGGGATGAAGCCGGGTGGCAGGAGCCTCCTGGACAGGAAAGTCCAGCCCCAGAGAACCAGGAACTTTAAAAATCTGCACCAAATCCTTCCCAAACAGAAAGGTGCTTAGCAGGGAAATCAGGGAAAACTGCAGGAGGGGCAGGGGAGGGGCAGTTTCCCAGGGTCACTAACAGAGGAAGTGTGCCCTGGGGGAGAGCACACCACAGACTGTTGGCTGAGCTTGGTAAAGGGCTGGAGGACGTGCCCGGCAGGGCCTCAGGAGAAGCTCAGGCAGCCGCTCTGGAGGAGGGGGCTGTGCCCCACTGCCGATAGGAGCCCTGGCCCGGGAGCGCGATTCCAGCAGCACAGGCCCCAGATCCCAGGGCACCAAGCAGACACAACCCACGATAGTGCTTCCCCCTGGGACAGGTGGATGGGGAGGGCACAAGACAGGGAGGACTCTCCTGCTGCCGGGCACCCACAAGCTGTGGAGGTCATCACCCCTGGGTCCAGGAGCATCTAGGCCAGTGCAGACGCAGAACTATGGTAGATACTGCAGGAGCTAACTCCAGGGCTGGAGACCTGGCCACCAACAGTGGTGTTTTTCCTCCTTGTGTCACCCTGTGCCTGGGAAAGAGCGGGGCCGCAAGGGAACAGGCACCTCACAGGATAAACTCCTCACACTGAGCCAAAAATACACCTGAGAATCAGAGAACAGGCCCCTCCCCTAGAAGACCAGCTGGAAAGACAGGAGAAAAGCAAGTTCTTCACCAAGCAGTGCTGGAAAGCTCCAGGGGAAGTCGAGGGATTTACAGTATATAGAACCAGAGGATACACCTCCTTGTTGTTTGCTTTTTGTTTGTTTTTCTCTTTTTTTCTTCCTTTATCCAGTACAACTCGTTTTAAGCCACTCTGCACTAGACAAAATGAATAGAAAGAAGAACTCGCCACTAAAGAAAGAATCAGAAATAGTACTTTCTCCCACAGAGTTACGGAATAGGGATAATAATTCGATGTCAGTAAGCCAAATCAGAAGCACAATTATGAAGCGACTGGTGGCTCTAGAAAAAAGCATAAAGGATTCAAGAGAATTCATGACTGCAGGATTTAGATCTAATCAGGCCAAAATTAAAATTCAATTGAATGAGATGCAATCCAAACTGGAGGTCCTAACAACAAGGGTTAACGAGGTAGAATGAGTGAGTGACATAGAAGACAAGTTGATGGCAAGGAAGGAAGCTGAGGAAAAAAGAGAAAAACATTAAAAGAATATGAGGAAAGGTGAGGGGAAATAAATGACGGCCTCAGGAGGAAAAATCTAGGTTTAATTGGGATTCCAGAGGATGCCAAAAGGGACACAGGACCAGAAAGTATATTTCAACAAATCATAGCTAAGAACTTCCCCAATTTGGGGAGGGAAACAGGCATTCAGATCCAGGAGATAAAGATACACCCCCCAAAATCAATAAAAACCATTCAAGGGAGGAGGGGCAAGATGGCGGAAGAGTAGGGTCCCCAAATCACCTGTCCCCACCAGACTGCCTAGATAACCTTCAAATTATCCTGAAAATCTACGAATTCGGCCTGAGATTTAAAGAGAGAACAGCTGAAACGCTACAGTGAGAAGAGTTCGTGCTTCTATCAAGGTAGGAAGACGGGGAAAAAGAAATAAACAAAAGGCATCCAAGGGGGAGGGGCCCCGCGAGGAGCTTGGCTAAGGCCAGGGCGAGTGCCCCAGGACAGGAGAGCCCCATCCTGGAGAAGCAGAGGCTGCACCAACCTTCCCGGGTGGAAAGGGGCTCGCAGAGAGTTAGAGCAGGACCCCAGAAAGGGCAGGGATGCCCTGGGGATCCCTGGGACACTAACAGACACCTGGGCTCCCAGGAGAGTGCGCCGAGCTCCCTGAAGGGCTGCAGCGTGCACACGTTGACCCGGGAGCAGCTCGGAGGGGCTCGGCCTGCGGCTCTGGGGAGAGGCAGCCGCGCTGCGGGCAGGGAGCGCGAATCCAACAGCGTAGGCCCCGGAGCACAGGGTGCCGGACACAGCCCAGGATCCGGCCTCCCCCCGGGACAGGAAGAGGCCGGTGGGGCCTAGGACAGCAAGGACGCTCCGGCCCCAAGCTGAGCAGATCAGCGGCCCTGCCCAGGAGCCTCCAGGCCCTGCAGACGAAGAGCTCCGGAGTTACTGCCGGAGCTGAATCCAGGTTTCCAGAGCTGCTGCACCCACTGGGGTTGTTCCTCCAGGGGCCTCACGGGGTAAACAACCCCCACTGAGCCCTGCACCAGGCAGGGGTCAGAGCAGCTCCCCCAACTGCTAACACCTGAAAATCAGCACAACAGGCCCCTCCCCCAGAAGACCAGCTAGACGGACAAGTTTCAGGGGAAGTCAAGGGACTTAAAGTATACAGAAACAGAAGATACTCCCCCGTGGGTTTTTTTGTGTATTTTTCTTGTTGATTGTTTGTTTGTTTTTTATTTCTGATTGCTTCCCCCACGCTTTTTTCCCTTTCTTTCTTTTTCTTTCTCTTTTTCTTCTTTTTTTCTTCCATTTTTCTTTTTTCTTTTTCTCTTTTCTTTCCTTCCCTCTCTCTCTTTTTCTCCTTTTCCCAATACAACTTGTTTTTGGCCACTCTGCACTGAGCAAAATGACTAGAAGAAAAACCTCACCTCAAAAGAATCAGAAACAGTCCTCTCTCCCACAGAGTTACAAAATCTGGATTACAATTCAATGTCAGAAAGCCAATTCAGAAGCACTATTATACAGCTACTGGTGGCTCTAGAAAAAAGCATAAAGGACTCAAGAGACTTCATGACTGCAGAATTTAGATCCAATCAGGCAGAAATTAAAAATGAATTGAATGAGATGCAATCCAAACTAGAAGTCCTAACGACGAGGGTTAACGAGGTGGAAGAACGAGTGAGTGACATAGAAGACAAGTTGATGGCAAAGAGGGAAACTGAGGAAAAAAGAGACAGACAATTAAAAGACCATGAAGACAGATTAAGCAAAATAAACGACAGCCTGAGGAAGAAAAACCTACGTTTAATTGGGGTCCCCAGGGCACCGAAAGGGACAGAGGTCCAGAATACGTATTTCAACAAATCATACCTGAAAACTTTCCTAATCTGGGAAGGAAACAGGCATTGAGATCCAGGAAATAGAGAGATACCCCCCACTAAAATCAATAAAAACTGTCCAACACCTCGACGTTTAATAGTGAAGCTTGCAAATTCCAAAGATAAAGAGAAGATCCTTAAAGCAGCAAAAGACAAGAAATCCCTGACCTCTATGGGGAAGAGTATTAGGTAACAGCAGACCTCCCCACAGAGACCTGGCAGGCCAGAAAGGGCTGGCAGGATATATTCAGGGTCCTAAATGAGAAGAACATGCAACCAAGAATACTTTATCCAGCAAAGCTCTCATTCAAAATGGAAAGAGAGATAAAGAGCTTCCAAGACAGGCAGGAACTGAAAGAATATGTGACCTCCAAACCAACTCTGCAAGAAATTTTAAGGGGGACTCTTAAAATTCCGCTTTAAGAAGAAGTTCAGTGGAACAATGCACAAAACAAGGACTGAATAGATATCATGATGACACTAAACTCATATCTGTCAATAGTAACTCTGAACGTGAATAGGCATAATGACCCCATCAAAAGGCACAGGGATTCACACTGGATAAAAAAGCAGGACCCATCTATTTGCTGTCTAAAAGAGACTCATTTTAGACAGAAGGACCCCTACAGCCTGAAAATAAAAGGTTGGACAACCATTTACCATTCGAATGGTCCTCAAAAGAAAGCAGGTTAGCCATCCTTATATCAGATAAACTAATTTACCCCGAAGACTGTAGTGAGAGATGCAGACGGACACTATATCATACTTAAAGGATCCATCCAACAAGAGGACTTAACAATCCTCAAAATATATGCCCCGAATGTGGGAGCTGCCAAATATTTAAACTAATTAATAACCAAAGTAAAGAAATACTTAGATAATAACACACTTATATTTGGTGACTTCAATCTAGCTCTTTCTACCCTCGATAGGTCTTCTAAGCACAACATCTCCAAAGAAATGAGAGCTTTAAATGATACACTGGACCAGATGGATTTCACAGATATCTACAGAACTTTACATCCAAACGCAACTGAATACACTTTCTTCTCAAGTGCACATGGAACTTTCTCCAGAACAGACCACATACTGGGTCACAAATCGGGTCTGAACCGATCCCAAAAGATTGGGATCGTCCCCTGCATATTCTCAGATCATAATGCCTTGAAATTAGAACTAAATCACAACAACAAGTTTAGATGGACCTCAAACACGTGGAGGTTAAGGACCATCCTGCTAAAAGATGAAAGGGTCAACCAGGAAATTAAGGAAGAATTAAAAAGATTCATGGAAACTAATGAGAATGAAGATACAACCGTTCAAACTCCTTGGGATGCAGCAAAAGCAGTCCTAAGGGGGAAACACATCGCAATACAAGCATCCATTCAAAAACTGGAAAGAACTCAAATACAAAAGCTAAGCTTACACATAAAGGAGCTAGAGAAAAAAACAGCAGATGGACCCTACGCCCAGCAGAAGAAGAAAGTTAATTAAAATTCGAGCAGAACTCAACGAAATCGAGACCAGAAGAACTGTGGAACAGATCAACAGAACCAGGAGTTGGTTCTTTGAAAAAATTAATAAGATAGATAAAGCATTAGCCAACCTCATTTAAAAGAAGATAGAGAATACACAAATTAATAAAATCATGAATGAGAAAGGACAGATAACTACCAAAACCAAGGAAATACAAACGATTTTAAACACATATTATGAACAGCTATACGCCAATAAATTAGGCAATCTAGAAGAAATGGACGCATTCCTGGAAAGCCACAAACTACCAAAACTGGAACAGGAAGAAATAGAAAACCTGAACAGGCCAATAACCAGGGAGGAAATTGAAGCAGTCATCAAAAACCTCCCAAGACACAAGAGTCCAGGGCCAGATGGCTTCCCAGGGGAATTCTATCAAACGTTTAAAGAAGAAATCATACCTATTCTACTAAAGCTGTTTGGAAAGATAGAAAGAGATGGAGTACTTCCAAATTAGTTCTATGAGGTCAGCATCACCTTAATTCCAAAACCAGACAAAGACCCTACCAAAAAGGAGAATTACAGACCAATATCCCTGATGAACATGGATGCAAAAATTCTAAACAAGATACTAGCCAATAGGACCCAACAGTACATTAAGAAAATATTCACCATGACCAAGTAGGATTTATCCCCAGGACACAAGGCTGGATCAACACTCGCAAAACAATCAATATGATTCATCATATCAGCAAGAGAAAAACCAAGAATCATATGATCCTCTCATTAGATACAGAGAAAGCATTTGACAAAATACAGCATCCATTCCTGATCAAAACTCTTCAGAGTGTAGGGAGAGAGGGAACATTCCTCGACATCTTAAATGCCATCTACGAGAAGCCCACAGCAAATATCATTCTCAATGGGGAAGCATTGGGAGCCTTTCCCCTAAGATCAGGAACATGACAGGGATGTCCACTCTCACCACTGCTATTCAACATAGTACTGGAAATCCTAGTCTCATGAATCAGACAACAAAAAGACATTAAAGGCATTCAAATTGGCAAAGAAGAAGTCAAACTCTCCCTCTTCACCAATAACATGATACTCTACGTAAAAAACCCAAAAGCCTCCTCCCCAAGATTGCTAGAACTCATACAGCAATTTGGTACCGTGGCAGGATACAAAATCAATGCCCAGAAATCAATGGCATTTCTATACACTAACAATGAGACTGAAGAAAGAGAAATTAAGGAGTCAATCCCATTGACTATTGCACCCAAAAGCATAAGATACCTAGGAATAAACCTCACCAAAGAGGTAAAGGATCTATACCGTAAAAACTATAGAACACTTCTGAAAGAAATTGAGGAAGACACAAAGAGATGGAAAAATATTCCATGCTCATGGATTGGCAGAATTAATATTGTGAAAATGTCAATGTTACCCAGGGCAATATACACGTTTAATGCAATCCCTATCAAAATACCATGGACTTTCTTCAGAGAGTTAGAACAAATTATTTTAAGATTTGTGTGGAATCAGAAAAGACCCCGAATAGCCAGGGGAATTTTAAAAAAGAAAACCATATCTGGGGGCATCACAATGCCAGATTTCAGGTTGTACTACAAAGCTGTGGTCATCAAGACAGTGTGGTACTGGCACAAAAACAGACACATAGATCAATGGAACAGAATAGAGAACCCAGAAGTGGACCCTGAACTTTATGGTCAACTAATATTTGATAAAGAAGGAAAGACTATCCACTGAAAGAAAGACAGCCTATTCAATAAATGGTACTGGGAAAATTGCACAGCCACGTGCAGAAGAATGAAACTAGACCATTCTCTTTCACCATACACAACGATAGACTCAAAATGGAGGAAAGATCTAAATGTGAGACCTGATTCCATCAAAATCCTAGAGGAGAACACAGGCAACACACTTCTTGAACTCGGCCACAGCAACTTCTGGCAAGATACATCCACGAAGGCAAAAGAAACAAAAGCAAAAATGAACTATTGGGACTTCATCAAGATAAGAAGCTTTTGAACAGCAAAGGATACAGTCAACAAAACTAAAAGACAACCTACAGGATGGGAGAAGATATTTGCAAATGACGTATCAGTTAAAGGGCTAGTTTCCAAGATCTATAAAGAACTTATTAAACTCAACACCAAAGAAACAAACAATCCAATCATGAAATGGGCAAAAGACATGAAGAGAAATCTCACAGAGGAAGACATAGACATGGCCAACAAGCACATGAGAAAATGCTCTGCATCACTTGCCATCAGGGAAATACAAATCAAAACCACAATGAGATACCACCTCAAACCAGTGAAAATGGGGAAAATTAACAAGGCAGGAAACAACAAATGTTGGAGAGGATGCGGAGAAAAGGGAACCCTCTTCCACTGTTGGTGGGAATGTGAACTGGTGCAGCCACTCTGGACAACTGTGTGGAGGTTCCTCAAAGAGTTAAAAATAGACCTGCCCTAAACCCAGCAATTGCACTGTTTGGGATTTACCCCAAAGATTCAGATGCACTGAAACGCCAGGACACCTGCACCCCAATGTTTCTAGCAGCAATGACCACAACAGCCAAACTGTGGATGGAGCCTCGGCGTCCATCGAAAGATGAATGGATAAAGAAGATGTGGTTTATGTATACAATGGAATATTACTCAGCCATTAGAAATGACAAATGCCCACCATTTGCTTCAACGTGGATGGAACTGGAGGGTATTATGCTGAGTGAAGTAAGTCAATTGGAGAAGGACAAACAGTGTATGTTCTCCTTCATTTGGGGAATATAAATAATACTGAAAGGGAATATAAGGGAAGGGAGAAAAAATGTGTGTGAAATATCAGAAAGGGAGACAGAACATAAAGACTCCTAACTCTGGGAAACGAACTATGGGTGGTGGAAGGGGAGTAGGGTGGGGGTTGGGGTGAGTGGGTGACGGGCATTGAGGGGGACAATTGACGGGATGAGAACTGGGTGTTATTCTGTATGTTCGTAAATTGAACACCAATAAAATTTAATTTATTCAAAAAATAAATAAATAAGTAAATTAAAAAAAAAACTTTCAAAACCTTGACATTTCATAGTGAAACTTGCAAACTCCAAAGATAAAGAGAAAATCCTTAAAGCAGCAAGAGACAACAGATCCCTAGTTAATATAGGGAGAACTATTAGATTAACAGCAAACATCTCCACAGAGACCTGGCAGGCCAGAAAGGGCTGGCAGGATATATTCAGCGTCCTAAATGAGAAAAACATGCAGCCAAGAATACTCTATCCATCAAGGCTCTCATTCAGAATAGAAGGAGAAAAAGAGCTTCCAAGATAAGCAGAAACTGAAAGAATATGTGACCACCAAACCAGCTCTGCAAGAAATATTAAGGGGGACTCTGTAAAAGAAAGAGGACACAGAAAGAAATAATCCACAAAACAAGGACTGAATAGGTAATACAAAGACACTAAATTCATATCTTTCAAAAGTAACTCTGAACGTGAATGGGCTTAATAATCCCATCAAAAGATGCAGGGTTTAAACTGTATAAAAAAGCAACCCCCACTATTTGCTGTATACAAGAGACTCATTTTAGACCTAAGGACACCTGCAGCCTGAAAATGAAAGGATGGAGAACCACTTATCATTCAAATGGTCCTCAAAAGAAACCAGGGATAGTAATCTTCATATCACATAAATTAAAGTTTATCCCAAAGACTGTAGTAAGAGATGAAGAGGGACACTATATCATATTTAAAGCATCTATCTAACAAGAGGACCTAACAATCATGCATATTTATGCCCCTAATGTGGGAGCTGACAAGTA
Source organism: Canis aureus (assembly GCF_053574225.1). Lineage (NCBI taxonomy): Eukaryota > Metazoa > Chordata > Mammalia > Carnivora > Canidae > Canis > Canis aureus. The sequence continues at coordinate 64,562,598 of NC_135649.1, read as the reverse complement.
TGCAAATCAATTAATAACCAAAGTAAAGACATACTTAGATAATAATACACAAATACTGGAAGACATCCACATGGCGCTTTCTGCAAATGACAGATCTTTAAACACAACATCTCCAAAGAAACAAGAGCTTTAAATGATACACTGGACCAGATGGATTTCACAGATACTGACAGAACTTTACATCCAAACCCAACTGAATACGCATTCTTCTCAAGTGCACATGGAACTTTCTCCAGAATAGACCACATACTAGGTCACAAATCATGTCTTAACTGATACCAAAAGATTAGGATTGTCCCCTGCATATTTTGAGACCATAATGCTTTGAAACTTGAATTCAATGACAAGAAGAAATTTGGAAGAAATTCATACATTTGGAGGTTAAAGAGCATCCTGCTAAAAGAGAAATGGTCAACCAGGAAATTAGAGAAGAATAAAAGGATTCATGGAAAGTAATTAAATTGATGATACAACAGTTCAAAATCTTTGAAATACAGCAAAAGCAGTCCTAAGAGGGAAATACATCACAATACAAGTATCCCTCAAAAATTGGAAAAAAATCAAATACACAACTAACCTTGCACCTAAAGGAGCTGGAGAAAGAACAGCAAATAAAACCTATGCTCAGCAGAAGAAGAGAGTTAATAAAGATTCCAGCAGAAAAAAAAAAAAAAGATTCCAGCAGAACTCTATGAAATACAGACCAGAAAAACTGTGGAACAGATTAACAAAACCAGGGGTTGGTTCTTTGAAAGAATTAATAAGATAGATAAACCATTAGCCAGCCTTATTAAAAAGAAGAGAGAGAAGACTCAAATTAATAAAATCATGAATGAGAAAGGAGAGATCACCACTAATACCAAAAAAATACAAACAATCTTAAAAACATATTATGAGCAGCTTTATACCAATAAATTAGGCAATCTAGAAGAAATGAATGCATTTCTGGAAAACCACAAACTACCAAATCTGGAACAGGAAGAAATAGAAAATCTAAACAGGCCAATAACCAGGAAGGAAATTGAAGCAGTCATCAAAAACCTCCCAAGACACCAAAGGCCAGATGGCTTCCCAGGGGAATTCTATCAAACATTTAAAGAAGAAATCATACCTATTCTACTAAAGCTGTTTGGAAAGATAGAAAGAGATGGAATACTTCCAAACTCGTTCTATGAGGCCAGCATCACCTTAATTCCAAAACCAGACAAAGACCCCAACAAAAAGGAGAATTATAGACCAATATCCCTGATGAACATGGATGCAAAATTCTAAACAAGATACTAGCCAATAGGATCCAACAATACATTAAGAAAATTATTCACCATGACCAAGTAGGATTTATCCCCAGGATGCAAGGCTGGTTCAACCCTCATAAAGCAATCAATGTGATTCATCATATCAGCAAGAGGAAAAACAAGAACCATATGATCCTCTCAATAGATGCAGGGAAAGCATTTGACAAAATACAGCATCCATTCCTGATCAAAACTCTTCAGAGTGTAGGGATAGAGGGAACATTACTCAGCATCTTAAAAGTCATCTATGAAAAGCCCACAGCAAGTATCAGTCTCAAAGGGAAAATTCTAAGAGCCTTTCCCCTAAGATCAGGAACACAACAGGGATGTCCAGTCTCACCACTGTTATTCAACATAGTACTAGAAGTCCTAGCCTCAGCAACCAGACAACAAAAAGAAACAAAAGCCATTCACATGGCAAAGAAGTCAAACTCTGCCTCTTTGCAGATGACATGATACTGTACATAAAAGCCCAAAAGACTCCACCTCAAGATTGCTAGAACTCATACAGCAGTTCAGCAGTGTAGCAAGATACAAAATCAATGCCCAGAAATCAGTGGCATTTCTATACACTAACAATGAGACTGAAGAAAGAGAAATTAAGGAGTCAATCCTATTTACAGTTGCACCCAAAAATAAGATACCTAGCAATAAACCTAGCCAAAGAAGTAAAGGATCTATACCCTAAAAACTACAGAACACTTCTGAAAGAAATTGAGGAAGACACAAAGAGATGGAAAAATATTCCATGCTCATGGATTGGAAGAATTAATATTGTGATAATGTCAATGCCACCCAGGGCAATTTACATATTCAATGCAATCCCTATCAAAATACCATGGACTTTCTTCAAAGAGTTGGAACAAATCATCTTAAGATTTGTGTGGAATCAGAAAAGACCCTGAATAGCCAGGGGAATATTGAAAAAGAAAACCAAAGCTGGGGGAGTCACAATGTTGGATTTCAAGCTGTACTACAAAGCTATGATTATCAAGACAGTGTGGTACTGGCACAAAAACAGACACACAGATCAATGGAACAGAATAGAGAACCCAGAAATGAGTCCTCATTCAATAAATGGTGTTGGGAAAATTGGACAGCCACATGCAGAAGAGTGAAATTGGACCATTCTCTTACATCATACACAAAGTCAACTCAAAATCGTTAAAAGATCTAAATGTGGGTAAAGAATCCAAGAATCCTACAGGATAACACAAGCAACACTGTTTTTGAACTTTGCCACAGTAACTTCTTGCAAGATACATCTATGAAGGCAAGGGAAACAAAAGCAAAAAAATGAACTTTTGGGACTTAATCAAGATAAAAAGCTTCTGCACAGCAAAAGAAACAGTCAACAAAACTAAAAGACAACCTACAGAATGGAAAAAGATATTTGCAAATGACCTATCAGATAAAGGGCTAGTATCCAAGATCTATGAAGAACTTATTAAATCCTACACTGAAGAAACCAAAAATGCAATCATGAAATCAGCAGAAGACATAAACAGAAATTTCACCAAAGAAGATATACACATGGCCAACAAGCACAGGAGAAGATGCTCTGCATCACTTGCCATCAGGGAAATACAAATCAAAACCACAATGAGATACCACCTCACACCAGTGAGAATGGTGAAAATTAAGAAGACAGGAAACAGCAAGTGTTGGAGAGGATGTGGAGAAGGGGGAACCGTCTTGCACTGTTGGTGGGAATGCAATCTGGTACAACCACTCTGAAAACAGTGTGGAGGTTCCTCAAAAAATTAAAAATAGAGCTACCCTATGACCCAGCAATTGCACTCCTGGGTATTTACCCCAAAGATACAGATGCAGTGAAACGCTGGAACACCTACACCCCAACGTTTGTAGCAGCAATATCCACAATAGCCAAACTGTGGTAGGAGCCTTGGTGTCCATCATAAGATGACTGGATAAAGAAGAGTAGTATATATATATATATATATATATATATATATATATATATATATATATATAATGGAATATTACTCAGCCATTAGAAAGGACAAATACTCACCATTTGCTTTGATGTGGATGGAATTTTAGGGTATTATGCTGAGTGAAGTCAATCGAAGAAGGACAATCATCATATGGTTTCACTCATATGGGAAATATAAGAAATATTGAAAGGGATTATAAAGGAAAGGAGGGAAAATGAGTGGTAAAATTAGAGAGGGTGACAAAGCATGAGAGCCTCCTAACTCTGGGAAATGAACAAAGGGTAGTGGACGGGGAGGCCGGCAGGGGGATGGGGTAACTGGGTGATGGGCACTGAGGAGGGCACTTAATGGGATGAGCCCTGGGTGTTATACTATTTGTTGGCAAACTTCAATAAAAAAGAATACAACCATTAAAATAAAAGAAATATGAAGTTGGAAGAAAAGTAATTCAATTGAATTCCCACATTTATAGAGTTTTACAAAGTACTAGGAACCATGCTAGACGTTAAAATGCAAAAATTAGTGAGCCATATGTCTTCCTTTTGAATAGCATCTAAGCATTACTAAGAAGAAAGTCTAAAAACATAATTTCATTAAAATGTATGAAGAAGGAAGATAGAGAAAGAAACAGAATATTATGAGAGAACAAAAGAATGCTACTCATTCCTTAGGTTTAGGTAAGAATTCTTAGATGAAATGATATCTCTACTGAATCTTGAAATATGAATAAAAGGCAGAGTAGGAAGGACTTCCAGTTTAAGGGAACAAATGGCATGAACATGAGTTTCTTAGAATCAGGAAGGGGTATAGTGAGTCTTGGAAATAACAAGCAATAAAGTACAAGGAAGAAGTGAGGCTGGTACGAGGACCTGGTAATAGAAGGTGTTATATAACACGATAAAGGAATAGGACTTTACTTTGAAGGCCTTAGTGATCCATTTAAAGGGAATGACATACCAACAAATTTGTTTTGGTTCACTCTTCCTACAGTGTGCAAAATGGTTTGAAGGGAAGACAAATGTACATATGGATAGACGAAGTAGAAAGCTATTAGTCTTTGAGTGACAAATAATGGTATGCTTTGACTGGGTTGGTGGCAAGTAAAGTTATACTGCAGTAGGTCAGTTTTGGAAGTTATGTAGGGAGTAAGAGGTATGATTTGGTAATTGCCTATAGGGGAGAAATTTTAAAGAGGAGGTATTGTTTGAAGCCTGGATTTCAGATTGAACCTGCTATGGAACTAATTGGATGGTACTAGAATTGACTGTGAGAAAGAACACTGCAGGAAGAGTTAGTTTAGGGTATAACAGATATCAGGATGCCATTAAAAGGTGCTTCATGAGGGCAGGAATATTTTTTGTGTTTACTGATATATTTCTAGCACTTGTAACAGTAGGCCTGGCTCTTTTATATGCTAGTTGACGTATTAAATTGCAGCTTATTTTCTATGCTCCACTGTGACCAGAGCTGATGTGGGTTTACTGACCTAAGGCTCACTGAGGCAGCAAGGAGGGTATGGTGTCTCTGAACCCTGTTCTGTCTGGCCTGTGCTTTTAAGGTGGAAGGGATTGTAAACCATATTGTTCCCCAGTCTGTCTGACCCTGAGAGAATCCTGGGATTTTCTCTCGCATTTGGCAGAGTTCTGGTGCTGTTTCTTTTAAATACTAGTTGCTCTTTCAAACTGTGGCCTTTTTTTCTGTTCCTGAGAACAGAGGAATTTGTTCATGGTCCCTCAGTACTATCTGTCCCTGTTCTAGTTTGCAGCATCAGGAGTGAGGGGTTCCCTTTGTTACCATGTCTCTGTCTTGCTGTTCTTTTGCAGTTCTATCTTTTATTGTGCAGAAGCTCTTCAGTCAGCCCTCAGTTCTTCAGGAGAATTGTTTTATAAATAGGTGTAATTTGGTGTATTTTGTGGAGGAGGTGAGTTCAGAGTCTTCCTACATTGCCATCTTAGATCAGAACCTCTCTTTTTTTCTTAAGGTAGGCACTTATCACTATAAATTTTCCTCTTAGAACTGCTTTTGATGCAGCTCATAAATTTTGATTCATTGTGTTTTAATTTTCCTTTGCCTCAAGTTATATTTTATTTCCCTTTTAATTTTTTCTTTGACCCATTGATTGTTCAGGACCATGTTGTTTAATCTCCACATTTTTGTGAGTTTTCTAGTTTTCTTCTTGTGATTGAATTCATTTCATACCATTGTGGTCAGAAAAGATGCTTGATATGATTTCAGTCTTCTTAAAATTTTTTAAAGATTTTATTTATTTATTCATGAGAGATAAAGAGAAAGAGAGGCAGAGACATAGGCAGAGGGAGAAGCAGGCTCCTCAAGGGGAGCCTGATGTGGGACCCTGGGACCACGCCCTGAGCTGAAGGTAGTCACTCAACCACTGAGCCACCCAGGTGTCCCAGTCTTCTTAAATTTATAAGACTTGTTGTGGCCTAACTTATGATCTATCCTGGAGAATATTCCATGCACATTTGGGAAGAATGTGCATTCTGCTGCTGCTTAATGGAATGTTATGTACATGTTTGTTAGATCCATCTGGTCTAATATATAATTTAAGTCCAACATTTTCTTATTACTTTTCAGTCTGGATGATCTATCCATTGTTGAAGGTGAGGTATTGAAGTTCCCTGATGTTGTTATTTTACTGCTGTCTATTTCTCCCTTCAGATTTGTTAATATATTCTTCATATACTTAGGTGCTCCTATATGGGTGCATAAATATTTACACTTGTTATATCATCTTGGTTTATGACACCTTTATCATTATATAATGACCTTCTTTGTATCTTGTTACAGTCTTTATCCTAAAGTGTATTTTGTCATATATAAGTTTAGCTACTCCTACTTTCTTTTAGTTTCTATTTGCATGGAATATCTTTCTCCATCTTTTTACTTTTAGTTTCTGTATTTCCCTAAAGCTGAAGTGAGTCTCTTGTAGACAGCATATAGTTGGATCTTGTTTTTGTATTGTTTTGCTTTGTTTTTATCTATCCAATCACTCCATGCTTTTTGACTAGAGAATTTAGTCTTTTTACATTTAAAGTCATTATTGACAGGTACGGACTTACTATTGCCATTTCATAAATTGTTTTTTTATTATTTTGCAATTTTTTTTTACTCTCTTGCTCTATTCCTTTCGATTTGATGATTTTCTGTAATGGTATGCATTGATTTTTTTCTCTTTATTTTTTGTATATCTAGGATAGGCTTTTGCTTTGTGGTTACCATGTGAGTTATAGAAAACATCTTACATTTATAACAATCTATTGTAAGCTATAAGAATTTAACTGTGAATGCATACAAAAGTGCCTCTCTCCCACTTTGTTTTTGATGTCACAATTTAAATATTATTACATTGCATATTCATTAAAAAGTATTATAGTTATACTTATTTTTAATATTTTTGTCTTTTAACCTTTATACTTCAGTTAAAAATTATTTACCCACCACCATTACAACATTAAATTATTCTGAATTTAACTATAATTTACTTTACCTAGTGAGTTTTATACTTCCATATGTTTTCTGTAACTACTTAGCATCCCTTCATTTCAGTTCATGAATGCATCCCTGTTGGCTATCAGAGCCATGTGATCTAGGGACTTATTCCTCAAGTGGAAGCTGCAAAATGTAAGTCACTAGATGTGTGTATAAGCTCATTCCAGGGAGAGACTGGAAATTTAGTTTTATTGTTGTAGTGGTCTGGAGAGAGAAGGTGGGGGGAGGTGTCTGCTGGCTTTCCCATCTCTGGGGCGGATTGTAGTCAGTCCCTAGATATGAATTAAGATAGAAACCTGACCTTCAGGCATTAGCTTGTAAAGTATGTGGACAAATACATTTCAAGGAAAGAGTGATAAATGGGTGTTTTTGTCCGTTCTCTTTGTGCTGAGCCCTGAGGGGATAGTTGGTAAATAACTATTTGTTTGCCACATTCCTAGGGGAACTTGTGAATGGAAGCCCCATTGGCTACAAGAGCCAGGTGATATGGGGACTGTGCTTTGGCCTGCAGGCATAAAGTGTGGGGTATATGATATAGGAAGGATGTGAGGATTCAAAGCTGATGGCCAAGAAAGAGTTCTTGAGACATATTTGATGCAAAAAGGTGATTTTATTAAAGCATAGGGACAGGACCCATGGGCAGAAAGAGCTGTACAGGGGTCATGAAGAGTGGTTCATTATATACTTTCAAGTTGGGAGGGGGCTAGGGATAGCATAAATCTCTAAGGAATTTTGGAAGCAAGGTTTCCAGGACCTTGAGGAGGCTATCTATTGTTGAGAAAAGATGGCAGAGCAGTAGGAGGACCCTAGGCTTGCCTCATCCTTTGAAAACAGCTAGATAAATATCAAATCATTCTGAGTACCCAAGAAATCAGTCTGAGGACTGACAGAACAAACTGCACAACTAGAAGAGAGAAGAGGCCACATCATGAAAGGGAGGAGGTACAGAGACATGATTAGGAGGAGAAACAGATTGCAGGTGCTGTGGAGGAGAGGGAGCCCTGGTCACAGAGTATTGCACAAGGAAAACATTTCCCCAAAGCCATTGACTGGGAAAACAAGAGTCTGATTTTTCTGAGTTTTTACAACTAGCAGGGCTCAAAGACTAGAGCTTTAGAGGTCCACAGCATGGCCAGTGTGAAGCCCTAAGGGCACTGCAGTGCTCCTGTGGAGAAGGAGTATACAAAACCCAGGAGCAGACAGTGCAATCTGAGGATATCCTGGGACACACTAGGAAAGATGGTTCCCCCCTCTTTGAGCACATCTGGAATGTCGTGCCCAAGATTGAGAATCCGAGAAACTACCAAGGAGCCAACACCGATGCAAACACACAAGGGTTTATTTACAAGTTTGAGCTTGGGTCCAAGTATACCCGACACAGCAGAGCAGGGACTTGGACCCCGAGGTGGGTTTCAGCTTAGTTTTAAGGGCTGGTCTAGGGGACTGCCAGAAGGGGTGGAGGAATTTCTCAAGTTCTGTTTACATTCTGATATGGGGCTTTCAAGGGGATTGAGCTCTGATCTCATTCTAATATGGGGTTTCCTGCCCTTGGCTTGGGCTCTGTTCTCATTCTAATATGGGGCTTCCTGCCCTTGGCTTGGGCTCTGTTCTTATTCTAATATGGGGCTTTCTAGGACGTTAAGCTGTAAACTGGGTTTTTTTCCTGTAACTGAAGTAATGTAAATTTCAGCTCTTATTCACAGGGGCCTGGGATGGCTGTACTTGTGCTAATGCTGAACTTAAAGTGCAATGGCCTTAATTTTCTCAGCCTCCCTATGGAAGAGATGGCATTGCCTCTCCAGGGACAAAGGAACAGGTGGGCACCACTTCCCTTCCTTTTCCCCTCAGCATAGGTGTAAAGTCACCTGCTGAAGGAGGGTTATCTGGACACTGGCTGTTTGCTGACTTTATTCCAAATCCCATGCTCTTGCACTTTGGTGTGACTGTCCTTCTGGATCAAATCTGCATCAGTCCCAGGGCAGTGGAGACCTTGCCCTAGAAGACCAGGGTGGAGTCTAGCCATGCCATGTCCCTAAAGCTTGAAGTTTTAAAACTCAACCAGCTCCTAACTCTGGGAAACGAACTAGCGGTGGTGGAAGGGGAGGTGGGCGGGGGGTGAGGGTGACTGGGTGGCGGGCACTGAGGTGGGCACTTAACGGGATGAGCACTGGGTGTTATTCTGTATGTTGACAAATTGAACACCAATAAAAAATAAATTTATTTTTAAAATTAATTAATTAATTAATTAAAAAATAAAAAATAAAATAAAACTCAACCAGCCTGGCTGGGATAGAGTCCAAGGTGCACTGCACTGCCAGACACAGACAGTGTGAAAGCAGTGATATGAGGGATGCCTGGGACACATGAAGGGAGATTGTTTACTCTTCTGGGAGGTCTTCTCAATTAGCATAGAGCATCCTTTCTCCAGAGACAGAGAGCTGGCTAACACAATTTTCCTCTTCCACCCCTCAGCATAAACTAACTTCAGTAAATAGCACAGTGCCAATACGAATAGCCTAACCTGCTTAAACCAAGTCCCATCCTGCTGCACTCTGCAGTTGCTGTTTTTCTCATACATGTTTGTCTAAGAACCAGGAAACCCTACCCCTAGAAAACCAGCACGAACCACCCCCTTATCTATTGACCATAGGGTTCTGCAAATAGCATCTAGTTGACATAACATCAGGTCTCCTTTAACAAACAACCCAAAGCACACCTAGTTAAAACTCACCACACTCTGGCCAAGGTCCAACCACTTCCCACTGCAGGCAAGGAGAAACTCTACAGAGACTGACCTGGGTGAAAGAATAGTCAAAACGCAGTGGCAAAGTGCACACAGCATATACCAGAGACACTTCCTGAAGCACAAGGCCCTGGAGTATATATGACCTCTTATTTATTTCTGAGGAGCAGAAAGCATAACAAGTTCTGGTTTCCCTAACACAGAGAAGAAAACAGAGACACACAGATGAATTTATCCCAACAGAAAGAACAAGAAAAGGTCAAGGCCAGGGATCTCATTGAAACAAATATAAGTAATATTCCTGATCAGAATTCTTTTTTTAAGGTTTTATTTATTTATTCATGAGAGACACAGAGAGAAAGAGAGGAAGAGACACAGGCAGAGAGAGAAGCAGGCTCCCTGCAAGGAGCCCAATGTGGGACTCAATCCCAGATCCCAGGATTATGCCAGGAGCTGAAGGCAGATGCTCAACTGCTGAGCCACCCAGGTGTCCCTGATCCAGAATTATAAGCAATACCTCTAAGTATATAAGCTGGGCTTGAGAAAAGCATAGAAGACACTAGGGATTCCCTTACCCCAAAGATAAAAGGCCTAGTCAGACCAAATTGAAAAATGCATTAACCAAGATTCAAAACCAGGTGGATGTAATGACCACAGGGGTAAAGAAGCAGAGAAAAGAATAAGTGATGTAGAAGACAAAATTATGGAAAATAGTTAATTTTAAAAGAAGAAGGAAAGAAAAATTTTAGATCATGAATGTAGAGTTAGGGAACTCAGTGACTCCATAAAGTGTAGTAACATTCATATCATAGGATTACCAGAAGAAGAGGAGAGGGAAAAGGGGGCAGAAGGTTTATTTAAAGAAATTATAGCTAAAAACTTCCCTTGCTTTGGGAAGGAAACAGACATCCAAATCCAGGTGGTACAGAGAATTTCCATCAAAAACAACAAAATCAAGCCAACAAGACATATCACAGTTAAATTTGCAAAATATAGAGATAAAGAAAAACTCCAAAAAGCAGCAAGACAAAATAAGTCTCTAACTTACAAGGGAAGACAAACAAGGTTATTAGCAGATCTCTACACAGAAACATGTCAGGCCAGAAAAGAATGCCATGATATATTCAACATGCTGAATGGGAAAAAATATGCAGCCAGCAATACTCTATCCGGTAAGGCTGTCATTAAGAATAGAAGGCTAGCTAAGGGATCCTTGGGTGGCGCAGCGGTTTAGCGCCTGCCTTTGGCCCAGGGCGCGATCCTGGAGACCCGGGATCGAATCCCACGTCAGGCTCCTGGTGCATGGAGCCTGCTTCTCCTTCTGCCTGTGTCTCTGCCTCTCTCTCTCTCTGTGACTATCATAAATAAATAAAAATTAAAAAAAAAAAGAAGGCTAGCTAAAGAGTTTCCCAGACAAAAAAATAAAGGAGTTCATGACCACAAAATCAACCCTGCAAGAAATGTTAAAGGGGACTCCTTGACTGGAAAAAAAAAGGCCAAAATCCACAAAGACTAGAAGGAAACAGAGAAAATCTCGGAAAACAATGACAAAACAAATAATATAATTACACTAATTCATATCTATCAATAATTACTCTGAATGTAATTGGACTAAATGCTCCAATCAAAAGACTTGATGGCAGGAGATGGATTAAAAAACAAGACTTATCTATATGCAGGCTACATGAGACTTACTTTAGACCTACAGACACATAAGATTGAAAGCAAGGGGATTGAGAACGATCTTTCATGCTAATAGAAATAAAAAGAAAGAAAAAAAAAAGAAATAAAAAGAAAGCCATAGTAGCCATACTTATATTGGACAAATTAGATTTTAAACCAAAGGCTGCAACAAGGGACAAAGAAGGGGTCTATATATAGCAAAGGGGTCTATCCAACAAGAATATCTAACAACTATAAATATTTATGCCCCCAACTTGGGAACACAAAAACATATAAAACAATTAATAACAAACATAAAGGAATTCATTGATCACAATACAATAATAGTAGAGGATGTTAACAGCCCACTTACAGCAATGGACAGATCATCTAAGCAGAAAATCAACAAGGAAACAATGGTTTGAATGACATGCTGGACCGGATAAACTTAACAGATGTATTCAGAACATTTCATCCTAAACAGCAGAACACCCATTCTTTTCAAATGCGCATGAGATATTCAAAGGATATATCACATACTAGGTCACAAATCAGGCCTCAAAGTACAAAAAGACTGAGGTCATACCATGCATATTTTCTGACCACAACACTATGAAACTTGAGGTCAACCACAAAAAAAAATTTGGAAAGACCACAAATACATGGATATTAAAGAACATCCTACTAAACAGTGAATGGTAAACAAGAAGATTAAGGAAGAGACGAAAAAATACCTGGAAAAAATGATAATGAAAACATGATGGTCCAAAATCCTTGAGATGTGGTAAAGGATGTGGTAAAAGTGGTAAAAGTGGTCGTAAGAGCGAGGTAGATAGCAATACAGGCCTACCTCAAGATACAAGAAAAATCTCAAATACACAACCTAATCTTACTCCAAATGAACTTGAAAAAGAACAACAAATGAAGCCTAAAATCAGAAGAAGGGAAATAATTAGAGCAGAAACAAATGATATAGAAAAAATAGCAGCAGCAGAGATCAATGAAACCAGAGCTGGTTATTTGAAAGAATTAATGAAACTGATAAACTCCTAGCCAGTCTTATCAAAAAGAAAAGAGAAAGGACCCAAATAAATGAAACCAAAAATTGAAGGAAGAGAGATGACAACACAACAGAACTATAAATAAAAAAAAAAACTGAAGAGGAAACAAAAAAAGGAAAAAATATACAATGCATATGGATTGGAAAACATTGTTAAAATGTCTACACTATTCAGAGCAATCTACACATTTAATTTAATCCCTATCAAAATACCAACAGAATTTTTACATAACTGAAACAATCCTAAAATATGTATGGAAACACAAAAGACCTGGAATAGCCAAAACATTTTTTTTTGCCAAAGCAATCCTGAAAAAGAAAAGCTGAAGGCATCATAATTCTAGACTGTAAGTTATATGACAAAGCTAGTCATCAAGACAGTATGGTATTGGCACAAAAATAGACACATGCATAAATTGAACATAATTGAAAATCAGAAATGAACTCACAACCATATGGTAAATTAATTTCAACAAAGCAGGAGAGAATATCCAATGGGAAAAAGACAGTCTCTTCAAAACATGGTGCTGGGGGGATCCCTGGGTGGCTCAGCGGTTTAGTGCCTGCCTTTGGCCCAGGGCGCAATCTTAGGGTCTCAGGATCGAGTCCCACGTCAGGCTCCCAGCATGGAGCCTGCTTCTCCCTCCTCCTGTCTCTGCCTCTCTCTCTCTATGTCTATCATAAATAAATAAATAAATAAATAAATAAATAAATAAATAAATAAATCTTTAAAAAAAAACATGGTGCTGGGAAACCTGGACAGCAACGTGCAGAAGAATGAAACATGACCACTTTCTCATGTCATACACAAAAATAAATTCAAAATGATAAAAGACCTAAAATGTGAAACAGGAAACCATCAAAACCCTAGAGGGGAACATAGGCAGTAACCTCTTTGACATTGGCCATAACAACTTATTATGAGATGTGTCTCCTGAGGCACAGGAAACAAGACTAAAACTAACTATTGGGACTACATCAAAATAGAAAGCTTTTGCACAGTGAAGGAAACAATCAACAAACTAAAAGGCAACCTTTGGAATGGGAGAAGATATTTGCAAATAAGATATCTGTTTTTTGTTGTTTTTTTTTTTAATTCAACTAGCCAACATAAAGTACACTATTAGTTTCAGGTGTAGGAATTCAATAGTTAGTCAGTTGGATAAAACACCAAGTGCTTATTATATCACCCATAAAACCCCATCCTCTCACCCATAGCCCCTCCAGCAATCCTGTTTGTTTCCTATAGTTAAAAGTCTCTCATAGTTTCTGTCCCTCTCTGATTACTTCCCATTCAGTTTTCTCCCTCTTTGCCTATGATCCTATGCTCTGTTTCTTATATTCCACATGTGAGTGAAACCATATGATAAGTGCCTTTCACTGATTGACTTATTTTACTCATCATAATACCTGCCTGTTCCATCCATGATGATATAAATGGTAAGTATTCATCCTTTCTGATGGCTGAGTAATATTCCTTGTATTATATACCACATCTTCTTTATCAATTCATCTGTTGGTGAATATCATGACTCAATATTTTGGCTATTGTGGACATTACTGCTATAAACATTGGGATGCAGGTGCTCCTTCAGATCAATACATTTATATCTTTGGGGTAAATACCTAATAGTGCAATTGCTGGGTCATACAGTAGGTAGCTCTATTTTTAACTTCATGAGGAACCTCCATACTGTTTTCCAGAGTGACTGTACCAGTTTGAATTCCAACCAACAGGGTAAGAGGGTTCTCCTTTCTCTGCATTCTTGCCAAAATTTTTTGTTTCCTGACTTGTTAATTTTAGCCATTATAACCAGTATAAAATGATAATTCATTGTAGTTTTGATTTTCATTTCTCTGATGCGAAGTGATGTTGAGCAATTTTTGATGTTCGCCATTTGTATGTCTTCTTTGGAGAAATGTCTGTTCATGCCTTCAGCTCATTTCTTGACTGGATTTTTTGTTTCTTGGGTGTTGAGCTTAATAAGTTCTTTTTTTAATAATAATTTTATTTTTTATTGGTGTTCAATTTGCCAACATACAGAATAACACCCAGTGTTCATCCTGTCAAGTGCCCCCCTCAGTGCCCGTCACCCATTCACCCCCACCCCCCGCCCTCCTCCCCTTCCACCACCCCTAGTTCGTTTCCCAGAGTTAGGAGTCTTTATGTTCTGTCTCCCTTCCTGATATTTCCCACACATTTCTTCTCCCTTCCCTTATATTCCCTTATAGATCTTGGATACTAGCCTTTCATCTGATTTGTCATTTGCAAATATCTTCCCCATTCCATAGATTGCCTTTTAGTTTGTTGACTGTTTTCTTTGCTGTGCAGAAGCTTTTTATCTTGATGAAGTCCCAATAATTCATTTTTGCTTTTGTTTCCCTTGCCTTTGGAGACCTCTCTTGCAAGAAGTTGCTGCAGCCAAGGTTGAAGAAGTTGCCGCCTGTGTTCTCCTCTATGATTTTGATGGATTCCTGTCTCACATTTAGGTCTTTCATCCATTTTGAGATTATCTTTATGTATCATGTAAGAAAATGGTCCAGGTTCATGCTTCTGCATGTGGCTGTCCAATTTTCCCAGCACCATTTTTTTAAGAGACTGTCCTTTTTCCATTAGATATTGTTTGCCTCTTTGTAGAAGATTAGTTAACCATAGAGTTGAGGGTCCATTTCTGGGCTCTCTAATCTGTTCCACTGATCTATGTGTCTGTTTTTTTTAAGATTTTATTTATTTATTAGAGAGAGAGAGAGAGAGAGAGAGGCAGAGACACAAGCAGAGGGAGAAGCAGGCTCCATGCAGGAAGGGGACTCAATCCTGTGTTCTCCAGGATCACGCCCTGGGCTGAAGGTGGCGCTAAACCGCTAAGCCACCGGGGCTGCCATATGTGTCTGTTTTTGTGCCAGTACCATACTGTTTTGATGATTACAGCTTTCTAATAGTTTGAAGTCTGGCGTTATGATGCCACCAGCTTTGGTTTTCTTTTTCAGCATTTCTGTGGTTATTCAGGGCCTTTTCTGGTTCCACACAAATTTTAGGAAACTTCTTCCAGCTCTGTGAAAAAATGTCGATGGTATTTTGATAGGGATTACATTAAGCATGTAGATTACCCTGGATAGCAGAGAGCAATATTTTAACAATATTTGTTCTTCCAATCCATGAGCATGGAATGTTTTTACGTCTCTTTGTGTCCTCTTCAATTTGTTTCATAAGTGTTCTGTAGTTATCAGAGTATAGATCCTTTACCTCTCTGGCTAGGTTTATTCCTAGGCATTTTATGGTTTGGGGAGCAATTATAAATGGGACTGATTCCTTAATTTCTCTTTATTCAGTCTCATTGCTACTGTATAGAAATACAACTGCTTTCTGTGCATTGATTTTGTATCCTGCCATATTACTGAATTGCTGTATGAGTTCTAGCAATTTTAGGGTGGCATCTTTTGTGTTTTCTATATACAGTATCATGTCATCTGCATAGAGGGAGAGTTAGACTTCTTTGCCATGTGAATGGCTTTTATTTCTTTTTGTTGTCTGATTGCTGAGGCTAGGACTTCTAGTACTATGTTGAACAACAATCGTGAGAGTAAGCATCCCTGCTGTGTTCCTTCCCTACCTTACGGGAAAAGCTCTCATTTCTTCCCCATTGAGAATGATATTCACTGTGGGCTTTTCATAGATGGTTTTTATGATATTAAGGTATGATCCCTGTATCCCTACACTGTGGGGAGTTTTAATCAAGAAAGGATGTTGTATTTTGTCAAACGATTTTTCTGCATCAATTGAGAGGATCATATCATTCTTGTTCTTTCTTTTATTAATGTGATGTATCACAGTGATTGATTTGTGAGTGTTGAATCACTCTTGAAGCCCAGAAATAAATCTCACTTGGTCGTGGTGAATATTTCTTTTAATATACTGTTGGATCTTATTGCCTAGTAACTTGGTGAGAATTTTGGTGTCATGTGAACAGGGATATTGGATGCAATTCTCCTTTTTGGTGGGATCTTTGTCTGGTTTTGGGACTGAGGTATTGTTGGCCTCACAAAGGGAGTTTGAAAGTTTTCTTTCCCTTTCTATTTTTTTTTTTTTGAAACTTCTTGGGATCCCTGGGTGGCGCAGCGGTTTGGCGCCTGCCTTTGGCCCAGGGCGCGATCCTGGAGACCCGGGATCGAGTCCCACGTCGGGCTCCCGGTGCATGGAGCCTGCTTCTCCCTCTGCCTATGTCTCTGCCTGTCTCTCTCTCTCTCTCTCTCTCTCTCTGTGTGTGTGTGTGTGTGTGACTATCATAAATAAATAAAAAAAAATTAAAAATAAAAAAAAGAAACTTCTTTAGAAGAATAGGTTTTAGTTCTTCTTTAAATGTTTGGTAGAATTCCCCTGGAAAGCTATCTGGGCCTGGACTCTTGTTCTTTGAGAGACTTTTTATTATTACTCCAATTTCCTTGCTGATTATGGGTGTCTTTGGGTATTCTATTTCTTCCTGTTTCAGCTTTGGTAGTTTGTATGTTTCCAGGAATTTTTCCATTTTTTCCAGATTGCTTAATTTGTTGGCATATAGTGTCTCTTAATATATTCTTAAAATTATATTTCCTTGGTGTTGGTCATGATCTCTCCTCTTTCATTCATGATTTTAATTATTTATGTCCTTTCTCTTTTCTTTTTGATAAGTCTAGCTAGGGGTTTATCGATTTTATCAATTCTTTCAAAGTACCAACTTCTAGTTTTGTTGATATGTTCTATTGTTCGTTTTCTGTTTCCTTGATTTCTGCTCTAATCTTTATTATTTCTCTTCTCCTATTTGGTTTAGACTGTATTTGCTGTTCTTTCTCCAGCTCTTTTCAGTGTAAGGGTACCTTGTGTATTTGAGACTTTTCTATATTCTTGACAAATGCTTGTATTGCTATGTACTTTCCTCTTAGGACCACCTTTGCTGTATCTCAAAGGTTTTGAACAGTTGTGTTTTCATTTTCATTTGTTTCCATGAATTTTTAATTTCTGGTTTACTGCCTTGTTGACCCATTCCTTCTTCAGTAGGATGCTCTTTAACCTCCAAGTATTTTAGTTCCTTACAAATTTTCTCTTGCGATTGAATTCAAGTTTCAAGGCATTGTGGTCTGAAAATATGCGAGAATAATCCCAACCTTTTCATACTTTTTGAGACCTGATTTGTGACCTACTATGTGATCTATTCTGGAGAATGTCCCATGTGCATGTGAGAAGAATGTGTATTCTGTTGCTTTAGGATGGAATACTCTGTATATATCTGTGAAGTCCATCTGGTCCAGTGTGTCATTCAAAGCCCTTGTTTCCTTGATGATCTTCTGCTGCTTAGATGATCTGTCCATTGCTATGAGTGGGGTGTTAAAGTCTCCTACTATTGCTGTATTATTATCAATGTGTTTCTTTAATTTGGTTATTAATTGGTTGATATAATTGACTGCTCCCAAGTTAGGAGCATAAATATTTATAATTGTTAGATCTTCCCGCTAGATTGACCCTTTAAGTATGATATAGTCTTCCTCCTCATCCCTTACTGCAGTCTTTGGTTTAAAATCTAATTTGTTAACTGCAGGGTATTATGCTGAGTGGAGTAAGTCAATCGGAGAAGTAGAAACAGTATATGGTTTCATTCATTCAGAGAATATAAAAAATAGTGAAAGAGATTAAAGGAGAAAGAAGAGAAAATGAGTGGGAAATATCAGAGGGTGACAGAACATGAGAGACACCTAACTCTGGGAAATGAACAAGGGGATAGTGGAAGGGGAGGTGAGTGGGAGGATGGGGTGACTGGGTGACAGGCCCTGAGGGGGGCACTTGATAGGATGAACACTGGGTGTTATACTATATGTTGGCAAATCAAACTCCAATAAAAAATATACCAAAAAAATCTAATTTGTCTGCTATGAGGATTGCTACTCCAGCTTTCTTTTGAAGTCCATCAGCATGACAAATGGTTCCACCTCCTCATTTTCAGTCTGGAGGTGTTTTTAGGTCTAAAATGAGTATCTTGCAGAGAGCATATATGCATGGGTCTTGCTTTTCTATTCAATCTGATACCCTGTGTCTTTTGATTGAGGTATTTAGTGCATTTACATTCAGAGTAACCATGAAAGATATGAATTTAGTGCCATTGTATTACTTGTAACATCACTGTTTGTATAGAATGTCTCTCTTCCTTTCTGGTATCCTGCTTTGTGTTCTCTTTTAGCTTATATGTTCCCCTTAATATTTCTTGCAAGGTTGGTCAAATTTGTGAATTTGATCACAAATTCTTTTAGTTTCTGCTTGTCCTGGAAGCTCTTTATCTCTCCTTCCTTTCTGAATGACAGCTTTGCTAGATAAAGTATTCTTGGCTGCATGTTTTTCTCATTTAGAGCCCTGAATATCATTCCAGCCCTTTCTGGCCTGCCAGGTCTCTGTAGATAGGTCTGCTGCCAGTCTAATATTTCCACCCTTATAAGTTAAGGACCTCTTGTTCTGAGCTGCTTTCAGGATCTTTTCTTTGTCTCTGAAATTTGCAATCTTCACTATTATATGTTAAATTGTTGACCTATTTTTATTGATTTTTGAGTAGTGTTCTCTGTGCCTCCTGGCCATGAATGCCTGTTTCCTTCCCCATATTAGGGAAGTTCTCGGCTATTATTTGATCAAATATACCTTCTCTCCCTCTCTCTTTTTCCTCTGGAACCCCAATAATTCTAATATTTTCACTTTATGATATCACTGATTTCTCGAAGCCTCCTCTCATGATCTGTTTTTCTCTCTTTGTCTCAGCTTCCTTACTTTCCATCACTTTGTCTTCTATCACCGACTCTCCCTTCTGCGTCAATTACTGTAGCCATTAGAGTGTGCATTTTGGATTGCATCTTAGTTAAATATTTTTAATTTTGACCTGATTAGATTTAATTATTTTATTTCTGACTAAAATATTCTCTAGTGTCTTTTACGCTTTCTTCAATGCCAGCTAGTATCTTTACATACATTTTTCTCAATTCTAGGTACAACATTTTACTTATATCCATATTGACTAAATTTATAGCAGAGTATTACCTCTGGTTCTTTCTTTTGTTGTGATTTTTCTCCTTCTAGTCATTTTTCCCAGAGAAGAATGGATGAATGAGAGAACAATATCGTAAATATCAGCCACAATCCAAGCGAAGTATACACTAGACAAATCTGAAGAGATCAGAAACTGAAAAAGAAAAAAAGGGGGGGAGAAGTGAGAATATAAGCTAACAGATACTAGATTCCAAAATTGTGAAGAAAGAAAAAATACATATACAATAATAAAATCAAATACAGTGAAAGGAAGCAAAAAAATGAAGAATATATCTCTAAAATGTAAATGTAAAAATGAAAATTTTTAAAAGGCTAAAAAAGAGTTGATAAAATAAACTAGTTGAAAAGGAAAAAAAGGAGAAGAAAAATTAAACTGAAAGACTAAAGAGTCATGAAAAGAAAACTCAAATTCTATACACTATTTTCCCCTAACATAGGAGTTTTTCAGTTCTGTGTGATCCATAAACTTGGTATTAGCCTGTTTCTGCTGGTCTTTTGGGGGATGGGCCTGTTGCCGATTCTCAGGTGTCTTTGCCTGAGCAGAGTTGCACCACCCTTTGCCAGGAAGCTGGGGTCAGTTTAAGCTGCTTTGGGTTGCCCTACGTGGCTTTCATTCCCTGAAGGTTTTTGACACTGCTTTAGAGGATGAAATAAAAGTTAAAATGGCAGGGCCATAATCACCAGCCTCCAAGCTAAATAATTGCAGCTCCCACTCTTCAGTGCACCCTCAGAGAAAAGTAATCACTTTTGTGTGCAACAAACTCTGTAGACTCCTGCAATGCACACCCGTACCAATCCTCTCAGTGGGGGGTGAGGGGTTCTCACCGTGGCTTTGCTGTTCACTATGCCCTGCTCTGTAGAGATTGCCCAAACCTGTGCATACCTGTGCCACTCCTCCTGGGGGAAGGAGGAAGCCTCCACTGCGTTTCAGGGCCCTGCTTCAATAGCAGTCCCCTAATCATGCCATGATTCATGGTTTGGCAAGACCTAGCTGAGAGCGCACTCCAGAGCTCACTAATTGTAGCTGGCTTCCTCACTCCAATGTCTAGGAACTCTGCTGCACTCAGCCATCTTCTTTCCTTTTGTGTCCCTGGGCATCCTGAGGTCTCACCTTCCCACCTAGGATTCTGCCCCACTTTGCCACCTGAATACCTTTCAGGCAGGGAAGTCCCTCACAGAAGCAGCCTTCTACAAGTTCCAGTTTTGCACTCCATTTCTATATCATTTTCCAGCAGCCATCATACAGAGGTTCCCTCCTCTAAGGTTTATCTTCTGATATATCCCCTAGATTCACTCTCCACACCTCCTGCCTTGCAAAAACTGGTTGCCTTTCTATTTGTAAAATTACAGCAATCCTTTTCTTAGATCTCAGGTTGAATTCACAAATGTTTACAATGATTTGATAGATACGTGGCTGAATTCAAGGGACCAGATAAAATGAGGGTCCCTTACTCTTTCACCATTCTCCCTCCTCCCAGCCCACAAATGACATATCTTATAAGTAGTTAGTATCCACAAAATATAAAGAACTTTTAAAACTCAATGCCCAAAACACAAATAATCAAACTGAAAAGTGGGCAGAAGATATGGATTGACAGTTTTCCAAAGAATACATACAGATGGCCAATAGACACATGAAAAAATGTTGTACATCACTGATCATCAGGGAAATACAAATCAAAACTACAATGAGATATCATCTCACACTTGTCAGAATGGCTAAAATCAACAACACAAGAAATAACAGGATGCAGAGAAAGGGAAACTTTCATGCACTGTTGGTGGAAATACAAACTGGTGCAGCTTCTTTGAAAAATAGTACGGAGGTTCCTCAAAAATTTTAAAGTAGAACTAAGCCTATGAGCCAGCAATTGCATTACTAATTATTTACCCAAAGGATACAAAAATACTAATTGGGAAGGATACATGCACACTGGTGTTTATAGTAGCATTATCAACAATAGCCAAATTGTGGAAAAAGCCCAAATGTCCATCAAATGATTAATGGATAAAGAAGATGTCATATATATATATATATATATATATATATATATATATATATAATACTACTCAGCCATAAAAACAAATGAAATCTTGCCATTTACAACAACATGAATGGAGCTATAGAGTATAATGCTAAATGAAATAAATCAATCAGAGTAAGACAAATACCATGTTTTCGCTCATAGGTTGAATTTAAGAAAGAAAACAAATGAGCAAAGGGAAAAAAAGATAGAGGGAGACAAACCAAGAAATAAATTCTTAACAACAGAGAAGTAACTAATGATTATCAGAGGGAGGTAGGTGGGGGGTGGGTTAAATAGGTGATGGAGATTAAATTATACACTTATCATGATGACCACTGAGTAATGTATAGAATTGCTGAATTGCTATATTGTACACTTGAAATTAGTATAACACTGAGTGTCAACTATACTAGAAATAAAATCTAAAACTTAATTTAAAAAATTTTTAAGACATCACATGAAATCTATAGATCAATATCCCTTATGAGAAGAGAACACAAAAATCAACAAGTACTACTAACCAAATAAAACAACTTATCAAAAGGAATATACACCATGACCAAGTGAGATTTATCTCAGGAATGCAAGTGTGGAGCTTTGCACAGTGGCAGTATCGTAGCCAATAAGGTTTACCCAAGGTGTGATTATTGCTAATAGGAATGCAAGTGTGCTTCAAGATATGAAAATCAATGTAATTCATCACAGTAATAGACTGAAGAAAAAAATGCGTGGCCACCTCAATAGATGGTCTGATAAAAAACATTCAATAAACTAGGAATAGAATGGAACTTCTTTAACATGATAAAGAGCATTTATGAGAAATGCACTGCTAACATTATACTCAGTGGTAAAAGACTGAAATATTTCCCTTATGATCAAGAAAAATATAAGGATGCCTGCTTTCATTACCACTATTCAACATTGTACTGGAAGTTCTAGTCGGTTCAAACAGACAAGATAAAGAAATAAAGCACATCTAAATTGGAAAGAAGAAGTAAAAATATCTCTTTTTACAGATGACATGCTCCTATACATAGGAAATCCCAAAAAGTCCACGAGAAGTCTACTACAGTCAATAAATGACTCAGCAAAGTTGCAAAGTACAAAAATACAAGATTAGGCCACAAAAACCAGTTGTATCTTTATATACTTGTAATGAACAATCCAAAAGGAAATTAATAAAACAATTCCATTTACAACAATATCAAATAGAATAAAATACCCGGGAATAAATTTAAGGAAAGATGTAAAAGTTTATACACTGAAAACTACAAAACATTGACGAGAGTAATGAAAGAAGTAAATAAATGAAAATACATCTCATGTTCATGGATTATTAGACTCATTATTGGTAAGATGTCAGTACTACCCAAAGCCACCTACAGATTCAATGCAATCAGTATCAACAATCCAACAGGCTTTTTATCAGAAATGGAAAGCTGATTCTGAAACTCATATGGAAGCACAAGGGGCCAAAATACTCAATCTTGAAAAAGAAGAAACAAATTTGGAGTACTCATACTTCCTGATTTCAAAGCTTACTAAAAAGCTACAGCAATCAAAAGAGTGCAGTAATGCATAGAAACATATATAGAATGAGCACTGGGTGTTATACTAAATCTGCAAATTGAATTTAAATAAAATATTTTAAAATAAATAGATATATAGATAAATGGGGGAAAAGGATAGTCCAGCAATAAATCCATACACATATGACTAATTGATTATATACATGGGTGGCTAGTCCATTCAATGGGGAAAGAAATAGTGTTAGCAAAACTCAACTATTGTGACCTTGCATTTAGCAACAGATTCTTACAAATGACACCAAAAGTGGAAGCAATAAAAGAAAAAATAAACTGGGGATTTCACCAAAGTTAAAAACTTTTGTGCATCAAAGGACATTATCAAGAAAGCAAAAATACAGTGGTCAGGGCAGCCCCGGTGGCCCAGTGGCTTAGTGCTGCCTTCAGCCCAGGGCGTGATCCTGGGGACCCGGGATCAAATCCCATATCGGGCTCCCTGCATGGAGCCTGCTTCTCCCTCTGCCTATGTCTTTGCCTCTCTCTCTCTCTGTGTGTCTCTCATGAATAAATAAATAAAGTCTTTTTAAAAAAATACAGTGTTCTAAGATGGTGACATAGGAAGACTCTGAACTCACCTCCTTCCACAGACACATTGAATCTATACCTACATATAGAGCAATTCTTCCTGAAGAAGAACTAAGGGCTTATTGAACAGCTTCTGTGCACACACACAAAAATGATATAGGGACCACATAGAGAAGGGTAGGAGAGATGGAGACACAGTAACAAAGGGAACTTTACTCCCACTGCAACAACCTGAGTATAGAAAAGATATCACTGAAGGACCTATGCACAGACTCACATACCCTGAGGTGCACCTAAAAAAGGCAGTTTAAAAAAGCAACTAAACTCTAAGTGAATAAAATCCATTTACTAACTCTAGAACATCTGCCAAATGGGCAGAGAACTGTTGTAACTCTCCCTGGTATCAAAGGCACTTGTTAGTGACATTTTTATCCTCCCATCTCCATCTTGATAGTATGGATGGAATCAGGGTCCAGGCTCATTAACCTGTCTGCTAGGGATGCTTCAGCTCACCCTGGGCCCCTGGACCACACCAACTCCAGCCATGCCCCCTAGTTGGCACAGCACAGCACATCCTATACACAACACCCCCAGCTCTAGCCATCCTTCCAAGGAAGCCCTTGTGCAGCACATACTAGAACCCTCCCTAGCCTATGCCCATCCATCCATCACAGTAAGGTGGCCCCAATATAGCACAACCCAGAACACCACTCATCCATGCCCATCCAAGCTCCAGCTGTCCCATCAAGATGGCCTCAGCATGGCATACCCTGGGACTGTCCCAGCCCATGCCCACTCCAGCCCAGGCTACCCTGACTAAGAAGCCATGATGCAACACATGCAAGACTACCTGATCTACACTAGATCTGGCCACTCCCCTAAGGTACTCTCAGCATGCATGGCCTAGAACACCTTCTAACACCCATGTCCACTCCAGCTTCAGCCATCCCACCAAGGCAACCCCAGAATGGCACAATCAGAGACTACCCAGCCTGTACCTGATCCAGCTCCAACCATCCCTATAAGGTAGCCCTAGTGTAGTATGCTCTAGGACTCCCTAGTCCATGCCACTCCAGCTCCAGCTATCCCAGCAAAGCCATCAGACACATGCAGTCTGCACAGCGGATGTTTCTGCAGAAAACCATTCTTTCAAGACTAGGAAAGGTAGCTGTACTGCTTAATTCATAGAAGCAAAAACAAAGAAAAACAAAATGAGGAAACAGAGAAATATGTTTCAAATGAAAGAAGAAGATAAAACCCCAGGGAAGAAAACCTAACAAAAGAGAAATAAGTAATTTACTGATAAAGTTTTCACTGTAAAGTAATAAAGATGCTCACTGAACTCAGGATAAGGATGGAAGAACATAGTAAGAATACCAACAAATAAGGGCACCTGGGTGGCTCAGTCAGTTAAGAGTCTGCCTTCAACTCAGGTCATAATCCCAGGGTCCTGAGATCAAGCCCCACATCAGGCTCCCTGAACAGCAGGGAGCCTGCTTCTCCCTCTCCCTCTGCCATTCCCCCTTCTTGTGGACTCTGGCTCTCCCTATCTCTCTGTCAAATAAATAAATAAATAAATAAATAAATAAATAAATAAAATCTTTAAAAAAAGAATATCAACAAAGGTTTTTTAAAATATGATAACAAACCAATTAGAGCTGAAGAATACAATAACTTAAATACAATAACTTAAACGAATCAATAGCTCATCAGATGATACAGAAGAACAGATCAGTGATCTGCAAGATAGGATAGTG
The DNA here is from genome assembly GCF_053574225.1 of Canis aureus. Classification (NCBI taxonomy): domain Eukaryota; kingdom Metazoa; phylum Chordata; class Mammalia; order Carnivora; family Canidae; genus Canis; species Canis aureus. The sequence continues at coordinate 64,537,418 of NC_135649.1, read as the reverse complement.
AAAAATCACTCAATCAGAAGAGGGAAAAAAGGAATTTTTTAAAAATGAGGATGTGTGGGGGGGGAGCAAGATGGCGGAGGAGTAGGGTCTCCAAATCAGCTGTCTCCACCAAATTACCTAGAAAACCTTCCAATCATCCTGAAAATCTATGAATTCGGCCTGAGAATTAAAGAGAGAACACCTGGAATGCTACAGTGAGAAGAGTTCGCGCTTCTATCAAGGTAGGAAGACGGGGAAAAAGAAATAAAGAAACAAAGGCCTCCAAGGGGGAGGGGCCCCGCGAGGAGCCGGGCTGAGGCAGGGGCGAGTGTCCCCAGGACAGGAGAGCCCCGTCCCGGAGGAGCAGGAGCTGCACCGACCTTCCCGGGCAGAAAGGGGCTCGCGGGGAGTTGGAGCAGGACCCAGGAGGGCGAGGATGCCCTCGGGTTCCCTGGGACAGTAACAGAGCAACTGCGCGCCCAGGAGAGTGCGCCGAGCTCCCTAAGGGCTGCAGCGCGCACGGCGGGACCCGGCGGGACCCGGAGCAGCTCGGAGGGGTTCGGGCGGCAGCTCCGTGGAGGGGGTTGCACGGCCCGGGAGCGCGAATCCACCAGCCCAGGCTCCGGAGCACAGGGCGCCGGGACACAGCCCAGGATCCGGCCTCCCCCGGGACAGGCAGAGGCCGGGAGGGCCCAGGACAGCAAGGACGCTCCTGCCCCAGCTGAGCAGATCAGCGGCCCCGCCCCGGAGCCTCTAGGCCCTGCAGACGGAGTTCCTGCCGGAGCTGAATCCAGGTTTCCAGAGCTGCCCCGCCACTGGGGCTGTTCCTCCTGCGGCCTCACGGGGTAAACAACCCCCACTGAGCCCTGCACCAGGCAGGGGCACAGCAGCTCCCCCAACTGCTAACACCTGAAAATCAGCACAACAGGCCCCTCCCCCAGAAGACCAGCTAGACTGACAACCTCCAGGAGAAGCCAAGGGACTTAAAGTACACAGAATCAGAAGATACTCCCCGGTGGTTCTTCTTTTTTTCTTTTTTTTGTTTTGTTTTGTTTTGATTTGTTTTGCTTTTTGATTTGTTTCCTTCCCCCACCCCTTTTTTTCTCCTTTCTTTTTCTTTCTCTTTTTCTTCTCTCTTTTTTTTTCTTCTTTTCGTTTTTTTTTTCTTCCCTTTTTTTTTCCTCTTTCTCTTTTCTTTCCTTCTTTCTCTCCTCTCTTTTTCTCTTTTTCCCAATACAACTTGCTTTTGGCCACTCTGCACTGAGCAAAATGACTAGAAGGAAAACCTCACCTCAAAAGAAAGAATCAGAAACAGTCCTCTCTCCCACAGAGTTACAAAATCTGGATTACAATTCAATGTCAGAAAGCCAATTCAGAAGCACTATTATACAGCTACTGGTGGCTCTAGAAAAAAGTATAAAGGACTCAAGAGACTTCATGACTGCAGAATTTAGAGCTAATCAGGCAGAAATTAAAAATCAATTGAATGAGATGCAGTCCAAACTAGAAGTCCTAACGACGAGGGTTAACGAGGTGGAAGAACGAGTGAGTGACCTAGAAGACAAGTTGATAGCAAAGAGGGAAACTGAGGAAAAAAGAGACAATTAAAAGACCATGAAGATAGATTAAGGGAAATAAACGACAGCCTGAGAAAGAAAAACCTACGTTTAATTGGGGTTCCCGAGGGCGCCGAAAGGGACAGAGGGCCAGAATATGTATTTGAACAAATTCTAGCTGAAAACTTTCCTAATCTGGGAAGGGAAACAGGCATTCAGATCCAGGAAATAGAGAGATCCCCCCCTAAAATCAATAAAAACCGTTCAACACCTCGACATTTAATAGTGAAGCTTGCAAATTCCAAAGATAAAGAGAAGATCCTTAAAGCAGCAAGAGACAAGAAATCCCTGACTTTTATGGGGAGGAGTATTAGGGTAACAGCAGACCTCTCCACAGAGACCTGGCAGGCCAGAAAGGGCTGGCTGGCAGGATATATTCAGGGTCCTAAATGAGAAGAACATGCAACCAAGAATACTTTATCCAGCAAGGCTCTCATTCAAAATGGAAGGAGAGATAAAGAGCTTCCAAGACAGGCAGCAACTAAAAGAATATGTGACCTCCAAACCAGCTCTGCAAGAAATTTTAAGGGGACTCTTAAAATTCCCCTTTAAGAAGAAGTTCCGTGGAACAGTCCACAAAAACAAGGACTGAATAGATATCATGATGACACTAAACTCATATCTGTCAATAGTAACTCTGAATGTGAACGGGCTTAATGACCCCATCAAAAGGCACAGGGTTTCAGACTGGATAAAAAAGCAGGACCCATCTATTTGCTGTCTACAAGAGACTCATTTTAGACAGAAGGACACCTACAGCCTGAAAATAAAAGGTTGGAGAACCATTTACCATTCGAATGGTCCTCAAAAGAAAGCAGGGGTAGCCATCCTTATATCAGATAAACTAAAATTTACTCCAAAGACTGTAGTGAGAGATGAAGAGGGACACTATATCATACTTAAAGGATCTATTCAACAAGAGGACTTAACAATCCTCAATATATATGCCCCGAATGTGGGAGCTGCCAAATATATAAATCAATTATTAACCAAAGTGAAGAAATACTTAGATAATAATACACTTATACTTGGTGACTTCAATCTAGCTCTTTCTATACTCGATAGGTCTTCTAAGCACAACATCTCAAAAGAAACGAGAGCTTTAAAGGATACACTGGACCAGATAGATTTCACAGATATCTACAGAACTTTACATCCAAACTCAACTGAATACACATTCTTCTCAAGTGCACATGGAACTTTCTCCAGAATAGACCACATATTGGGTCACAAATCGGGTCTGAACCGATACCAAAAGATTAGGATTGTCCCCTGCATGTTCTCAGACCATAATGCCTTGAAATTAGAACTAAATCACAACAAGAAGTTTGGAAGGACCTCAAACACGTGGAGGTTAAGGACCATCCTGCTAAAAGATGAAAGGGTCAACCAGGAAATTAAGGAAGAATTAAAAAGATTCATGGAAACTAATGAGAATGAAGATACAACCGTTCAAAATCTTTGGGATGCAGCAAAAGCAGTCCTAAGGGGGAAATACATCGCAATACAAGCATCCATTCCAAAACTGGAAAGAACTCAAATACAAAAGCTAACCTTACACATAAAGGAGCTAGAGAAAAAACAGCAAATAGATCCTACACCCAAGAGAAGAAGGGAGTTAATAAAGATTCGAGCCGAACTCAACGAAATCGAGACCAGAAGAACTGTGGAACAGATCAACAAAACCAGGAGTTGGTTCTTTGAAAGAATTAATAAGATAGATAAACCATTAGCCAGCCTTATTAAAAAGAAGAGAGTTAAGACTCAAATTAATAAAATCATGAATGAGAAAGGAGAGATCACTACCAACACCAAGGAAATACAAACGATTTTAAAAACATATTATGAACAGCTATACGCCAATAAATTAGGCAATCTAGAAGAAATGGACGCATTCCTGGAAAGCCACAAACTACCAAAACTGGAACAGGAAGAAATAGAAAACCTGAACAGGCCAATAACCAGGGAGGAAATTGAAGCAGTCATCAAAAACCTCCCAAGACACAAGAGTCCAGGGCCAGATGGCTTCCCAGGGGAATTCTATCAAACATTTAAAGAAGAAATCATACCTATTCTCCTAAAGCTGTTTGGAAAGATAGAAACAGACGGAGTACTTTCAAACTCATTCTATGAAGCCAGCACCACCTTAATTCCAAAACCAGACAAAGACCCCACCAAAAAGGAGAATTACAGACCAATATCCCTGATGAACATGGATGCAAAAATTCTCAACAAGATACTGGCCAATAGGATCCAACAGTACATTAAAAAAATTATTCACCATGACCAAGTAGGATTTATCACTGGGACACAAGGCTGGTTCAACACCCGTAAAACAATCAATGTGATTCATCATATCAGCAAGAGAAAAACCAAGAACCATATGATCCTCTCATTAGATGCAGAGAAAGCATTTGACAAAATACAGCATCCACTCCTGATCAAAACTCTTCAGAGTGTAGGGATAGAGGGAAGATTCCTCGACATCTTAAAAGCCATCTATGAAAAGCCCACAGCAAATATCATTCTCAATGGGGAAGCACTGGGAGCCTTTCCCCTAAGATCAGGAACAAGACAGGGATGTCCACTCTCACCACTGCTGTTCAACATAGTACTGGAAGTCCTAGCCTCAGCAATCAGACAACAAAAAGACATTAAAGGCATTCAAATTGGCAAAGAAGAAGTCAAACTCTCCCTCTTCGCCGATGACATGATACTCTACATAGAAAACCCAAAAGTCTCCACCCCAAGATTGCTAGAACTCATACAGCAATTCGGTAGCGTGGCAGGATACAAAATCAATGCCCAGAAGTCAGCGGCATTTCTATACACTAACAATGAGACTGAAGAAAGAGAAATTAAGGAGTCAATCCCATTGACTATTGCACCCAAAAACATAAGATACCTAGGAATAAACCTAACCAAAAATGTAAAGGATCTATACCCTCAAAACTATAGAACACTTCTGAAAGAAATTGAGGAAGACACAAAGAGATGGAAAAATATTCCATGCTCATGGATTGGCAGAATTAATATTGTGAAAATGTCAATGTTACCCAGGGCAATATACACGTTTAATGCAATCCCTATCAAAATACCATGGACTTTCTTCAGAGAGTTAGAACAAATTATTTTAAGATTTGTGTGGAATCAGAAAAGACCCCGAATAGCCAGGGGAATTTTAAAAAAGAAAACCATATCTGGGGGCATCACAATGCCAGATATCAGGTTGTACTACAAAGCTGTGGTCATCAAGACAGTGTGGTACTGGCACAAAAACAGACACATAGATCAGTGGAACAGAATAGAGAATCCAGAAGTGGACCCTGAACTTTATGGGCAACTAATATTCGATAAAGGAGGAAAGACTATCCATTGGAGGAAAGACAGTCTCTTCAATAAATGGTGCTGGGAAAACTGGACATCCACATGCAGAAGAATGAAACTAGACCACTCTCTTTCACCATACACAAAGATAAACTCAAAATGGATGAAAGATCTAAATGTGAGACAAGATTCCATCAAAATCCTAGAGAAGAACACAGGCAACACCCTTTTTGAACTCGGCCATAGTAACTTCTTGCAAGATACATCCACGAAGGCAAAAGAAACAAAAGCAAAAATGAACTATTGGGACTTCATCAAGATAAGAAGCTTTTGCACAGCAAAGGATACAGTCAACAAAACTCAAAGACAACCTTCAGAATGGGAGAAGATATTTGCAAATGACATATCAGATAAAGGGCTAGTTTCCAAGATCTATAAAGAACTTCTTAAACTCAACACCAAAGAAACAAACAATCCAATCATGAAATGGGCAAAAGACATGAACAGAAATCTCACAGAGGAAGACATAGACATGGCCAACATGCACATGAGAAAATGCTCTGCATCACTTGCCCTCAGGGAAATACAAATCAAAACCACAATGAGATACCACCTCACACCAGTGAGAATGGGGAAAATTAACAAGGCAGGAAACCACAAATGTTGGAGAGGATGCGGAGAAAAGGGAACCCTCTTACACTGTTGGTGGGAATGTGAACTGGTGCAGCCACTCTGGAAAACTGTGTGGAGGTTCCTCAAACAGTTAAAAATATACCTGCCCTACGACCCAGCAATTGCACTGCTGGGGATTTACCCCAAAGATACAGATGCAGTGAAACGCCGGGACACCTGCACCCCGATGTTTATAGCAGCAATGGCCACGATAGCCAAACTGTGGAAGGAACCTCGGTGTCCAACGAAAGATGAATGGATAAAGAAGATGTGGTTTATGTATACAATGGAATATTACTCAGCTATTAGAAATGACAAATACCCACCATTTGCTTCAACGTGGATAGAACTGGAGGGTATTATGCTGAGTGAAGTAAGCCAGTCGGAGAAGGACAAACATTATATGTTCTCATTCATTTGCGGAATATAAATAATAGTGAAAGGGAATATAAGGGAAGGGGGAAGAAATGTGTGGGAAATATCAGAAAGGGAGACAGAACGTAAAGACTGCTAACTCTGGGAAACTAACTAGGGGTGTTGGAAGGGGAGGAGGGCGGGGGGTGGGAGTGAATGGGTGACGGGCACTGGGGGTTATTCTGTATGTTAGTAAATTGAACACCAATAAAAAAAAAATGAGGATGTGGTGCCTGGGTGGCTCAGTTGGTTAAACATCTAACTCTTGATTTTGGCTCAGGTCATGATCTCAGGGTCATGAAATCAAGCCCTACATTGGGCTCCACACTGAGCATGAAGCCTGTTTGATTCTCTCTCTCCCTCTCCCTCTGCCCCTGCCTACTCCTTCTCTCTCTCTCTCCCTCAAAAAATATGAGGATAGTTTGAGGGACCTCTGAGACAAAAGCAAGCATACTAACAATCACTTTAAAGAGGTCCCAGAAGGAGGAAAATGAGAGAAAGGGGCAGAAAACTTATTTGAAGGAATAATGGATAAAGATTCCCTAACCTAGGGAAGAAAACAAATATCCAGATGCAAGAAGCACAGAGTCCAAAACAAGATGAATTCAAAGAGATCCACACCAAGATATATTATAATTAAAATGGTAAAAGTTAAAGCTTAAAAAAAAAGAGTCAATGGCAGCAAAAGAAAAACAAATAGTGACATACAAGAGAAAAGCCATAAGATTTTTCAGCAGAAATGTTGCAGGCCACAAGAGAGTGGCAGAATATATTTAAAGTGCTGAAAAGGAAAAACTTAAAACCAGGAATACTCTATCTGGCACGGTTATCTCTCAGTTGAAAGACAGAGGTTTCCCAAACAAGCAAAAATTAAAGAAATTCGTCAGCAATAAAGCAATGTTTTAAGAAATGTTAAAGAGTCTTTTCTGAATGGGAAGAAAAAGCCATAACTAGAAGTAAGAAAATATATGAAATCTTAAAATCTCACTGGTAAAAGCAAATATATTGGAAAGGCTTTGGATCAGCCACTGAAAAAGCTAGCATGGAGGTTAAAAGACAAAAATGGTCAAATTAGCTGTAACTACAAGAACTTAAATGTTACACAAGATAAAAAGATGTAAAATAGGACACCAAAAATATTAAAACGTGGTAGGAGTAAAAATGTAGTGCTTTTATAATATATACAAACTTAAGCAACTATAATCTTAAAATAGACATATATATATGAATCTTATAACCACAAAATAAAAACTTACAATACATACACAAAAATAAAGAGAAAAGACCCCAAATATTACACTAAAGAAAACCATCAAGAAAACCACAAGGAAAGAAACCAAAAGAATACTAAAAGAACAGAGAAGAACTACAAAAACAACTAGAAAACAATAAAATGGCAACAAATACATACCCATCAATAATTACTTTAAATGTAAATTCCTAGGAATAAATTTAACCATGGAGGCAAATATCTATACACTAAAATTGTAAGGCATTGATGCAAAACATTGAAAAGAGTACAAATAAATGGAAAGTTCTTTTGTGCCCATGGATTAGAAGAATGAATATTGCTAAAATGTCCATACTACACAAAGCAATCTAGAGATTCAATGCAATGCCTATTATAAGTCCAATGACTTTTTCACTGAAATAGAACAAATTTAGAATTTGTATGGAGCCACAAAATATTCCAAATAGCAATATCAATCTTGAGAAAAAAGAACAAAACTGAAGGCATCACACTTCCTGATTTTAAACTATATTACAAAGCTATAATAGTAAAAATAGCTATTAAAAATGATGAGATCTTGCCTTTTGTAACAACATGGGTGGATCTAGAGGATATTTTGCTAAGTGAAGTCATAGAAAGACAAATATCATATGATTTTCCACTTTCTTCTTGTAATTGATTTCTAACTTCATACTGTTGTGGTCAGAAAACATGCTTGTCATGACTTCAAACTTAGACTCATTTTGTGATCTTAAATGTGACTATTCTGGAGAATGTTCCATGTGCACTTGAAAAGAATATATATTCTGCAATGTTTGAATAAAATGTTCTATATTTATCTATTAAACCTATCTGGCCTAATACGTCATGTAAGGTTGATGTTTCCATATTGATTTTCTGCCTGGATCAAATTATCTATTAATGCAAGTGGGGTATTAAAGTAACCTATTATTGTGTTACTGTCAGCTTCTCCTCTTATGACTGTTAATATTTGCTTTATATATTTTGGTGTTCCTATGTTTGGTGCATAAATACTTATGAATATTATATCTTCTTCTTGCATTGACCCCTTTATCATTATATAATTACCTTTGTTTTTTGTTACAGTCTTTGTTTTAAAGTCTAGCTTGCCTCTATATGAGTATTGCTACTCCAGCTTTCTTTTTGTTTTCATTTGCATGGTATATATTTTTTATCACTTCACTTTCAGTCTGTGTGTGTTTTTAGATCTAAAGTAGGTCTCTTGTAAGCAACATATAGAAGGATCTTATTATTTTTTATCCATTCCTCTATCCTATTTCTTTTGATTGGAAAATTTAGTCCTTTTACATTTAAAGTAATTATTGATACGTATATGCTTGTTTGCCATTTTCTTAATTGTTTTCTGGTTGTTTTGTAGCTCTTCTCTATTCTTTTCTTATTCTCTTGGTTTCTTCTCTTGTGGTTTGATGGTGTTATTTAGTGTAATGATTGGGCTCTTTTCTCTTTATTTTTGTGTATCTATTGTAGGTTTTTGTTTTGTGGTTACCAAGAGATTAAGTGTAGTACTGACATAAAAATAGACACATAGATATGCAGTGATTCTAAATATAAAGATATACATAGAGATTAAAAATAAAAGGATTACACTTCAATAAAAAAAAGTTTAAGATAGATAACTACCAGGGTGCCTGGGTGGCTCAGCTGGTTAAGCATCTGCCTTCAGCTCAGGTCATGATTTCAGGGTCCTGGGATTGAGCCTCACATCAGGCTCCCTGCTCAGCAGGAAGTCTGCTTATCCCTCTCCCTCTGCCCCCTCCCCTGCTTATATGTTCTCTCTCTCTGAAATAAAATCTTCTTTTAAAAAATAGATAACTACCAATGTGGCTCTATTCAACACAAAATAATAATAATAAAATAAAATTGTTACAAAAAAAGGTTTTAAAAAAGAGGTATTTCTAGCTTAGAGATCATCAATTATGAGTCACTCTCCTTGAGAGCCAGACATTTCAGCATTCCACAGGGCATTATAGTGACAGATTAATCTTCCTGGTGAACAGACCTCAGTAAGTAATATACACCCCATGTGAAGCTCTTATCCTTATTAGGTCTGTTGACCAATACTCAATTACCCCATATGCTCCTCAAATCAGCTCTGCAGCAGCCTCAGGGTTTTAAAAGCTCATGCTCTATCTAACACAGGATGTGGAGCAGTTGTCTCAGCCTCCTTCTACAGCAGCATTTCAGAGCCAAAAATAGGCATTATAGATTAAAATCCAGGAGTCTCAAGGCAATCTAGAATCACAGGCCTAACGTATAATCAGGATACTTAGAAAATTTCTGTACCTCCATGGAGATGTGGGAGATTCTGAGGGCAGAGAAGTAAGCTGTGTTTTAGACATGTTACAGCACACACACACACACCCAAAAAAGAAAGGAACAGAATGGAACAAGATATACCACACTAACACTAATCAAAAGAAAGATGAAGCTGAAGAAAGCTGAAAAAGTTTTATTCAGCTGAAGAAAGCTGAATTAAAAGAAAGCTATAGATTTCAGACAAAGCAGACTTCAGACCAAGGAAAAATATCAGGGCTAAAGAGGAGCATTACATGATGATAAAGGGGTCAATTATCCAAAAAGACATAACTATCCTTAATATGCATGCACCTAACAACAAAGTACCAAAATATGTGAGATAAACACTGATAGAACTGCAAGGAAAAATAGATAAATCCCCTATTATAATTTGAGACTTCAACATTCCTCTTTCAGAAACGGACAGATCCAACAGGCAGAAAATCAGTAAAGACATAATTGGATTCAATAGCACTCAATCAACTGGATATAATTGATATCTATAGAATATTTCAACCAACAATAAGTTGAAGAGAGCTAGTAAAATGGTTGAAGATACAGAATTATGTGCACATGGGTGGAGGTGATAAATCACATAAATGTCTGAGGAAGCAAGATAGAATGAGATACAGAGCTTGGAGAGAGAGATACACACACAGCAGGAGAAGCTATACCCCCACCAGTGAGACAGAGGAAAGGAGTAGATAACAAGTCCAGATAAAATTGAAATTTTAAGTAGTAAGAGAGGAAGTTGAGAGAGGTCTTGCCTGACTATCTCCACATTCACAGTCAAGTGGGAAATGAAGTCAACTTCCACAAATGAAAAGAGAAAGGATAGAAAAAGAGATTAAGAATAAAATTGAAAACACAGAATAGCCCCTAAGAATGTCAAAAATGACATACAGAAGGGATGCTGTGCAGCTGGTTGGGCCTAGCTGAGAATGGGAAACCATAAATTTCTGTTAGCTCCAAATTGATGTGTGTATGTGTATGTGTGTATACATGTACATGTGCATGTGTGTTTTCCAACAGCCTGAGTGTTGAGCCAAGAAATGGTGAGAACTTGGACTTACCCTGGGTTGCATCTCCACAGGGCAAGTGTAGCAAAGGGAGTAGGAAATATGGTGAGAACGAATGAGGTCAAGCTCCCAAGCTTAAGGTGGAACCCTGGGAAACACCAAAATAGAAAGAATAAACAGAAGAGGATCATGCAAATGTAAGTAGGAAGGAAGAGCCAGAATCCACTAGTGTCACAAAAAAAAGTCCTGAAAATTCTAGCATTTGGAAAGCCTTCTGGGATCGTGTAGTCCAAACCTTTAATTGTGGTAGATGAAGAAAGTGAGGCCCCAAGAGGGGAAGGGACTTGCCCAAGGTTTACAATGAGTTAGTGGCAGTGCTAAAACTAAAATTTAGGTCTTTTAACTGTCCCATTCTCTTATTTACTCTATGGCACTTTATTATCTTTTCTCCTCTTATTTTAAAAATAATATATATTTTCTGTAAACAATTTGGAAAACTCAAAAAAAGAATAAAGAATAAAATGTAAATCTTTTATAATATTAACATTGACTATAAGCATATTAACATATATGGTGGTTTTTAAAAAGTTCAAAAATTCTTTGACATTTGTCCCATCGAGAAGTAAAATTTAGTTCCTGTCCTCTAGAATATAGGCTTGTGACTTGCTTCTAATAAATAGAATGCAGTGAATGTGATGTTGCATAACTCCTAGCGATAGGTCATAAAGTCAATATAGCTTTCATCTGGCTCATGCTGGAGCACTTGCTCTCTTTCTCTCAAGATACTTGTTCTTGGAACTCAGCCATCATGCTATGAGGAAACTCAGGACACATGGAGAAGCCATATGCAAGTGTTCCAGCTGAAAGCCTCAGCCAAGTTTCTAGCCAGCAACCAGCATCAACTTCCAGACATGTGAAGGAGGAAGCCTTAGATTTCTCTAGTTCCAGCCGTTGTCTGACTGCATCTGTGTGAAAGATTGTGAGCCCAGTAACTGAGCCCAGTCTATCCTTAGACTCCTGAGAGATAAAAATAAATGATTGTCATTTTCATTACTAAGTTTGTTATACAGTGTTAAATAACCAATATAGCAAATTTCCTTCTAGCCTTTTAAATGCATATATATTTAAATTACAATATTGGAAGGGCACTAGACTGGCCAATAGTGGGTGAAGCCTGCGGCTTTTGATCTCGGGGCTGTGAGTTCAAGTCCCATGTTGGGTGTAAATATTACTTTAAAAAATATATATATATATTAAAAATAATAAATCACAGCATTGTAATTACAAAGTACGTATTATTTCATATCCTACTTTTTTCACCTTGCATTATTTGTGGTTATTTTAATGCAACGTTAAACATTGTTTTAAAAGATCATAATAGGTATATAATATTCTGCCATACAGATATTACAAACATATACAACCAGTGTTTATTGTTAAACAATCATTTTCCAATTTCTTACTATCATAGACAATGTTGCAGTGAACATTCTTGCATCCATACCTTTTTTAAAACATGTATGTTTTGTCATTTGTATGACAAAAGAAACACAGGTTAACTGAAGCAATTCAAAGACAATATAAAAGTCCCTAAAGTTAAATTAATATATTCTTTCACTCCCTCTCCAAAGTTATCCCCTTAATGTAACCACTGTGAAAATCTAGTGTGAATCCTTACATAATTTTCCTTCACATATACAAATATATAAACATACAGTATGAGTTTATTTTCTTTCACAAAAATGGGGTTACTAGAGCTTTCTCTTTTACCCAGCAATGTGTCATGGGCAGCCTTCCAAGTCAATCTGCCTTATTCCTTTCAACTACTACACAATAATCTATAATATAGACATACCATAATGTAACATAACTAGTTCCCTATCAGTGGACATTCAGGTAGTTACTATTACAAAAAAAAAATTCAATAAACACCCTTGTAAACTTACTGGCACTTTTATTTCTGACATTTAAACTATCATAAGTGAGATTTCCAGGTCAAAGGGCATGTGAATTTTTCATTTTAATAAATACATTTTAAGGACTTCTCATTAAACATGACAGATTAAATACAAGTTTATTAACCCTTCTAAAACTTCACTAAAATAAAAGGAAATGAGTTTTTTAAGGGATATAAATCCACAAAGACAAAGAGAACAGGAATAAAAGCAGCAACCAATGAGATATGTAAATACATTTTTAAAAAATGGAAAGCAGATGCACATTAGCAGAGCTGAAAAAAGCTGAAAAGCATGTGCCTGTGGCAGAAGGTGGGGATATGAAATGAGAAGCAAGACAATGCATACCACAGAATTCCTGGAAAGCTCAGAAATTAGATATAGCACTGAACCAAAGAAAGCAGGATGCATCAAGAGCCTGAAAACAGAGAATTTGGTGTAAGAAGTGTGTAAGAAATGCTATTAGAACACTCTGATTCCTTCCCTCATCCTGTTCAGCCAGAAAAATACATTTTCCCTGCTCTGGCAAGAGACTAGAAGTTTGTTTTTAAAAATCGATCCACAAAAGCCCCCAGATTCAGATGTCCCAGGTAGAATGAGAGGTAGGAAAAGGGCACCATATTGAAAGTGAGGGCACTAGATACAATTTTTAAAGAAGTTCATTTCCCCAACTCCCAAATACCTTAGTTCCAAGAACACCAGCAACCAGATACGTATTTTCCAGATCGGAAATTGGAGATTTCATCTCTGAAAAAACTGGAACTACTCCCAGAGAAAAGACCTATATAGATTATGTCATTGGGGGGGGGGGTCTCTAGTAAACTAGCCAGGTTCTCAGTCATCTTATACTGAAGATCACCAGTTGGTAAGCCTTACCCCTGTAGGAAAGCCTCTTATATTAAAGAACAAAACAAGCAAATAAAATAAGTCAGTGAAAGAAAGAAAAGAGCAGAAAGAAACTTTTATTATTCTCAGAGTTATAATAAACATGAAATAAAAACAGGATGCTATAAAAAATAAACATTTAGAAAACCAAAGAGAAGCTATACAAATATCCTATTTTCTCTTATAATACCTTTATAGTTTACTTTTTACATTTGTACCTCAAATTCTATTGATTTTTTTCCATATGGTACAAATTGTATATCTGAATATATTTCCTTAAAATTTGACAGATGGCTGCCCCCATACCAATTTTTTAAATAACCAATACACATAAACCTTTGTTCATATTGATTCTTTCCTTAGGATAAAATCTTATAAGTAGAACTGGTAGTTTACAGAACAAGAACTTTGAAGCTTTTAAAATATATTATCAAATTGTCCCGTATAAAAGTTGTACCAATTTTTACTCCATGAACAATGTATGAATGCGTATTTCCTACAACCATAGCAATGCTAAACCAACAATGGTATTATTTTACTTAATTTTTCTCTCTTAATTAGTTTTTATATGGCAAGAGGTGGGGCTAAATTCCAATGATTTCATTTCAGTAGTTCCCTTTGACTTTTTTTCCTAACCTTGCACTTTCTTTTATTTGTCCTACCTTTGTCACTATTCACATATGGTCCTGCATGCTGTTTTATACACAGGATTCTGGGACTGGCCTTACAAGTTGATAGCTGTGGATATAAGATCTTGTCAATTAAAAGGTCTTCACACCATTTCTTTTTTTTTTAAGATTTTATTTATTTATTCATGAGACACACACACAGAAGCAGAGACACAGGCAGAGGGAGAAGCAGGCTCCATGCAGGTAGCCTGACGTGGGACTCCATCCCGGGTCTCCAGGATCAGGCCCTGGGCTGAAGATGGCGTCAAACCACTGAGCCACCCGGGCTGCCCTTCGCACCATTTCTGAAGTAAAGTTTGGTAATATATTAAAATTTGAAAAATACATACTCTTTGACTTAGTAATTCTCATCAGGAGAATGTGATCTAAGGAAAAGATCATCAGAGAACTGTGCAAAGATATAGGTATAAAAACTATGCACTTAGTTACTTTGACAAGTGCTATTTCAAGAAATTGATATTTGAGCTGTGTTTAAGTAAGATGTTTTCAAAACCAGAATAAGATCTACAACTACAGAGAACAAATGGTTGCCAGGGGGGAAAAGGTGGGGGTTGGGGCAAAATGGGTGAATGTAAATGAGAGATTCAGGCTTCCAATTATGGAATGAATAAGTCATGGGAATAAAAGATGCAACTTAGAGAATATAGTCAATGATACTGTAATAGCATTGTATGGTGACAGATGCTAGCTACACTTGTGAGCACAGCATAATATATAGAGTTGTTAAATCACTGTCATACTCCTGAAACTAATGTAGCACTGTCTGTCAACTATACTCAAATAAAACAAAATGTGTTTATAAGAATAAATAAGTGGGGGGAAAAGTGAATAAAACTCTGCATTCAGAATTGTTAGTAAAAGCAAGAAGCTAAAAAAAAATCAAATGCCATCAATAGGAACTGGTTATTTCCATATTTTGGCTATTGTGGATAATGTTGCTATAAACATTGGGGTACATGTGCTCCTTCAATTCACTATTTTTGCATCCTTTGAGTAAATACCTAGTAGTGCAATTGCTGGATCTTAGGGTAGCTCTATTTTTACCTTGAGGAACCTCCACACTGTTTTCCAGAGTGGCTGTACCAGTTTGCATTCCCACCAACAGAGTAAGAGGGTTTCCCTTTCTCCACATTTTCACTGACATCTATTGTGTCCTGAGTTGTTAATTTTAGCCATCCTGGCTTGTGCAAGATGGTATCTGATGGTAGTTTTGATTTGTATTTTCCTGATAATGAGTGAGAGTCCATATGTCCATCAACTGGTGAATGGATAAAGAAGATGTGAGATGTGAGATATATATATATATATATATATATATATATATATATATATATATATATAGTGGAATGTTACTCAGCCATCAAAAAGAATGAAATCTTGCCATTTGCAATGATGTGGTTGGAACTAGGGTGTATTATGCTAAGCAAAATAAGTCAGTAGAAAAAGACAAATACCATATGATTTCACTGATATGTGGAATTTAAGAAACAAAACAGATGAATATAGGGGAAGAAAGGAAAAATAAAATAACAGAGAAAGCAGAAAAGCATATGAGACTCTTAACTATAGGGAACATACTGTAGGTTGCTTGAGGGGAGGTGGGGGGATGGGGTAAATGAGTGATGGGCATTAAGAAGGGCACGGTTTTTCTGAGCATGGATGTTATATGCAAGTACTGAATCACTAAATTCTACTCCTGAAATTAATACTAACATACAGAATAACACCCAGTTCTCAACCCGTCAAGTGCCCCCCTCAGTGCCCGTCACCCATTCACCCCCACCCCCCGCCCTCCTCCCCTTCCACCACACCTAGTTCGTTTCCCAGAGTTAGGAGTCTTTATGTTCTGTCTCCCTTTCTGATATTTCCTACCCACTTCTTCTCCCTTCCCTTCTATTCCCTTTCACTATTATTTATATTCCCCAAATGCTAACTATATGTTAAGTAACTTGAATTTAAATAAAATCTTAAAAGAGAAAAATAGGAAACTTGTTAAATAAAATGTTCTACATTCAATTAAATGGAATACAGATAGTTTGTTATTTTATTAGATTTTATTTTATTTTATTTTCCTCCTGGTAAGTGTACTTTTTAATCCTCATCACTTATCTAACCCATTCCCCCCCACCTTCCCTTTGCGAAACGTCAGGTTGTTCTCTATTGTCAAGAGTCTGTTTCTTGGTTTCTCTCTCTCTCTCTTTTCCCTTCGTTTGTTTGTTTTGTTTCTTAAATTCCACATATGAATGAAACCATGTGGTATTTGTCTTTCTCTGATTGACCTATTTTGCTTAGCATTATACTCTCTAGCTCCATCCATGTCATTGCAAATGGCAAGATTTCATTCCTTTTGATGGCTGAATAAAATTCCCATTGTCTATATATACCACATCTTCTTTAACCATTCATCTTTCAGTGGACTGTTGGGCTATTTCCATAATTTAGCTAATGTAGATAATGCTGCTCTAAACATCAGAGTGCATGTATTCCTTGGAATTAGTATTTTTGTATCCTTTGGGTAAATACCTAGTAGGGCAATTGCTGGATCTTAGGGTAGTTCCATTTTTCACTTTTTTGAAGAACCTCTATTCTGTTTTCCACAGTGGATGCACTAGTTTTCATTCCCACCAACAATGCAAGAGGGTTCCCCTTCCTCTACATCCTCACCAACACGGTTGTTTCTTGTGTTGTTGATTTTAGCCATTCTGACAGGTGTGAAGTGATATTGTAGTTTTAATTTGTATTTCTCTAATGATCAGTGATGTTGAGCATATTTTCATGTCTGTTGGTCATCTGTATGTCTTCTTTGGAAAAATGTCTATTTATGTCTACTGCCCATTTTTTTTATTTGGACCATTTGGTTTTGTGGTGGTAAGTTTTGTAAGATTTCTATATCTTTTGGATACTAACCTTTTATCAGATATGTCATTTGCAAATATCTTCTCTCACTGAAGGTTGCCTTTTACTTTGTTGATTGTTTCCATCACTGTTCAGAAGCTTTTTGTTTTGATGAAGCCCCAATAGTTTATTTGTGCTTTCGTTTCTCTTGCCTCAGGAGAGATATCTAGTAATAGGTCGCTACAGTGGATGTCAAAGAGGTTACTGTCTGTGTTTTCCTCTAATTTTAATGGTTTCCTGTCTCACATTTAGGCCTTTCATCCATTTTGAATTTATTTTTGTGTATGGTATAATAAAGTAGTCCTGTTTCATTCTTTTGCATGTAGCTTTCCAGTTTTCCCGACACCATTTGTTGTAGAGACTTTTTCCCACTGGATGTTCTTTCCTGCTTTGTTGAAGAATAATTGACCATATAGTAGTGAGTTCATTTCTGGACTTTCTACTCTGTTCCAATGATCTATATATTTTTTTGTGTGCCAGTACCATATTGTCTTGATCACTGTATTTTTGTAATATAACTTGAAGTGTGAAATTATGATGCCTCCAGCTTTGCTTTTCATTTTCAAGATTCCTTTGACTATTCAGGGTCTATCATAGTTCCAGACAAATTTTAGGATTGTTTCTCCTAGTTCGGTGAAAAATGCTGGTGTTATTTTGATAGGGATTGCATTAAATGTGTAGATTGCTTTGGGTAGTATAGATCTTTTAACAATATTTTTTCTTCCACAAATAAGATGTTTTAAAAATAAGTAAATGATACTGGGTGATGGCATTGAGGAGGGCACTTGACGGGATGAGCACTGGGTGTCATACTATATGTTGGCAAATTGAACATCAATAAAGATAAATAAATAAATAAATAAAAATAAAGTTACACATGTGGCTTGAAAATAAATGAATGAATAAGTAAATAAATAAATAAATAAATAAATAAATAAATAAATAAATATATTTTTTCTTCCAATCCATGGGCATGGAATGCCTTTCCATTTCTTTGTGTCCTCTTTAATGTTTCATAGTTTTCAGAGTACAGGTCTTTCACCTCTTTGGTTAAGTTTATTCCTAGGTATTTTATGACTTTTGGTGCAATTATAAGTAGATTTTATTCCTTAATGGAAGACTATGGTAATTAGCTAGATTGTGGTAATCATTCCACAATGTATACATATATCAAAATATCAAATTATACACCTTAAATGTATATAATTTTTGTTTATCAATCATACCGCAATAAAGTTAAGGGTGTGGAGAAATAGAGACAGGGGAAGAGTTCTCAAATGACATTGGAGAATAAACAAAGAATCAGTATGAGAACCAGCAGAGTACAGTGCCCTAAGAAAACAAGAGGTAGAAAATCTCTTAAGGTCTACCGTACCCTGCAGCTAGCTTTCCTTTGATCTGCATACCAAGAAAGTGGCCTGTGGTTTTAGTAGCTTTTCTTAGTAGCCATGTCATAATTTCAGCTCATTACTGTGTTTTCTGTCAATTGCAACACCCAAGTGTTAGCTATAAGACTTGTAATCCAGTCAGATCTCCCTGTCCTAGACATTTGTAGTTGTGAAAGCAGGACCTATTTTGTTCATATTTAATGTAATTGTGTTTGTTTTGACATGTTATTCTAGCTTATCCAAGAATTTTTTTACCTCTTGATTCTGACATCCAACATATGAGCTCTTTCCCCCAGCTTTCTGTCAACTGCAATTTAATCATATCACTGCTTATATCACTATATCTACATTCATATCATTGATTAAAATGCTACTCCATCACTCAGCCCATGGTTCTTCATTTTATCCACAAAGATGCCACAAAAAAGTGTACAGAAGCCAATATACATGATTACTAATGTATTCTCTTTGGAAGTCCAGTAATCAATCCAAAAAAGAAATCAATTTCCTTTGGTAAGCTAGCTCTTACATATTCACTTCTTCATTCCACATAGCAAATAAAGAGTATTTATTCCACACTCACTATATACTAGAAGCTAAATAAGCACCTTACATATATTATTTCATCTAAACTCTCAACAACCCTGGAAGATAACTACTATTACTCTTCCTATTTAATAAATGATAAAACTAAGGTTCACAAATATGGGATGACCAGGGTGCCTGGGTGACTCAGTTGGTTAAGCATCTGCCTTTAGTTTAGGTCATGATCCCAGAGTCCTGAGATCAAGCCCTGCATCATCAGTATCCCTACTTGGGCGGGGGCGGGGAGTTCTGCTTGTCTCTCTCCCTCTGCCTGTCCCCCTGGCTCATGCTCTCTCTCTCTCTAACAAATAAAAAAAATCCTTTTTTAAAAAAAGAAAGAGGGGATCCCTGGGTTGCTCAGTGGTTTGGCGCCTGCCTTCCACCCAGGGCGCAATCCTGGAGTCCCGGGAACGATTCCCACGTCAGTCTCCCGGCGTGGAACCTGCTTCTCCCTCCTCCTGTGTCTCTGCCTCTCTC